>NC_086155.1:187682297-188342654 GCF_035149785.1 Candoia aspera
AGATGATAACTACATCTCTTAAAAATCTAAGACAATTATGCTATGTGTAACTCATAGAATATTTAACTTGTATTTAAGATTTTTACACACCTCAGGTTCTTTTAAATGACTGGAAAATCTTCTGAGTAATTCAACTGAACAGTTTGTATATCCAGTCACAAAAGAGTACCTAAGTACACAGCCTGAAGTTGTCACATGCAACTGAATTCTGTGACTAGCTATACCTCTTCTTACGTAGCACAGCTCGCAGAAACAGCTTACACTTCTCAGGCTAACTATATTTCAGTGGTATGTGACATTCCTTTGGCTAATATGAACTCAGATTATTTAGTATTAGAATACTCTTAAATTACATACAAAGCATAGAAAGCTCTGCAAGCTCTTCTGTCTGTACATTGATTTTTTTTAAAAAAAAATTTGAATTACTAAATTGCTATTTGAGAAACACTCAACAGCCACTTATTAAGAAGCAAAAGGGTTCTTTTAAAAAAAAAAGAATGAAGCAAAATTTTTTTTGCAGCAGTCTTTCAATTATGAAATTCTTTTGTGAGGGAAGTCAGGATTGCTTTATTCCTACCAACTTCATTCAGTCTTTGATTTTAATATTAGTCTTACAGAATTATAGAATTAGAATGTACCTTAGAGGCTATCTTGTCTAGCGTTTCTCAACCTTGTCAACTTTAAGATGTGTGGACTTCATCTCCCAGAATTCCCCAGCCACCCATGCAGGCTGGGGAATTCTGGGAGCTGAAGTCCACACATCTTAAAGTTGACAAGGTTGAGAAACACTGATCTGCTCTAACCCCATGCTTGGAGAAGCCACTAAATCACTGAGAGATGACTAACCAGCTTGTTTGAAGACCCCTAGTGCAATGTTCCTCAACCTTGGCAACTTTAAGACGGGTGGACTTCAACTCCCGGAATTCCCCAGCCAGCAGAGTCCACCCATCTTAAAGTCGCCAAGATTGAGAAACACTGCTCTAGTGAATATCTCACTTTCATGTACAGCCTCTTCCACTGGCTCATACAGCCAAGGAACCTGCTTCCTCATCATGTATTGTTTTGGCTTGTTTAAATAATGTTTTGTTTTTATTTGTGCTTTTTTTTTGGTATTGATTTGTTAGCTCTTGTCTTGGAAGCAACCACAATTTAACACAATTATTACATGTCACAGGTTACTGCTTTAAAAGTTACTTTAAAACTATAAAATTCAACACCAAACAACTGTGTAATGGTTATCTGGATTTATATGTGCTTACCTTTTCTGTGCATAGAAAAGATAAGTGGAGTCTGGTCATGTTCTTTTCTACTCTACTATTAACAATCCAGGTATGAATACTATTTAAAGGAAAGAGCAAGCTATGAATTCTGCACATTCACCTGTATGTCAATTTTCAAAACATAACAAACGCTTTTGAACTTGAGGCTGCCAGGGAAGAAAAAAAATCTGCAGTTTAAGAGCACTAAGAGAGAACAAAAAGAGAAATGGGCATTTCACGTTGAAAGAATACTTGGAAGATAAAGATCAGGCTTCTTGCTCTCATCTATTTTATTCTAGTTTTCAGGTTATTAATTTGGACTTCCAGTGAATCCCATTTTATGCAACATTTGAAAACTGAAAGACAAAACAATCTTTAGAAATTCTGTTCACAATTAACAGTACTGTATTACTTGTAAGGTCTTTAAAAATGGCTGACCAGCCAGTTTCTACTCCTGGCAGTTTAACAGCAGAAAAACAGGAAATGGCTCAGACTACAGCTATTAAACCTAAAACACATGGATTGGAAAGCACATGAGGCAAACATAAAAAGAAATTACTTTTATAAGGGAAGTGTTGATTATGAAAAAGAATATAGGCAAGTGATCTACAAAACAGTTATTTACAGTCAAATGCTGCTAAATCAATAATTAAAATATTTTCATGCAGTCTGCTATAGATTTATTTCCGTCTTGTCTTTAAACACTTTGCTTTAGAATTCTACACCAGGGAATGTATGGAACAATGTACTTTCAGGTAAAAAGTGAGCAAGTTGGTGAAGTAATAATCTACCTCTCCTTTGCAAATTCATTCAGCTTTCATGCTGGCCACAGAAAAGTAATGTCCTCATCTAGCACAGCAGCTTATTGGTACCATCTCAGCCCAAGCAACCTCTGTAATATATATAGAGGAAGAAGACTCACATATTTTATGGTCAATAGAAAAATAAATGAAATATGTAATCCCAATCATTTCTTACGATGAACACACTGGAAGCAGAACAATTAAAATGAATTTCTGCCACTGAAGGAATGGCTACTGCTGAGGCAGTCAATGATACTGTGGGTTCTATAGATAGAGAAATGTTGATAGCATAGCAGCAAATAAGAGGGCAGAAAACCTTATGTTTAAGCATCCCTGGTCAAATTGTAAGTTTCAATGAATCCCTTAGTGAGCAGAAGTTGACACAACTTCTACATGGCACAAAGTTAAACACAACTTTCTACAAATTAGAATGCATATTTACTACTGTATTTATGTTTACTTGTTTAAATATGTATGGGTGTTTCAACATGTGTTTAAACATGTGGGGATGGTTGGCGCCATGATGTGGCCCCGAGGAATTTTATTGAGATTGTTTGTCCATCCAAGATTTTGTATTTTATATTTATATTTTTATGATGCACTTGTTTTTTAATCTCTTGTAATTTTAATTGAATTGTAAACCCCCCAGAGTCGCTTGGCGAGATGGGCGGTGATGAAATGTGAGAAATATTCAAAATAAGAAAACAGTGAATATTGTAGGTGAAGTTTACACACCTTGCCAGTCAAATACTTTGAAACATGTTCTTTGGCAGCGTAAGAGGTACCAATCAAAGCGAATATTTGTAGCTCAGGGTTGAACTGTGGAGTCCTTGGTGCTCTCTGAGCCTTGTTTTCATGCAGATGTTTCATTGCCAGACTAGGCAACTGAAGATGTTGCCTAGTCTGGCAATGAAACATCTGCAAGAAAACAACAAGGCTCAGAGAGCACCAAGGACTCCACAGAAATATGAGGTTCCAAAAATTTCCTACAGCCAGCTAGGAATCTTTCTATACTTGCTTTTGCAATTTTTCCTCACTCTTCATTGCAGAAATCTTCTAGCTCTGAAATATTCTTAGGTCTCATGATGTCAGGGCATTGGGAAATCACTTCAAAGCTCTTTCTATTCAATCTGCCCCTTATGCAGAGAGAATGGCTTCACTGTGAGTCATGACAATCAAAGTGGTGCCATTCTGATAACAACCTATTATATGATGCCATTCTTGGAAAATGTGTGGTATTTGTAACAACCAAACTAAATAATTCAAATACCTTGGAGCCTCTTTTAAAGCACTGACATCTTAGAACAGACAGACAAGAACCATCTCTCTTCAGAGGTGGTAACTGAGCAGCACCAGCTCTAAAGAGCTTCCGATACTTTCAGAACAGCGATATCCACTCAGCACATATATGGCTCAAGAGAAGGCCAGGAGATTAAGCAGCAGCAAGCTTCTGGTAAACAGGAGGAGTGCCAGGGACACTACAAGAAGCTCTTGCAAGAGATTTCCAGCTGAGGCCACCCATACAGCCTGGTCAACAGATGGAATGAAGATCACAAAGTAGATCCACTGAATGTAGTGACAGGCCTGAAGAGTGGAAGAAAGCCTGCACATGGGGATTTGGAGAACACCTGAGGCCCTTGAAACCCATCATAACTTTCAGGGTGTGGGAGTGGCCCTGTAATGCTAAGGTAGCCTGGACTCCTTAATAAGAAAACAAAAGGAATAGAGATGAAAGCAACAGCCCTTCCTGCAGACAGAAGCCAGATGCAGAGCCTCCTAAGGATCCATTAAGGCAAGTTCCAGCAGTAAAACTAGGCAGCAGAGCACAATCACATCTATTTACAAAAGAGAAAAACAATACGAAGAGACTTCCACTAACAAATAGAAGGACCATCCATTTCTAGGGACTCAGATCAGGCCAACTCCAATTCTACTGAGAAATTACAGCAGCAGCTCATTCCCACCTTCCATTTCTACCTCTATACTAGCACATATGTAAATGAGCTTCATTATGGTAATATATTTTATGTATTAATTGTGGTTTTATTCTGTTTTAATTTTTAGCTCTGTTGTAAACCTCCCAGAGTCCCTGTCGGGGGAGATGGGTGGTGGCGAAATTTGGTAAATACATACATACATATTATCATATTGTTTCTTCTACCTTAAATTTTACTTTTGTAATATTTTACAAAATATTTTATTTTCCACTTGTAGTAAGATATTTCTCCATGATCTGGTTACAGGAAGAGCAGATCTGGCATGTACCATTGAAACCTGGCTGGGTGAGGATGGAAGGGTTCCTCTTTCTAAAATCTGCATGACTGGATTTCAGATAGATCCTCCTCCTCAGCACCAAGGCAGGTGAAGAGTAGTGATATTTTGTGATCAGATCTGTGACTCTGCAGGTGACCAGATGTGAGATCTTATACGCAACAGTGATGAAAACTTAACTTTGCAACTAATGCCCATATTTACGACTTCACAGGTCTATAAAGCAAAGGAAAGCTGAAGTAAGATTGTAAGGACAATTGCGGTTTCACTTAGTGACCACTTCACTTAACAACTGAGTTCCAGTCCCAATCGTGTTTGCTAAAGAGGATTACCTCTGCTAGCGTTACAGCTCCATCTCAGTCTGAGCAGGAAATGCAACGGAAATCTTGATCCAGGGCACAGAATGCAGCTGCCTGCCTGACTTCCATTAACTAATTCAGTAGAATAACGTCTGCTTTGCAGGAACTGTATTAGTAGCCAGTAGGCTTCTACAGTTGTAATCAATATTATTCAACCCCCATTGCAAATCAGGTTGTCAAAATGTACAGACTTTCAGCTGTTTTCAATGAACAAATCAAACAAAAGCAATTGAAATAGCTCAACACAACGAATGCTTCAAGTGGTACCCCCAAAGTCAACTGAAAATGCAACTTATGACTTCTCCAGTCTCAAAATTATTCAACCCCTTCATGGCAAGCATCTTCAGTACTTAGTAGAGCACCCTTTTGCTGTTATGATCTGCTGCAAACGAGATGCACAGCCAGACACCAGCTTCTGGCAGCATTCCTGAGGAATCTTAGCCCATTCCTCATGAGCAATGGCCTCCAGCTCAGTAATATTCTTGGGTCTGTGTGCTGCAACCACCTTCTTCAAATCCCACCAGAGATTTTCTATGGGGTTCAAGTCAGGTGACTGTGATGGCCACTTGGGTACAATCTTCCAGGACTTCTTCTGCATCCAAGCCTTAGTGGAATTTGAGGTATGCTTGGGATCATTGTCCTGTTGGAAGGTCTAATGACACCCAAGCTTCAGCTTCCTTACAGACGGCATGACGTTTTCTCCTAGGATTTCCTGATACTTCAATGAATCCATCTTGCCGTCCACACGCTGGTTTCCAGTGCCAGAGGATGCAAAGCAGCCCCAGAGCATCACCGAGCCACCACCATACTTAACTGTAGGCAGAGTTTCTTTTCAGCATATGCTTCATTCTTCTTCCTCCAGACATACCACTGATCCACCAGGCAGAAAGGTTCCAGTTTGTTTCATCGCTCCACAGAACAGAATCCCAAAACTTTGGTGGCTTATTTATATGATTTTGAGCATATTGGAGCCGACTTTTCTTGTGCTTTTGGGTCAGTAGCGGTGTACGTCTTGGAGTTCTGGCATGGGAACCTTCTGTCTTTAGTACACACCTTACTGTGCTCACTGAAACCTCAGTGCCTGTTGCCACCAAGTCTTGCTGTAGGTCTTTTGCAGTCACTCAGGGGTTTCTCTCCACCTGCCTTCTCAGAAAACTGGTTGCAGCCATTGACAGCTTCCTTTTTCTGCCCCGTCCAGGTAGTGTAACCACTGTTCCTTGAACTCTGAACTTGCGAACTATGCTTCCAACGGTGTCTCTAGGAACATTCAGTGCCTTCGCTATCTTTTTGTATCCTGTTCCTTGTTTGTGAAGAGCAATAATCTCTTCTCTTACTTTTTTGGACCATTCTTTTGACTTAGCCATACTGTATTTCTAACATGCAGTCAAACGTGACATTCGACATACCCCTAAGCCAGTTCAGGTATTTCATGTGTTCCAGCTCAAGCACACCTGGTACAACTAATGAAGCCCCTGATTAGTTGCCTCAGGTGTGCTTGAGACAACACCTGTTTTGCATACTGTATGTGTGCTGTTGTGGCGGATTCTATTCAGGGGGTTGAATAATTTTGAGACTGGAGAAGTCGTTATAAGTTGCATTTTCAGTTGAATTTGGGTACACCACTTGAAGCATTTGTTGTGTTGAGCTATTTCAATTGCTTTTGTTGATTTGTTCATTGCAAACAGCTGAAAGTCTGTACATTGTGACCATCAACCTGATTTGCAATGGGGGTTGAATAATTTCAATTACAACTGTAGGTCCTATTCAAAGTGCTGGTGGTTACCAATAAAGGTTGATATATCACTTGGGTTCTTGTTATTTTTTTGGAATATCTCATCTCAGTGGAATCTGCCAACCTGACATGATCTAGCCAGGAAAGGGGATTGTGGGTACTTGTCCAAGACATCAAGGAAACAAGAGCCCAGAGGACAGCCCTCTCATTAGCCCCCCCCCCCCAGCTTTAGCCTGCCCATTAAGGTAAAGATAACTCCAAATTTCATTTAGATGTGATGAGAACAATTCTTTTTTGTAGGACTTTTAGAATGAAAGGTCCTCAATAGTCGACAGTAGTGAAAGATATTTTGGATAGTACTCCTTATTTTATATGGAATTGTATTTTTATATTTTCTATATGGGCAGAATTGGCATGCTACAGGTACCATCCATTAAGCAGCATCACCTGATGGGGCCTAGGAAGCATGCTTTCTCTGTCAAAGCACTTGCCCTCTAGAACACCATTCCCTCTGAGATATATCTGGCCCCCATTTCGCCATGTTCAAAAGAGGTCTGATAACCTGGCTCTTTCCCCAGGCTTTGGGTTAAAGCGGGTCTTGGATTGCTTTTAAGATTGTTTTTCTTCTGGCATTTGAATTGTTTTTTTAATTGTTCATTTTGTTATCCTTCTTTAAAAATGGATAAAACCTAGTCCATTATATTTTGTATGTTTTTCTTATTGCAAGGATAAAAAACTTCAGTGTTTCTTATCTAAAACTATCATACCCTCCACTACTCCCAAAAAGCAGTAGTACTACAAGGCTATTCAACCCTAGTCATTAGTATTTCTAGTTGTAAAACTACAAATTTATATCAAAATGTAGTCTTAAGATTCAACTTGTAGGTCTCCTAGCCTTAACTTTTGCTAAGTTACTGTTATATATTTTTAAATACTGTGATGGATTATCCTGCTATCCTTGTTATAAGACATTTTGGGCAGAATTATGGGAAAGCAGCATACAAAGAAAATGTTGACTAAATTCTACTTCAGTTGATAAAAGTATGCAATAATAAAATATTTGTAACAGTAACAAAATCCAAACATATTGAAATATTACAATTATGATAGATTTGAACACTGATTTAATTTTACAAAAAGGAAAATTTAAGACATGCTTTAATTTCTTTCTAAATCACTGAGTGTAGGCACCAATCTTAGTTCTACAAGAACATCCCACAGTTTAGAGTGACCAAAAAGCTTATACATGCATGTTTAACTACCAGAACCCACCAGATGTGCAAATATGTAAAGAGGTAGAAAATAAAATTATTACTAGATAACTATTTTTTTTAATTTGACAACACTGATCATATTTTTAGAAAGCCAGAAAAATCTATAAAGGATCTGGAGCAGCATCTCTTTATTTAACAGTACAAAAAGCTTGTTTATGCTGCTATTGGACTCAACTTTTCTTAATTTAATCTGTATCTCATCTCTGCTATCTCACAACTGGGAACCTAAGCTAATGTCTTCTCTCTAAAAGGTATTTGAATTATACACACATACACACTTATACTATTTCAATTTACAACACACATATGAAACATACAGTTATTTTATCACCAATAGGCCTCAGATTAAACTAGACCTTCTGTGATTATTTTATGTTAAATCACCAATGCCACAAGTCTGTTTGTCATCACCTTGCCACTTTCCCCTAACACATAGCATACTTTATGGACACTCCCTGCGAACTGATCAGCACTATTATTTGTTTCACTTTTATATGTCTTCCTAACATAGCACCTTCTAGATACATGAGCCTAGAAGTCACCAGTATGCATGACCGTTTCTAAGAATTCTAGGATGGCACTCAGATAGTCAATTTATCAAAACAGAATATTTTGACTGCAACATTTCAGGAGCCCAAGCTAAGGAATGGATTAAAGGTAAGCCAATATGTATGTTTTAAAAAAGTAAAACCACATAACACAATAGCTCATCCTGCATCAAAATCCCCGCATGCTATAAAAAACATGCAGTATACTAGTAATCTCCATTCTCTTGAGCCAACTGTCAAGTTTTAAATTTTATTACATCATTGGGATAACTACAAAATGGTAGCCATAGCTGTATGCTAGCTCAGCTAAACAATAGCTATCTTTGAATGAGGGGAGATAGGCCAAGTAGATTAAAAATGTGGTTGTTCGATGACGACACAAAATTCCACACTTTTCTCCTTCTATCGTGCTTGATCAGCAGAAGAAAGCAGAAAAGCTATGCTGATGCTCCTGTCAAAGTACTGTAGTAGCAACAGCACTTATATAACTCTTGCAAATCCTATAACACTATGACTAGACTTCTTAAGATGTTGCTAGGGCTGAAAAGAGAAAACAGTATGTTGCGCCTTGGCAGATCTACTTCAGAGCTAGACTGGTACACTGTCCAAGTGTGTTAATTAACTGAAATGCAGTCTGTAAATTCCATAAATACTGAAAGAGAGCAGAAGAATAAACAAAAGTGGATTCTGAAGAAATTATTCAAAACAGATTCAATACCCAATAATAATATTTCACAATGTGTTGATTTCCCCCACCCTACATATGGGCAACTGAATTTAATGTTCTTTTTTCTATGGACATGAGATTTTTTCCCTTTTGGAACTGCCATAAGAAACAGAAGGATAAGGGTAAAATACATCTGAACACATTCTTTTGGCAATATATGCTAAAGCAGTTTCACTTTGTGTTATGTTCTGAATGACTTGGCCAAGCATGGTCCTTGTTGGATATAAAGGCAGGCCTGAGTACAGGACTTGAAGGTTAGAAGGGTACTTGCTCAAAGCCCCAGAGTTGCCTGTTGATCATTTAGCCTGCAAGCTGGAGATTTCCTTTACTGCTCTACACAGAGGTTATGAAAACATTCTGTAGCAGGCCAAGGTGGCTGGTGAAATTTCATTAACAATGTAACTTTTATTCTCTAAATTGTGTTAATTATATTTATTCTGTAATACTGAATTAAGTGTATTATCAGAGACCTTGAAAAGTTAAAAATAACAGAAGAAACAGCTTGAAAGATAATAAATTCCAGGGAGTTTTTAAAACACAAATGTGTCACATTTTAGGAAAATTATATGTTAAATAAAATTTGTTGTTTAATCAACATATATCCTATATTTCAAAACAGAAAATATTTGAATTCCTGAAAATGTAGTGTAATTAATGTAATTAAATCAAGACATTATCTTCTTGAACGAAATAAGCCTCCATGTGCTGGCCAGCAACAGAATCTCAAAGATCATGCTCAAATTTGTAATGCAGCCATCTGATAAATTAGTTGGTTGTGTTTTATCAAGTTAACACGAAAACAAATCTTGGATCTGAAACAAAGACACAAGTAATATACGGTTCAGTGTGAGCTTACCACGTAATTACAAATAGAGGTAGCCCTCTATTACTATGCAAAAATTGTTTGGATTGCTTCAAGACATAAAAGTCTGTGAAGTTACTGGATCTGTCAAGAGTTGCTTTTTGTATTCTATATTTTATTAATTTTTCAGGGACATACTACAGGTTGTATAAAAAATGAAAATAGCTATGTATTCAGATGAGAAAAACAATCCAAACAATATTGAAGCAAGACCTTTATTAGCTCAATTCAAGTTCACTAAATAGCATTCAAGTTTTAAATAATTCTCTATCAGACAATATAGTAAAAACAAGGAAACAAATGCACACTGGAAATGTGGAAAAGTTATGACTGGTGTTCAAATAAACTTTTCCTCTCTTTTCTTGGTATTTAATAAAAACATTGATTGTGCTCCCCATATTCTGGAGAATGGAAGCTTAAAAATTAGGCTTGAAAAATAATCCTAACTTTCTGCAAAGTTGGCCATATCCCACCAGCACCCACGTAAAGCTAAACAATTCAGAGAGAAGGTGGTAAATCAGATACAGACAACACAATCACGTGTCACATCAGAAAAAGAAAATATGCTGTATCTTTCTATGACACTCTTGCCCCATGTGTTTGCCAATCACCCCATCAGGCTGCAAAGTGAAGGAAGAGAAAAGACAATTCCACCATCTCCATCTTGCAGTCATTCTAACAAGCTACCTACTGTTTCCATAACTGGCCAGAATAAACACTGGTGTCTGGGCTTCATTTTCCCCTCCTTGTTTCCCATTCATGTCTTTTAGATAAGCCTTACAGCAGGGGCAGTCATATTCCATTGTTAGCCACTTAGCCATTAATTTAAAGGAAAACAGACTTTAAATTAATAAATGTGGAAGCAGTAGAATATTAATTTATATAAAATACGTATTTCTCCAAAGAGAGATAACATGTCCTCAAATAACTGTTTCCAGTTCATATAACCACAATTTCAGTATTTTAATGTCTTTTAATAAGCCTTTTGTATTGTAGCTCTGGTTCCAAAGATGAAGCACACAAACAGACACCTTAAGAACCTCTGGCTTAAATTTCATTCCAGGCTCACTATGCTGGGAATTCTGACCACAATAACTTAAGTACAGATCCCAAGTATTAAGAGCAGTGTTTCTCAACCTTTCATATCTTAAATCCCACCAATAACACTGTCATAAGAACAAAAAGGGCCCTTTTCCAAGAATATGAACATTCTGTTCTTATACTTTTTACACTAAGTTTTAAGGGCATTTGTTTCCACAACTTATCCCATCTTTTACATAACTATTTTAAAATTCATCTGTACTATGCATATCACCAATTAACACTGATTCTGAGATGCAGAATTCACTACATTTTTTTTAATCCATTCAGTTGTGTCTGATTCTTGGAGACTGCCTGGACAAGTCCCTGCAATTTTCTTGGCAAAGTTTTTCAGAAGTGATTTGCCATTGCCTCCTTCCTAGGGCTGAGAGAGTAGCTGGCCCAAAGTCACCCAGCTGGCTTTCATGCCTAAGTCAGGACTAGAACTCATGGTCTCCCAGTTTCTAGCCTGATGCCTTAACCACTGCACCAAACACTACATTACAAATATGCTAATTCTGATTTAATTATTGCCATATTAGGATAGGTGTAAATAACTAATGTATGGTTTGAGATAGAGACTATGCATGACAGAATGTTTACTCCTGGGTACTCTTGAACTGTATAAGCGTATGAATACCACAAGGAACTAGAATAAGGAAATGATGCATTTCCCAATGCATCTACTTTGTATTGTTCTACTATGGCAATTTTGCAACAGTCACTACTGCAAGCTGTCTCCAAACCAACCACAGGTTTTCTAATAATTAGGTTTCCCAATCAACTATTCAGATCAGTAAATTGATTTGAACCAGGCTTTTCTCTTGCATTTTCAAACAATGCTTTATGTCACCTTTTTAAAAGAATGACAAAAAAACGAAACAAAAGACTATTTAAGATTAGCAGTCACCCCTACATTTCTAGTTCTGCACAACCACCTCTTACTTTTTTTTTACAACTCTCTTCTCAGTGACTGTCAAGATGACCCTGTGTTGAGTTGACCCTTAATATACCAAAACATACATTTTAAGGTGGTAAAGGCTGATCTGCAATCAATAGATTATACTATTATTGTGGACACTTTCACTCATAAACACACACAGCTTGCTTCTCCAGCAGCAATATTCTAATCTGGTCAGTGAAGGTACTCGCTTAAACTTTGGTTTCTAACACAGAAGCTAGCAATAATTCCATTAAGTAGAACAGCCAACAATCAACAGCTGTTGACTGATTGAACGGAAAATTCCACCTTATTTCATACTGACATCCTGTGCACTTCAGAAACAACTCTTATTACCCCTAAGCTTTAAAAAACCACTTTCTGAAGGGGAATAGCAGCATTAAAACTCCCACACTGCATCTACTTATATGGGAAGTCTCTCACTTCTGCCCTTTCGACCTGTGCTAGCCTGCCAGGCTGTGTCTGTTAGGCACTTTTCAACCACTGGTATCATCTAAACCTGCTCAGAAGGTATTCAGATAACAGCAGGGTAAAATATCAACTATTTTACGGGCTGGTCATGATCTACTGTATTCGTCTTTTCTAGCCTTTTCAATACCAAATATTCTTCCATTAAAGCGTTACTGTGCAATCCCAGGGAAACATTAAAGTATTTGAGCGTGCCCCTTGGAGGTTAGTTTTCCAAAGGAATTCCAATTACACATAGATTTTTATTGGGAAAGTACCTGAATTCAAGTACAATAGTTGCATTTTTTAGGGGGAGGGGAAGAAGCCGTACTCCTACCGCCTTTCTAGGAGTGCAAGATTATTACTCTCGCCCCCAATTAACAGTTGTGGCTGGACATGGAAAACATTTTCCCCGTCCGCTGGGAATGGACTTCCTTCTTCTTTGGCCTGTGTTACCTTTCTAATTTGTAGGAAGCGCGGCTTTCCCAGCTAGTCAGAGGCTTTGGGTTTAAGGTGGCGCTGATTTACGCCGCCCTCGTCGTACAAGCGAGAGGTGCCTAACAGACTCTCGGCCAGGAAAGAGGGCGTCGATCGCTGTGAAGTTCTTCCCCGGAAAACTTATCGGGGTGCTCCCGCGATCCGCAGGGAATACTCGGTTCCTCTCCAAGAGTCTCCTCGCATACTCTGCGTGGAGGGTCGGGGCACAGCCTTGGGAATCTCTTCGGGACGGTCTGAGGGAATCTGCCCAGCGGCTTCGGCGAACAAGGCGGGCCCCACGGTTCGCGGCTGGTCCCCCTTCTGGCCGCCCAGCGGGGAGCTCAGGGGAGACAATGGCCACGATGACTTCACTCCCCAGCAATGTGAGGAGTCGCCGCCGCCGCCTAACCCCTTTCCGCGCCCTGGAGCCGAGCCGAGCGGAGCCCCGAGAGCGAGACGTCCCTCCCTCCCAGCCGCCGCCGCCGCCGCCGCCCGTTGGCTCCGGCAGCCCTCCCGCCTTCGCTGCCTGCCAGGGGGCTTCTGCGGGACTCCCCCCGCCGCCGCCAGCCCCGGACGCGGGTGGCTGAGCCCCCGAAGCCGCCGGCACGATCCCTCCCGCCGCCCTTTCCGGTACCTTGAGCTCGGCAGAGGCAGCCCAACCGGCTGGGCCCTCCTCGGCCGGCCCGCGCCGCGCAGGAAGCGCCTTTGAGGAGAAAAGAAAGCGAGCGTGTGAGGGAAGGAGGGAGAGCGGCGGGGGAAGGGAGAGGAGGAGGAGAGGCTGCCAGGCCCCAGGCAGGGAAGGGCTGGGCTTGGCCCGCAGAGGGGGAGATTTCCGCCTCGCTCCCCCGCTGAGCTCACAGACGAGGCGGGGCCGCCTGCGGGTTGAACCCGGTGTCTGGCCGGCGGCGAGGAGGAAGGAAGCCTCGTGCGCAGGGGAGGCAGGGAGGCAACGCGGGCGGCATTTTGTCTTGTCCCGAAGTTGGCTTCTCCCGGCAAGGCGGCGCGTCCATAGGGAGAACTTGGGGCCCCTTCGTGATCCAGGCGGTCCCTCTCTGCTTCTCCTGAGGAAGGGGACTCGGTGGGAGCGACTTCCCCGCAGAACATGGCCGGGCTGCGCTTCCCTTCCCTCTGCCCGACCTGGTGAAGGGTCCTGCTGGAAAAGAGCAAAGCCCTGCTTAATTCTGCGGGACCAGAGGGAAGCCCGTGGAGGCGAAAGTGCCTTGCGGAGACCGTGGCTGGTCTTGCCTCCGCTGGCATAGATACGTCTAAGAGCCCTTGAGCATTTAGTCTCTGGTCAAGGAAACAAGAGGAGGAGCTGGCCACGAAGCGGAGGCCTTGGGGTTGTTCCCGCTACAGAGTTGTGCTAGCATTGCTCCGTGGTGGAAAAACCCGCCAGCCAGCATGAAATTTATCGAGTTCTCTGCCCGTCTTTCTGTGATTTGATTTCCTCGGATCCGAGTAAGGGCTGGTTGCCTGATATCCCTCCAGGATAAGGGGTGACAAAGCCTAAACGATTTTACACAGCTTGTAGCTGCCCTTAGGGATGGTATCTGTGGAAAATATTTAATCCCGTGTTTCTCAACCTTAGCAACTTTAAGATAGGCGGACTTCAACTCCCAGAATTCCGCAGCCAGCAAGGAATACTTAAAGCTGCTAACTCATGGGATGGGGTCGAGATGAAGGCAGTATCGGGGGACATGGCAGAAAAAAGTTTTGACAGGCCAGTTTCTGCCTTGGTGAAGTGTAAGTAAAGACGCAGCCTTACACTCCTGTCTACTTGTGCTACATTGGAATTTGTTCATTTTTAATATGCCACAAGATCGTTTTTTTAAATATATAGTTAATCATGTATATTTTATAGCCTCACAACTTTGGCCTCAATCTGTACTGTGGTAATGTTTTTATAATAGTGTGATCCTATATAATTGTATTCACAACTAAAAAATTCTCTAGTGCAACTAGTCTGCAACAACTGCAGACTAACATAGAGACTATGTACACTGAATACTGAGGACCATCTTGTCTCTTAGTAAAAACTTAAGATTTGGAGTAACTCCTCCTTACCTACTCAGCTTGAATGAATTTTGTTTACTACTGGAGAGCCATAATGGATAAGAATAAGAGAAAATTGAGCAAGTTATAACCCATAAACCACCACTTGACATTTGAGTTATCTCAACTGCATATTATTTAGTTATTAACTATATTTGTTACACTTTTAATTCTATCAATTTCAGAACATATTATAGAAACTTTCAAATCAATAAATACTGTCCCACATCTACACAAAATTCTGCTGCTTTCCTCAAAAAATAAAATAAAATCCCTATTTGTTTTAGTTTAGGGGTTTCTTTCCCTAACCTGAACATTTTCTCAGGAATTAGAAAATCTAGATTATAAATTTAAATCTGAACACCATTCAAGTCTAAATTCCCAGTACTGTGAATGAAGATTTGAAAACACCTATAGATTGCTCTGATTTATGAATAAATAACTATACGAGGGAGATATAATAGGATGAACATATGATTCTTTACATGGAAGTAAAGCCCCAGTAGGATTTGTGCTGAATTAACATGTGTAGACCAATCTGTCCAATCCTTTTTATATTTCCTGCATTGCCATGACATCAAATTTCTTGATTTAAATTAATTAAAATAGCATAGTCATGTAGCAGATCAGCAGTTTCTTATCTGATATCTTAGTCCTGCCTCAACTCCCAATTGCATGACAGATGAGGTCTGCAGGATTCTCTGCCGAATTTCCTGTTTTTATTCCTACTGAGAATAAAATGGAGTTAAAAGATTTCTTCGTTCATTTCTCATTGGCTTGGCCCTTCAACCATACCTAAGGTGGGCATGTGTCCTACTTTACTGAAGGCAAGCCTCTATTTGACAGTCTTTAGAGAACTGTCCTTTATTTGAAAGCATTTTCTGTTTACGTCCTGTCCAAGTCTGTTTAAAAGCACAGACAGCAGACTAAGGAAATACAAGATTATCTAGTCACAGTCTTCCTCCACTATGGTGAGATGTATTATATGTAGATATAAATCATAGTAATTATTTCCAAATTTGCATCT
The DNA here is from genome assembly GCF_035149785.1 of Candoia aspera. NCBI lineage: Eukaryota > Metazoa > Chordata > Lepidosauria > Squamata > Candoiidae > Candoia > Candoia aspera. Next base: position 187,698,177 of record NC_086155.1, read on the forward strand.
ATACAAAATAAACATTTGCAAATTGTGTGGAAATACAGTATGTTAATGCATTTCCTCTTTTTGTTAATGCATTTCCTCTGGCAAAGCAATTTCTACCTTCGCTCTAGTTCAATTGAAAAGGTGGCTTCAGTTGAAAGTTAATTGTGAACAAGTCATCTGGATATCCTAAATAAAATTCAGTTTTATTTAGGATATCCAGTTTCAATGTTTTATGGGATAGAATGATAAAGGCAATTAGATATTTCTTTCACGTGGAACAGAAAAGGCAATTTAAGAGATTCTAAAGATAGCTAACTCTGTCTTGTGTAGCCAACTTAGAGTTAATTTATAAAACTCAAAGGCTGTATTTTGGCTCTTACTGCACTAACTTCAAACTATTAAAATAAATAAAGGGAACTTCTTCCTCCATTGTGCCTCACTCCTCCTCCTGCTGCTTTGAGAGAGTTTGAGAAATACTGATATTAGGTTAGGTTAGTGTGTAGCTGACTTGCTAAACACAATATTACCAGAGACAGCAAGAATTCAAAGTAGTATTGACTTTGATCCTCTGAAATGTAGAAGTGGGATTAATTATTGATATGCTTCAGTGAGGCAATGCATTTCTTGCTCAGGGCTATTAAATCTGGCTGCAATAGTCCAGACAAGCAAGAGATGGCAGCCAATAGGTACAGAAAAGTCTTTGCTGCCATCTAACTGTCAATTAAATTACTGCAACCCTATCCAACCTGCTAAAATTTTTCAAATTCTCATTGCATATCACATTACATGTCATTTAGTTTTTATTCCTCCAGATTTTGTTCCATAAATAAGCAAAACATATTTCAAAATTGTTCTGAAAGTTTGTTCCTTTAGGATTTCACTTGGGCCCCAGAATCAGATTTCTTAGTAAATACTATTTATGGAGAACTATTCCTCTTTTACTGTATAAGAAGCCTTATGAAAAATCTTATGCATGGAAATACAGAATCTGTAGGACTAATGTAATTGTATTGTGGCTGGATCTTAACTTTCACTTCACTGCAAGTACCTTAAAAGCAGTTAAGTATAGGAATTACCAATTCCATGAATATCTACTGTTTTAGACCTGGTGGTGTGTACTACGTGAGGGGGGGCAGAAATAGCAAGATAAGACACTTGGCAGTAAATAATGTAAAAATCATCCAGAATGCATGGTCACGCTTTGAAATCAGCTATTTATCAGTCAATTTAAGTTTGTAAAAAATGAAAGGATTAAAAGAAATCTAAAATAATATCAGCAAGACAAAGCAGTATTGTAAGGGCAGGTTATTACAAGCCATACAATATTTTGAAAACTCAAGGACAACATAAATTCTATTTTTTAAAAAAGAGACTATTTTAAAGAGAAAGAACAAAGTAAAATCCTCAGCTGCATTGCAGAATAGCTGTAAGGGAACAAATACCATAGCAAAATAAACAAACTTTCACTTAAACTTAAGTCCAAGGGAGTTTATTCTAAGAACCATTGTAACCTCATGATTTTCCAAAAGATTTTTAACTAGTAAATATATTATGAGCTATATGGAAAGAAAGAACCATGGCTGGCAAACCTTTATGTACCATCAAAACCAAAAATATTATGGAAAATTTAGAACATAGTGGAATTGGTCAGATCCACCTTTTTAGATCATAGAAGACAGGCATAGCAATCAAAGGATTTAATTCAAAATGTGATTGGTTTATTACACAGTAGAAATAATTTGTTGGATTCATAATATTTCAGACTATCTTTGCAGATTAGTTAAAAGGAAAAAGTTGGGTGCTAAAAGAGAAAAGATGGATATATAAAAATTTTAACAACATTGCAATTCCAATGTCATATTGTATGGTAATACAGTTGTAATATTAAGAAGAACTTGTATCACCGTCATGTTTCCATATCTAGCAAAATTTTACCCACACATCACTTCTTGACTGTTTAGGCTACTGTGCAAAGATTAAGATGTAGCTGGAATAACATTTTTACTGGTCATTTTTCAATAACCAAATATGTAAGATTTGCTTAACTGGACCATTTTAAGTTTTACCAGAATTTTTTTAAATATTAAAGTAAAAAGTGGGGAGGGGGAATTGTGAATCAGCCAGCTACTGCAACATCAGTGGGACTTTGAAGCAATTAAGATTGCTTTCTAGCAAACTCGGGTGCTCTTGCAGCAGCAGGCAAGTCCTTTTCATGTGACTTAGCCCAGGTATGGCTCAACATGTCATACAAACATGTAAAACCTTGTTTCAGTTGCCACAGCACAAGCTCCTGTTTCTTCCACAGCAGCTAAAGTCAGCATTGTTTTTTTTCCACCATGAGACATTCTACTTTTTAAATTGGAGTAACTTCACAGGAAGAAGTGCTAGCAGAAATCTAGAAAAAGGGAAGATCTGCTGGGATATATCTTCCTGGTATTCACCTTTCTATAGCAATATAATAAGAGGAAATTGTACATGAAAAAGCCTGTATGGAATGGTAATACAGTTGTAATATTAAGAAAAACTTGTATCACCATCATGTTTTCATATCTAGCAAAATTTTACCCACACATACATCACTTCTTGACTGTTTAGGCTACTGTGCAAAGATTAAGATGTAGCTGGAATAACATTTAAGGCATTTAATTAAAAATGGGCAGGGCACAGGAAATTCTTCAAGTAACATATAATTAATCTGTAAAGAAAATACATTGCACTGGCCATTGTATAAATTAATCAAACATTAAGAGAAATATATATATAGGACAAACCTATCAGCTCTGCTTTGTGTGAAAGCCAAAAATAGAAACCCTGTTGTTCAAATATCTATGTGGTCATTAGAAGTTGAAAACAACTTGATGGCACATAATATTCAAAACTAAAAGATCCTAGAACTAATATCATGCCATGTCTTGTATAAGAACAAAGTTCCCAGCTACGTGTGGGTCATCTACAATCACAATAGATGAATCCATGATCTATGATGTAGATGAATCCATGATCTGCTAATAAAAAAAGTTAATTTTAAGCTCCACTGCTATTATCTGAAAACGTTGCACTATTTAAGTAAAGCTGACTCACTTATTTCACCCCAAACAAGTCTTGTATTTATATTTGTATTTATATAGGCGCATCATTTCTGCCATTCAGGCCCATAAGTCTATATTGCAGTCAGTGGTGAACAGAAATTTAAATAATAGAATTTACAGGTGTAATCATCCATCATCCTAAAGTTACATTGCATCCTTCTGGATATTCTTTGCCCTAGATATGAAAGCAACTAAAATAATGGCTTGTTTTCTAGATTCATTCATATGCCTTACTGGTGATTAAAAAGAAGCCTTAAGGAATCTAAGGGTGATTCATTCACATACCCAACAAAGGCAATGACATTTACTTGAAATGTCTGAATTTTGAAAGCATATTTAGTTTGCAAATGTGGAAAAGACAATAGGCTTAGTCAGACATCATACTAAACTATAACAAAGGTGGTTTGATTTTGGCTTCACACTGAAATTCATAGGACGTTGAACTGCTAGACTAGGTAATTGCTTAATTTTTGTTGCTGTGTGCTGTTTTTAGAAATAATTGTCTTACGTGACAATCTACAATCAACATGTTTCCTGCCTACTCATTTCATCATGTGCTTTTTGTAAATCATCAAATAGTAATCTTTCTCACATTCATACATTTCTCAGTGACCTGAAAAACAAAAACCTGTCTGTACATCTGCTGTACACCTTGCACTTTCTAACTTTTGCCTTTTGTTACCTTTTGTACCTTTTCAATCAGAATTCTGCCAAACGTCTTCCAAGGCTCACTTAACAAACAAATCACCCTCTAATTTTTGCATGCAGTCTAGCTATCTTTCCCTTTGTGTGGGGGAACAGTAAAGGCATTTGTCAAATCGTCAGGTAGAGATGCAGTCTTCACACGTATGTTAAATAAGTTGTACAGCCATTCTACCAGCAAACCACATCCATATTTTAACATTACTTCAGTTACCCCATCTACTCCTATAGTCTTACTATTGTTCAATATTCCCTCACCATTTATAATTTCCTTTTCATCCATTTTTGGACAGCATTTATAGCACCTTTTGACATATCACAGTTGTTCCCATCTAAATTTCTAAAACACTTATCCAGCAGTTCTTCATTTAATTTCATCATAAATAATTTAGTCACTTTTCCTGATAAGCTGTCAAAAATATATAATGGAGTAACAGATGTTTGTTGGAAGTGTTCTCTTCGTGAAGGAACTTTTTATCATCTCTGGTGGACTTGTGAAAAGGCTAAGAAATTCTGGGATCAAATATGTGGTATTATTCAAAAGTGGACTTACAATTGAAACCGGAGCTGTTTCTCTTGGGTTTGATGGACAAACAGCTGGAGAAGCAGCCTGGGCTTTGCTTTCAGACATGATAACAGCAGCAAGACTTTTATATGTACAAAGATGGAAAGATTCACAAATCCCACAATGGAAGAATGGATGGCTAAGTTAATGGAATTGGCACAAATGGCCAAGTTAACAGATAAGAGAAAATACCGTATCTGGATTTGTTTCTACTTGGAAACCACTTCTGGACTATTTGGTTGTATCTGAAAACAATGAAATTTTGATTTTGGGTTTTGATGATTAAATGGTTTGATTTTATAGAAATAATGTTACTTGAGGTTTAATTAATGGTCAGAGATTATACTTGTATAATATGCTTTTATATCTGTGTTGGAGAAAGTTGGAAGTCTCTTTCTTTCTGTATTTTCTATCAGTTTCTGCACCTTTATAGTTTCTCTTTTTTTTAGTTCTATGTTCTATCTCTTCTGTATTCTATATTTTGTATTTTAACTATACTTAGAAAATTAATAAAGTTTAAAAAAATAAATAATTTAATTACTTTTATTTTTAATTCCATTCGTGTTGCTGGAGGTTCCTTGTTTAGCCCTGTTTACCCACTTACAAAACAACCTTTTCTTTCAGTCAAAACTGTTCCGCATTTTTCTCTGCCTTTTAAAACAATAAATGTCCCTTGCTTGCTCTGACTCCATTCTTTGCAACTATCTCTCTACAATTTATGCAATATTTTTCCTTCAACCTCACTTACTATCTTATAGTGATTTTTTTCTCATCTGCAGCCTCTTTAATTCTATCATTCCACAAAGCATCCTTTTTCATATTTCCTATTAGCATAAATCAATACACTTCTATGGCACTGCCTAATATAATTCTTTAAGCAGCTTTCCTTATGACCATTTTCCATTAATTCTATTGGGTGATTAATCTGTCTTCTAATTCATATAGCATTTGTACTTTCTTTTCCTGCAGTTATTTTACTTTCATTCTAGTTCCTTTTAATTATTTCCCTTCTGTGTTCCATTTTTTTCTCCCAAGATCCCCTCTTGACACTAAAAACATGGCCTGTCCCATATTTAGAACCTCTTACATGTTTCACTAATCCTCTCACTTTCATTATAAACAATCAAATCAAATGTGCATTTATATTTATACCCACAAGTACACTACTATTGTGAGAATATGCCAAAACAAAGCAGAAAAGATTAAGCACATAGTTCTATAAAGTGGGGGGGAAAGAAAAAACAGGGAAGCATTCCTGAACATATCAGTAAATTTAGCTCAAGGGCTATAATTAAGAGTGAAAAAGGATAAAGTCCTTTGTGTGGGAAGACAATTCTATAGGAAATGAAGGGGGCCTTGGGGGGGGGATTGCTGACAGGTTTGATTGTTTTCCACAGTAACACTTGCTGTGGGCAACATGGATTAGTGTTATCATACTGTGTCTGCACCCGCTTTAAAATGTTGGCAGTGTTAAGTACTGGTTGAAAGCCAGCTCTCAGCCAACCCCCATAATCTGCACTAAATCATGGGACAATTATGCACTGGATATGTGCTGATGTGCAAGTAGATCCCAGACTGATGTGATTATTACTGCATGCATGACACTAAAGCCCAGTGTGTAATGCTGTCCACAATCTGTCAGCTAGCAAAAATATCATAATTGGATCCACATATTACATAAAGCCAAAATATGTCCTGGGTTTTGTTTGTTGTTTTTGGCTTAACACATTGCATGAACCTAACTACTGTGGTTTTTTCACAAACTGATTTGTGGATTAGCATTATTTATGAACCCAGCCAACTGAAGTGTAACAGGGCTGTCTTTGAGGTCAATTTGGCAGCTACAGCTGGTTCAGAATACAGCTGTCCACTTGCTGATCAGTCAGTCCTGGTACAACAGAATAACACCAATTCTGGGGGAGCTGCAATGGCCATTGGTAAACCTCCAGGTCAAATTCAAGGTGCTATTCATTATGTATTAAACCTCTCTATGGCTAAGAACCTTACTATCTTCAGGGCCATATGACCCAAGTAGATTCTATCTCCCCACTTCACCCTGGGTGAGAGGACAGACTGATGTCAAGGGGTAGGAAATACAGAAACTGTGTGTTCAGTAGCAGCCCCCTTGCTTTGGTAGGATGGACCCTTCCTTATCATTTTAGAGAACAGTTAAGACCATGCTTTTCCCACAGGCCTTTGGGATGGAGGATGAAACAGCACTGGAAGCAACTGCATTTGGTACCATTTTACATTTAGTTTAGAGGTCAATGTGTTTTATTTTGACTGAGTATCTTTTAATGCTGTATACAGTTTAATGTTTTAGTAGGAGCCACCAGAGTCTTTCAAGGCGGCAGTATATAAATATACATATAAATAGCATTCATTCAACCATTTATTTATTTATAATGTCAATTATATCACCTTTGGCTTTAGAAGGTTTGCAGAGGGCTAAAAATAATTAATAAAAATAAAAAATGAGTTAAAAATGAGCCATGCCAAGGAATGTGGGAAATAAATACAGGTTTAAATGGCAAATCATTCTAGCCCAGTGCCTGTGCAAAAAACAGATCTTCAAGGCTCTCTTGTAGTCCAGCAGGATCAAAGCCATATGGACCTTGGGGAGATGTTGTTCCATAGGGTAAGTATAGCAAAAAAGAAGGCATGCTTTCTGGGTTCCATGAGATGAAGTTACCATGGTTGAACAAATCATAGCTTAAAGTGATAAAAAAAACCAACTAATGATTACTAGGTATGGTAATCATGGTTGATGGTAGATGGTTACATTCTACCTCCAGAATTAGAGGTAGCTGTCATGGTTGTAGATGTAGATGATTAGAATTCTAACTATAATTCATCTCTAGAATTCTAACTGTAAGTCATCTAGAATTAGAGGCAGCATGCCTCTGAATATTGGTTGCAGTGAAAACCACAGAGAAGAGCTATTGCATTGTAGAAGTCTCAGGACATCTGACTACTTTCTGTGGAAACAGGATGCTGGTTGGGTAGCTTTCTGAATCCACAAGATTATTTTTACATTCACATTTTGCCATGATAAGGGTCCCATGAATGAACCCACTTAACTACCTTACATGATCTGTAATTTTAAAAATTGTGGAAATGCAGAGAATTATGCCAATATATTTTATCTGAAATTTTCTGTCTTGGAAAACAGCTGTCATTGCAACAATATCTAAATACTGCCCCAGAGAAATGCATGCTTCCTTTATAGTGCCACAGATAATCCCTGAGTGTGGCTATTAGGTCTCAGACTTCCTATACCTGCTGGGAAAAGACTAGCCTGCCATTTGCATTATCTCCTTTGAAATAAGTTCAGGGAAGTCTTGAGTCTTGGACGCACAGGATAAAGATGGCCAAAGATAAGCCCTTCAGAGATACATGGTCTGAATGAGTAGGGAAGTAATTATTAAACCCCAAGCCCACTGCCTAAGTAGGAGATTTGATACCGCATTCTTAGAACTCTAACATGCTGTTCCAGTATCCCAAATAGCTTTCCTGCCTGCTGAGTTCCATGCATCAGTTGACCAAGTATGAGGATTCCCCATATTCCAAGAGGTTTAAAAACTTACCTAAGATTCTCTCCACTGCCAAGAGAGAAGGGAAATCTGTTCTTGGATCTTAAGGAGGCCAAGTCCCACATTTCTACCACAGTACGGATACTTCACAATCTCAAGGGACCTTTCAGGTTGTGTATTTCTGCCAGAAAGTATGGATTTCAATCCGCAATGGCTTGTTTCATATTAAAACAACAACAACAACAACAACAAGCCACATGCTAGCTTACTGTTATCAAAACGTGAGATAGGAGATCAGCTTTCTCCTATCTGGAAGCCTCAAGATATGTTGGAAGTAGAGTTCTCAGAACTGGGCATGACCACTGGAGCTTTTGGAAGTTATCATCATTTAGAAGGCACCAGGCTGGGAAGACTTTTAGTAGCTAGAAAAGTGAGATTGAATTGTATATCATGGATGACATCTTAGCACAAACTTTCAGATGACCTCACCCAGCAGTTTTATGGAGATAGGAGCACATGAGAGGCAGGCTTTGAAGCACCTGAGGGACAATGACCATGTGGGGGAACACAAGGTCCCCAATAAGATATTTGGAATATTCTGGGTTTCAGGAAGGACCAAAGCCACCCTAATGATTCCAAGTATAAGTCATGAAAGGCCTTTCAAAATGATAGCATAATTGATGGTGAGAGATTCAGAAGAATTACCAGATTTACATGCTTTTTGCCTACTGTCAGAGTACATCATCAGTTAAGTTGACCAAGGCAGTTTCCATCCTGTAGGCACCCAGAAGTTAGAATGGCAGTGTCAGAACCCACGATCAAAGAACTGGTAGATCGTCTGATCATGTTCTCTGCCATCAGAGTCAACGCGTGTCAAGCATTGGATGGGAGGGGGAGATTTGCTGAGAGTGGGAAAGAATACTGTTTCATCTAATGGTGGTGGTCAAGGTCGTATCAGTCAGAGATGGTTGGACTTGGAATGCTGGACTGTTGGTGGAAGGGGGGAAGGAATGTGGAGGTAGGTTCTGGCTTGCCTGTGTGCTTTTAATTGGGTAGTTTGCTTGGGAATCTTTAGTTGTGGCTTTTTGCTTTCATTCTGTACACATCTACAATAAATCTGAAATCTGCATTTTATATGAATGCATGAGTCAGGTCATTATTGAGTCAATTGTGTCAAATCCTTACAGGCATTTTTAAAAAAAACCACTCTCAATGCCTGGTATGCTTTCTGATGCATTTCCAAGAATGCCACATTTGACACAGAGGAGTAATTACATAAAACTGCTGGATCATGATTGGTTTTCTTTCAAAGGCATGCTATGGAACAATAGTAGGAGAGAATGGTTATTCCTGTATTCTGGTTGTAGACTTCCCTCAAACAGCTGGTGAACCACTGCAGGAATCAGATGCAGGACAAAATGGACTTATTACTTGATCCAGTAAGGCTCTTCCTTCCTTCATCATTTGTTTCTCAACCACTGGATTCTCCCTCCCAGTTTTATCTTGAAAACAACCCCATGAAGTGGATGTGGAATGAAAGGGGGGATAATAATAGAGGGGTTAGGATAAGTAGGGAAATTGATAAATTTCCACTTTGATAAAGTGGAAACAGAAAACAAAGAACACCTGTAGAACAGTATAGAAAAGGTAGGCTTCCAAGAGATGGGAATGAAGAGAGTCTTGTGAGCTGATAGCCGTACCAGAGGTTTGGGACAGTGCAGGTCTCCTAGGGGACTCACTTTATGCAGTCTTGGCTTGCAGGGGACTTATGGTTCAATATACTTGTTATGATTCTGGTATAATTAAATACAAGATTTAAGCATTTATAATTGTGATTTTTTAATGGTAAACTAACTGGATTAGTTCTCCAGAGTTAAAATAAAATCTGCCTAGAAGTGATTTGAGTTGTGCACATTTACTCCCCCTGCACAGGCTAGGGGGGCTGTTAATGTAGGTGTTTATGTTTATGTTTTATGTTGACCTAACTAACCTTGGCTAAGCTAAGCAGTATCTGGATGGGAGAGCCGGCCTATAAAAATAAGCCAGCCTTTTGGAAGGGAGTAAAACCTTGGTTATGCTACCTGGCCTGGAATGGACAGTTATTCATGGGGGTAGTGGGCCCTGTGAGGGTGCCAAGGTTAAGATCTTGCCATCTGGAATTTTATATTTTATATTATATATTGTATACTTTGTATATTTTGTATATGTATTTGTATTTTTAAGTATTTGTATTGAACTGTTTTAATGATTTGCTATTTTTACTGTTTTGTAAGCCGCCCAGAGTTGTACGCAAGATGGGCGGCAAAGAAATTTAATAAATAAATAAGTAATAGGATTGTAAGCTAAACTGGGAGGAAGGAGAACGAGAAGGCAGTGGTAATATACTTCTGTACTTCTGCTAGGTTTCATGTCATGTCTTTGAATTTATCTTTTTCCAACTCAAATGGCAACACATAGCATTAGCTGATCTCAGAAAAGTTAAGCAAAGTTAGGCCTGGGTAATGTTTGGATACAGAATCACCAGGAGATCCCAGGATCTACGACAGACTAGAGAGTCAAAATGAAATCCCCAGAAAAAGTCAGTTGCAAACCAGTTCTGTATACATGCCAAGAAAACTGTTAAGATGTAGTAATCAGTATTTCGATGGAGACTTTATCTTTGTTATTTTTATCCAGGACTGCTTCTTGGAAGATCAGAGTGGTAAATGCAAGAGTTTCAATATTTGGAGCAAAAAGACTGGCATTTTAATAACCTCTTGTTGGGAAGTGTTTAAGCTTTGGAAAATGAAATTGTTGGGAAGCAATGGTGGTATGAAAAAAAAGCATGTAAGGACAAGGTCATCTGGGTAAAAAAATATTAATACAATCCTGCTTTCATCTTCTACCTTATCTCTCTTTTTTCTCTCTCAACACATCACTCCATGCTGTTTGTTTCAGATTCAGAAAGTTCAAAAGAACAACCACATGAGACCCATCACTATTGTCCAAGTTCTCAACACACAGAGAAAAGAAATAAACTTTCATGAAAACCTTCACTCTACGAATTGCTATATGAACTTCATCTATAAAAATAATTGCAACAATAAATGCTTTAAAAATGATACAACAAACTGTGTTAACGTTGAAAATCTCATTTAAAAGCAAATGTAGATCAAAGGATAAAAACAAGCCTTTCTAGTAGACTTCCCCCAACCCACTTGGCCAATACCAAAAACAAGAGATACAGATTTTGCAAATAATAGTAAATAATTATAGGGAGCATTAATCAAGGGAAAAGAGTTATGTGCTCAAAAATTATGTGTGTTGTGTATGTGTGTATACATGTGTGCCTGTATTCTGTAATCTACTTTCATAGCTGTTTTCATTGTTGCTTTTTTCTAACTCAGAGAAATTTATTCCTCCTCCATTCTGCTAATCCTTGACATGCTGCTGAAAATTTTGAGGGAGGTTACCATCACCCAGAAGATAACATTGCAAAAGGACTGTAATTATTCCAATAGACTGCTGGATTTTTGAAAAACAGTCTAGGTTTTGATTCTCTTCCAATAAACATTATTGTTGTTTTTAGGTATTACTTTATTACTTTGAGAAATGGAATCTACAAGGTCAACGATTTAGTTATATAGTGCCCTTTTGCAACATGTAATTATTTTTTACACTATCCTACTAAGAAAAAAGCCCCAGTTAGTTGGGAAAGGCTGCCATATACACATGCCCCATTCAGCACACAATAATTAGTTTTTGACAGTTTGAAGCAGCATGCCAGAAACAGTTCCCGTGAGATAAGGTAGCTGGCATTGCATCTCTCATCTGTCCTTCCCACTGCATTTGAGAGAGGGAATCCTTTTTTATCCTGATCATTTTTCTGATAGTCATGTTTTTTTTAATCACAGTAGCAACATGGGAAAATGGGTAAAATCAATTTATACTTCACAGGCGGCACAAATAATTGTTAATGGAGATTTAACCAAATCATGCAAGATACAAAAAGGAACAAGACAAGGTTGCCCATTGTCACCTCTCCTGTTTATTTTAGTTCTTGAAATACTGAATAGAGACATAAAACAAGATGAGAGGATTGTGGGCGTAAAGATTAAAAAAGAGACATGTAAGTTAAGAGCTTTTGCAGATGATTGTTGGTTCTGGAAGATCATTTAAAGGGAATTGAATTAATGGGTAAATTAAAAGAATTTGGTGCACTAGCAGGTTTTAAGATTAATAAACAGAAGACAAAGATGTTAACAAAAATATGAAAATTTAAAATGAAACAGAACTGAAGAATAAAATGGGTTTTCAGATTGAGAAGAAGGTAAAATATTTGGGTATCACCATGACAAATATAAACTGTATGCTATTTGAAAGTAATTATGTTAAGTCATGGAATAAAGTTTAAAAAGATATGTTAAAATGGGATAAACTACAATTGTCATTGTTGAGGAGAATTTCTGTGATTAAGATGAATGTTTTACTTAGAATGTTATTTTTCTTTCAAACAATACAGTACCTGTTTTGACAACTGTTGCACCATTTAAGCAAAGACAAAAGGATATATCTAAATTTGTATGGCAGGGGGAAAAACCACAAGTTAAATATAAGATCTTACAAGATGCAAAAGAAAGAGGAGAATTGGGTTTGCCTGATTTGAAATTATATTTTGCAGTTTGTTGTTTACTTTGGATGAAAGAGAGGGTATTGCTGAGAAATAGAAGGCTTTTGGAGTTAGGGGAACATGATCTGAGATTTGGGTGGCATGGATATTTGTGGTATGACAAAGCTAAGGTTAATGTGGATTTTAAAAATCATTATGTCAGACGTGCCATTCTGAGAATATGAAATAAATACAAATCTAGGTTGTGCCTGAAAATACCTTTGTGGCTCTCAGCAGAAGAAGCATTTCATAGGTGAGAAATGATAAGTAAACATAACTGGTTAACATCATGATATAATAGAATTTTTTCAAGAGGAATGTAAAATAAAATCAAGAGAAGATCTCAGAACAGAAGGATATACTTGCCAATGGTTTTCTTAAGTACAATTATCAGAAAGGTTTAAAGTACATAAAAGATTTTATGGTTTTGAACAACGTAAGACTGAGTTTGAAACAGAATTATGTACAAATGATGAACATGTTATTGCCAAAATGTATAAACCTTTGCTGAAATTTGAGACCGAAGAAGAACAAGTGAAAGAATGTATGATAAAATGGGCTAAAATTTTTGGTTACAATATATAAATGGAACAATGGGAAAATATGTGGTTGAAAGGACTGAAATTTATGTTATGTGCTAGTCTTAAAGAAATTTTTTATAAAATGATATACTGTTGGTACATGTCACCAGAGAAATTGTCTAGAATGTATAAAGCTATTTTGAACTTAGGCTGGAAATGTGAACAACATGAAGAGACATTTCATCATGTTTGGTGGATGTGTAAAAAAATCCAGAAAATTTTGGATACAAATACATAGACTAATTCAGAAGATGAATTTTCTTTTGGGACTAATGGACAGACAGCTGGAAAAAAGTTGTGGAACTTTGTTTTTGTATATGACAACTGCAGCAAGATTATTATATGCTCAAAAGTAGAAAGGTTTGGCACTACCCACAATGGAGGAATGCTTGGTGAAGTTGATGGAACTTGCAGAGATGGCTAAACTGACTTCCTTGATTAGAGAAAAGACAATTATTTACATTTATTGCTGATTGGAAACCCCTTATAGACTTTTTGCAATAAACAGAAAAAAATGAACTCATGATTTGTGGTTTTGATGATTAGGAAAAAAAATCTAGATAATAGAAAAAAGAGAGCTTTTCTTTTTGTAACCCTAGAGAAAGAGGGTTTTCTAATTTTGTAACCATACTTGTATTTGTTGCAAAGAAATCAGAAGCTGTTTCTTTCTATTTCTTTTTATCTTTTCTTTTTGACTTTGTCTTTTCTTTTTGCACTTTTGCACTTTTGTCTTTTCTTCTTTCTTTTTCTCCTCCTTCCTTCTCTTTCTTTATTCTCTCTTATATTAGTTTTTGTAAGTTTTTATCTTCTTTTTATAACTTTTAATAAAATTTATATATATAAAAAATAGCAACATGGAGTGGCTTTTGTTCAGGAAACTAGACTTAAAAAAACTATATATATTGTTAATGACTCATATGTCTGTGGCAAAATGTAGACTTGCCACTTACTCACTGATGGAGGAGGAGGAGGAAGGCCAGAATTTATACATGGAATTAAGCTGAGTTCAGCATTCATGAAAAGTGTATGAAATCCAAAAAAAGGATGCTAGAAATACTCTAACGGTCAAAAAAGCAGTTTTAGCAAATCAAGAGGAATCTAGACTACACGCAGAGGGCTCTTCCTCACTGCTGTGCATTCCTTCAGTCCTTGAATCAGAAGCAAAATATGCTGGCATAAATTGTACTGCCCCAACAGCCAAGCACTGTTTGCCTCAGTAAAAAAGGCCAGCAAGTGATGATGTCCTTACTGTTTCATGTGGGACAAGTTAAGGAAAGTAATTAGTGGATTCTCCCAGTTGTGTTTCCCTACCCAACAGGTGTCACTTACTGGAAGGAAAACGAGCCTCCAATTATATGCCTTAATAGGTGGTGGGACAGGGTTGGGAGAGTGTAGGCAACTGCCTGGGACAAAGAGCTTAAGCATCTTTCAAGTTGTCTGAGTGACAATTGGAGGTGTGACTTGAGCTATTTTTGAATTGTAGTCTAATGCTCCAAAAATAGTTCAACTGACAGGTCACAGACATAAGGGATTGCAAAAAACATTGGGGACAATCCCTACCACTTCACCCAACCCCTTTACTGTGCCTTTGGATCCACATCTCTGTCACCATGGGTAAAAGGAGAAACAATTCTTGTTGATTTCACCTCAGCCTCCTTCACCTGGACTCTTGTGCACACTAGGATGGTTATAAAGATCTGCACAGATCAGAGAGAGAAGAGAGACTCAAGAGTAATTCATAGAATCACTGAATCCTAGAATATTGCAGCTGGAATGGACTTTGGAGATCATCTAAACAGACAACCTTGCCAGTGTAGGAATCCAGTAATAAAGCATACCCAAGAGATGGCAACTTTTCAAGAAGGAAGATCTACCATTTCCCAAGTCAGTTTGTTCCATTACTGAACAGCAATTACCATTAGGAATTTTTTTGTTGTTAGGAACCAACAAAAATCTATTTCCTTGTAATTTAAATCCATGATTTCTTGTCCTGCCTCCTAAAACAACTCTGGACAAGTCTGCCCCACCTTCTACCTGACAGCCCTTCAGATACTTGAAGACAGCTATTGCCTCCCAGGAGTCTTATCTTTTCAAGGCTAAACATATCCAGTGCCTCCAACCATTCCTCATAAGTTTTTTTCCCCTCATATTGGCTGATATCTTCTAGACATTCTTGAGATTCTCAGTGTCCTTCCTTAAATGCAGTGCCTACAATGGATGTAATATTTACTGTCTGACTGATGCAGAAGAGAGAGAAACAATGTCTTCTCATTTTAAGAGCATACTTCTGCTGATGAAGCCTAAGACCACATTTTCTTTTGAGAAGCTGCTTCATACCATTGGCTTGTGTATTCAGCAACACATCTAGAGAAGAATCCTATATTCATTTTATTATCGAAATGTGGGATTTTCATTTGCCCCTGTTGAAATCATCTTGCTGGTTTCTGCCCATTGTTCTAGCTTGTCAAGGTACTCCTAAATCTTGAGACTCTCCTCTAAGGTGTTTGCTATCCCCTTTGTCTTTATGTCATCTGCACACTTGATGCTATATTTTCTAATTCCTCAGCAAAGTCATTTATAAATGTGTTAAACTGCACAAAGCCCAGAATGGAGCCCTGTGGTGTACCATTCAACCTTTCCTTCCAGTTTAACACAGAGCCACTGACATATATTCATTGGGTACAATTGTTCAAACAGCTCTCTATTCATGGAGTGGTAGCATAATCTAGCCCACATTTTGCCATTTTTTTTACCAAAATCTCATATAGGACTTGATTGAATGTTTTGCTGAAGTCAAGGTACTTTACATCCACTGCATTCCTGTGGTAAGTTAAACTGGTCACTCTGTTAAAGAAGAAAATTCTATTGGTTTGCCATGATTTATTCTTCCTAAATCTATGCTAGCTCCTGCCAAGGAATGCATTCTTTTCTAAATGCTCACAAACTGTCCGCTTAATAATCTGTTCCTGCACTAGACTCAAGATGAGACCAAGGCAACCTCAGGAGTTTATGTTATTTAAAAACAGTTCATGGAGATTCCCAGTACCATGGAAAGTGGGACATAGAGATTGGCATTATTTCAGCACTGAAGCTGCTTGGATTTCTTCTGTTGAGCAAAGCCAAAATAAGCCCTTTTCCACCAGTGTAGGCTTATAAAGTCTGAGTTCCTGGGGGCCACTCAAGTCTCAGCTCTCAGTCAATAGGTGATCTAGAAGAAATGCCTACTTATGTGTAAGGCCTTCTTTTTGAGTATGCCTTTACTTACAAACAGACTTGTTCCTTAGTTACATGACCTGAACTCTCAATGCTGTACTTTGTACAATTTTTCCTCTGCAAAAGGACACACCAACCCTTTGTTCTGCATCTGTCCTAAGTCCCTGCCATACCATGCTGTCTTGATTGTTCAGCGTGCCAAGTGTAACACACAAATCAATTGGTTTTCTCCTCTGGATTTGCTGCCAGACCCTTTCAACATGTCACCAGCGAGCAAGGAAAACATCTACCATCAGGACACTGTAGAAAGAATGGGGAGCCCCTGATTTTAGGATCCTGATTGGCTTCTCCAAGCTGGTTCATCTGCCCCTCCTTCCACATCCCTTTGGAGCATTTTCATTGTTAAAGTAATGAAAAGTAAAAAAAAAAAAAGGGGAGGGGAATGTTCAAAAATAGTTTCAAGGAGGAAGAAGGCATGCTCTGCCATATTTGGTCAACAAGTTAGTTCCTGCAGAGCAGGAGAACTAAAACTGACTAGCTGATGGGCAACAACTATCTAACTTCTTGAGGCTGGAGAGGAAGTTCATTCTTGACTCCATCTCTTCTTGTTTTACCACATACATTTCTCAAGTAATCCATGCCCATTTCATTCATCTTATTTTTATCTTTCTCCGAACATACCCACCTCTCATTTCCATATAACAACAGATTTTATACTCAGCAGTGAGAATTAGCAGGCTGTATAGATACCTTAATGCAAAAACTGAGCACAAGAAAGCAAACAGGAGGCAGGTTCTCTTCGACTGGAATGCAAACATTCCAGTGAGAAAAAGAATTGTGCCCAGTTGTCAAGGTTGTAACTAGCAATCTGGGTAAAAGAACTAATTATGTCCAAACTTAGCAACTTAGAAGGATTCAGGCTATCTTGGTTTAATGGTCCTTAAATCAGATTTTATAGCCCTTCTGAGTTTTTAAACATAATTGTGCTACAGCTGAAGTTGATACTAAAATCCATAAGGCAAATACAGATATGGTGAAGTGATATTACTGTCAAATAAACACTTTGCCCCTGAAGCTGGATTTGATTTTCTATGGACCCCATCAAAGATTCCCCCCCACCATCAGTTTATTGCTGGATTTAGTTTTTTACTATGAAAAATATATAGCATTCATTTATTTAAAACGTTCTCCTGGCACAATTCTTGTATTTGCATTGAAAGAACCAATTTCTCATTTCCAAACATTATCTAGATCTACTTTTAAATATGTTTATCCATTCATTAGATTTCTATCTCTCCTTTCCTCCAGGAGTTGAAAGTGGAGTGCGTAGCATTATCTCCAGCATTTTCCCCTTCCAAAACAACCAGAATATGAAACAGGTTTAGTTGAGAGACATCCACTGCCTCTAGTGTAGTTCCATGGCCATGAATGGCCTTGAAACCCAATTCTCCCCAGTCCTACTCTAGCACCTTAACCATTACAACACAATGGTTCTCCATCACATTCCTCCAGAAGTGAGCAGCGGCCAAGGTTCAATTTAACCACTGTGGAATCAGCAATGTTTTGTCAGGGCTGAATCAACTTACCCATCAACTTACATGAACTGCGGCAACTACAGATGGCAACTATGCAATCCTGGGAAAAGGAACAGCTGCATTGTGGAATTATAGACAGGTGCTAAATTCATGCTCTCATTTGTTTGTTTGTTTGTTTATTAAATTTTGCCACCACCCATCCCCCCCCAAAGGGGGACTCTGGGTGGTTTACAACAGAGATAAAAGCATTAAAATACCATAAATAAATATAAATACAAATATAATATTGAACAAAAATACAGTATAAAATCCAGATGATGGCAATAGTTGGAATATCACTCACGTGTATCTAAAGGGGCCATTTTAGGGCTCTAACCATCTCCAGGGGTGATTACTTCCCTTCCCGCCCCTTTTTGCCTTCAAATCCTAAGTACTACATACTTATCATTTGCAAGGAGTTGAATTCTACAATTTAGAGAAAGAAGAAATGATCTAGCCTAACCCCTTATTTATGCAGGATAGAGTCATAGTTGTACTTCACAATCTGGTTTTCTCCATCTGTAGTAGACTTCAATCCCCATAATTCTCAGCTAGCATGATATTAAATTCAGAGCACTCCTTTCTCTGCTCCAGATAAGCCAGAAGTACATTAGTTCAGTTGCACAGTAGAGACAAACATGTGGACCACAGCAATGAGAAGCTGATCCAAGAGAACACAGGACTGGAAAACAGCATTTGAACTAATGCAAGTGCTAGATTTCTAAACAGAAGCTTCTGAGATATATTTAAGGGCGGCGGTGATGAAACTGGGGATGCTATCATGGTTTGTGGTAAATCAGCTACAATAGATCTTTGGGGTAGCACCTGGCTTATGATGGTCCAAGATTTTGGATCTGCACAGGAAGGCAGAAGTGCAAGGAGGTGTGGGGGGAATGGCATCCCATGCCCATTTGCTAACTGAAATTTTGGCTGAGTGTGTTGGGTGGACCTAGTCTTTATGTAAAAAGGGCCTTAAATCAAGGATAGATGTGGTGTCTCTGTGCATCGCTACTTCCTTTGCTGCTAGTCATGCTCCTTCCCATAATTGACTAACCTTTTAAAATTCTTTTAATTAGAAAATATTAAGCAAGAATCTACCAAGCTATGAGGAAAAACCATCCATTTTTCTCTAGCACTTTTAAAAAAAAATAATGACTCTCAATCTCACATGGGTGCCAGAGACATTCCTAGAAAACAGAAATGGTAGATGGTGGCCTTCTGCCCATATTTTCCAGAATTAGCTGGACTGTTAGCAGGGTTGTTCACATGGGGGGGGGGAATGGAAAAAATAAGATGGCAGCTGCAACCACACAATCAAAGCCCCATCTCTTTTTTATATGTGGGACATTAAAAAGGGAGAGGACTTTCATTGCATGGTGATGGCTACCATCTTTTTTGCCCCACCTCTGCATGGATGACCCTGGTTGTTGGAGTAATGAGTGTACATTTTAGAAACTATGAGCCACTGGCAGGAAGCCACCAATTTGTCAATGTTGTGATAAATGGGTATTTTGTGATTAGCCATGACCATATAAAAATGCATGTGACTTGCTCTTAAAACTCCAAATGTGTCCAAAGGTTGAAACATTGGTCTCCTTTGCTCTAGACCAGCCTTTCTCAACTTTTTGACCCTGGAGGAACCCTTGAAATATTTTTCAAGCCTGAGGGAATCCCTGCACATTCAGGCTCAAATATAGGCCAGAAGTTACAAAATTATTATATTTGTTTCATGGGTAGGCCTGTATGTATGCATTAACAGTGTTCTTAAACTGAAAATAAAGAATGAAACTTACCTCTTTAATGTGAAGTTGCCTGAATTTGAAATAATTTTTTAAATAAATTATAATCTCCCAAAGAACTCCTAGTGACCTCTCACGGAACTCTGGTTGAGAAACCCTGCTCTAGACGTTGCCAACTACACCTGGGCCCAACCAATTCCTTTCTACAGTACTGCCTTTCATGCTTTTGGCCTGATAAATTTGCTTTTGTGGTTATTGTTATTTTGAGATTGCTAATAGTTCCTTATACTGAGAGAAATTGCAAAATACTTTTTAAAATGTATTTGGCATGGGGCACCAAGCATGTAAACTGGAGTCAAATATCCCCTGTTCAGATGTAAAGGATTCATGGATGTGTTTATTTCACAGCCAGTTGGAGACTACAACCCAGCTGGAGTTTATTTATTGAGTATGCCTTTTTCTCACAATTCTGATTAGCACCTTCTCAATAGTGCTATCAGTCAAGTAGTTTTTATATTGTCTGGGATCTTTCCAAAGCACCTTTATAAATGATGGTTGCCAAGTTTGGGGAGTGTTTATTGCTTGTGAGATAGCTGTGTATCTGATTTAGCATTTACAAAGCAAGCAATCTAATTCTAGTTATTGCTGGAACTATGTTTCCAAATTAGATGTGGCCAGTTAAATGGAAAAATCATGAACATACTTGTCTGCTCTGTTGATTTAGAGTATATACATAGTAAACTGGCCAACAGTCAAAATAGTTGCTTTTGTTTTCACTTGTTTGTAAAAAATCAGTTCACCGTCTTCTCCCTTCTCCTCATACTTAGGAAGAATAAGGCTCAGGCACAGTATATCCTCTACAAATATGTGGTTGGCTTGTCTCTGATTTAGTGTTTTGGATGAATCTATCCATTGTGGTCAATGAACATCATCTGTGGCTAAATATGTTATATGAAGCAAGCCATTCAAAGCATAATTTGTGCAAACAATAGCTTATAGTGTGAATGCAGCCTTGTAAATACAAGGAATGTTAATATCTGTTAGCAAAGCAGTTTAAAAAATCCCTTCATAATTACAGTCTGAATTCTGAGACACGAGGGGGGGCACAGTTTAACAAAAGCATAGGCAAATCACTTAATTTCAGAAGAGTTATGGCCTAGTTCACATAGCACGCAAAGATACAAGCAGTGCTGGCTTCTTCTAATGTGATTTTGGTTTGATGTTTTGGGTGAAGCTGGTCACTGTTTTGTAGCATATTGTGAGGAGTGGTTTATTCAGTCAGTTTATTCAGGTTCAACAAATCATGGCTTTGTATATTGCTCCAACCCAATCATAGTATGCTTTGTTTCTCAGTCTATTATGTTAGGTCAGCTACTGGGACTTGTAAACTTGGTTAACAAATTAGTTTCTTCTGTGAACAAGTCGGTGATCAAATCCATGGTTTACTGATGTAGCACAAGGTCTGAATCCAGCCAGTCGGTACGGAATTGCCTAACTTTTGTTCCTGATTTCCTCTGTCCCCATGCTCACCTTGCATATCCCCAGAGTCAAGCAAAGTTTCCTCTCCTAATTCCTTCATATTATGTCAGCATTCAAGGCACTCTAGCAGGTCATTTGTCCAGCTAGTCAACAAGCGTTGCCACCTTGACTTCTGGTGGGGACATGGCAGACTTAGCAACTATGCCTGCGGTCTTAGCAGGTGGAACTGACAATGTGGCAATCTTTTTCGGGCTCAGGCAGGTTTTCCTGAAGCCCGGAAGTGTTCTCTGGATGAAGGAAAACACCTGGAATCACCCCATCCGTCCTCCGGACAGCTGCTTGCAGCCAGAAGCTTGCAAACAGCATTTTGTGTTTGACTGGTAAGAGCAGCCAGGAGGCTGGGACGTCATCACTTTTCAGGCTGCACTGTAGCGTTAAAGGGACACTTAGGCTAGCCACCCCATTTCTAAATCACCAAATATGTACGTATGTATGTATGTATACCCTAAGAGAGGCTTTCTACAGCAAGGAGAAGCTGGCGCTCTCAGTGCTTATTTCTTTCTTTCTTTTTTTCTTTCTTTATTAAATTTATATCACTGCCCATCTCCCCCAATGGGGGACTCTGGGCGGTTTACAATAAATAGCATTAAAACATAGCCACATAAAAATTACATTAAAATATACATAAAAACAAACGTAAAATCCAAGTGGAGATAGATCACTAAGCGGTGCTATGGCGCCAGCCATCCCCAGGTGGAGCTATCACACGCCCCCTCCCAAGCAAGGCAGCAGAACCAGGTCTTAAGTTTCTTCCGGAAGTCCGAGAGTGAGGAAATCTGTCTCAACTCTGGGGGCAAGATGTTCCAAAGGGCAGGCACCACTGCAGAGAAGGCTCACTTCTTAGACCCCGCTAGATGAAATTCCTTTGCTGATGGGGTCCATAGCATGCCCTCCCTGCCTGACCGGGTGGGACGGGTCGATGTTATGGGGACAAGACGGTCCCTCAGGTACACTGGTCCCATGCCATGTAGGGCTTTAAAGGTGATAACCAACACCTTGAATTGGACCCAGAAGCAAACTGGTACCCAATGCAGCTCGCGTAACAGTGGTGTCGCATGGGCTGATTTTACAGCCCCAATAACTGTCTGCGCAGCCACGTTCTGGACCAGCTGAAGCTTCTGAATACTTTTCAAGGGTAGCCCCATGTAAAGCACATTGCAGTAGTCTATATGGGAGATGACAAGGGCATGAGTGACTGTTCAGAGGGCATCTCGGTCCAGGAATGGGCATAGCAGGTGCACCACCCAAAGATATGCAAAGTACCTCCTGGCCGTGACTGCCACCTCCTTAAAGGCAGCCGGAAACACCCCCTCCCTCAAGGATGCATTAACCATTGCCTGGACCCAACCACAAGTCACTTCCTGGGCTGATTTTATCAGCCAGGAAGCGCATGGGTCAAGCTGACATGTGGTTGCATTCACAGTCTGGAGAATCTTGTCCACTTCCTCAGGCCCAACAGTATCAAACCGTTCCCAGATAACAGGGTAAGTACATTCCCCTGGCATCTCCACAGACTCCACTTCACACTTAGAGTCCAACTTAGAATGGATCTGAGTGATTTTATCCTGCAGATGCTGTGAAAACTCTTCCGAACGGCCTTGTAGGTGGGTCCCTGGATCTACCTGACCCAGAAGAGATCGAGCGATCTTAAACAAGGCCATTGGACGGCATTCTGCAGATGCAATAAGAGCGGAGAAATATTCACATTTCGCCGCTCTTACTGCCACAAGGTAGGCCTTAATAGCGGCTCTAGCTTGTGTTCGGTCAGATTCAGTCTTCGTCTTCCTCCAGTGATGCTCCAGATGTCTCTTAACCCTCTTCAAAACCCTCAACTCCTCCGTAAACCACAGGGAGTGACGGGTCGAGTGATGCAAGAGAGGATGCACAGGCGGATCCTGTCCAAGGCCCCGGCCGCGGCCCTATTCCAGGCCATGGCCAGGCAGCAGGCCCTCGGGAATAACCCCCAGCTCCCTCTAAACCCTACCGGGTCCATCAGTCACCAGGGGTGGACCAATCAAATGGGTCCAGCCTCCCTGCAGAGCGGGGTGGCACAATAAAATCTCAGGGTCATCAGGGTGTGGTCTGACCATGACAATGGGGACAGATCTAACTCTCCCCTCAGATCACATTGCCACTGCTGCGACAAGAAAACTAAGTCCGGGGTGTGACCACTGTCTTGAGTAGGGTCCCGGATAATCTGGGACAGGCCCATGGCTGCCATGGTAGTTATGAACTCCCGGGCCGTCTCCAAGGCACGTCCCAGGGATGGCAGATTGAAGTCCCCCAGAACCATAAGCCTGGGGAACTCCACTGCCAACCCCAAGACGGCTTCCAGCAGCTCGGGCAGGGAGGTTGCTACGCAGCAGGGAGGCTGGTACAGCAGCAACACCCCCAACTGTCCTCGGGATTCCAGCTTGAAAAACAGGGTTTCACAACCGGCCACTTGCGGAGCAGGGCACCTGAAGACCACTAGAGATTCTCTGATAACAACTGCCACCCCTCCTCCCCTGCCCTGGTGTCTCGGCTGGTGCCACACTTGAAACCCAGCTGGGCACATCTCGGAGAGGGCTACACCCCCTTCTGAGCCCAGCCAGGTCTCAGTGATACATGCCAGGTCTGCCCCCTCCTCTGTGATTAAATCACATATTAGGGGGGCCTTGTTGTTCACTGACCTGGCGTTAAGGAGCAGCAGCCGAAGACCAGGGCTTGCAAGGGTCTGTCGTCCAGGGCCTGGGTATGACCCTGGAGGGCCGGAACACACCACCGGCAATAAACACCGGGGGTATCTTCCCCGAAGATGGCTTGCCCTCCGGGTCCCGTCATAACATCGCCGGCCCATCACCACCTCAATGGAATAGCCCGCCCCACAGCCCCCAGAGTTTCCTAATCCGGTAGCCTCCACTCCTGGACCTCCAGAACTCCTGGGCTTAACCAGGGGTCCCTCTTCCCACACATCCATCTTCTCCTGCACCATCCACCTTATAGTTATTTTTGGAATTATTCTTCAAAAAATTCTTTTTTAAGTTTTGGAATTCATTTTCCTTCCAAATATAAAGGAGGATTGAGAGTAAACAATTGTCTTCCTGTTATTATTTTGGTATTAAATTTGAAGATACTAGCATTTTCCTACACATTGAATCGGCTGATTTAAACCTTCAGCTTTTTGCTTCTACTTTCCCTTGGGAACTTCTACTTATCTCACTTTTACTTTGTGTAAACATACTTCAGAACTTTTCCGTACCTTCGACTTCCTCTGGCTGAGCTCTTAGGGGGTGCCATAATCTACTCCGTGAAACATGGAGGATTTTAAACAGATTTTTTCTGACTTCCATCAAGATTTTAAACAGTTCTTTTCTGACTCCTATCAAGTTTTTATACAAGACATTCAGGACATTGTGGAAAATATGAACTCTAAAATGTGTCATCTGGTTGGGGATGTAGTAGATGAAACTGAGGAATTCAACAGTGATAGAAATGTTTCTTCTAAGAATGAGATTGGGATTTCTGTTGAGATGCTGGATGAAGATTGGATAGTGGAGTTGGAGAAATTTAACGGAGACTACAACCGTTTTTAAATTTTCCCATTATTGTTTCTATTCCCTTTAGCGGATCCTCCAAAACCAACACCAAGTAATCACCAAATGCCCTTAACTTATAAATTTCTTTTTAAATGTTTACTCCCACAATTCTCTCATCTTGTCTTATGTCTCTATTCAATATTTCAAGAACTAAAATATACAGGAGGGGAAACAATAGGTATCCCTGTTTCGTCCCTTTTTGTATCTCACAGGGACAAGATCTTTTTGTTAGATCTTCATTGACAATTATTTGTGCTTTCTGTAAAGTGTAAATCGATCTTACCCATTTAATGAAGTTCTCTCCAAAATTCGTATCTTCCAAAACTTTAAACAAGAAAGCCCAGTTCAAATTGTCAAAGACCTTCTCTGCATCTAAGAAAATCAATGTGGCTTGTTTTTCATTATGTTGCTCCAAGTATTCCAAAATGTCTGACATGGGGCTACCCTTGAAGAGTATCTGGAAGCTTCAGCTGGTCCAGAATGCAGCCACGTGGGCTGTTTTTGATGCCCCTAGAAGGGCACATGTAACACCACTGCTGCGCCAGCTGCACTGAGTACTAGTTTGCTTCTGGGTCCAATTCAAGGTGTTGGTTATCACCTTTAAAGCCCTACATGGCACGGGGCCAGGTTACCTGAGGGACCACCTCTTCCCCATCACATCAGCCCATCCCACCCATTCATGCAGAGAGGGCATGTTATGGACCCCATCTGTGAGAGAACTTCATTTGGCAGGGTCCAGGAAGCGGGCCTTCTCTGCAATAGCTGCCACCCTGTGAAACATGCTGCCCCTGGAGGTGAGGTTAGCCTCATCGCTCCTGGCCTTCTGGAGGAGCCTGAAGACCTGGCTCTGCCACCTCACTTGGGGCGGAGAGAGGAGTAGTTCTGCATGGGGGCGGCTGGTATCTTAGACCACTCCTCCCATGTGTGGACTGTATCGGATTCTCTTGCTACTTGGATTTTATTTATATTCTTATTTTTACTCTTATTTTTATATTTATTTATTAAGAGTAATAATATATTTATATATTGTATTTATATTGGATGTTTGCTGTTTCAATTGACTATTTTATTGTAAACCACCCAGAGTCCCCCGATGGGAGGAGATGGGCAGGGATAAATTTAATAAATAAATAAATAAATAAATTTTTTTTAAAATTCTTATATTATCCTTTAACTGTCTTTTATATAAAAACCACATTGATCCACATGAATAAATTCTTGCGAAATTATTTTCAACCTGTCACCAAAATAGTTGAACATAACTTATAGTCATTATTCTCTAATGATATCAGCTGATAATTCTTGTTAAAGTCAAATCTTGTTGTCCCCCCTGCCCTTAGGCTTGAATGCTATACTAGCCTCTTCCAGCTCTCTGGCATCTTTCCCCTCTGTAAAATAGAATTCATCATATTTTGTAAAGGTTGTAAAAGTTCATCCTCAAAACATTTATAGTAAGAAGTCAGTAACCCATCCGGTCCAGGCACCTTTCCTGTTTTAGTCTTTTTTATAGCTTCGCAAACTTCCCTTACTGTTATCAGTCCATTCATAATCTGTTTCTGTTTCTGTGTAATCTTCAGTAAATTTTGTTTCTATAAATATTCATCTATTTTCTCCAGTGAAATTTCTTATCCTTTACATAAATTGGAATAATATTGATGAAATACTTTTTGCATAGCCACATTATCTGTTATTACAGTATGATGAACATGTGATTGCTAAAATGTATAAACTTTTATTGCGATTTGAAACAGAAGAACAACTTAAGGAATATATAATAAAGAGGGCTAAAAAATTTTGGTTATAACATACAGATGGAACAATGGGAAAATATGTGGTCGAAAGGACTGAAATTTACATTATGTTATAATCTTAAAGAGATTTTTTATAGAATGATGTACCATTGGTATATGACACCAGAAAAATTATCTAGAATGTATAAAGGTACTTCAAATTTATGTTGGAAATGTGAACAACAAGAAAGGTCATTTTATCATGCTCGGTGGATGTGCAAAAAAGCTAGAAAATTTTGGTTTGAATACATACAGTGATTCAGAGGATTTTAAAGGTTAACATTCAACTGGAACCCGAACTTTTCCTCTTGGGACTGATGGATAAGCAGTTGGAAAAAAGTTATGGAACATTGTTTTTATATATGATAACTGCAGTGAGATTATTGTATGCACAAAGATGGAAAGATTTGGCAATACCTACAACAGAGGAATGGTTGGGGAAAATGACAGAACTCGCTGAAATGGCCATACTGACTTGTTTGATTAGAGAAAAGATAATATCTATGTTTATTGGTGACTGGAAACCTCTTAGGGACTTTTTGTGTAAAAAAAAAAACCTTATGATTTATGGTTTTGATGATTAGATAGGATAGATTATAGAAAGGAGAGTCACAATGCAACTTTAGAGAGAGAGGTCAATTTATAATTGTACTTATAACTGTGGTAAAAAGATTGGAAGCCACTTCTTTATATCTTTTTTCCTTCTTTTCTATTTTTCTTTTTGCACCTTTAATTTTTTCTTTCATTTTTTTCCTTTTTCACTCTATTTTAGTGTGTATTAGTCTTATTCCTACATTTAAAATTCTCTCTGTCTCTGTCTATGTCTATCAATGAAATCTTGCCAAGAAAACTTCAGGGACTTGTCCAAGCAGTTGCCAAGAGTCAACACTGACTTGAAGGCACACACACACACACAAAAGGAGACATACTCAGAAGAATGAAACTAATTCCTCCTTAGGAGGGATAGTTGTAGCAAACTGCCTGTCCCTGTACCCCTTGATGAAACAGCCAAGTTTTCACTAATTTTCTGATGGGTGGGAGTTCAAATATCAGGGTGGTTAATTATTTCATAGGAGGAGGTGGTGATTGACACGTTTCTGTGGCCTCTGAAGGTGGCATCCTCTGATCAAAGGGACACATAAAGAGACCACTGTAATAGATCTTATTGGGTAGGCAGATGTTACTGGAGAAGGTGGTCCATAGATACCTAAAGGGCTTTGAAGGTGGCAACCAGCACCTTGAAATGCACCCAGAAACCAACTGGCAACCAGTGCAGCTCTCAGAATAGAGATATTCCATAGGTGCCCTGTGGTACACCCATAACTACTCATGTTGCTGCATTTTGGACCACTTCTAGCTTCCAAATGCCATTTAAGGGCAGACCCATGTAGAGTGCATTACAATAGTCCAGTCAAGAAGGGACTAAGGCATGAGTGACAGTGAGTAAAGCCTCCAGTTCTAAGTGGAGTACTGTACTCATGCTAATTCCCATTGTGAAGCATCTCTTCTGAATGCTTTGTAGAGACCGATAAGCATGATTCAACACTTGAGACAAATAGACACACAGTTTTAGTTGGAACCCAGGTCAAGCACTGACTATACACATTTCTTTCCCCTCTCCCAGCCACTTGTGATGTTTATCAAAGGCAAAACAAGTCTTCTGAACACAGTGGTGGTCCCACAGTGGCCTTCACAAATACAGCTGAGCCTGGACTCCAGCTGAAAGCTATTGGGAGGCAAACCACTGGCTGGGGCTCTTTTGTTAACTTGAGTGTCTCCCTGTCCCTGGAACAGAGAGCAGAATGCTTGCAGAAGAGGCTTCACCAGCTGTTACAGTCTGAAATGGCAAGTAAATTCTGGGCAGATTCTACCTGTTATAGGTCATCTGATTATGTTGCCAGCAGAATGGGCAGTGAAGTGCACCAGATTTTTTCACATCTTGCACCTGCTGGATCTTGTTGGCTTAAGGGTAAAACTCTATTTTAAATTTTGTGCAGCTAAGATTGACTAAGACTATCTTGCTCATTTGCTGAGGATGAGATGAAATAGTCATGAGGCGTAGCGGAGAAAGACATTGCTAGGACATGTTTGCTCTGTGGTTAGTTGCAAATGGGGAAAGGCCCTGAGTGATGATTCTGTTCCCTTCTCTAAATCAGAATTTTTTTTTTCTAGTAATAATGAACCAGGATCCTTGCCAAGAAGTTACTATTGATGTTCCCTGCAAACAATTTTGCAAATGCCTGTCTTGTTATTTATTACTTGTTGTTGTTGTTGATTCGTTTAGTTGCTTCCGACTCTTCGTGACTTCATGGACCAGCCCACGCCAGAGCTTCCTGTCGGTCGCCAACACCCCCAGCTCCCCCAGGGACGAGTCCGTCACCTCTAGAATATCATATTTATTTCTTACTTTAGATTATTTATTAATGTTGCATAGTTTTCGTCCCCAAACTTTGGAAATGATTAATTATTTACTTTCCTCTAATGTGAAAATTATCCATTTACTCCTATCCTCTGCTTCCTTTGTTTTATGTGACTGATGTTGATTATAGGATCTGCTTTTGATTGCACAATTAGTAACTTTTGGGAAGAAGCTTTGACAAAGTGGAATTTGTAGATTCAAACATACATTTTCTCCCAAATTATGCTACCTGTATGCCTGGTGACTTCCTTGAAGAATTCTAAACAATGAGTCCTAATTTACCTTTGCAAGTATTTCATTAATTCTTCCTCTATTATAATTCTACTATAAAGGCTGAAGCTCTCAAGATAGGAACCAACTATTCTCAGGTCAGTCAGAACTGTTATGTAAACATGGAACAGATGTCTCTCACCCTCAGTCATGAAAAGAATGGCCCAAAGGCTGTTGACTTTGAAGGGTAGAAGGAAAAAGTCTAGGATTTAAACATGGGGTTCACATGTATACACAGGGATACAGATTAATTCCTATGTTCCACTGTAGGAAGAATTTCTGCCTATGGGTAAGTTGCTTTATTGCAGGCAGGAAAGGAGTTTTACCTAATCTGTCAGGCTTCAGCAGCTAGATAGTTACAGAAAGTGGAAGGGTTGAGATTACCAAGTCTGGTGTGGAGTCTGATACTTACTTGGAAAACCTGTTTCTTCCTCTTCCTCGCTGAACTAGGAAACATGTTGCTATTTGTAGTAATTAAGATATTTGCTACCAGTGAACTTTCACATTATTGAAAATGTTTGGATTTGGGGAGTGTCAGTTAACTGCCTTCTTCCTAGTGGGTGGGATGCAGGCAAGAGTATGTTGGCTTGCAAATCAGTCTCTAGAATAGAGATCCTAGATTCCTCAGAATAGTCCTAGAATTCTTGGGGGTGGGGGAGTGTGCTTTGGTTGTGTTTGTGGCATACTAGCCAAAATGTAGCATAATTGACTAGTACTGTCCTTACCATTAGTGGGAAATGCTTAACGTGGCATGGATACAACTAAAGCTGATAACCTAGCTGTGATGGTCAGTAGAAGTCAATATACATGGACCCATCTGGTGATGACCATGGTACAGAATATGGATTATTTTGACTTGAAAGGTAAGGGGAATAAATGGTGAAATGAAATGGAAGAGAAAGAAATATTGTTTCTGTCTGTGAAACTAAGAAAAAGGGGAAGTATGTATGCATTGGCCATATCATTCATTAATCAGTACTCCATCTACCTGACTTGGGCTTTCCCAATGATGTAAAACAGTACAAGTGAGTAAACTAACTGCTGATCTTCAAGAAAAGCCTTGCTTAAAGGAACATCATGTCCATACTTGCATCTAATTATGGCTCAATATACCATGGCAACATCTTTTTTTCTGCCTTGTCTCCATGAAGTTGCCTTCACCTCATCCCCAGCCTATGAAAAGGAAAGCCTGCTATCAAAATTGTTTCCATGTTAAAGTATTTCCATCCTTATTCTGACACTGTCAAAGAGTACCTTCAAAGTATGAAAAATCTATTTGGCTTTGTTACCCAATATCTTGGAGGTTTAGGTGTCTGGCAGTACCTGACAACAGAGGCTCTAGAACAGCTTTTCTCAGCTTTTTGACCCTGGAGGAACCCCTGAAATATTTTTCAGGCCTCAGGGAACCCTTGCACATTCAGGCTCAAATATAGGCCAGAAGTTACAAAATTATTATATTTGCTTCATGTTCAGGCCTGTAGATATGCATTAACAGTGTTCTTAAACTAAAAATAAAGAAACTAACCTCTTTAATGTGAAGTTGCCCGAATTTGAAATAATTTTTTAAATAAATTGTGATCTCCCAGGGAACCCCTAGTGACCTTTTGCGGAACCCTCAGGTTCCATGGAACCCTGGTTGAGAAACCCTGATCTAAAGGCAAGACAGAGATCAGCAATGAGGACAGCAGATTTCATGCCACTTTTGTTTTCCAATGACTAAAGGATGGGTGTGTTAGATAACATTAATCTGGTAGTGGAAGAAAGCCCATAGAGCAGTGGAAGAAAAGAAGCTGAAAGTCGTTCCTGGAATTGTCATGACAGGCATAATAATGAACCAGGGATGTGGGGAAAGGCCCATAATATGTTTTGTGAACCCATCCAATTGTAGGTTACTCAGCAAATTATAGCTAAACAAATCATGGCTCAAATATATTATCCAGATTTAATTTTGACCAGCCTTTCCCAATGTCATGTCCTCTAATTATGGGGTGACAATTCTTATCATCCCCTGCAGCCCATCCATATATTCAAAACAAGGTGCCATGATGCCAGGGTTGAAGATATTATAGAGTTAATTGTAAATATCCTCTCTAGGGTGGTGGAACAGGTTCAGAATCTTGGAGAGATTGACTCAGTTTGTGGTAGAATGCAGGGCTGAAGTTAGTTCCTCAAATATGTACTGTGCCTCATAAATTGCTCAGCCACATATATATCCTTGTGAAAGTTAGCAATAACAGATCATAGGGATATGTAAACTACAGAATGTGAATTAATTGTATTTCAATGGACAAAATGGAAATCTTGATTTAGGTCCAAATGAGTTGGCAAGCATTCTCATATTCTGCATTCTGTGGACATTTAGGAATATATTACCAGCTGAATAAGTGAAGGCACATATTAGTGATGATGTGTTTATTCTCTGATTTCTGCATGTTCAAAAAGCAGTACAAATATTAGCAGAGAGTGCAGAAATGAACATTTTCAAAGATCATGGCTTATCAACCCCAGTCTTTATTTCTGAAAGACTGGCAAAGCTTATGAAATCTCCAAGAACAAAGATTATGTTGGATGGCTTTATAGTCAACAAGAGGCATGGTTTTGGAATATGGCATAATCATACTTACATACATACGTTATAATAGTAAAATCTAATACAAACTAAACTTAAAGAAAAGAGAATACAAGGAGTAAAAAGTGCAAGAAAAAAGAAAAGGAGAGAAAAAAGAAAAAAATAAGAATATATAAGGAAAGAGAAAAGACATATATAAAGAAGTGACTTCCCACTTTCATCACAAGTATAAACAAATTTAGTGGCTCTTCACCCCCTCTAAGATTATAAACATTTATGTCTTCATCCCATATCCCATCTCATATCTATAAACAAATCCATAAAACATAATCTTTTCAGTCCTGGTGTCAGCAGAAAGTCCGTGAAGGGTTGCTAGTTGTTTTAACCTTGATCAAATAAACCAACTTTATATTCCTTCCTTTTGCTTCTAACAGACTTAATCTTTAATTCATTCAAATATTGTCATAGGTTGATTTTTCCTAATTTCTTCTTTGTCCCATCACACAAAGAACTCAAAGTCTTGAGTTCTTCAAGACTTTAACAAGTGTCTTTTGTAAATCCAGTACAAAAAAAATTATCCAGGTCATTTTCTTGGTTTGTCATTTGAATTTCCTTTTTAAATTTAAAAGCCTCAGCCAATTTCTTTTGTAGATCCCATGAAACATCCTTTTCTAAGTCATCCTCTTGGCCTGTCAGTTGTAAATCCACTTTTGATCCCATCTCTGTCTTGTCAGCTAAAATTTGTTTTACATCTGTCATTTCTTCAATAACATATTTTGGACATAATCTATCCATAGAAGCAGACATCATTACTGATATTGTTGGTATTATGGTTACTATTTTCTGATTCCATTCTTCAAAAGTCTCCTTCAGTATTTTCATTGTTAGAGCATTTTGCAAGTTTGTAAATCTTTCCTCTACCTAAAAACTTTACTCCCTCTAGTGTCCAGTTTTTGAAATCATGAAATTGCTTATCTTTGTTTTGTCTTGTAAAAAACAAAACAGGATCTATTTCCCACAAGAAGCTGTTTGTTCTTTATAATTAATTCCAAAATGTTATTGTAGAAGTTTCAATATTCAATTTTATCTGGACTCTTAGTCCATTTATAACTTTTTAAGATCAAAATCTTATTTAGCTTTTTGCTGTTTATTTCAGATTCTTTAAATTCTTAAACTTATGATTAAAATTGTCTTTCATTCAGGATTGAAGGCAGATGTACCTGGCATTTTCAGACTTGTTGGTCTGAAGGTCTCTAATAGCTCAGAAGTAGTTAATGAATAATTTCTGAAAGTGATTAGAAAGTGAGGTTTGCGAACTTAGTGTCCTTTAAAAGTCTCCACCAAGGTTGGGCACAAGATGGCTAATTCCATCATCTCCTAGTGCTCAAACTTGTGGAAAACCACTGTCCTGTAGTCTCCTTGCAAGGAGCAGCCATCTGGAACACATGTGGATGATCTCCTGTCCTCTCCTTATCCAGAGAGGTTCCAAGGACCCAGTCTACTCACCAGTTCCTTGGTCTTTGCCGCAGTCATCACCTCCACTTTCGCAGAGCCATCTTCAGTTCACCATCTTGATTATCATCAGCAAAAGCAGAATCTGAAACAGAAACTAATGAAAATATCTACAGTTAAGACAGATTTGAATCTGCAAAATTTACTTTCCCTAGCACATAGTTTGGTTTCTTTGATGTGAAAATTCAAGTTCATCTAGGTGTTATCTACCTAAATAATGAAATGGAGAATATGTTTTGTTCTGACCTTGCACCAAAGCATCCCATCAGGATATGGCTTCACTGGAAGGTAATTTGAAACAGCTCACATGAGCTGTGTTTCATGTGCAAATTACATTGATTTTGTGAAGTTACATACCAGTATAAGGCTTATTTGATTAATATCTTATTTGCAGCTGTGTAAATCTCTACTGAGAAGTATGTCCCATCATATTTAACCTAAGAGTAATCCTTATGGAACTCAATGGGACATAAGTCCAAATACTGTATATGTAGGACTGCAGACTTAAATTACTTAAATCAGGTATCAGCCCTAATTTATTTTCAAACATGCAAGCTGAGTTATTAGAGGAAACAAGGTTGTGCATCAATACCTCAAATTTTAATGGGGGCCTTTAAGACCAAGTTTAAAAAAAAAAAAAAAGGCCTCAAGAGTTAGTTAACCCTGATCTGACAAAAAGCCAGAAATTATTAACTTCTCTTAATTTGCTCAAATTTCCTGAGAATGTCATGTTGCCTCATTTATTTTCTTCTGGCTTCATAGAGGAAAGCTTTATCAGACTCTGGTTGTCTTATTTAACAACTTATTTAGCACCTAGAATTTCTCTTGCTCCTGCTTTATACCCATATACCCATAACTAGAAAAGCTAGAAACTTGCATTTAAAAAAATGAAAGTTGAATTTCTTAGGAAGCTAATTTCTGCAGCCAACAGCACATTCTGAAACTTCTTAGTGCTTCTGAGGAACTAGAGCATATATAGTCCAGTATACCAGGCATAAGAGACTACTCTTATAGTTAGGAATGTAGAAGTTCACACTCAAGTGATGATCAACTGGATTAAAGAGGTAACTGGGATGTGCTTGCTAAGAGAAACCCTTGGCAGCAAGTGTAAGCTTTAACAAGCAGATATTTGCAACCAGCCTTTGCCACAGCTTGCAGAGCTATCCTGAACCATGAGGGGAAAAAAAAGAGACGGAGAAAGAGAGGGAGAACATAATAGAGTCTCTTAGTCTCTTAGTTATAGTAGCAGGCATCACATCCTTCTTTCATTACAGAATAGCATCATTTCTCAATAAACTTATTTTGCTCTTGCCAGGTATATCCAAGTATATGGGGAAAACTCAAAAGCCAGTTTGGTCTAGTGGTTAAGGCTCCAGACTAGAAACCAGGAGACTGAGAGTTCTTGTTCTGCATGAAAGCCAGCTGGGTGACCTTGGGCCAGTCACTCTCTCTCAGCCCAACTCACAGGGTGGGGAAAATAGGAGGAGGAAGACGTATTCGGTATGTTCCTCACTTTGAGCTATTTATAAAAATAATAAAGGTAGCCTGAAACTAGTCTTTGATGTATGTGAGTTCGGCAGCTTCTCGCTTAGTTGTGCTGGTAGTGTTTCTTCATTCCAGAACAGCTACTAGGAGATTTGAAATGGAGTGTTCTGAGAGGTTAAAATGATCTGATGTCATTTTGTCCTTGTTTTGAATCCTGATGTTAAACATCATATTAGAGATAAGTATGCGAAGGCACCTCTAATCTTATTGTGTAATGGTGTTGTTGGTGTAAATGTGGGGGCAAAGTAGACATCTGAGTTTGTTATAAGATCTGGTTCCCATGTTAACATCATTGTTCTGTTGTTTCTTGTTGCTTGTGAGAATCTGTTTCAGGTTTTGTGGGATCAGAACTGAGAAAGCATTGTTCTTGGTCAGCCATGAAGGTATTGGCATACTCTGGAGCCATGCATGTGTCCATGGCTGTGACACTAATTTGCAGCTATATGGTGTTGCCAAAGGTAAAAGTTATGGGTGAGTACAGTCACACACAATATAATGATGATGTTCCTGATGGTTTGAAGTCCATCTTTGCTGGGATGTTGGGGTATAGAGCCTCAGCATCCATGGTAGCTAAAATTGTATTGTTAGGGAGACTGCCAATGGATTTCAGTCTTCTTAGGAAGTCTGCTAAAGCAGACTTGGTTCCATCACAGCTGGCACATCAGGGTTCATGGACTCTGTACTCAGCCCTTAGATCACCAACACTCTCAACTACATAAGAGCCACCATAGATTTCCTAAGAAGACTGAAATCCATTTGCAACCTCCTTAACAACACCATACCTGCTTAATGGGGCCTCAAACAAAGCCTGCAGTTTTGTTGAGGTCCAAACTTCTCTGGTTGCTAAGAGATTGTTCCTTAAGGAATAGAAATGGCCATCTGTCCCAGCAACTCAAGAGTGTCTATTACAAATAGTCAATTTATCAGCAGAGAGAGAACCATTTACAGAAAACAACACAACTTTGATAAAGCAAACTGCATTCTGGATTTAACTTGGGCAGTGCTTTGTTCATTCATTTCAATCTTGGAGTCTGTTGTCTGCTGGTTTGTCTCTCTCTTTTCCTAATAGAACATTATTTTGATTTGTAGTATCTTGCCACTGTGCTGTTCTGTCAATGGGAATCCTTTCTTTGGAAAATTAAATCAGTCTTGCTTTAAGTCCTCTCTCCAGTGACCTTTCCTAAATTCCCATTCCCTGAAAGTAAACTATACAGACTATTATTATGATTAATTGTGTTAATTAAAAATAGCCATTCCTCCAGCTTTTATAAACTGTAAACAAGTTCATTATATGGAATAGAATTCACCAGTCCAATATTTTCTTTGACCTGCTATGCTTCTGGTGCTTCTAAAGAAGGGAACAGCCTCTGACAGTGGTTTAGGATTAAAAAAAAATCCAAACCTTTCTGGCTGGTGAGGATGATGTAAATCCAATTTGTATAGTAGCATATCTATACAGGAATTAGGAATAAGGACCTGAGCATCTGCAACCAACTTTAAGGAATAGACTAACATAATGAAGCAATATGCAGCTTTGAAGGAAAGAAGCAAATGCCTGTTAGTTATAGAGTTGGCTAGGTCTAGGAAAACCCAGGTTTAATCCATCCCCAGCCATGGAAGCTAATTGGATCAGTCACTCCTTCTTAGCTCAGCCTACCTTGCAGGAATGTTATTGAAGAAAAATTGAAGAGGAAGTGCTGTATATGCCATCTTTTGAACCTGGATGTAAAGGTAATATGCAAATATAATTATTAAATGAGTAGGACATGGAGCTTTAAAACCAAGAAGGTTGGCAACAAACATCATTGGCAGACTTGATAATACACCCAAGTAATTTTAAGCCTTGGATTTCATAGTCTTTAGACAGTCATATATTTTACTTAGGAATAAGTTCCATTTTGTTGCAGAAAATATTAATATATTTTAAAGAACTAATAATACAGAGCATCTGAAACTGTATACATACAGTGCAGGTGTTCTTTTTTATTCTTTCCAACTGAACAGAATTTGAAAAGAAATTAGGCCAAAGGGCGCAGGATTTTGTCAGTCCGTCCATCCATCTGTCAGCAGGCTAACTCTCAAAGAAAAGCACAGAACAGAATATAGATTTGGTGTGGCAAGAAAAGCCAGCTAACAACAAAAAAAAAAAATGCAGTCCAAAAATAGACCAGCTCCTTGTGGGAGCAGCAAATCAATAAATGACAGAAAGAAAAAAAAAAACTCCATAGCATCCCAGGGGAAGAAACAATTCAGCCCTGGCTCAGAATGCTGTGGACTGCTCCATTCTAAGTCGCCTTCTTGCTCCCTCCTGGTAGCAAAGCAGAGCTTTTATTAAGGGCTGGGGGGAAAAGTCCTATACAGTATGTTTTCCCTACTTTTTTATTCTTTCCAACTCAGCAGAACATCGGAAATAGATTGTGTAAATTGCTCAGGACTCTGTCTATTGGAGGAGGAGGTGGCGGCAATAATGGAAAAATCAAGTTTGAAAACAGGCTGAGGACTTCTGAGGGGGGAAAAAAATCAGAAATAAATTTCCCACTCCATCCCTAAGGGAGAGACAGCAGGATAATGGTTTATAATATTGCTGACTTCTCCATACTCAGCCTCCTCCCTTCTGGTCACATAACCCCTAGCAGAGAGGATGCAGCCAGCTCCGTGCTTGCCAGTATACACATTCACTTTACTATGTAACAGGAGGGAAGAGTAGAAACACATAAACACAGGCAACACATATGTACCTATCCTGACTAGACTGTCTTTTACACACACACACACACACATGCACACGCACGCACAAATTGAGGCAACATTGTAAACCTCCCAGAGTCCCTCCTTGGGAGGGAGATGGGTGGTGATAAAGTTTCATAAATAAAATAAATAAACATGGATGAACACACCCTGATTAGTCTCTGGGTCAAAATATGTGCACACATTTATACCCCCAATGGAGGAATGGTTGGTGAAGATGATGGAAGTTGCTGAGATGGCTAAATTGACTTCTCTGATCAGAAAAAAGAATATTGATTGATTGATTGATTGCTGACTGGAAACCCCTTACAGATTTTTGCATGAAACAGAAAAAAATGAACTTACGATTTATGGTTTTGATAATTAGATAGGACAGATTATAGAAAGAAGAGAGTTATCTTGTCACCATAGAGTAAGAGTAAATCAATAATTCTACTTAAAACTGCTGTAAAGAAGATCGGAAGCTACTTTTTTGTATCCTTTTTCTTTCTTTTCTATTTTTCTTTTACTATTTTTTCCTCTTGCACTTTTAGCTTTTTCTTTGATATCTTTCTGTTTTCTTTTTCTTACTTCATATTAGTTTGTATTAGCTTTTATCTTCCTTTTAAAAATGTTTATTAAAAATTATATATACAAATGTATAAATACAAATATATTGATGCATCATGTTACTTGATTACAGAGGGAGGAAAATGCATATAACCCCTATTTCCAGTGTTAAAAAAAGGTGTAAAAAGAATTCCAGAAGCCATTCTCTGCATGTTTTCCCTTCCTTGTTTT
This sequence comes from Candoia aspera, assembly GCF_035149785.1. NCBI lineage: Eukaryota > Metazoa > Chordata > Lepidosauria > Squamata > Candoiidae > Candoia > Candoia aspera. Next base: position 187,736,550 of record NC_086155.1, read on the forward strand.
AAAAAAAAAAAAGGGGAGTGGGGAGGTGTGTTGCTGAGGAGCGTCAGACCTGGTGGCCCTACCGTGTCTGCACCAGTATTAATAATGGGTCTGCTGTTTCATATCTCCCACCAACCTCTCTCTGGTTTTAATTTGGGGACCCCAAATTAAAAAGTATTTGGGTTCCTTGCTGATGTCACTGTTAGGCAGGTCGCATTTGGCAAGGAGATATGTGTGATTTGTGGTCAGCTCTCCTATAGCTCTGAGTTACATTCCCTGTAGGAGTAAAGAGGATCTGGGACACATTGCATTTGGAAAGCCTTTAAGAAGCCTTTTGTGTTTTTTTCCTGACCATAAGCCTGAAGTGCAGACTCAGGATCTGATTTCATCCCTAGCACTGGAAATAAAGTAACTATTTTAACATGCCTCTTGCAGGGAGAAACGGCTGCCAGTTTAGCCTGAAGCCTAATTTCTGCTATATTATTCTTTTGAAACACACTATATTATGCTTGGTTAAATTAAGTTTCTTGAAACATTTCTTGACACTAGAGATTTTTTGCCTGACATTTTAAAAAATACTGATAATAAGGGAGGAGGAAAACAGGGCTGATGGAAATAAAATCCTTTCAAGTGTTAATGGATGTAGCATGTGCAAAATAAGGTGCAGAAAACCATTATACAATGAGATGGCCTGTTCAGCACATAGCAAATATAGAAAGACTGATGCAGTACAAGAGAATCTTCTTACTTCATGACAAGAACAGCATTGACAAACTTCTAAAGCATTCAGGCTTCAAATGTCAATTCTGCTTCCCCTAAGTAAAGTTAATGGAAAGAGCCCTTGTTCTCAAAATATTTCTATGCAAATTGGGCTTGAATCACCCCTTTCCTAATAGAAATGTCCACAACTGATCTGCATTATACATGCACGCACACATACACATCCCTCTCCATCTATTGCGTGTGTGTGTATTGAATATATATTATATATTGAAGGATTTAGTGAGTGGTAGGATTATTAACACTTTTTTAAAGAAGTAAATCATTAAATCCTCTATGTAGACAAAGCCTTGATTTAATTCCCCTCTCACTTTGAAAGATGCATTTGGACAATGGATACAAGATGAGCCATAAACTTCGGCCTCTTTTGAAGAAAGCTGAGGTTCCAGTTCACTTAACTGAAGTTGCAGTTGTGCACATGATCACACACTAGGGAGTGGGTGTCTCTCAGGCCTAAGGACCCAGTATCAGTCCCCTCTACCTAGAACTCTATCATAGAGACTTCCTCACTAAAGAAGATGGAAGGCAAGCAGATGCTCATGCTTAAGCTGCATTTGGATCAGGTCACAGATCCTGACCATATGGCAATCTAGACACAGACAATTAGTGACATCTGGACCCTTTTCAACCAGGGTTCAGGCCCAGGTATGTGATGGCTCTGGACACTGTCCTGAATGGCCTTTGTTGGGACTTAGATGGGGGTAGTATACCTTTGTTGGGACTTTTAGCAGCTTTTGATACCATCAACTGCGTTATCTTGCTGGACCACCTATGGATGTTGGGGATAGGAGGCACTGCCTTACGGTAGTTCTGCTCCTTTCTCAGTGCTTGGTTCCAGTCTGTGGTGGTGAATGAGAAGTCAGCCTGATGGTCCCTGACTTATGGGGTGCTGCAGGGGATGGTCCTCTTTCACCTGCTAACATCTATATGAAACCACTGGGGGAAGACTTCTAGCAATTTGGGGTGCAGTATTATCAGTATGCTGATGATATCCTATTCATCATCATCCCCAGTTGTATTGGAGATGCTGTCACTATTCTGTCTTGGTGCCAGAGGCTATAAGGGACTGGATGGGAGAGAATAGGCTGAAGTTTAACCCAAGCAACACAGAGTTGCTGTTTGTACATCAGGGTTCTTCTGCAACACCAGTGTTATCTCGGGGTGAGCAAATGCTAACTGAGAAGGTGCAGAGTTTTGACTGGGGGTGGGGCTTCTGGACTCAGGCCTCCTGCTTACAGCAGGAGGCTAGAAGGGCCTTTGTTCAGCTTAAGATTGTGCCCCACTTGTCATCTTACCTAGAGCAGAACTTGGCTATAGTAACTCTGCCATCACTACCACCTGGAGAGACTACTGCAACCCACTGTCTTTCAGGCTGCCTTTAAAAACTATTCAGAAATGACAACTGGTCCAGAATGTAGTGTCCTGTGTGTTAATGGGCTCCTGATGCTGAAGGCCTGTAATGCTAGTACTGTTGACCTTGCATGGTTACCAACTCTATTTTGCGTACAATTTAAGCTATGGCTGTTGGCATTTCTTTGTTTTTGCTCAGACCAAGCCACTAGGTTACCATGGTAATTGAGTACTCTCTTAAGTATCGGCAGGGTGAAGAGGTTTAACTTAATTGATCTCAATTTGGATGTTAAAAGCTGCATTGCCTGGGGGAGGAACTTGCTCGGACTTGTTTGATTTCACTTTTGTAGCTTTCCAGAACAGCCTCTCTTCCCAGTTCTCTTTGAGCGCGTGTGAATGCACAGCTTGTAAAATATGTTTTTGTGCTTTCTGTAAATACATTTATTTTTATAGAAATGCCTGGTGTGTGATTTTTCTGATCTCTTGGGCCAAACGCTTTCCAGCACTCTGACAATGGCTTCATGGCTTGGCACCTGGGTACTTCAAGTACTCCCTTTTCCAACCTGTATTGGCCTGACTTACTAGAGCCTCAAGGGAGAAACTCCACATTATCCCTGACTTCTAGGAGGGAGCTAAGGTTAAGAGGCACTGCTCTCAGTGGCAGTGCTGATAGTATAGAACAGTCTATCCTTGGAAATCAGGCTACCCCCTCCTTGATGGCCTTCAGAGGGTTGCTCAAAATTTTTCAGGGGGCATCCCAGTGCTAAACCGCTGAGCTGCTGAGCTTGCCGATCAGAAGGTCGGCAGTTCGAATCTGTGTGACGGGGTGAGCTCCCGTTGCTAGTCCCAGCTCCTGCCAACCTAGCAGTTTGAAAACATGCAAATGTGAGTAGATTAATAGGTACCGCTTCGGTGGGCAGGTAACGGCGTTCCATTTAGGCATGCCAGCCACATGACCATGGAAGTGTCTACAGACAAACGCCGGCTCTTCGGCTTTGAAATGGAGATGAGCACCGCCCCCTAGAGTTGGACACAACTGGACTTAATGTCAAGGAAAGCTTTTACCTTTACCTTTACTACCATCTTTTTTACTGTTATATGTGGTTGTTAATTTAATGATTTAGTTTATCATACTGTGGATCTTTTAATTCTTCTCTTTGCATATCTTATAAACCATTGAGAGTTGTGACATTACAACAGGATATAAATTCAATCAGTCAACCGTTAAGGCAGGCCAACTCCTCACTGCAGGGTCTGGCCAGACAGAGGGTTTTGACCAGATTTTGGGAAGACACTGTTGTGACTCTTGTGGAAAGGAGAAGTTGTAATGGCAAATGCTCCAAGCTGGGCAGCTTTTGAGCTCTCACCAAGCTGTGGTGGATCAATTGGATCATGAGTTTCTTCACTCTTGCCTCCAGCTTCATGATCAACAGAGGGGATGGGGAACTTGTTGCCTCAGGGCTGAAGACTGTCTTCTTTCCCAGGCAGGTCATCAGAGAGAAGAGAAGCAGTAAAGCACATAGAGATTTTTGAAAGGTGTTTTGAGGGCCTTTTGTTGGGGAGGGAAGGATGGCTTCACCCCACTTTGTAGGAACTTGTGATAGGATGCAATGTATGAAATAGAGAACTTGCCAAAGCGATGCTATTTTTGGCAACATCCCATCAGTAGAGTGGAGCAAGCATTCTGCAATTTCTGCCACTATTAAAATTGCAGTTCAGTTACTTCACTGCAGTGTTTCATTTCAGAAGCAGTTTGCATTGAATGGATTCTTTCCTCTTAAAATAATGTATAATGTCACAGAGACAAAGACATTTTAAAGTGAGTTTCTGGATTTGACAAAATTGCTCTTTCATGTATGGTGAGACTGTTTTTCATGGAACTGAAACCATAACCATGTTTTATTTGGTCTTCATAGGGTCAGAAATTAGTGCTTGAGAAACAACCCATGGTTGTTTATTTAAATACATGGGAGGCTCAGTTTTGGCTCAAAGATAGACTCAGAGCTGGAACACAGATTTAATTTTTCAGACTGTGCAACTGACCCTTTCAGCTAGAACAGATAAGAGCTATTTCAGAACACGATGCCTCTTTTTCTCTCAGAACAGGACTTGAATAAATAGATGCTTATGAAACAGATTCAGAGGGCACAAAATGGGTGTTTACATTTTTTCTGTGCTTCTTATTCTCAAGTGAAGGTGGTTTGACGTTCTTTCCTTGGAGGGACAAACTAATTATAAAGCATTCCTGAACACAATGGGCAAAATAACGCACAACTGAAAGGCCAAGGATAGGTTCTCAGCACAGCTATGCAGGGAATTCCCAGCATCCTCCCCACCGAGTTCTCTGTCCCCTCAATCAACATGACAGATGCCGTCTTCTTTCTCTCTCTCTCTCTCTCTCTCTCAAAAAAAGCTAAACATTTCCTGGAATGTACAAAAGAAGAATAAATGTCTAAGTATTTCCAAACAGAACTAGACTTTAGCGTCCTCTTTCATTATGGAATAATAGTTCAAATTCTGAAAGAAACTGGAACTGAAAATGAGCGTGTCGCATCTAGGAAGTTCATGAAGAGAATCAAATGAAAATGAATACAATAAAAACAAAAATGAAAATGTAGTTAAATTTAATTAAAGCATAAGTTACATGAAATAATAAGGTCATGGCTAGTTTTTTTTTCTCTAGAGCTGTAAAATGTCAGTTACATTTATCAAACAGGAAGGATTTCAGCCACTGAAAATCAAAACACTACCTCTAATTTCAGTTCCTGAGGAAAAGTCTGGAAGAGTGAAATGGCTTTCTAGAAGTAAAATTCAAGAAATAGCGAACAGTGAAAGCTTGCACCTTAATTCTAAAGCTTGGTCCATCTTTCAGGCTGTGATCACCCACTGTATTAAGCCATGGTTAATGTGGTGGATTTCAGCAGTGCGGCTGGTTCTCAGGAAGGAGGGAGCACATTCCAAGAAGGGGAAGGAGATAAGAAGAAACATAGTCCAGAGGGCAGTTGTGGGAAAACGAAGAGGTTCAGAATAGCCCTGTCCTAGAGCTTTCCCAGGTTATTTCCCCTTAGGTGAGGTAGAGTAGCTTTAGTCTGGCAAGATTCTGTCTATACAGCATTGGCAAATAAAGAAGTGAAGTTTGGCTGGACTGGTTCTTGGCCATTTTTGGGCTGGGCCTGACAGCTTGGTTTTGCTTTAGCATAGTATGTAAATTCAGTATTGTGGTTTGTACTGTACACCATGATTTATGGCTTTGGGTATTGGTCAAACCCAGCTGATTTTGGTTTATTATCGGAATAATAGAATCATGGAGTTGGAAAGAGTTATTTCAACAAAGAAAGCCAACTTTCTGCTCAAGCAGAAATGCAGATTAAAGTATCCTGAACAGATGGCTGTTTAGCCTTTATTTGGACATATCTAAAGAGAAGCCCACCATTTCTTAGAGTAATTGTTTCCACAGTTGTTAGACATTGCACAATATTTATTTAATCAATTTATATGATTGTGCCCTTCTCACAATTGCAACTCTGGATAGTGCACATAGAGTAAAAAAACCAAACACAGTAAGAAAAATAACGGTGGCCAACTATCAACTATCAATAATAATGACAAACTATCAATGGCAGGCTTACCTAACTTCCAGACCCCATGCCCAAGTGAACATCCAAGTCTTCAAAGACTTCCAAAATGCTAGCAGGATTGGGGTTCCAGAGGGCAGGTGCTGCAACACAGAAGGCACACATTTCTTGGGCCCTGCCAGATGTCACTGTTCAATAGATCGGACTGGAGCATGCCATCCTGCTGAATCCAGTGGGATGGGCAGAAGCAACTGGAAAGAGGCGGTCCCATAAATAACCTTATACTATGTAAGGTTTTGCAGGTGACCTTTAATTGGACCTGGAAGTCCACCAGGTGCAATTCACAGAGCAGTGGTGTAATATGAGCATACCAAGCTGTGCCCATAACTGCTTACACCAGTATATTCTGGACCTGTTGTAACTTCCGAGTGACCTTCAAGGGCAGCCCCACATAGAGCATATTGCAGTAGTCTACTTGGGAGGTGGCCAAGCATGCGTGACTGTGAACAGTGTGAAGAGAAGCCACTGGATCTATCAAAGCAGATGCCATATTTACATATATTTGCAAGTTGGTAGAATCCTGCCCTTCACATTTTGAATTTTTATTTATGCATTTAAAATTCAGGTCCCTTAGGCTTGCCAACGCTGCTTGATTTTGGTGGGTGTCCAATGTGAGCTTACATTGGACACCCACCAAATTTAGATTACGTTCTAAATTCATGTAATCTAATAAATACACCATAATTACATTCTGTGAGGTATGAAATATGACATACAGTCAAATACAAAATGTGGTTGCATATACTCTACTACCAGGTACTAAATACTAAATGGTTAAATATTAAATATTGAAATCAAAAGCCAGAAGATAATATTAAATTAAATATTAGGTATATTTAAACTTAATCTTTCAGAAAATGTCTGGAGAATATTCAGAAGGACACATGGTTAAACTCTCCTTCAAACAGCTACAGTGTGCCTGATGCAAATATGCACTCCACTTCAATGACTGCATCTAATGGAAATAAGAGTCTAGGAAAATGCTCAAGACTTTAAGTTGTGTGGACTTCAACTCCCAGAATTGCTGGCTGGGGAACTCGGAGTTGAAATCCACACATCTTAAGGTTGCTGAGGTTGAGAAACACTGCATTAGATGATGACGATGATGATGAGTAAAAGCTATTGACCCACCTGAGCTATTCTATTCCTGAGGGCAGTACTCAAACACACAGCATGAGTTCAGTCCCTTCTTGTTTTAAATCAAGGGTAGAGACCAGTGTTGTTCAGTGCCCTCCATCAGTGTGGCAATTTCACCCCTTTTTAAAATGAAAGCTGTGTGGTTACTTAAACATAGGCTGTCACTCATCTATTCACACTCCAAAAGTAACTGTCCAAACTTCTCTAATTCTTTGAGGAAGAAGGGCTTACTTTTCCTCACAGGCAGTTTCTATCAGATCCCTTTCGTGATCAAACAAGGTTTCTAAATGGTGGTTACATCAGTGCTGAGTCTTGGTTTCTCCCAGATAATGCCTGAGGCTCTATAAAAACTTGTTTGACCAGAGGCTTTTGAGTGACATGAGCACATACTAGACCCAGTCATTGCTCTGTAATGCTCTCCAAAGGTACTATCTGTGTGTAGCCTGTGAGACATGGGGCTCATTCTCATGTCCCTCTCACTATGGCATGAACATGACTCCATAACCATTTTTTATATTACCTCCTCTTGAGGTTACCTTCATCTCATCCCCAGCAGAGGCAGCTTCATGTTGTCCTAGCTGTTCCTATTCTGCAGCCGTCTTCCCCTCTTCTGATAATTTTTTTGCTGTGGACACAACCTAGAACATTCCACTAACTGGTTGCTGCCACAGTCAGGGCTGGAATCTGCCAGCTATGATTGGCTACCTCAGGCAGCTGCCCGTATGGCCCTGCCCTCCAGTTGTTGGGATCTGCCCTCCAGTGCTGTTTTGGCTGGGGCCGCAGAAGAAGCCCCAGCCTGGCTTCTGCAGGGGCGTCTGGTAGCAAAGTGCCTGACAGGCGCTTTCTGAAGTGCTTGCCAAGTCTCACGTGGGCTCATTATAAACATGTGTTTAGCGTGCTTTTGAAAGTCAGCTAGACTTGTTTTAAACATGAGCGCTCTCCTGGAACTGCTGTTCAGGTGGTCAGTTTAGATGGGAAAAGCTGGTTTCTGCCACCATTGTGTATGTTACAATCGTTTGCACAGCTTCTGCTAAGAAGGGGCTCCCTTCCAACTCCATGGTTGCTGTCAGGCTCTTTCCAAGAGCTGTTAGCCACAAGGACAGAAGTGGATTTGCTGCCAGTACTGCCATTCCCTCGTAACACTAGCCAAGGACAGAATTTATTTATTTATTTTCTATCCCACCTTTATTATTTTTATAAATAAGGCAGCGAACATACCTAATACTCCTTCCTCCTCCTATTTTCCCCACAAAGACAACCCTGTGAGGTGGGTTGGGCTGAGAGAGAGGGGTGGGCCCAAAGTCACCCAGCCAGCTTTCAGGCCTAAGGCGGGACTAGAACTCTCAGACTCCTGGTTTCTAGCCCAGCGCCTTAACCACTAGACCAAACTGGCTTATTACTGATTACTCCCTCCTGCATCATGCTCTGCCCCTCTCTTCTGCATTCATGACCTGCCAGCTGGGCTATTTTTTCACAGGAGTTTAATGCTTTTTCAGAACAACATTTAGACTGTGTTCAGAAATGGTCCATTTCTGGTTGCAGTTCTAACCAACTTCACAACACATGTCACAGTTCTGTTAATACTGGGCATTTACACTGAGATTGGAGGGTTTGTTTTTATTGGGCTAGCCCAATGTTTCTCAACCTTGGCAACTTTAAGATATGTGGACTTCAACTCCCAGAATTCCCCAAATAGCATGTTTGAGTTGGCCAAATGCCATGACCCTGTTTCTTTCCTAGAAGCAAAACCTCTGGAGACCTTACTATTACAAAATTGATACCACTTGGAGCAACCTCTCCTGTCTTTATAAAAATATCTGGAAATATTACAGCAACATACTTCAAACATACCTATGAGGGGCTGGATCCAAGCAACATTTTTATTCAGCACAAAGGCCAAAGGAACTGCTGATTTGACTCCATACCATTTCTTTCTGTCCCAGGAAGTCCATGATAGGGATGTCAAAAAGGCCAAGATGGTACTTGTGACTGCACAATCAAGGCCATCATCCTGATTTTTTAGGCCCTCCCCTGCAGACACCCCTGTTTCTATTGGCATACAAGGAAGGATAGAGCATTCTTCCTGGTCTTATATTTACCTAATGACTATAGATGTTCTTTCAATGAATGCTGATGGTGGGACTTTGGGACCACAAGCCAGGTGGCTCTCAGCCTGGAGAAGTCAAAGAATGGCAGCTGAAAGGGGAGTGTTCAATCAGCTAAACCTCAATTCTTGGGCTATTACAGAAATGCTGGGGTAAATGCTGCTGGTTACCACATTATTAATTAATATGAACGCTAGTTTTACTTGGTTTTTCATTAAAGCTAATCCCCAATTCAATCAATTCAACCATACAAAATTACAAAAAACAGAATAAAACAAAGCCAAACCATGAAACATTAGGAAAGGAAGAAGCATTTTACCTTTCAAATTCATTGGACTGTGACAGCACTACCTGTTTTACAAGTCACACCTGATGAAGTCTGATGTCATCCTTGTGTATGCAGTGATCTGGGGCCAGGCAAATAAAGAATATAGAGGTCTGCTCTGGTTATCCCAGAAGCAACCATCTTGATTGCTATCACAGTCATCTCTGAGATTGTCATTTCTTGCTCTGTTTTTTTACTATTTAAACAAAAAGTAATGACAAACCTCAAAGTGCCTCACTAAATTTTGACTTACAGTGGGTGTAGGGGTGGGGGAGGGAGGAGGCAGGTATGCCTTCTCACATCACCCATCTATCCAATTTTTCATGTGCTCTTGTTCCCCATCGCCATTGGTAGGCCTAAATGAAGAGGGATAAGATCAGAATAACCCATTATTCTGAGTCCAGATGAAATAGGAAGCTCAGGATGAAATAAGTTACCCAGGACAAATCCTTGAGTAGCTACCATGATTAAGATAGGTGCCAGTTTCAGAGCCGAACAGCACACTGGTCATAAACTAACGTGAAACAGGAATTAAAAAGGAAGAGACAAAGAGAAAATAAATTCAGACAGCCATTCTTAAGTTTATGAGTATTTGGAAACCTTTGAAGGAGAGAGGGAGCTGGACAGTCATGACAAATATAGGCTCTACATAAACAATAAGAAACAGCTCTATGGACCATGGCTTTCATCTATCTCTATCTGTCTTCTATCTCTATCTAGCCATCCATAGATAAATACACATACACAGTCTCTATCTCTATCTCTATCATCTGCTGTATATCTGTCTAGTAATCCAATCCGTCTGTCTGTCTGTCTGTCTGTCTGCCTGCCTGCCTGCCTGCCTGCCTGCCTGCCTGCCTGCCTGCCTGCCTGCCTGCCTATCTATCTATCTATCTATCTATCTATCTATCTATCTATCTATCTATCTATCTATCTATCTATCTATCTATCTATCATCCATCTCCTGGCCAAATCCAGATATGAACAAAATGGGAGATAAGGTTTCTGAAAGATTCTAGGGTGTTTTATCTACTGTCTTTCCCTGAGCCCATAAGGGAAGTTTCAACACAGTGAAGACTGACTCGAAGACCAGTTTTATATCCATTTTGGAGATACAGTACATGTTCAGAATTAGCTGCAAGCCTGGATCCTGGCCGAGGCATCATCCAATAGCAGCTTTGATTGCCAGTGTTATCCCTCAAATTCAGTTATGTGTGTGTTCTACAAAACCATTTGCTTCAATTCAGCTGTGTTAGTCACACTCCATTTGCATTAAGAGAGAAGGCTGGCATTTTTAGATAGGAAAAGAAAATGCTTTCTTGGTCAAGAAATAAGCTATTTGAGCCTTCCCCAAGAGTTGCTAAGACAAAACAAGCATGACTCAGCAAGCAGAACTTGCTCTTATCCCAGGCATGGAGCCAGGTGAATCAATGGAAAGGGAAAGGAATTTGGCTCTCTTTTAAGGTCTAGCACAGTCTCAGTGAACAGTGAAAGAAAACACTGGTAAAAAGTAGGCGCCTCTTCTGTTTCTGTTTCTAGCACATAACAGTTAGAAGCAAAGTAAATTATGATGGCTGCAGCACTGCTCTCAGCTTTTCCCATTCTACCCCCTTATCCAAGCAAGCTATGCTGTAAGTGAGCCAGCAGCTTTATCCAGATGTCATTTCTAGAGGGTGCCAGGTTGAAGAAGGTTGTCCTCATACTCTGCATCTTCGTGTAGATTTTAAGGCACTTTGGAGGCAGCTTCTTTCCATAGATCTTGTAGTCTCTATGGATAAAAGCTGTTTCAGAAAATTGATTTTTATTTCTCCTACAAAAAGTAGAATATACAAGCATAGTAAGATTTAATGGATTAATTTTCTGATGAAATACACAACTTTGAGGTAAAATAAAGTCTTTTCAGCATATAATTCAACTCCTGGTGACTTCACAGATACATCCGTGTAGTTTTCTTGACAACCACACAGAATTGGTTTGCCACTGCCTTCTTCTGGATTTTTTAAAAATTAATTCCCAGCCTAGCCAACAGCCCTACTATTTTCTTTGGTGTAATTCAGTCCCTCCTGGGGGAGATGGGCGGTAACAAAATTTGAATAATAATAATAATAATAATAGCAGCAACCCCATCCACATACTAATGAGAACATGCCTGTTTAGCTTCGAAACCTAAACAAAATCAGCCAGATGGTGCCACTTGCTGAAACTTACTTTGATATTTCAGTATAAGAACTTCTGTAGGTCAAGACCTCAAATAATTCACCATCCTGGAAGGGAGAAAACTTCCTTGGGATTATATGATTTGGTTTTGAATTTTGATGTATTGATATTCAAAACAGTTCACATAAGTCAAAGACATAAGAGTTGTTGTCTTCTCCAACCCCTCCCCACAATTTAAGAGATTATGCAGAAGCTAGGAAATGAATGGAAGAGAAAGCAGACAAATATAAGCAAGAGATTGTGGGTAGTTAGCAAGAAATCTGGGAATATTCAAAGAGACTCCGCCTTAATAAACTCACTATAAATGGAGGTAGGGAATTCCTCTTACAGTTTCTAAGATTCTGTATCTATTCCAGACTTAGCACTAACAATTCTTTACTAAAATCTGTGCAGCTCCTGCTTCCTTGATCTTGCCCAGCTCTGTAGGGCTTGAATACATAATAGGGGCAGATTATTGGAAGTCAACATTGCAGTAGTTTCTATCATGTTAAGAGTTGCTTCCTGAAATCAGAAAATCGTATTGATTCTGACTGTTTGCTGTTCCTCCAATTCAGAGACAAGGAAAATTTGAAAAAGCAAGCTATCATGCCCAAAGGATGGAAGTTGTTACCTAAAATTAATTTGGAAATTAGAAGTAAATTTGAAGCAAGCAAACACAAATGATTGCTGGATGACCTACTTCTATGATGAAAAACATAGCTTGGAGATACTCTATTTCACAATGTTTGAAGCGTGTGAAACCTGTCTCCCACTCCCACCCAACATCTGAGAGTGGGAATTTATTTGTCATCTTCTTAGAATGTTGATGAATAGGAAGATAAGAGTCTTATACTTACTTGGGGCTATTCAAACCTCTGCATATTGACCTAAATCCTACTGAACAAAGAGTTTACTTCCAAATAAACATACATGAGATTGAGCTGTCTAAGGTCCCTCAGCCCTGCCCTCTCTTGCTTTTGATTTAAAAGGAGCTAAAGCAGTATTAAATGTCAGCCAGACTTTGGGAATTTACACTGATTTTCAGTAGAACCATGACATTCTTCAATCAGAACCTCTGCACATCATATATTGTGAATCTCCACATTTGTTCTGCAAATCAGAACTGAACAAAGATTACAACACTTCAGTTCCCCAAGTTTTCTTAATTTCAGTGTGATATAATTCAGATTATGGGTATTGCTAGAAGACTCCATTTTGTTTTAGCCATTGGAAGTCAAAGATTTTTGCAAATCAAACTGCAAAACACAGAGATGAATTTATACTTATTTTGTGTCCATGCCTCAATTGTACTACAACAATTTTGTTTAGAAATATTTCAGTGTAGGCAACAAATCAGCAAATTTCACTGATGGTAGAACTTTATCTATAAATGAATGTTCAGCTATGTATAGTATTTGGATTGAACCCCCAAAATAGGGAGATATCTTATAGCCTTGGTTACATGTGTCCCCACAAAAGTTGCCAATGAATTGTGACCTTTAATACATACTGTAACTAGCAGGCAATCATATAATTGCTTTTCTTTAATACAATTACATGACTATTCTGTACATATTTTATGTCAAATTAAATATTTACGTTAAAATATATCATACGTAGTTTTCTGTCTTACATTACAGACTTAGTAAAATGCGACCACCAATACATTACTCAAATACAAAGTGTATCTCTCAGATCGAAGACAATTGGGCATTCTTGTCTGAGAGGCTGGTGACCTTCTGCCTAGCAAATAGGAAGTCCCACTTGTTCAGCTCCTTTTTGACCACCACACAATGGGTGCTGTTCATAGGACACCTCATATTTCAGGTCTTCACAGAAATTTGGAAATATTTGAGATCCAGTTGCCAATGGGACTACATTTCTGCAACTGATCAGAAATCTAAGAATACAGGCATGATAAAATCCTCGTACCTCATTATTTATTTATTTCCCCCCAGGATCCAAAGATTCCTGGCAATTGGTGGGCCTTTACAGACAACAAAAACATCAATAACAACAACAATTATACTTACAAAGTGATTTCAAGTTTTAACTACATCACATGTATTATTTAATTATAATTGTTATAACAGCTCTGTAAACAAAGCTAATAATTGTTAACCCTAACACTGCTTAGAGAAGGAAAGGAAACCTGGGGAGTTCATGGCAGTGACATATATTTCTTTAATGATTTAATTCAATGTTTTTCAAACTTGGCCAGTTTAAGATGTGTGGACTTCAACTTCCTGAATGCTAGCTGGGGAATTCTGGGAGTTGAAGTCCACACATCTTAAACTGGCCAAGTTTGAAAAACACGGATTTGATTTAATGTTATAATTATAATATAATTTAATATTATATTCATTTTTATAGTTTTATGTACACTGCTTTGGCATTCCTCTTACTGATGGATAAAGATTAAGAAGAAACTTAGGGAATATATAGTTTAGTTTCTTAAGCATTTTATCAGCAAGTTCAGTCCTGTGCTCTCAGTTTTTGACATCATAATTTCCAAATTTCTCAGGAAGCATGGAAAATGCAGTCCTTATCAAGGTGGGGAAGCACCGATACCAGCAAGTCACTTTATTTTGTACCATGCAATATTATTATCTATTATTCAGTAAATAGTTTCCTTCATTCACCCACAATTTCCTGCCATTTCTTCTCCTGTCTGCCTATAACATGGCTCAGATTTTATCTCTTTGCCCTGATACCACTATCATATTTAAGAAGCCTTGTACTGTTTGAATCAAGCTGGTTTGCAAACAAGTTTCTCCAGAATACCTTCCACCTCAGATATGTGGCTACAATATCATACAAGTTGATTTTGGAGACTGCTAAACTATGAAAGTCCCATATTCTGTTCCACAAAGAAAACTTCGTGCTAATAACTTGCAGTACGTTGTAATGCTTGCACCCAACTGCTGGTCAGTTATGCATTTAATTTACCATGTATTAGCAAGAAATAAATACATGTATATAACCAGGGAGTTTTATTAATATCTCCCTCCATGTGAGCCTTTGGTTAGCTTCCAAAGTGGCTCAGGTTTCACCATAATGTTCCCAGACTTTGAGAGTTCTTTCTGAAAATCTCAATTGGTTTATCATGTTGCATTATTTATATGATTAAAAAGAAATGAAATGTACCCAGGCTTTTAATGCAAAGCTGCCTCAAGAACATATTTTTCCAGGTTAAGCTTAAAGATGTCTTACGGAGTGAAAATGCTTTGTTCATAATGCTACTATTGTTATTTGGGTACAAAAAGCTTGCAAGTGAACCCTCTGGCTAGCCCCTAAGACGGCTGATGTGCTGTCTCTGATAATTTAATTTAATTTAACTTAATGTATTAAATTTATATGCCACCTAACTCCCAGCGACTCTGGGCAATTTACAATTGTTAAAATATTTAAAAACAGAGAATACAAAAACACAAAAATAGCACAAGACAAAAGAATAACGATGGCAAAGAAAATGAACCCAGAGGGGAACAGAAAGGAAGAAAGGGGCATCCGTCATCCTCTCCAAAGGCCTGGGTGAAGAGCCAGGTCTTTAAGGCCCTTCGAATACCAGTAGGGTGGGAACTGCATTCCAGAAGGCAGGTGCTGCTACAGAGAAGGGGAGCTTCGGGGGTCCAGGCAGATGGCATTGCTTCGATGGAACCCCGAGCGCGACAACCCTGCTAGACCAAACTGGTCGGGCAGATACTATGGAGACAGGTATAAGTAACCAGGCCCTATGCCATGTAGGGCTTTATAGGTGGTGGCCAGCACCTTGAATTGCACCCAGAAGCAAACTGGCAACCAGTGCAACTCGCGAAGCAGAGTGTTACATAGTTTTTCTGACTGCACATACGTGTTGATAATGTGGCAAGGATATTAAATGGAGTTATGCATAACTTCCTGGAAGAGCTTCTGACAGAGGCCTTAAGCGAGTTTTCCCAGCGAAAGGAACCAGATATCAAACAAAGTAAAGTTGTACTTGAATATAAAGCTCAAGGAGCAAGCTTACAGTCATGGGCATTCTGTACGAGATACAGAATGCATGTGCATGATGTTGGCACGCATATCAAGACATTGTCATGAAAATGATATGAGCTAGTACTTTGCATCAGTTATGGTACAAGTTACATAATTCACATTATTTGCAAAAAAGATGCCATGGCACCTTGGATGCCATGGCAGCTTATATTAGACATCAATTCTTACAGTGGTAGAGTTTGCACCATGTGCTAGGAAAAAAACTTGCTTTATAAAGCATAGTAGTTGGGTTGGCACAATATACTTAGCCTAAATAAAACAAACCACATTATGGCTCAATGTGACCTATGAATCCAAATTAAGAGAAAGAGTGACACAGACTTGCTTTGATCCTAATTTTTGATCTCTTAGACAGTAGGGTTCTGGGCAATGTAACCTGGCTATCCACACCTTAGCATTCATCTAACAAAAAAATCTTCCCTTTGTATCTCCATTTTTTTTCTCTTTTTGTCATGGTATCTGAAGAAGCAGGCTCCGCTGTTTTTACTGGGTCCTAATTCCTACTTCCTGAATTTTGTTCTTGGTGCTCAGAAGCACAGCTGTACTGTTGCCAGGGCTGAAGGGAAGGGGCCAGCAGCCATAAGGCATCAAGGTCAGTTCTGAGGCTGCTGTTCCTTAACCTCTCCTTCTCCCTGGACCTTTGTCGTCTGCTCTAAGCAACTGCATCAACACAGAAGTGCTGCCCCAAATTACCACAAATAACCATCTCTGGATATTTTGTTTCAGGAAGGGCTAGACACCAGGAGACTGAGAGTTCTAGTCCCGTTTTAGGCATGAAAGCCAGCTGGGTGACCTTGGGCCAGTCATTCTCTCTCAGCCCAACTCACCTCACAGGGTTGTTGTTGTGGGGAAAAGAAGAGGAAGAAGGAGTATTAGGTATGTTCACCGCCTTATTTATAAAAATAATAAAGGCGGGATAAAAAATAAATAAATAATAATAATAAAAACATGGTGGCACAATTCAATGTACTGGCACATGGAGAAGAAACACAACTCAATGGCAGAGAAGATGCTTTCATGGTTGGATATCCATAGCAAATTTTATTTATTTATTTATATTTCAAATTTCCATCACCGCCCATCTCCCCTGAAAAGGGGACTCTGTGCAGTTTACGATCAGAATTAAAACACATAAATTACAATATAAATAACTCTATAAAAATAAAATAAATATAAAATATAAAATGAATGAAGCTTTCATCACAATCATGAAACATAGTCATGTCACAATAGAAGCACCACTCCTTGTATATATGCACGTGACATCATGGTATAAGTGTCATGTTCACTGATTCAATGTAGTTTATACATCGTAACGTTTCACATGCCATGGCGCTGACGCGCATTTCGGTTTGGGAGGGAGCTGCTGTGAGACCTTGTACCAAGCTCTGTATGTGAAATCAGTACAACGGAATGTGTTTGGGTTATGTTCTCTGTTCAAGGCCTTTTCCCGCAGACCATCAGAGACCAATAGGAGCACCTGGGATTGTGAGCCTGGGAAGATTCTACGGGGGGAGGGATCTCATTTACACCGAGGGTTGCCTATTCTAAAACACCATCAGACTCATGAGCAGGAATTCAAAGATATCTGATTTATTAAAGAATAGTATGCAGGATCACAGAGAAAGCTGAGAATGATGAAAGCGCGCCAAATTCAAACCAAAAACCCTTGGTGCATGATTATACAGTGAATGCAAAAACAACCTTTAATCTTCCCTGGTGTAACTCTTTGAACATAATTGTAACCTTTGAAATGGTACACTTTTCTCCCTTCTGCCATAATTTTTGGAAAGTTGTGAAATTGGTGTGTTCATCATCTTCCTGCAAAGGGAGAATGGTTCATCCTGTCAAAGCTGCCTTTTAATCTCCCAGCACTTCCCTACATTTCAGTGCTAACAACCCTGTATTTCAGGATGTGATGCACTTCCGTAAGTGCCTTTGAACTGACATACCAAAACAGAGCTTCTTGTGGACTTAAGAGTATTGTCTCAGGATCACTAACCGTATAAACAGATCTTTTTACAGAGCAACCACTTGCGGCCATAAACAGAAATAAACAATTTGGATCCAATGTCAAGCTATAGTATGTATGTTCACCAAAAATGGCAGCTTTGGACTAAACATAGTAGGCCAGCTTCTTTCCATCCTGCATAATTCCAAGCATGTCATTTTCTGCATTCACCTGAATCCAACATGGTATAGTAGCATTTTGAGTGAGATGTTCATATAGGCCAGTGTTTCTCACCCTTGGCAGATAGAAGATGTGTGGACTTCAGCTCCCCGAATTCCCCAGCCAGCTTGCTCTTCAAGTTGCCAAGGTTGAGAAACACTGGTGGACTTCTGGTGGGGACATGGCGGACTGAACCGCTGTGCCTGCAGGCTCAGCAGGCAGAACTGACAACGCGACAGTTTTTTCGAGCTCAGGCAGGTTTTCCTGAAGCTCAGGAGTGTTCTTCCAGAAAAAGGAAACACCTGAAATCACACCACCTGACCTCCAATGGCTGCTTGCAGCCAGAAGATTGCAAACAGCATTCATGCTTAACTGGTAAGAGCAGCCAGGAGGCTGGGACGTCACCATTTCCAAGCTGCACTGTAGCCTTAAAGGGACACCAAGACCAGCCACCCCATTTCTAAATCACCCAATTTATATTTCTTTTAAGTACGCATACCCTAAAAGAGGCTTTCTACAGCAAGGAGAAGCAGGTTCTTTTGGTGCTTATCATTATTTTTGGGATCAATTTTTAAAAAAAAAAAAATTTTTAGGTTTTGGACTTTGTTTTCCATGCAAATATTAAGGAGGATTAAGAGTAAATAATTGTCTCCCTGTTATTATTTTTGTACTAAATTTGAAAATATTAGCATTCTCCTACACGTTGGATCGGCTGTTCTGAACTTTCAGTTTTCTGCTTCTACTTTCCCTGGGGAACTGTCTGCATATCTCATTTTCGCTTATGTAAACACATTTTGGAATTCTTTCATATCTTCAACTTTTGCTGGTTAAGCTCCTAGGGAGGGCCATAATCTACTGCTTGAGATATGGAGGATTTGAAACAGACTTTCTCTGACTTCCAACAAGATTTTAAACAGATTCTTTCTGATTCCTACCAAGTTTTTATGCAAGGCATTCAGAACATTGTGGAAAACATGAGGTCTAAAATGTGTCATCTGGTTGGGGATGTTGTGGATAAAACTGAGGAATTTAACAGCAACAGAAATGTGTGTTCTAAGAGTGAGATCAGGACTTCTGTTGAAATGCTGGATGAAGATCAGATAGACGAGTTGAAGAAATTAAAGGGAGAGATCAAGTTGCAAGCCGTAAGTGAAATTGATCTTCTGATGGAATGCCATGGAAAAGGAGGGGTTATTATGTATGGGAGGTCTCCTGAAGAAAAGTTGGAGTTTTTGAGGGGGGCAGTTGGGCTGTTTGATTTCTTAAAGAAAAATGCTCTGTGGGCATTGTAGGGATATGTAAATGCTCTGGTTTATTTTGAAGTGGGATAAGGGTTTAAGAATATTTATCTGGATTGCTTTTAGGGTTTGGCTGATTTCATTTATCTTTAACAGTTTGGATTATTAAGGTATTATAAAAAACTAATAAATGTCTGGTTCTGGGTTTAATATGATTAAGATTATTAACATTGTTGTATTATCAAATACAATGGCAGACAATTTATATGTTTTTTTTAGTTTGATCTTTATTATAGTAGACAGGAATGTATCGAATAGTAGTAGGAAGGAAATAATTAAATAAAAGTTATCTTTGGGGGGGGAGTTGATTAGGAGGTTTATATATATATATTCCTTTTAATATAAGGGGAGGGAGCAACTGTATTTAGTGATTTTTATAAAGTTATAATGTTATAAATACAAAATTACATTATTTCTATAAATCATTCCATTGGCACATTTCTATAACGTAATGATTTATAGAAATAATGTGTTTTTAGTTTAATATAGAGTAAGGGATTGATTATGGAATATTGTTGTATAGGTGGTTGTTGAACAGCTTGCTGTTAAAAGTCAGAAGTCACCTCTTTTTTTTTGAAAATTTTTCTCTTGTGTTTCTACACTTTTTTCTTTTTTTTCTTTTTTTTTCTTTGTAGTCTTTTTTTTCTCTGTAGTTTTTATCTTTGCTTGAAATGTAATAAAATTCTTATTTAAAAAAAGGTTGAGAAACACTGATATAGGCTTTATTTATTTGCTCTGCATTTCTGCCACATGATATATGACTTTGGGTGTCAAACAGCAAGTTAAAAACAACAATAAAAACACCAGCAAAAAATATATCAAGCCTGGAGTAGCACAAATATCCACCTCAATAATTCCCTAAAAATGGGCTCACCTAATTTACCTGGGGTAAAAGCTAAGTTGGAAGCTAAGTTACAGAAAGCCATCAGGGTCCAAGTCATCCAAATCATAATAGTAAATAGGTAAAGTGTAGTCAAAACTATTTTTAAAAGTACAGTTTTTTAAAAAAATTGTGGGTATCTACTGTTCTTAAAAGATTTTGAGGATGAAAGCTACAAATTATCCTTATAATTCTTGGGTTCTAGCTGTATATATTTCTTCTTGCTCAAAAAACTAACCCCAGATGTAGGAGCGTTTGAAAAATGCAGCTATCCATCTGCTTTTTCCGGGATTCATACCAAGCACCATAAATGGAAAAAGGTTTAGAAAGTTCTACGGGGAATGAGATTGGCAAGATAACTGGCCCAAACAAAAAATGTGGTCTGTGAGTGTTCCTTGTCCTCGTCTTTTCCCATTCTGGGATAAAGTTTTCTCTCCTTTTTCCCACACCCAGCAAAGGCCTTGCTCTTGATCTGTGTCTCTGCTTGCCTTGTTTGTCTTCTAAAAATACTTGGCAGTCAAAACTAGCAGATAGGGCAACTATTAAGACGTTGCACTTAGGAGAGCAATGGTGGGCAAGCTGGACAAAAGCAATCCAGACATTCTGCTTCTGCCTCTTTGAGCTGAAATAACTCTTAAAAGAACAACGTCTTGTGGCACCTTAAAGGCTAACCAATTTAGTCTCTGCTGTAAAATATCTCCAAAACTCAGAGCAAGAAAGAGTAGCAACTAGGAAGTGCTTCTTACACGGGATATAGGCTTTTATAAGCATGGTTTGCTTTTTGTGGTTTAACATGTGTGAAAGCACCTTTTGCAATGGTATGAATTTATGCTTTAGCTTGAAATGCAAGCCCAGATAACTGTAGTTTATTCTGTAAACTTTGGCTTAGACAATATGTGAACTATTGAACTATTTCCCTCACAGGAAAACAATGCTTTAAGTTAAGGTTTAAAAATAATGTGCAAAGTTTTGGTTTCTTCACTGGGCAAGAGTCAGTGTGGTGTAGGGGCTAAGTAGTTGGGTTTGTACCAGGGAGGCCCATTCAAATCTAGTGGAAGATTACCAGGTGACTCTGGGCCAGCCCACCTCTCTCAATCAAACCGACTTCATCAGCAGATTTTTTGTTGAGAGAAAAACTAAAGAAGGTATGTTATGAACATTGGTCTGAGCTCTTGGAAGAAAGGCAAGATAAGGCTCCAATGAATAATAAACGAAGACGAGAAATCAAATAAACATGGAGAAGGGTTCTGAACTACTTCAGCAAGGAAGAGAAAATGAGAGGATGGGCCCACACCACATTTGGAGAGCCAGTGCCAACATCTGGCCAGACTTGGCAGTGGTTACTGAGCAGTTCACCTCTTGCCCAACAACAAGCATCCTGAACAAGATGTTGTCAGGCTCTGCCTGCTACCCAGTAAAAACGCAGACGCTAGTGTAGGCTTAGGTTCTGGTTTTATTTGAGTAACAGTATGTGTGCCCTTTAAGAAAAGCTGAGAGTGAGTGGAGCACGCCGGAACGGGATTTAAATAGCCCGCGCTGGTCAGCGCTCCACCCCTTCTTACTTCGGGTGCGCCCCGAGCCCCATCGGTTCTGTTGCCGGTAGGTGAGGGGTCGTGGAGCCCCTCCTGTGCTCCAGGCGTTTCCTTAATTGCTTCCCTGGCCAGTGATGGTTCATTGCCAGGCGATCAGGTTCGTAATCTCTTTGACAGCTCGGGCGCGCCTCGTGGTCTGGTCTGGTCAATTACCTTCTTTGCAACATTGTATCTCTCTCTTCCGCGCCTCCGGCTAGAGTAGATACTTTGTTGCCAGCATCTGTTGCTCTCTTTTGTTAGCTAGTTGCCTTTTCCCTTAATCCGCCCAGTACCCATTTCCCTGCATTGTCATGCGAGCCGTTGCGATGTCACAAGCATCGCAACGGTGATCATGACATACTGCCCCCCTTTGAGAAGGTTAGGCCGCGGGTTTGGCGGGGTAGGCAGTATGGAAGGTGTGGATCAGGTCGGGAGCCTGGACGTCACGGGCAGCGACTCACTCAGGGTGTGGAAAGTGTTTCCACTTTACGAGGTATTGGAGGGAGCCCTGCCGCTTGCGGGAGTCAAGTACCTCCTTCACTTCAAAGTGTTGCTGCCCGTCTATCATCACTGGTGGAGGGGGGGGGCGTGCGTGGGTGCCACCGGGAGGGATCACTTGCCGGCTTGAGTAAGCTGCAGTGAAATACCGGGTGCAGTCTCTTTAAATTATGGGGCAGGTCCAAGCGCACCGTGACTGGGTTCACGATTTGTGTCACCTGGAATGGTCCAATAAACTTGGGGGCCAGCTTCTTCTACGGTTGCGGTGATTTTATGAATCTGGTGGATAGATAGACCATGGCCCCCACCTGAAATGTTGGTTGCTGGCACCGGTGTTTGTCCGCTTGTAATTTGTACACCGTTTGTGCCTCTTTAAGCGCGTCCTTGATGACCGGCCAGGAATCTGCGAGTTTCTCACCCCAATCACAGGCGGCCACTGTTGGGGACGGAGGCTGAGGTAGTTCAGGAATGGGGACGAACTCCCAACCCGACACTACCCCAAAGGGGGGGTTTCCCGTGCTTTGGTGTATTGCGTTGTTGTATGCGACCTCTGCAAACGGGAGGAGGTCCACCCAGTCGTCTTGGTGATAGTTTATGTAGGAGCAGAGGAATTGTTCTTCAGCAAAGGATCGTTACCTTGTCGTGGTGCTGGAGCTTGAGCACCTCCATGATGCCATGAGCTAAACCGTGAAGGGCCACCCAAGACGGGAAGGTCATGACAGAGAGGTCAGACTAAATGCGATCCCTGGGGAAGGTAATGGCAACCCACCTCAGTATTCTTGCCGCGAAAACTAAATGGATCAGTACAACCAGAGATATGTCGGTATACCATCGGAAGGTGAGACCCCCAGGTCGGAAGATGGTCAAAATGCTACTGGGGAGGAACAGAGGATGAGCTCAACTAGCCCCAGACGTGATGACGCAGCTAGCTCAAAGCCGAAAGGACGGCTAGCGGCCGACGGTGCTGGTGGTGAACGGCGAATCCGATGTTCTAAGGATCAACACACCATCGGAACCTGGAATGTAAGATCTATGAGCCAGGGCAAATTGGATGTGGTTATTGGTGAGATGTCAAGATTAAAGATAGACATTCTGGGCGTCAGTGAACTGAAATGGACTGGAATGGGCCACTTCACATCAAATGACCACCAGATCTACTACTGCGGACAAGAGGACCACAGAAGAAATGGAGTAGCCTTCATAATTAATAGTAAAGTGGCTAAAGCAGTGCTTGGATACAACCCAAAAAACGACAGAATGATCTCAATTCGAATTCAGGGCAAGCCATCTAACATCACAGTGATCCAAATATACGCCCCAACCACAAATGCTGAAGAAGCTGAAGTAGAGCAGTTCTATGAGGATCTGCAGCACCTACTGGACAACACGCCTAAAAGAGATGTTATTTTCATCACAGGAGACTGGAATGCTAAGGTGGGCAGTCAAATGACACCTCGAATTACAGGTAAGTATGGCCTGGGAGAACAAAACGAAGCAGGACACAGGCTGATAGAATTTTGCCAAGACAATTCACTCTGCATAACAAACACTCTCTTCCAACAACCTAAGAGACGGCTTTATACATGGACTTCACCAGATGGACAACACCGAAATCAGATTGATTACATCCTTTGCAGCCAAAGGTGGCGGACATCTGTACAGTCGGTAAAAACAAGGCCTGGAGCTGACTGTAGTTCAGATCACGAACTTCTTCTTGCACAATTTAGGATCAGACTAAAGAGATTAGGGAAGACCCACAGATCAGCTAGATATGAGCTCACTAATATTCCTAAGGAATATGCAGTGGAGGTGAAGAATCGATTTAAGGGACTGGACTTAGTAGATAGGGTCCCGGAAGAACTCTGGACAGAAGTTGGCAGCATTGTTCAGGAGGCGGCAACAAAAT
The DNA here is from genome assembly GCF_035149785.1 of Candoia aspera. NCBI lineage: Eukaryota > Metazoa > Chordata > Lepidosauria > Squamata > Candoiidae > Candoia > Candoia aspera. The sequence goes on from NC_086155.1 coordinate 187,760,418, forward strand.
ACATCCCAAAGAAAGAGAAAACCAAGAAGGCAAAATGGCTGTCTGCTGAGACACTAGAAGTAGCCCAAGAAAGAAGGAAAGCAAAAGGCAACAGTGATAGGGGGAGATATGCCCAATTAAATGCAAAATTCCAGAGGTTAGCCAGAAGAGATAAGGAATTATTTTTAAACAAGCAATGCGCGGAAGTGGAAGAAGACAATAGAATAGGAAGGACAAGAGACCTCTTCCAGAAAATTAGAAACATTGGAGGTAAATTCCAGGCAAAAATGGGTATGATCAAAAACAAAGATGGCAAGGACCTAACAGAAGAAGAAGAGATCAAGAAAAGGTGGCAAGAATATACAGAAAACCTGTATAGGAAGGATAACAATATCGGGGATAGCTTTGACAGTGTGGTCGGTGAGCTAGAGCCAGACATCCTGAAGAGTGAGGTTGAGTGGGCCTTAAGAAGCATTGCTAATAACAAGGCAACAGGAGACGACGGCATCCCAGCTGAACTGTTCAAAATCTTGCAAGATGATGCTGTCAAGGTAATGCATGCTATATGCCAGCAAATTTGGAAAACACAAGAATGGCCATCAGACTGGAAAAAATCAACTTATATCCCCATACCAAAAAAGGGAAACACGAAAGAATGTTCAAACTATCGAACAGTGGCACTCATTTCACATGCCAGTAAGGTAATGCTCAAGATCCTGCAAGGTAGACTTCAGCAGTTCATGGAGCGAGAATTGCCAGATGTACAAGCTGGGTTTAGAAAAGGCAGAGGAACTAGAGACCAAATTGCCAATATCCGCTGGATAATGGAAAAAGCCAGGGAGTTTCAGAAAAACATCTATTTCTGTTTTATTGACTATTCTAAAGCCTTTGACTGTGTGGACCATAACAAATTGTGGCAAGTTCTTAGTGGTATGGGGATACCAAGTCATCTTGTATGCCTCCTGAAGAATCTGTATAACGACCAAGTAGCAACAGTAAGAACAGACCACGGAACAACAGACTGGTTTAAGATTGGGAAAGGAGTACGGCAGGGCTGTATACTCTCACCCTACCTATTCAACTTGTATGCAGAACACATCATGCGACAAGCTGGCCTTGAGGAATCCAAGGCTGGAGTTAAAATCTCTGGAAGAAACATTAACAATCTCAGATATGCAGATGATACCACTTTGATGGCTGAAAGCGAAGAGGAACTGAGGAGCCTTATGATGAAGGTGAAAGAAGAAAGTGCAAAAGCTGGTTTGCAGCTAAACCTCAAAAAAACCAAGATTATGGCAACCAGCTTGATTGATAACTGGCAAATAGAGGGAGAAAATGTAGAAGCAGTGAAAGACTTTGTATTCCTAGGTGCAAAGATTACTGCAGATGCTGACTGCAGTCAGGAAATCAGAAGACGCTTAATCCTTGGAAGAAGAGCAATGACAAATCTCGATAAAATAGTTAAGAGCAGAGACATCACACTGACAACAAAGGCCCGCATAGTTAAAGCAATGGTGTTCCCTGTAGTAACATATGGCTGTGAGAGCTGGACCATAAGGAAGGCTGAGCGAAGGAAGATCGATGCTTTTGAACTGTGGTGTTGGAGGAAAATTCTGAGAGTGCCTTGGACTGCAAGAAGATCCAACCAGTCCATCCTCCAGGAAATCAAGCCAGACTGCTCACTTGAGGGAATGATATTAAAGGCAAAACTGAAATACTTTGGCCACATCATGAGAAGACAGGACACCCTGGAGAAGATGCTGATGCTAGGGAGAGTGGAAGGCAAAAGGAAGAGGGGCCGACCAAGGGCAAGATGGATGGATGATATTCTAGAGGTGACGGACTCGTCCCTGGGGGAGCTGGGGGTGTTGACGACCGACAGGAAGCTCTGGCGTGGGCTGGTCCATGAAGTCACGAAGAGTCGGAAGCGACTAAACGAATAAACAACAAGAGGAATTGTTCCAGTGTGGCATTAAGGATCTCTGTGGATCCATCCGTCTGGGGATGCCAGGAGGTTGACAGGGCTTGCTGGGTACCTATCAGTTTCAAAAAAGCCCACCAAAACCTCGAGGTAAATTGTGTGCCCCTATCGGTCACCAAGCGGGAGGGGCAGCCGTGTAGGCGGTACACATGGACTAGGAACAGTTTTGCCAGCTGTTGGGCTGACGGGATCGAGGTGCAGGGGATAAAATGCACTTGTTTTGAAAAGTAGTCTTTTTTCTTTTGGCTGGGTGGTAAGTCGACTATGAAGTCCATTGAGATTTCATCCCAAGGGCAGGAGGGTTCAGCCACGGGTTGCAGCAGCCCCTGGGGTTTGCCAGCCGGTCGCTTGGCTATAGCGCACACTGGGCAGGACGCCACATACGTCTTGACATCCTTCCTCAGCAAGGGCCACCAAAACTGTCTCTGAGTCAGGTGTAGGGTTTTCAAGAACCTGAAGTGACCAGCCTGTTTGCTGTCATGCGATCTGTTGAGGATCGCCTGCCGTTGTGAGTTGGGTACATATAACCTTCCCTCCGCCCATGCGAAGTCCTGGTCCATAGTGACCTTGTTGGGGTTGGCGAGGAGCCAGGGGTCGGATTTTAACGCCGTTGTAAAATCTGCCCATAGCCCACCTGGCATTTGAGGTTGCCTGCGTCTAGGGGCGGGTTGCATCATAGTTGTTTGCGAGGGGGGGCAGGCTGTCCCCGAGCGCGACCCTGGGTGACCGCCGCCATACCCAGCTGGGAATCAGAAAGCACCATCCCTACGATGTCGGAGATAGGCTCCGCATCCTGAGGCAGTTGGGAGAGTGCATCTGCCAGGAAGTTCTTTTTGCCTGGTATGAACTTCAGCTGGAAGTTGAACCAGCTGAAGAACTGAGCCCAGCGTATTTGCTTGGGACTGAGGCGCCGGGGCGTACGGAGCGCCTCGAGGTTGCGGTGGTCTGTCCAGACCTCAAACGGGCAAGTCGTCCCTTCCAGAAGGTGACGCCAAGCCTCCAGCGCTGCTTTAACCGCAAATGCTTCCTTTTCCCACACGTGCCAGCGCCTCTCTGTCTCCGAGAATTTCCTCAAGAGACAGGCGCATGGCTTCAGGATTCCAGCGGAATCCTTTTGCAGCAGGATAGTGCCTATTGAGAAGTCAGAGGCATCCACCTGCACCACAAAAGGCCGTTCGGGGTCCGGGTGAGCTAGAATTGGCTCCGCTGTGAACAGTGCTTTTAGCCTGTCAAACGCGGTTTGACAGGCAGGAGTCCAATTAAGTACGGCCCCCGGGTTTTTTACCTTGTGCGTCTCCCCGATGCCTTTGGTCTTGAGCAAATCGGTTAAGGGTAGGGCGATTTCCGCGAACCCCCTCGCGAAGGATCTATAGAAATTCGCGAACCCGAGGAAGCTTTGAAGCTGGCACCTGGTGCGTGGGCGTTCCCAGCTCAAGACTGCCTGAACCTTCGCGGGGTCCATCTCTACGCCTTTGTCAGAGATTCTGTACCCTAGGTAGTCCAAGCGCGACCTGTGGAATTCGCACTTGGACAGCTTAGCGTAGAGTTTGGCTTTCCGGAACTTAGTGAGGACTTGCCTCACTAACCTCTCGTGTTTCCTCTGCGTCCTTGTGTAGATGAGGACATCATACAGGTAAACCAGTACGCCCTTGAATAGGTGTTCATGCAGTACCTCGTTGATGAGTTGCATGAAGACCCCCGGGGCCCCCGCAAGACCGAATGGCAGTACCTTGTATTGGAGGGAGCCCAAGGGGCAGTTGAATGCTGTTTTCCACTTGTCCCCCTCCCTGATGCGGATTCTGTAATACGCCTCGCGGAGGTTGAGTTTGGAAAACACCCTTCCCTTTGACAGGTGTGCTAGCATGTCCTTTACGAGGGGTAGGGAGTATTTGTTGGATAGGGAAGCGGAATTTAATCCGCGGTAATCAGTGCATAGTCTCAGGGTGCTGTCCTTCTTTTCCCGAAATAGGACGGGTGCTCCAACCGGCGAGTTCGCTGGTTCTATGAAGCCCCTGGAGAGGTTTTTATCCAAGAATTCCCGCAGCGCCGCTAATTCTCTCTGGGTCATGGGGTAGATCTTGGGCTTGGGTAATGGGACGTCTGGGAGCAGTTCAATTGTGCAGTCCGTCTTGCGGGGGGGGGGGTAATTGGTCCACCTCCTCTTCTCTGAAGACAAAGTCTGCATATTGCTCTGGCAGTCCTTCTGGGGGAGGGGGGTGTCGTGGGTATGGTCGACGACTTCTGCCCTCCCCACCATTGGAGCATATGGTTTGTCCAGTGTCGGTGCCTGGTAGACCCCGTCTTTGAACTTGATGGAGTGTGTCCTCCAGTCTATGTGTGAGTTGTTGCATGCTAGCCAGGGGATCCCCAGCACTACTATGGGTTTCCCTATCTGGGTTTCCACAAAGTCTATGGATTCCTTGTGGGTGCCCATTGCCAGGGTGACCATTCCGGTCCTCTGGGTGGCCGGTTCCCCCCACCCCCGCTGTAGAGCCGTCTAGTTGTTGGAATGCCAGTGGTTTAGGGAGGGGGGAACAGGGCAGTTTTAGTGCGGCAACAATGTCCGGGTGGATCAGATTTCTGGAGCACCCAGAATCCACCAGAGCTTTGACCGTAATGGCTCTAGGGCCATAAGAGAGTTTAATTGTCCCTGCCAGGATGGAGCAATCGTCACTCACCCTGGGGTAGTTGTGCCCCTTCTTCACCACCTGCCCAGCGGCGCTGCTTAGAGCATGTGGGGAGCGTTTTCCGCTGGCTGTTCTTGGGCGTCGATCGCGTCCCCTGTGAGGTAGGCATCTGCGTCCTCGTCCGGGGTTGCTAACGCTCCTGTCAGGCGTCTGGGGGGGCGGGTTGGATGGCTTGTGCGGCGTCTTCGTTGTGGGTCTGGGCGGGCGATCCATTGTCCTGTTTTTGTAACAGTCCGCCGCTCGGTGGCCCATCTTACCACACCTGGTACACCACCTGCGGGCAAGCCTCCGTTGTTGGTCCGCATGCCAGGTCGGGTCCGACTGTAGGACTGGTCCTCTGGTGCTGGGAGGGATTTTGTCCTCTGCAGTTGCGAGCAGGAACATGCGCTGAGCGTGCTCCGCTTTCCCGGCTAGGCAAATCCACCCATGAAGGGAGGCTGGGTCGTCCCTGTAGAGTGCCCATTGTAGCACCTCCCGGTTGAGGCCACGCTTGAACATGTCAATCAGGGTGGCCTCGGACCATTCCGTGATTTTGCCTGCAAGGACCCTGAACTCAAGGGCATAGTCGGCCACCGTTTTTCTTCCCTGGCGCAGCGCTTGAAGTGTGCACTTGGCCCTTTCCTTCGCCAGGGGGTCCTCAAAGTAATGCTTCAGCTCGACTAGGAAGTCGTGGAAATTGGCTAAGGCTGGGGCTACGGACTCGGACATCTGTACGTACCAGTCTGCGGCCCTATCTTGGAGCTTGGTGGCCACTGCTGAGATTTTTGCAGCTTCTGTGCTGAAGCAATGGCCGTATTGGGCCATGTAGTCCCTCGCATTTGTTAGGAAGAAGGACAGTTTCATAGGGTTCCTGTCAAATTGTACAGGGAAGTCTTTGGCGAACCTTCCAATTTGCGGGACCCCTACCTGTGGGTGGTGAGGGATGGCTCCCACTGGCCTGGGGCCATGAAGCCCTGTGACAGAGTCTCGTGCTTGGCCCCTTCTGCTCGGGGTTGTTGGTGGGGTAGGTATGGTGCCTCGATCCCCTCTTGCCCCCTGTGCCGCCTCAGTCTTGGAGCGCTCACCTATGATCATTGCCAGGGACTGGAGCATATGTTCCAGGTCTCGTACCTTGGCTTCCAGGGCCGTGTCCTTGTTTGGCGTGCTCTGGTCTGCCGATGTTGGGGACAGGAGCAGGTGTTCAAGGTATCGTACCCTGGCTTCCAGGGCCGTGACCCTGTCTGGTGTGTCCTGGTTGTCCGACATCGGTGCTGCCAGATGCTGTCCGATCTGTAGTCTTGCGCCTTCCTGCTCAGGCGTTTAGGGGTAGCGGAGCCTCCAGGTGGAGTAGGGTGTTCCCGTCCAGGGTCCTGCTCCGCCGGCCCATGTGGGGAGTTGCTGGTCCCTGACTTTGTCTTCTGTTGGGGCTCTCCCGTCTGGGTTGGAGCTCCAGGTCTGGAACTGGGGTGCAGTGTGGGCAGGGAGGGTGTCCGTGTCCCATTCTGGGTGCGCCGCCTCCAGCAGCTGTCGGGTCGCCTCTGCCTCTTGCGGGCCATCCTTCACGCCTCTGGTGCGAAGTGCTGGCTCCATTGCTGTCCCCGGTTCCGTTTTCGCCAGTTGATCTCTCCCGCAGAAAATTTTCGTCCGGTGGAGCTTGGCGACTTTGGTTTGGTGACTCTCAGCTTTATGTCAGGCTCTGCCTGCTACCCAGTAAAAACGCAGACACTAGTGTAGGCTTAGGTTCTGGTTTTATTTGAGTAACAGTATGTGTGCCCCTTAAGAAAAGCTGAGAGTGAGTGGAGTGCGCTGGAACGGGATTTAAATAGCCTGTGTCGGTCAGCGCTCCACCCCTTCTTAGTTTGGGTGCGCCCTGAGCCCCGTCGGTTCCGTTGCTGGTAGGTGAGGGGTCGTGGAGCCCCTCCTGTGCTCCGGGCATTTCCTTAATTGCTTCCCTGGCCGGTGATGGTTCATTGCCGGGCGATCAGGTTCGTAATCTCTTTGACAGTTCGGGCGCACCTCGTGGTCTGGTCTGGTCAATTACCTTCTTTGCAACATTGTATCTCTCTCTTCTGTGCCTCCGGCTAGAGTTGATACTTTGTTGCCAGGACCTGTTGCTCTCTTTTGTTAGCTAGTTGCCTTTTCCCTTAATCCACCCGGTACCCATTTCCCTGCATTGTCATGCGAGCTGTTGCGATGTCACAAGCATCGCAACGGTGATCATGACAGATGTGTTCTCCAGGACAAAGGATTGTAGGCTAAATTTCCTGCCGGAATTAATATACCAGTTTATTGAGAAGATACAAACCTTTTATTATGTACATTACAATAAGGAACCAGATTAGCACTCAAAGGGCATTGGTGGGGAGAAAAAATCAGAATTTCTGCCAGCAGCAAAGACCCAAAGCATACGAATGTGCACCCCCCCCCTTAGATGTCACATCTGCAAGCAGCAAACTACAGTTCACATCAATCCAGAATACACTTCCACAAAAGAATTTTCATTGCACCTAGTGTCATGTTTTCCCTAGATCAGTCTTTCTCAACCTTAGCAACTTTTTTTTTTTAATCATATGGCATAGCAGTTTGGTGTTCATGCTGCTTTTTCCTTGCTGGGAAATCCGTGTGAGATCCAGCAGCCAGATGTGTAGACTATTTAGCCTGGAGTGCACCATGAGTAGGCTAGTCTGCAACTTTAAGGTGTGTGGACTTCAACTCCCAGAATTCCACTTCCACTCCCAGAAGTCCACACATCTTAAACTTGCCAAGGTTGAGAAACACTGACTGTCATATATAGTTTTGATTCATTTCTTCATATCTGAACCTCTTGGAGTGTTTTCCCCCCCTTCACTACACAGTAAATAACCTTCCATGAAGTTATGGGTTTTTTTTTAAATGTAAGATATCTAGGGTGTCTATATACCCTTTTAATATTAGGAATAATGTTTTGAATGGCTAATGTGAAAAACAATTGAACAATGTACATATTAACTGGTGTTCCTGGTTACATATGTTAGCACTTCAACTCATTTCATTTGTAACATATATGTATGCTATATGCACAAAATTCCATGTGTCATATTAACTGTAATTTAACAATGGGTTGTTGAATAAATAACAGTTATATTCTCACAACTCACTAAATTAAATCCAGGTATAATGGCCTGGTCCATACCACATGTCAAGCCATAATGTAATTTGTTTCATTTTGGTTTAGATTCTCATGTAAATCCAGCTACTACTGTTTATAAATCATAATTTATGGCTTAGTTCATCTGGTTGTGGTTTATTCACTAAACAATGTGATGTAAACAAATGTGATGAGTGAACCCAGTGAGTTAGCATGATGGTATGAATCCATTGATAGAGCTTGAAGATGGTTACTTAAAAATGGATGATCAAAGCTACAGTCCTCTAGCTATATGGGAATAACTCCCACTGAGCCTAACGAGGCTTACTTCAGAGTAAATATGTTACAATGAATATATTTGTAAGTACAACAGCTGGCTGTACCTAATCAACTTTGAAAAGCTAAGCAGTCTCACACCTGGTTAGTACTTAAACTAGAGAATACCAGGAAATTCCGTTGCTGAGACTAGACAGAGAAGTTGTAACAAAATCCCAATAAAAGGCAGTGGGAAACACTTTCCTATTGTTATAAAGAAAACTACATGGATGAAGTCCTGAGGAATCAACTTCAGCCTTTGAAATAATTTATTTGAAAGAATTATGCCTACCTCCCAAAATATAACTTGAAGTCTTATGATTCACCTTTGGTTAATTCAAGCAATTGAAAGTTTGTCAATAACTCCCTGGAAATTTTTGGAACACCATCTTATGATTTAGGGCAGTGTTTCTCAACCTCAACAACTTTAAGATGTGTGGACTTCAACTCCCAGATTCCCCAGCCGGTGGTCCACACATCTTAAAATTGCAAAGGTTGAGAAACACTGATTTAGGGAATTCAGGCTAGAAATGTGAATCAATGTCATGATATCTGGGAGTAAAACAATAATCATTATAATTTCAGGTGGCATATAGTTGTTGGAGATAAACAGGAAGAGATATCAGGAAGTTCATAATCAGAGCAAGAAGGTGGATGATCTGATCTCCCCACTTTTGGTGTAACCTAACTAGGGAATATTGTATCATAATTCACTTCTAAGTCTAATTTTTTAAAAAGGTATGCATTTTTGGAAATTTGTTCTGTAATACCCATTGGTGTTGAAGCAATATTTTTTTCTGACTCAAATAACTCTTATTTTTTTCATTTAAGTCACTTCCCACAGCAAACATGTATATTCTAACTTCCTTGGAAATTGTTGTGCAATAAACAAGCAATTAACTATTAATGCTTCAGTTATTGCTTAGGAATCTAAAGGATAAATATGGTGTTGTAAAGCCAAAAGGTCAAGCAACAGTTTCCAAGGAAAAAGCAGCACCATTATAAAAACTGTGAAGGATGATGTAAAGTCACTCTTGAATTACAGCTGAATTTAACAGACCTCTTTGTTACTTCCATGGAAAAATGAAAGCCTAATGTATTACAGGGCTGCTTAATTCCTTGGTTACCATACTAACAAATACTAATTTAAAGCTTTAATTGGAGTGATTAAAAACACAGTTATGAAGACAATATATAGTGGTTAAACTTTAGCATTCTTGATAGCTATTTTCTTCTAAGTTGGGGTATCTTACAGCAATAAAACAGAACTAGAAGTGCATTAAGACGGTTAACACAAAGCTGGGGTTGCATATTATGCTAAGCCAGTTTTGACATAGGACTAAATGATGGTTTATAAACCAGAATTCAATTGCTTTAAACACTAAGCAAAAACTAAACAAGCCATTTGATTTGTTGCAGTTCATTGATGTGACAATTAATGTAATTGATGCAACAATGCTTGAACAGCCCCAATGCTGTTTTGTTAATAGCCATTATCTATAGGCAATTAGATAACTGCTTCTGTGTATTTGTGCCATACATGTAAAAGAATGAATCAAAATAATATGTAAAGTCAAAATGAAGGTTGGTTTGGCATATGGCTTGTGTTCTGCAAACTGAAGCATGTAAGTGAATTGCTTTCTTCAGTTACTATGCTACATCATGGCTAAGAAAAACTTTTGTTTAATATGTTATGTGAACATACTCATAAAATGGACTGAGTTCCATGAAACCTTACACATAATACATTTGCTCATTTAAGGTGTCACAAGACTGTTTTTACAGTAGTTGAAACTAGGGCAGTGTTTCTTAACCTCAGCAACTTTAAGACATGTGGACTTCAACTCCCAGAATTCCCCAGCCAACATACTGAATATGATACAGTATATTACAATAACAATACAATAATAGAATACAATAGCAGCAAACTGCAGCTCAGATCAATCCAGAATACACTTTCACAAAAGAATATTAATTGCACCTAGTATCATGTTTTCCCTAGTTCAGTTTTTCTTAAACTTAGCAACCGTAAGATGTGTGGATTTCAACTCCCAGAACTCCCCAGTCAGCATGAAGTCCACACACCTTAAAGCTGCTAAGGTTGAGAAACACTGAACCAGGAATTGGGAAGGACCAATTACTTTAGTCAAATCTCCCAAATGCTGATTTTTTTTCTTTTTAAGGAACAGGCCTATAGACATGCAAATGTATTTATGTATTTTGCTCATTTGTGTTTGTAAACCGCCAGATTCAACAAAAATTCCTCCTGGCAGTTTACAATGTAAAACCATAAAAGCCAATAAAAGCATAAGCAATAATAAAACATTAAATGTGATGATGACAATTCAGTCTCTGAAGGAACTAAAACAAGCCCATCTTTATGTGTTTCTAGCCAACAATGAGGGTGTCAATCTAGTCTCAAGGGGGAGGGTGTTCCATAACATCAAGACTGCAACAAAGATTGCTTGTAAGCCTTGCACCCACTTCACCTTTCCTACCTGCGGGTCCATTAAAAGGTGATGGTGGGAGGTTCGCGCTGGATGGATTGGGCAGGCCACCTCTGTGCAGAGAAGGTGGTCCTGTAAGTACCTTAGCGTCAAACCATGTAAAGCATTATAAGTCAAAACTAGCACTTTTAATTGTATCTGGAAACGTACTGGCAACACACACAGTGATTGTAAAAAAGGTGTTATATGATTTGAGTGACTTTGGTTTGCTTAAATACAGACCACCAGATAGCTGGGCCTGCATTCTTGCAGGAGAAATGAAGGAGCCCCTAGGAAACTATCACCTGTGAGAGATCCTGGTTCTGAAGGTCCTACTCTGATCCCAAGCAGAGAGTTGGCCACTAACAGTGAGGGTTTGGGAATAGCTTTTCCCTTCTTAGTTAAGAGTATTAATATGTTTTACTACTACAGATTAAGGTTGCTATGGTAACTAATCATTTTGGCCGGGTGAAGAGGTTGAATTTAATTGTCCCCTTTTCACATGTTAATGGTTACATTGCCTAAAGGGAGGAACTTGCCTGAACTTGTTTAGTTTCAGTTTCCCTTCTGTGTAGGCTTGCAGAGAATATGCAGCTGAGAGAAATCTCTCCTCTCAGCAAACAGCCTTTAAATATGTTTGTTTTCTGTAAATAAAATTATTTTTATAGAAATGCCTGGTGTGTGACTTTTCTGATCTCTCCTGGGCCAAATGCTTTCTAGCACTCTGCCAACAAAGAGTTGTGCTGGTCATCTAATAAATCAATCAAGTAAATCATTGTAATACTGGTATGTTGCCTTTCTCTTATCTGAATCCATTATATTGTGAAATGAGATGTGCGTTATCTCTAAGTTGGTGTCTCCTTGTATCATTTCTCCTTGTCAGTTCCCCTCACCTTCTTTTCCTCAGATTCTTTTCATAATGAGGGTAACCTAAAGTCTCCAGTGACACTCTTGCTGCCACAGCTCTGCTTTAGCCTTCTGATTTTATTACCTAGTTGAAAAGTATTGGTCTCTATTTTTTTATTTAAAGCAGAGATATATTTTCAAAAAAGACAGTCTCTATAGATGGACAGATACTTATGATTGTACAATTGATGCTCAACTCAATATAACATTACAGATACATTAAAGTACTTTGAGTTTTCATAATACTAAACAGAAAAAAAAAATTTTTTGAGCTCAGTCTCCACCATTGTCATGTTCACTGTTTCAATGTGCACTGTACATCGTAACCTTTCACATGCCATGGTGCTGATGCGTGTTCATGGTGGGAGGGAGCTGCTGTGAAACATTGTGCCAAGCTCTGTATCTGTGGAATGTGTTTGGGTTATGTGGTCTACTCAAGGACTTTCCCCGCAGACCATCAGGAGCTGTTAGGAGCACCTGGGATTGTGAGCCTGGGAAGATTCTACGGGGGGAGGGATCTCGTTTGTACCGAGGGTTTTTTAGTTTGCATTTGGTGTGCTTTTTCCATTCTCAGCTTTCTTTGTGATCCTGCATACTATTCTTTAATAAATCAATATCTTTATGAACCTGTTCATGAGTCTGATGTTTTAGGATAGGCAATCATTACATAAAGCCAAACAAGCCCATTTCATTCCGTGTGCGTCCATCCCGTTGGCCCCACAATTGGCCCACCTCTTTCTCATCCACATCTACCGTCTCCACGGTAGCCCCTCCCATTTGGTCAGTGAGCACGGGACACAGTTCACTTCCCAATTTTGGAGATCATTTTTAAAATTGATTGGCACCAAACAGGCATTGTCCACATCGTCGTATCCTGAGACTGACGGATCTATGGAGGTTTTGAACTCTACCCTTGAACAATTCCTAAGGGCATACACAAATTACCATCAAGACAACTGGGTTGACTTGTTGCCCTTTGCTGAGGTGGCTTACAACAATGATGTCCATCAGAGCACTGGGCATACCCCTTTTCGTGTGGTTTCTGGTCATGACTTTGTTCCCATCCCTGAGCTGCCACAAACACCTCCCCAGTCCTGTTCTGCCTCTGACTGGGCTGCTCAGCTGGCTGATTCCTGGCTGGTGATTCAGCAGGCTTTGGCTGAAGCCCAGTCTGCTTACAAATTCCAAGCTGATAAACGCCGTTCTCTGCAACATGATTTCAATATTGGGGATCAGGTTTATCTCTCTACCAAATTTATAAAGTCCCCACAGCCATCGAAAAAACTTGCTCCCAAATTCATTGGTCCTTTCCCTATTGTTGGCATTGTCAATCCGGTTACTGTTAAGTTGGATTTGCCTCACAATTTGAAACGTTTGCACCCAGTTTTCCATTGCAGCCTGCTCAAGCCTGTCCAGCAATCTTCCCAATGGCATCCCCAACCTCCTCCTCCTGCTCCGATCATGATTGACAGGCAACACTTTGAAGTCAAGGAGGTCATTGATTCTCGCAAGCTTCGAGGCTCCCTCCAGTACCTGATTCACTGGAAACACTTTCCTCATCCTGAATGGGTGCCTGCTTGCCACGTTAATGCTCCTGACTTAGTTAACCGTTTCCACTTAGCTTACCCTTTGAAGCCTGCCGCTTAGACTTTTCTTTCTTTTGGGGGGGTGGTATGTCATGTTCACTGTTTCAATGTGCACTGTACATCGTAACCTTTCACATGCCATGGTGCTGACGCGTGTTTATGGTGGGAGGGAGCTGCTGTGAAACATTGTGCCAAGCTCTGTATCTGTGGGATGTGTTTGGGTTATGTGGTCTACTCAAGGACTTTCCCTGCGGACCATCAGGAGTCGTTAGGAGCACCTGGGATTGTGAGCCTGGGAAGATTCTACAGGGGAAGGGATCTCGTTTGTACCGAGGGTTTTTTAGTTTGCATTTGGCACGCTTTTTCCATTCTCAGCTTTCTTTGTGATCCTGTATACTATTCTTTAATAAATCAGATATCTTTATGAACCTGTTCATGAGTCTGATGTTGTTTTAGGATAGGCAATCATTACAACCATATTATTGTTTATAAATATTAGAAAGAAAAGCAAAAAAGAGAAAAACATCCCTAAAAACAATATAAATGCTTGGTTTTTGACTTCCCCTTTCTTTGTTCTCCACCTATTATCTATTGGTGTAAACTTTAGAAACTGTGCTCTAAATGTTTACACTTGCCTCACTGCGTAATAAAAGCAATGGTTTCTAACTACAATTGATATAACAAAAAACTTCACAAGGCGCAAAGTCACCACCTTAGTAACCTTGTCACTAAGTTCCTTAGGAGACTGTAGATTACCTATGCATTTACTTACCTCTTGGTTAATATTTGCTTTATGCTTGAAGATTGGCAAAAAATCCAAATGTAAACAAAATACAAAAACAATACCACTTTTTGCCAGTTCTTTCAAATAGACTGTAAATACCCCAAACCGGATCATCTGAAGAATCCAATGCATTCCTAGAATTTGCCTATATATTCGTTTTATGTCTTTTTTTGCTTATAGTGTGGACCAAATAGTCTAAGTTAAAATTCATTTATTCAGAAATTACTATAAATTCCTTCTGAATAAAACTGGCTCTATCAATATTTAACTGCAAGTTTCTTTAAAACAAATCTTAATAAGCATCAATAATTACTATGTTCTTGGGTCTGAGAGATAAGAAATCTACGATGGATCTGTGTAAAAAAGGACCATGAAGAACTAGATTTTCACTACCTGCAGAGTTTTCTTGATTTAAAATTGTATACATAAAGAGAAGCATACACATAGCTTCTACATGTTTATTTGGAACACCTTGGCATGCTTAGAATACAGTTAATAATTAATAGTTATACAGTGCAAAATAGAAAAGAAATACCATAACATGGATGTTTATGTTTTAGAAAAAGACCCTCAAAACTTACAGTTCCCCTGTTTATATCATATTTCTGCTGAATTAACTTTTGAGTAGTTAATCTGTTCATGTTTGCAGTCCTCTTGAATTTGCTGTTTATTATTTTAAAAAGATCCTATAATCTTCAAGAAAAGAAATGCTAAATTACTTGTAAATCAACACGCATTTAAAAAGTTAGAACTTTGGCTGGTCCTATACAACACATTAAAAGAGATTCTAAAACTGGGGTACAAATAGTCCATTTCCAATGTTTCCTTCAATGTTAAATGAAAAACAAAATATATCACAAAACATTTTACACAGAAGACTACAACTTGCCACAAAGATACATTTCTTCAGACAGCTGTCAGAATGAATATGAAGAACTTACTCACTGTGATATAAACTAATCAATTATTTGCTTCAGTTTCTAGATTTTAAACATGGTTTATTAATTAGTTATTGGGATATAGAAGAAGAAAGATCAGCAATAATTTTCTCCCTTGCTTGGATATAAATACAACTCTGTTAGACAATGCATGCTCTTGTACATCGGGATGCATTCTCACAGAGAATTTTTGGTTCAGCAGAAAACTAGACACATTGCCTCCTGCACCATTAATGTGCTTGAAACATCAATCATAGTTAGATAATCTTAACAAGTATATTAACCAGATCTCATATTTAGGTATATTACTAACTTATTTCAAAGTATAGTTTCAAGACAGGTCTCAGTTTACATATACAATAATCCATACATTAAGATGTTAGGACACTGAATTAATTTCAGATTACTTTAAAAAATCATCCCAAAGCTTACAGTTTTTTCTAAATATCAGGGCAATATAAACCTTTCTACAAACATGCCTCCTAATGGAATATGAGATATGTTTTTTCTAATTTTTATTGAACAGGGATGAAAACCATTTCACAAGTTTTGCAAAATATCTCTACTCAAATTTTCAAGCCATCAAGATAATTTTTGCTAACTTGTAAGAAAAAGAGAGTTTCTCCCCAATTGGAAGAAAAACCCCTAAAACTCCAAAAACTTTTTATTTAGTTCTTATTGAAACAATAAGTACTGATGCTTCCCAAATTACATATTGCTCTTGTTCCAAAGAAATGAAAAACTGTTAACATTTTAAGTGAAAATTATGGAAATTCTCAAGTGTTGCTTCTTGAAAAAAAGGATATAGGTAAGGAAATATAATTTAGTTTATTTTTCTGCAGAAAGCTATCTGCAGAAAATTCCTCGGAAATTCCTTGTAATGGTAAAAAGTGACCACCTTTAAAGACCCACAGTGAAAGACCTGATTCCATAACAACAATTTTTTTTAGAGATTTTGACAAATTGGTCTCCTGATCATATATATCTACCACATCAAGGACAAACTTTCCATCGCTTCTTTCTACTGTCATATTTTATCAGCAGAGATTACAACTAATGATAATCCAAGAAAATGTTAGATGTCGCTCATGAGTACCTTAGCTCAGTAACATGTAGCTAAGGCTGATGGATCCTTATTTTTGGAAGGGCTTCTTTATAGTGTGTGGGGGTGGGGAGGGGTGGTGTGTACAAACATTACATGCAGCTGCCAACACCTGCCTAACAGAGAACAAAGTGAGAAGTTACAAATAGTAGTAAGAACACTATTAATTTACGCTGCCTTTAATGCAGCAACTCTGGCTGGTTTTCCACAAAGGGAAGCACTCCGCTAACGTAGTATGCAATTCCAAGAGACAGCAAAGCAATGACCACGAGCAAAAGCAGCACTCGCCATAAGCCAAGGTCCTCTACAAATTCTTCCCATGTTGTTCGGAAGCTGGAAAGAACACCTTCCCCTTGTTGCAGGTTGGGGTTGAGGAGAGAGTGGCTTTCCATGGCACTGTAAAACAATTGAAATAAGAATGACACTGAGGACATAACTCAACCAAAGAACATTAATCCTGATCTAGGTATATAAGGAACAGAAGAAGAGGAGGTGGGTACTAATAGGGCTACATTAAGGTTGGAAAACCCAGGCTCAGGTGATCAAGCCTCTTCTCGCTTTATATGGCAACTGCGTTTGCCAGCATTACAAATGTTTCTGTGGTATTTCCAGTTGTAAACATGTTATAGAAATTCAGTTTATTTAACTAGAAATACCTAAGTATAATTTTTATAAAACTCTTTCATGCCAAACACACACCTAGGGAGCCTTTATTGCTCCATCACACACAGACTGTCCTTCGTATTTGTAAACCACTGCTGTGTTCAGAGCAATCAGCGTGATGCCTCCCAGGCAGCCATGGCCAAATCCCTACCTCTCAGTTGATGTACTTCACAGACATCTTATGAGGAAGGCATAACTAACTTATTTGAAAAGTTTCTAAGCCATCTGTAGGGCCAAAGCCATTGCAAAACAGTGTTTAATTAGTTAAAAATTACCATTTATATATTGGAGGAAAAAAAAACAGTGCTATAGTCTCAAACCCATTAAAAGTAATTCCAAAATTAAGGAATACCCCAATTGTTAATACTCATAATGCATAAAAAGGAAGAAACTAACAAACAAACAAAAGTTTTCAGCCTATCTAAAAGAAAACAGAAAAGGGGCATATGTGTATAAAACATCTCTCTCGGAAAAGATTTCTATAAACGAGGAGCCACCACTGAACAGGCCATATCTTGCATTGCTGACCATATAATTACACCTGCCAGATTCCAAAACTGACCGTAGGGCTTTAGCAGCTCCAATGTACAGAAGTAATCCATCAAATAACCTGCTTCCACACACTTTAGGCTTTAATGGTCAAAACCAGCACTTTCAACTGGGCTTGACTGTGGAAGGCAGACAGTTCATTTAATATCATACTGGAGTGACATGCTAATGAATGCTAAACTACCACAAACATCTGGATAGCTGCAATTTGCAAAACAAGAAACTTCCAAACATTTTTAAAAATTAAACCCACATGGAATATATTATAGTTCTCTAGCCTGAATGTTTCCAAGGCACAGCAACTAAAATAAAATCCTTCATCCTTAGATAGGTTCACAGCTGGCATACCATCCCAAACTGACAAAAGGCATTTTTATTTACTGTGGCCATCAATGCTTTCCCAAACAGCATCAGGTCCACCTTTATCCCCAAGCTACAAATTTGGTTCTTCTGAGGAACTGCAACTCCATTCGAAGTTAGTGGAACACCACCAAACAGGTTAATCAATCTGGATTAGTTTCAGCTAATTCATCCTCATCTACTCTAAAATTGTCTCCAGACATTTATGGTGAAGTTCTGTTCTGATCCTTGGCAAAAACAAGTAGAATTGTGAATCATCTACATACTAAGTTCATATATCTACATACTAACTTTTAACAAGTAGAATTGTGAATCATCTGCATACTAACTTCAGCTCACAGATTGGGAGTTTAAGTCCACACATCTTCAAGCTGCCACGGTTGAGAAACACTGATCTAGATGTTAAATAGCCCAGGGACAAAATGTGGCATCCCCAAAGTCCTGAACTAACTATCTCCACTAAGCTTCTCCCACCAGAAAGGACCCTAATGATCATAACACAGTGCTATTAGTCCCAGTCCAGTGGGGTCAACATTGCAATAGTTGGTATCAAAGGATGCTGCAAGTCATCCATCAGGATGAACAAAGTTATCTCTAAAAAAGCTATCTCTGTTCTAGTCCCAGGCTGAAAGCTAGGTAGGAATCTCTCCAATAATCAATACTCTCCAAAACTGTGTGGATTTGACATACCATCACTCTCTCCAGAATCTTTCTTAAGTATTGAATGACAGCCACTGCTTGGTTTCAACAACCACAGGCCCAAATTTGATTGGTTTTCCACCAATACATATCTCTGTGTTTCTAAGACCAACAAGCGTCACCTCTTTCCTCAATGAAACATTAACAACTTTTAATGGTTCAAACAGTTCTGACAGGAGTCACTGCCTCTTGAAAATTCTGTATCTGAATGGGAATTATCTGCCCAGTCCTGGTTAATATCTACTGACCAGAATACGTAAGCAGGAATATATTTACTGCTTGTTAAACAATTTGGCAGAATGCTGCCTCTGAGTCTTTTATTTTAAAAAAAGACACCTGAACATTTGGGAAGGATCCCAGAAAATTAACTGGGGTTGCAGCTATGGGGCTGCAGCAGAGCATAATGCAGACAGGAGTTATCGTGAGGGATGTAATATGCACAAAGTGTATGGAATTTCCAGGACTTCTTACTTTGGTTTTTAAATACGGTATCTTCTTCCCCGGAATGCTATTTGTTTGTTACTACAGAATCAATTGTCTCACTCTTGTGAGAACACAAATAAGGAGGGAGCTTTTTATATATAAAAAAAGAGAAGTATCCACTGATGCATGACAGAAATATTTGTTAAAACTCAGACATTTAATCTATAACCATTATAGAGGTTAAATAAAGGCATAATATAATCTAAGTGGAAAGGTTATGTGGCTATTGAAAACAAAGTGGGCTCTTTTTTAAAAAACAAAAAAATTAAGTTGGAGAAACTACCTGTGTCACTGTGGGTTACCACCAAAGTGACCTCTAAATACTAAAGTGATAGAAGGACTGGAATACCAGCTATTTTGAAAAAATATGGAAGTGGAAAAAATTCCTGATGATCTTTCTGCTGGTTAGAAAAACAAGCTGCTTTTTAAAAACTGTTACCAACACAGAGGTTGGTTTTTAGTTGCAGACCTCTCCAAAGATAGGTACAAAAGCAGAAAACATCCTCAGAGTTAAAATAATCATCATCACAGGAAGTAAAGAATAACAGGTGGGCACGCAGCTTCAACAGCTATAACCTAAATTAGAGAATTAGCGGTCACTTAATTTGATGGGAACAGGAGGAACAAAAAAACAGGGAAAACCAAGCAAAAATGGCCTCCTGTAAGAGTTCCTTTTTATATTACAACTTCAACCACAGTGCATACAAGATGGAGATTTATGTTTGACTCTTAGATATAAGAACTGCTGAGTGGCAAAGTTCTATACAAAAAGATACTTAAAATACTTTAACCTGATTTATAAGGAAATTGGAAACCTTTATTTATTTATTTCTCAAATTTTTGCTACTGCCCATCTCCCCCCACAAGAGGGAGTCTGAGTGGTTCACAATAAGTTAATCAATCCAACATTAAAACAGTAATCGTAAATAATACATAAAATATAATACAGTACAATAGAAAATAGAAAAATAAAAATCCAGATGGCTATAAAAGATCGAAAGTATGAGGGGAGCATTCTAAGGTGCCAGTCATCCCCAGGAATGACTACCCCTCTCCCCACCCCAAGCACGGTGGCAGAACCAGGTCTTCAGGGACTTCCTTAGATACCTTCAGCAGAATAAGGCATTTTTCTACTGGCAAGTCACATAGTAAATCTAAAGTTAGCTTAGTTTTAAGAGATAATTTTTTTTTAAAAAAATCACGCTTTCATTAGATACATGTTGTTAACTTACAAGCAAACATTCAATTAGAATTGAAAATATGATGGAGGTAGATAGTTTGTTCTTCTATAAATGGGAAAATTAGGTTCAGTTCCTACTTGAGAGGATTTTGAAACAAATCAAGAAAAAACTTAAAAAGAAAAAAAACCCTCACTACTTCTTTGTTGTCATAGAATAAAAGAAACCGATTAAGTTTTATTGAAATGGCTAAGAGATCTAGCAAAAAATACTGTCTCATTCCACAAAGCAACATAACATGTCTTGTAATAAAATGGCAAATAAAGGAAAAGGCTTAATAGAAGATGTATGTGTGCATGCATTTATTTGTTACATTTATATTTAGTTATAACCCACTGAATCAACTCCCAAATTGGAATTGTAAGTAAGTACAAACGCCGACTAGTAAGTCACACAGAAATAAACAGATTCACGAAGACAGTATTTTCGTCATGTATTAATTCTTAATACAAAAAAACTGAATTCATCCAAAACAATGTTGATTTATCATTTGTCTGAAGTATTTTAATTAGCAGTAGCTAGTTTAGTATACTACAAAGGTGGGCACTGTACAGGCTGTGGTTCCTAAGTCCCTGAGCACAGGGAGCCCTATAGAATTCCAGCAGCAAAACAGTCAAGAAAGAGGCACACAATTTCCTCCCATCTTCAGTGGAAAAGAAAAAACACCAACACAGGCTTTGATTTAGGCTTAACCCTCTGAAAAAAAACCCAACTTTGAAAATCTGGGGGAAGACAAAGCCTTGAAAATGTTGGTCCTGCCCACTTCAGTGATGTCACTGTCTTATTCCTCTAGTCCTTGGCCACCCAAAAATTCAGACAGAAAAAAAGAGGTGACCTTCAAAAAAATTTTTGTTTCATAACAGGACAAAGCTTTCTAAATACTGAAACTACAGACTGTAAACTTGAGCAAAGTCCCTACTCCTCCAAATAACAACACTGGAAGAGAAAAGAAACTGAAGATATCCTCCCCTTCTTTCCACCCTGTCCTATATTCTTCAGAATGAAGACCCAAACATATTGATGTTCCAACTTGTTTTGTATAAATGTGAGCCAGCAAACATATCTACATATGCCAAAGCAACAGAGAAGGGGCTGTGAGCATAATTAGGCAAAAGGCCAGTAGCAGCAGCTCTTTTCTTTACCCCCCATCTTAGAATGCTTAACCCCATACAGCTGTCAGATTCCAAGGAAAGCACTAAGTTCAACTTCTACCCGCTCTTCAAGGCCTCATAATGTATTTACAAAAGTGTAACTTCCTTTGAAATACACAGTATTTTCTATGAGGCATGTGATATACTCAGTGAAACCCAAGTCTTTTGAATGAAAAAACTAGCCCACAAGTTGCATTTTGGCTACACTACTTCAGAAAGCAGATTGGAGCTCAGTGGCTTCTCTATTCAAACCATCTACAAAGAGAAAATAATGTCAAGGAGAAAGAAAAACTAGAACCTCCTCCTCAAAATTGGATTTTCTATGTGTAAGTATTTATTGTACGAGGGACTGTCTAGTCACATTTCAAGTCAAAGATACTGACTTAGTCTGAATATACCATTTTAGCTGACTCCTAAAGTTCATTGGCCATGTGACAGTCCAACTTCTTTAAAACTCTTTCCAACGAAGAGTCTGAACTTCTCCAAGTACAAAATTTTATGGAAACATGTCTCATAATAAGCCTTGACCTTTTCCATTATGCAGAATAAGCTCCAAATGCGGCAATTTTTCCAACTATGTTTAACCAGTAAAGTAGAATCAAAACAATGGGGGAGGGAGGGCAAACCTTTCACTTTCAGCAGTCTGCATTGTTTCCAGCTTTGAGTGTGCTCCTCTGTTGAACCCTTTCACTTCTTGCTCTTCCAAAGATTCAAGCAATCGAATCACATCTTTATTTACTCCTCTTCGTTTTGCCAGGACAAGAGGTGTTGCACCTTGATGATTGCTATGTGAAGTGGAAAAAGAAAAAAGTTAATAGAACAGTTTCTATCTGAAAAATACATACATACCAACTGTATGAAAAAAATTCAGCAGTTTATCTTAGTTTATCGAAACAACACCTTATTGTTTTTCATTCAGCAGCCTGAAAGTGCCTAAAGTAATAGGGGTGTGATTACAGACAATATCCTATGAATATTAATAGCATGTTAATGGTCTGGCTGAATTTACATGATTACATTTGAAGTCAAGCACTTTGATTTAACAGTTCCTCTGATTTTATGTCCTGTGTTACAAGGATGTTATATTATTGTGGATTTTAAAACTAAAGGTAATTTAGTTAGAGTTCCTTGAAAAGAAAGCTGTTGAGGAATTGCTGGATCTCTCAAACAAAATTATAGAAGTTGCCTTGTTTCAATGAAAAACCAAAAACCTTTAGTAACAATACGGACATGTAAATAAATCTAGTTACTGTATTAATGCAGAATTAATTAACTAGAGGTAGAGACACTTGAATCTTACATATGCTTCAATTTCATCAGATTTAGAAGTCAAGACTATGTGTAAAACGATTAGGTTTCCTAGGAGATTATTACACTATCAGGTAATCTCTATCCAGAAAGATACAAATATAATCTTCTTTGGAATGGTATAGTTTCCATCTGAAATCTCACAAGTCTTTGTACATAGTCGAAAAAAGAGCTTGTGAGAAAGCCTGAAATTGAGATAAGAACATTCTTTTCTTTTTATTAAGGTTTAAGATTTCAAGAACAAGAGGTATTTGGAAGATACTAACTTATCTGAAACTTCAAAGTGTTGAGATTACAAATAGTTATTACTGTTCAAAAAAAAAAAGCTCCAAGGATTCTAAAACTGTAATCTCTTTAAATGTGATACCTGAATTGTAATTTACCAAACAGTTCTATGCTTACAGCCCTATACAACATTAGCACAGTCTCCATGCTTGTCAGCTGAAGCATGAAAAAGCCGATTTAACAGTGTTAAGAGTTGCTACAGGGAAGCCACTTTGCAAGCATTCCCATGTAAGGTTCAGCCCATTACTGCAGTTTTACAGTCAGCCTCCTAATACCATTACAGACAGTCCGTGTTTAGCAACCACAATTGTGATCAGCAACTCGGCTGTTAAGTGAAGCAGTCGCTAAGCGAAATCACAACAGTGCTTACAATCTTACTTCAGCTTTCCTTTGCTTCACAGATCTGTAAAGGTCATAAATGGGAGGACTGGTTGTAAAGTTACTTTTCCATCAGTCATAACTGGAATGGTTGCTGTATGAGGCAGTCACTAAACAAGGACCACCTGTACTCTTTCCTAAAACTTTGGTGTTTGTTCTTAAAATAAAAATGCTTTTTTTAAACAATTTATTACATACACCAAGCACTACAGGTGGTCCTTGATTAATGGCCACTCATTCAGCAACTGTTTGAACTTATGACCTGCGATGGCACTGAACCAGTGGTACTTATGACCAGTCCTTGGAGTTCTGGCCATTGCAGCGTGGTCATGATCTGGATGCTCAGCACCCAGCTTGTGATTACAACATTGCAGCGTCCTGCAGCCATTTGCAACCTTCTTTGCCGGCTTCTGACAAGCAAAGTCAATAGGGAAGCCGGCAGGAGGTTGCAAATGGTGACCACATGATGTCCTTGCTTAATGACCCGTGGTGATTTGATTAACAATGGCAACCAGGAGTGCCAGAATTGCTGACACTAAGTGGCAGTCACGTGACATCGCGCTTTATGACCATGTCACTTAGCAACAGCAACTCCAGTCCCAATTGCCATAGTTAACTGATGACTACCTGTAACAGAAAATGGAGATGGATACTTGCTTCTTAGTTGTACTATCTACTGAAGCACTCTAGTTCTTTTGAATTTGAGACAACAGACACAAAAGGAAAATAAAAGCAACTTTTAGGAAACAAGTGTTCAGAGCTAAATTGGCTAGGTTTATTTAATTAAATAAATTAGGTAATTAATTTATTTTAAATTCATGTGTAAAATCACACTCATGCACACATGCATACATTTGTACTTCCCACTTTCTTCATTGTTTTTGCTATCTAGGCTGTAGACAAGGCAGTCCCACCAGGAATTTATTTTATTCAAGAACCTTGTATGGTGATAACAGTTACAGCATTGATTCTTCTTTGCAACTTCTGTTCCATTATCAAGAAATACATCCCCAAGTTAATTATGAAAGCCACTGCAAAGTTCACACAAGGATATGCTAACATCATAAGTTTTACCTCTTTTTAAGCATCTTAGTCATCACCTACAAGTGAAATACTACAACTCAAATATAAAACAAAGAACAGAGGCTTAGAATCAATCATTTAAACGCAATTGTTAAGTTTCAAACCACTAGGATACATGAACAGAGAGTTCAAAGAACAAACAATTCTGGGATTATTGTTAATTGTGTTTGTCAAACAGCTATTTATCCAGTACACTAAGTGTTTTTGTCTGGGCACTGGCATATGACAGATGCTGGGAGAGTGAATATACAACATTTCAGAGAAAGATTGATTCACAAATTCTGAGAGCTGGTAGGGTGAGCACTGAAAAATAATGAAATAGAAAGGACATGTTGAAACATTTCTGTTTACAATGGAACAAATATACATATAAATATATTTCAAGTTGTTAACAGAGGTCAATTATTTTGAGATATCTCATCTCCATGTTAGGGGTTGGCAACAGAATCAGAACGTCATCTATGCACTTGCTCTGGATGAACCAATGCAAGTGCCCTCAAAATGTTGCTGGACTGCAACTTCAATCCTCATCACCATTGGCCATGCTGGCTAAGACTGAAAAGGTTAAATCTTTAACAACCTTTGGAGAGCTTCGCTGTAATTGTAGCAGCCTGGATAGTGCTAGAAATGGCCATTGTTTGCTGTTTTTTTCTCCAGTGCAACAAGAAATAGGGTCATTATTGTATAGAATGTTCTTGATAAGAACACACTATCAGGAATAGTTAGATAATTTCTATGCTGAAATTATTGCCCTAACCAGAAAGAATCATAGTTTTAAGTGCTACCTAAAAATTACAACAGAAAAGTCAGCATACAGGTTTTTTTCTGTCTTCCTGCACATAATAAAAATAACATGAAGAGTGGGTCAGAGATGCTTCTGTCTAGAGCTCCCACAATCCTGAGTTTTTGAAGAAAAAGGATGAGGAAGGCTGAAATATATTATCAGGAAATATTCAAAGTTAAGTAGGTAAGATTGATTTTTAGACATATGGTAGAGTGACAAACTCACCAAATATCTATCTTGAGTCCATTGGAGACAAGGAATTGAATGGTATCAACATGTCCACACAGGTGAAGGGCTGTGTTACCTTGGTAATCTGTGGCCAAGAGATCACCCCCAAATTTGTGCAACAACTGAGCAATATCAACATTTCCTCGAGCTGCTGCTAAGTGAAGACCTGTTCGGCCACGGTTGTCCCGGATGTTTGGGTCAAAGCCACTCTCCAACAGCCTTTTTGAATAGTTAAAATCTCCATCAATGCAAGCTTGTAGCAGAGGCACACTTGTTTGTGAAGAATCATTTACAAAGACATAAGACATGACTGAGTGGGAAACGTAGCCAACCTGCAGTTGAAAATGAAATGGAAGAAATTGTGAGCCTTTGTTAATAAGAAGAATGCCAAAGCTTTAAACAATTATTTTTTTAAAATAAGAAAAGTTATGGTTGAAATGCAAGATCCAAAAATTGAATAGTATACATATGATGCTCCACATTATTCTCTGAACAGAAAATATTTCTTGTACTCTTGTTTTGATGGTGTAAGTATTGCGATTCTCTAATTTTTGAGAAGTGATTCTGGTCACTACAATGGTAGTTGCAAAGCATTCTCCAGAATACCCTACTCTGATCTCCAAGCTTAAACTATAAATAATATACAGATTCCAGAAAAAAGAGAAGGAAATATACTTTTCTTCAATTGTCAAAAAGGCATAAGCCTAGGTACAGTGGTGCTTAAAATTGTATAAACCCTTTTGAATTTTCAATATTTCTGCATAATCCTTTGGATCATTTTCCTCAATGAATAAACAACCAAGTATAATGTTTTTGACTCATTTGCTTAATTGGGTTCTCTTTATCTGGTTTCAGGACTTGTATGGAGAACAGATCACATTTTAGGTCATATTTATGCAGAAAAATTGAAAATTCAAAAGGGTTCATAAACTTTTAAGCACCACTGTACTAGGCTGTCTCAAGGAACCTAGACGGTAATGCAGATCAGAAATTTTAAATGTATTTGCTATTAATAAAGCCAGTCTTAATGGGATTAATTTCTCATGTAACTGCTCCTTATTTACATCAGAACTTCATCATTCAGGCAGTGGTGACTAGCCACTGCTAAAAAGATAATCCTTTTGGTATGCATCTCATCAAACTTGCCAAAACAAGTGTTGCTTTTCCCGCTGAACATTTTTATTTACACAAATAATTTTGTTCAATTAATATAGACCAAATAGCCAATGTACAGGCAGGAAAGCAAAAGCAAACACCTAAGATTTGATTTATGCAGCCCCTTTCATTTTCAAAAGGAGCTTAGGTGACACTCTGCAAAAGCTAATAGAGTTTGCATAACAGCTCTGGTTGGCAGAATGCATTTATGATCTCTATTAAACAAACAGCAGCAGAGGAAGTTACAGTTTAAGTGAAAGAAAACTTGGTACTATGCTGTGATAAGCACAAACCACCTTCTCAGTTTATGAGCTATACAATAAGCTTCCCAATTTTTCCTGGCAACCTCTTGCTATTATTGGATGGCTGTTAGTTGTTCAGCATCATCAGAGTGAACCTTGCATGTTCTTACCTTCCACTCCTACAAAAGGTAATAAATGGCGGTGGGAATATTTCTTTACTTGTTGCTTAGCAAGAGCCCAGGGCCATGCCGTGAATGCTGATTGAAGTCAATATGCTCCTCTTTCCTGAAGAGAATTTTTGTCCAGCCATTGCTGGACATAAAGGCTTTGCCCAATTCCTTGCCTAGCAGAAGCAGAAGCCAAAATGTGTCCTGCCTCCGTTGCCTGTGCTTCCTGCTATTTGGAGAAGTGCTGGAGGATGAGGGAGACCAGGAGGGAATCCTGGTGACCATAATTTATGGCTTGGTTTGCAAGGGATGCCAAAAACTGCAAAATCCTGCCAGGATTTTTGACAATAACTTTTTAACACTCTACTGTGTATGTGTGTGTGTGTGTGTGTGTCCTGATTTTCTAGGCCAGACAGACGGGGAGAAGCTTCAAGAACACCTCAGTCCATGGAAGCTTTGAAATATGGCTGCTCAGCCAGGGGATGAGAAATGAGATGCTGTCTACATAAGAATTAATGGTATTAGGTGGCCCTAATCCATTAAGAGAATATTATTTCTCCGTTCAAAACTGTTCTCTGTGCACATTACCACTGAAGCAAAGAAATACTTCTCTTAACACTAGAACAAAGACATTAAAAATGTTCCAGCTTTTTAAAATTTCAGAGAGCTCTGCATTTCTTATCTTGTATCATAATAAAAAATAAAGCAAAGCTTTTTGAGACAGCTACTTTGCAATGTATACAGAACATTAAACTGAGAGAAGAATGGCAAGTACAATCTTAAAATATATTAACTGAAATATGTCACCATTTTCATTTTTGTTACCTGTATTTGGAAACAATTTCTTATCTAAGTTAACTGCTTTCTTCTTATCACCTTTAACAGAAGAGCTCTGACTAATGGGACCTGAGAGGTTCTGTAGAACATCAGCTCCCTCTAGAGTACTGTACTACTGCAACTTCAATTCCATCTTGTATGAGAGAACAATAAAAAGGTGGGAAAGACTGCCTTAATTTCCAGCTTCAATATGGAATTCTGATGAGCTGCACAGCTAGGCAACTTCTCAATGAAAGCAACTCAGGCTTCGTTCACCATCCTCATCAAAATGTGCAGCCGAACAATTACCTGCACCCTTTTTAGCCACTGTAAACTAAACTCTCAAATGCTTCCATTGTCAACCTGCTAAAGATTAACTCCACCCCTTTCAAAGCTCACAAGAAGACTGTTCATCACTTTAAGATCACTTTAAAACCACCATCAAGTATGAAGTACAGGTAACAGTCAGAAATGATCAAGTCTTGCCTTTAGTAGGTGCAGAGTACGATCACGGATTGTTAGATCTGTTATGTCCCACTTCACAGTCCAATGAGCATCTATAACAGAACAGAAGAATCTTGTTAAAGATGTTCAGTTTTCTGATAATACTACAGTGTTCTAAACTCAAAAATCAGCCAGCTCTTTCATATTGTTCAACCAGGTTGTTTGTAGCAGTCTGTAACCAATTAACTAAAAACATCAGTTTTCTTTACTTATGCGAAGTGAAATGTGAATGCTGGCTGGGGAATTCTGGGAGCTGAACTCCACACATCTTCAGGTTGCCAAGGTGGAGAAACACTGGTGTAGCAGGAGGATACAAGCAGCACACCCAACTGGCCCAACCACACAAATCAGGTCTCAAATCAGGCATTTCCAGTACAGCATCTCCAGAAAACAACAGTCTTGTGGGTGACAACAGCCAGCCTCCTCCTCCTCCCCTGCCCAGGGACCATAGCTAGGATCAAACCCAAGAGTGGGTAAATTTCCAAAAGGGCAACCTCCCCACTTCTCCCACTGAGGTCTCAGTAATACACTGTTAACTTTGTAACTCTAAAATCTTTTAAATAAGAATTATTAAAAACAAAAAATAGAATTAGCTGTTTTGCCTGATGAATTTTAAAAAAACCACTAATAAGGAATATTTCTAGTTACATACACACACTGATCTGATATTTATATTTCTTGGTGTTTAAAAAAAACAAAACAAGGCGAGTCACCGGGAACGTATTTGAAACGGATATTAGTATTTCCAATCTACAAGCAGGAATCCTTTTGGCACGAGCCCCGATTGTCAGAAAACGTATCCAGCCAGCCCCGCAGGCGGTGAAGCCAAATGGCGACTGAATTTTTCTCCCTGGCGCCCCCACGCCTTGCTAAACCGCCAGCACCGGCTCCCTCTTCCCCGTCCGCCTCCTCAGCGTAGACCCGCATCTAACCGGGGAAACGCAGCCGCCCCGCGTCAACCAACTCGAGTCCCCGGCCGGGCAGCGGCCTTCCGGGCCGGCCTCCCAGGCCACAGGCGATTCCGCGGCGCCTCTCCCACTTCCTCAGGACCGGTCGCTTCGGCGGCGGCGAAAATCCTTCCCGAAACCAGGCCCCGGTGGAGCGAAGCGGCGCGGCTGGCCTCCTCGCAGCACCCGACCCGGCACTTCCGGTTCCTGGTCGCAGCTCGTCGCCTCTTGCACGTGAGTGGCGGGATTGCGTGGACTCAGCGGAACGCAGGAGTTTGTTTGGGGAAGGAAATTAGGTTGTTTGCGAGACTTGGGAAAGAAACATCTCGGGCATAGAAGCTTAATGATAGGGATTGACTGATTACGTGCCATCAGATCGGTGTTGACAATTGATTGATTACGTGCCATCACGTCGGTTTGGACTCTACATAGATTTTCTCCGTGATAGTCTGTCCCTAATCTGGACTTCCAACGGTGCGCTCATCACCTCTGTAACTGAGTCCATCCGCCTTGCTGCTGGTCGTCCTCTCCTTCTCTTTCCTTCCACCTTTCCCAGCATCAGAGCGTTTTCCAGAGAACTCGGTCTTTGCATAATATGTCCGAAGTAGGATAATTTGAGCCTGAAATTGATCTCCCTCACGATAGGGAGACCCGTCTCTTTTTTGTGTACTGATAGAACCTTGCTGAACAAAAACTCTTCCCCTAAGAGGGGGGGGGTGACTCCTTTTTGCCAGTTTTTTTTTCTTTTGCATGCTCGAAAAAGACTCGTCATTCAGAGCAGCAACGAAAAGCTTATTTCTTAGCCACTTTGTTGTTGTTTTTTCCATGCTGGAGGCCGGGTGCAGTCATTCCGAAGGCTTCTTGGAGTTCCGGTAAGGGACCGATGCTCTGTCTACCAAGACTCAAACACCGCAGCCCCTTTGCCTTCTGCGCCGCTCTATCCGGGCAGCGAAGCGGCGATGCAAGTGGCGCCTCGCGCAGACGGGTTGATGTCGCTTTTCCTGGTATCCTACCGGGATTCTGCACTTGTTAAGCAAGAATTGCTGCCATTAGATGGCAGAATAACCAGGAGCTGGTAGCATTTTAAAGACTTCCCACAAAACCGAACTCCCACATGGAGGCTATAAAGTTCAATTCTTGAACGTACATCTTCGCTCATGGATGTTCCCCCAGCAAGCAGCTCTTAAGAATGAATCTGATCGTAAACATCAATCGTTGCCCTATTGACATGGACGCCTCCCTCCCCGTGGGGAAGTGGAGACAAGTGCTGTTGCATCCATCCCTGCACAAATGGCACGAATTATCTACTCGGTTTGCATTATTTGTGTGATGACCTCACGACATGACATCAGGCTTCTGCTAGATCAGTGTTTCTCAACCTCCGCAACTTCAAGATGTATGGACTTCAAGGCCATGCTGGCTGGGGAATTCTGGGAGTTGAAGTCCACACATCTTGGAAGTTGAGAAAGGACTGGTAGAGCAGCCCAACTCGCAAAAGTGCGACTCCAGAATTGAAATACCCCCAACGACAGGCTGGCTGGGGAATTCTGGGTGTTGAAGTCCACACATCTTGAAGTTCCTGAGGTTGAGAAACACTGCGCTACGTGCATACACGTATAGGGTGTGACTACTGCAATCTGTGGACTCATAACATCCCAAAGCATAGTAAGATTTATTTGGTTTGGGTTGTGCATGAACTCAGTTATTGTGGCTTATTTCCAGTATAGCATTAAAATGTGGCTAAGATAATAGTTTAGCACTGAGGACCCCAATGTTTGTGGGCCAGAAGCCACATTTGGATAAATGGATCCATGACCAATCACAAAGCACCATAGACCAGAAGACAAAGCCTTGGCTGCAACCAGAGGTTTCTGGTCTATGAGGGCCCCAGAGGCATTGCTGGAAAGAGAAGTGGGTAATGAAATAAGCGGAGGCTTGAGACTCTGTCCATCAGCAGAACTGTCTGAAAGCAGAATAGAATAGGACCAAATTTGGTATGGTGGGAGAAGCCACCAAACAGAAGATTGGGTTTGAAAATGGGACAGGAAAAAAAAATCCCATTATTGCATCCGTATGGGAGTAGGGTTACCAGACGTCTGGCAAAAGGAGGACATATCCTTTTTGTCCTCCATCCCGCAGACACAGACTTAAAATCAAATATTGTCCGGCTTTTTGAGTATCCTTTTGGAGGTGGTAATATTTGGGGGGTGGGCTGTTTTTACAACAGTAGTCATTCAAACTTTCGTTATGGTGACCTTGTAAATTGTCTTCTTTCTTTCCCTCATCTGTCGACAGACTCGACAGCTGAGATTTATGTTATTTCCTGATTCCAGCAGTCAGCTTCAATCTAGCCCAGCCTTTCTCAATCTTTTGACCTTGGAGGAACCCCTGAAATATTTTTCAGGCCTCGGGGAACCCCTGCACATTCAGGCTCAAATATAGGCCAGAAGTTACAAAATTATTATATTCATTTCATGTATCAGACTGCATATATGCATTAACAGTGTTCTTAAACTAAAGAATGAAACTTACCTCTTTAATGTGAAGTTGTCCAAATTTGAAATAACTTTTTAAATAAATCATGATCTCCCAGGGAGCCCCTAGTGACCTTTCCTGGAAGCCTGGTTGAGAAACCCTGATCTAGCCCCTTCAAATCTATGATCACTGTTGTTTGTAGATCACATGACTTGTCATCCGTTTCTGTGATGAAATTTGAAAAGCGCATAGTTGGCTCTGGCCATCAGACTGGAAAAAATCGACTTATATCCCCATACCAAAAAAGGGAAACACTAAAGAATGTTCAAACTATCGAACAGTGGCACTCATTTCACATGCCAGTAAGGTAATGCTCAAGATCCTGCAAGGTAGACTTCAGCAATTCATGGAGCGAGAATTGCCAGATGTACAAGCTGGGTTTAAGGGACGCGGTGGCGCTGTGGGTTAAACCGCTGAGCTGCTGAGCTTGCCGATCGGAAGGTCGGCGGTTCGAATCCGCGTGACAGGGTGAGCTCCCGTTGCTAGTCCCAGCTCGTGCTCACCTAGCAGTTCGAAAGCATGCAAATGTGAGTAGATTAATAGGTACCGCTTCGGCAGGAAGGTAACGGCGTTCCGTGGCGTCATGCCGGCCACATGACCACGGACGGGTCCTTACGGACAACGCCGGCTCCAAGGCTTAGAAACGGAGATGAACACCGCCCCCTAGAGTTGGACACGACAGGACTTTACGTCGAGGGAAACCTTTACCTTTACCTACAAGCTGGGTTTAGAAAAGGCAGAGGAACTAGGGACCAAATTGCCAATATCCGCTGGATAATGGAAAAAGCCAGGGAGTTTCAGAAAAACATCTATTTCTGTTTTATTGACTATTCTAAAGCCTTTGACAGTGTGGACCATAACAAATTGTGGCAAGTTCTTAGTGGTATGGGGATACCAAGTCATCTTGTCTGCCTCCTGAAGAATCTGTATAACGACCAAGTAGCAACAGTAAGAACAGACCATGGAACAACGGACTGGTTTAAGATTGGGAAAGGAGTATGGCAGGGCTGTATACTCTCACCCTACCGATTCAACTTGTACACAGAACACATCATGCGACATGCTGGGCTTGAGGAATCCAAGGCTGGAGTTAAAATTGCTGGAAGAAACATTAACAATCTCAGATATGCAGATGATACCACTTTGATGGCTGAAAGCAAAGAGGAACTGAGGAGCCTTATGATGAAGGTGAAAGAAGAAAGTGGAAAAGCTGGCTTGCAGCTAAACCTCAAAAAAACCAGGATTATGGCAACCAGCTTGATTGATAACTGGCAAATAGAGGGAGAAAATGTAGAAGCAATGAAAGACTTTGTATTTCTAGGTGCGAAGATTACTGCAGATGCTGACTGCAGTCAGGAAATCAGAAGACGCTTAATCGTTGGGAGAAGAGCAATGACAAATCTCAATAAAATAGTTAAGAGCAGAGACATCACACTGACAACAAAGGTCCGCATAGTTAAAGCAATGGTGTTCCCCGTAGTAACATATGGCTGCGAGAGCTGGACCGTAAGGAAGGCTGAGAGAAGGAAGATAGATGCTTTTGAACTCTGGTGTTGGAGGACAATTCTGAGAGTGCCTTGGACTGCAAGAAGATCAAACCAGTCCATCCTCCAGGAAATAAAGCCAAACTGCTCACTTGAGGGGATGATATTAAAGGCAAAACTGAAATACTTTGGCCACATAATGAGAAGACAGGACACCCTGGAGAAGATGCTGATGCTAGGGAGAGTGGAGGGCAAAAGGGAGAGGGGCCGACCAAGGGCAAGATGGATGGATGATATTCTAGAGGTGACAGACTCGTCCCTGGGGGAGCTGGGGGTGTTGACGACCGACAGGAAGCTCTGGCGTGGGCTGGTCCATGAAGTCACGAAGAGTCGGAAGCGACTAAACGAATAAACAACAATAGTTGACTCTATATTACTGCTAGCATATGTTCTTGAAAATAAAGATTTGTTGGAAGAACATTGCAATTGAAAAACCAGTCTTTCTGATGCTAGAAAAAGTAATTTCATATACATTTAGGCCTAAGTATATTTTTGGTAGTTTTTTGCTGTAATTTTTGTCTCGGATGCCAAGAAAGTGAAATAGTTAGTGTATCCTCCTTTTCTCCCTATTTGTCCTCCTTTCCAATTGTCTGTGTCTTCCTTTGCATGTTCAGTTATCAGGTAACCCTATACAGGAGATGCATTTGAGCAACTTGGAATACAGGTAGTCCTTGAGTTACAACGGCAATTGGGTCCAGAATTTCTGTCACTAAGTGATGCAGTCGTAAAGCACAATGTCATGTGACTGCATTGCTTAGGAACAGCAATCCCTATAGTCCCCACTGCCGTCATTAAGCAAGGATCATGGGTCATTAAGTGAGCACCGCCTTGCAACTTCCTGCCCACTTCCAACAACCAAAGTCAGTGGGGAAACCGGCAGGAAGTTGCAAGTCCCAGGAGGTTTGCAAGCAGGCCGGCAGGCAGGTCAAGGGCTACTGCCCGGAGGGAAAGGGAGCAACAGGGAGCACAAGTGGTGGGGGAGGCGCAGTGCAAGCACAGTGGGGCTTGAGGTGGCTGCTCTGGGTGGCAGAAGGTCCTATCCCAGCACATGTTCATCACTTGCTCCATCCCGGTACCGCTTCGGCGGGAAGGTAACGGCGTTCCGAGTCGTCATGCTGGCCACATGACCCGGAAGTGTCTATGACAACGCCGGCTCCAAGGCTTAGAAACGGAGATGAGCACCGCCCCCTAGAGTCGGATTCGACTGGACTTTATGTCAAGGGAAACCTTTACCTTTACCTACCTCCCATATTACATTACTATTTTAAAATTCTTATACAAAAAAATACTAGATTTGACAATATTGGAATGTATTGGAATAATTCCAATAGTCACAAGGGCAATTTATTTCAATTGTCAGTGCAAACATAGGAAAGGGGGAGGACTAATCAGACACATACTACACACAGTTTTGTCAATGAAGAATTCCTATACAGAGTTATAGGGCTGTGAAAAAGTCTTACAAATACATTTTCAGCCTGTATGAAGTGGATTCCAACTGAAATAGGAGATTTTGAGACATACTTTCTGCACAGGAAGTTCTTGCTACCATTCAGTGCATTGTATAATTTATCATCTGATTAAAACATCTAGGAAAGTTTGTATACAACAGAAAAGTAATGAGGATTTAGATGGCCAAACATTAAGCACATTTTCTCGTGACAGTTCCAGGGAACAAAAGGTGTTATTTTGACCTAAGAAATAATATGTCTATTTCTCATTTTAAGGCCCTTTTTAAACAATACAAAACCAAATACGTGGGTAAAATATTTACAAATCTCTTAGCTGTAGCAAATTGTCTGCAGCAGGATCCCCAGCACTTATGCTCCACTGCATCTTCCAGTATCACTCGACTGTTATTAAAACAATATAAAACCTGTCCTCAGTTGTGATTTTGACATAGTGATGGCTGGGACTCTAGATGATGTAAGTTGCTAGTAAGGATCCTGGCTGAGTGATGTTTTAAAAACAGCAAGAACTAATATTCTTTATACCAGTGAGTTAAAAAACAGGCAGCTGTTAAACAGAGGACAAAGTACGGTCATAGTTCATATTGCTTATTTTAAAACTCAAAATACCAACTGAAGTGCCAGTCACAAATCTTCTTCGCTTATCTTCTCAAATACACAGTCATCCTCATTTGATCTACTAGTGTACAGCCATTTTCTTGGCTTAAAACCAGAATGAAATATCTGTAGAGAATCAGAGATATGATATGTTAACCAAAATAAAAGCATTGGGAGAAAAAAAGTGCCACCAAATGTATGATTAAGAGAAATAATTATGGGTTGAGCTTATGTTTAAATGGTAACAAAGGAAAAAAGAATTTTCAGGCCTCTGATCCAGCAAATGCTGTATGGATATCAGTGCAGCAACTTAATTTAAACACAGCAAACAATATCATCTTACACTACAAAGATAACAGTTAACATCCATATAACAACACAGCGTGTTTGGATTGCTTCAAGTATCCTCTTTTGGCAATTAATATAGTTGAAATAATTAATAAAGCTAAAGTAGGTCAGAATCATCACTGCAAATAGGGATTGGTATTAAGAAGAAAGAATTGTGAATGAGGCACAAAAACTTGGGATGCTGTAGGAAGTTTGGAGCAGTGGTCTGATCTGAACCAGGAAATACCCTAGTAAATTCAGTCACTATGTTTCGTTAGCATGGAAGTCCTACTGGCCATTTGTAATTGTCCTGCACGGTACGTGGGCAAATTTTTTAGGTCTGGGGATTGCATTGATGTCCACAGAACTCTTGGCGGCTGCCCAAGTGGATGATGATCTTCAACAGGCTGCAGTCCAATGGCCCCATTCCCTCACAGTCATATACATGCTTCACCTAGTATGTTCCCTCTCGGTTGCATTAACACCAGTGACTCTTGGAAAGACTGCTATGGCACCACTGCCAATAATCACCATGGAGAGCCCTCTTGGTATTCTCAACCTGCAATCCTGATCAGAATTGAGAAATGGTGATTTGTTCTCCATGCTTTGCCCATTGTTAATAACCTGCCCCAACAGGAATACTGAGGTCCCATGAGGTTTGCCTGGCTAAGCACTGCTAAAGCCTGGGATGCCCATATACAGTATGCTTTAA
Source organism: Candoia aspera (assembly GCF_035149785.1). Taxonomy (NCBI): domain Eukaryota; kingdom Metazoa; phylum Chordata; class Lepidosauria; order Squamata; family Candoiidae; genus Candoia; species Candoia aspera. Next base: position 187,796,512 of record NC_086155.1, read on the forward strand.
GTCATTCTTCTCCGGAAAGATAGGAACACACTGGCTAGGTTTACATACACTATGGTTTGTGACTTGGCATAATGTATGAACCCAGCAACAGTATGTATGAACCATTAAGCAAACTACAATCAAAAGAAGCCATGGGTTAATGCAACTTGTGACGCCAGATGATGAGGTTTACTAACAGCTCCAAACTTCCAAGCATAACTGTCATGTCAGTTCTTACCTACTCAACCCACTATTTTCTCCACCCAAGTTATGTAATTTAATTCACAAACCTGACTTGGACGGATGCTTACTTTCTTAGCTGTATCTGATTCTGGATGTGCAATCTGCTAAAATAAATGGGTTAAATGGGAAAGGAAAAAGGCATTACACAAAAAGAAAACACAGGTAGCCAGCATGTAAGTCAAGGTTATTTCCTTGAGCTGAGTTCTTGCTTTGTCCAGACCCCACTTTGAGTACTGTGTCCAGTTCTGGGCATCATATTACAGTTTTAGAGAAACTCGAACAGGTCTGAGAAGGGGAATGAAGATGATCAAAGGACTTTGCTTTAGTCTCTATGAAATGAAGGAGCTAGGCATGTTTGTTGAGAAGAGAAAATTGAAAGTAGATGTTATAGCAGTCACAACTATTTAAAAAGATGCTACACAGAAGGTCAAGATCCTAGAACAGTGTTTCTTAATCTCAGCAACTTTAAGATGTGTGGATGCTGGCTAGGAGTTGAAGTCCACACTTCTTAAAGTTGCTGAGATTGAGAAACACTGTTCTAGAGCAGCGGTTCTCAGCTGGGGACCATATGGCCCCTTGGGGGCTCTAGGATATTTCAAGGGGACCACAGGTGAAAACCATGTAATGGGGGCCACAGCATGTGCCAAGGGAGCCACAGAAAAGCAAAGTGTGTTATACTGTGAATACTGTCAGAATAGAATACACATATATTCTATTTACAAGCCAAGTGTGTAAGTGGCAATCTTTTTTACCAGTAATGGAACCTGGATAGGGAGCCACAGGAGAAAAAAAAAGGTTGGAAGGGGGTCACAGGTGAAAAAAGGTTGAGAATCACTGTTCTAGAGGACAGTTATAATAGAAATAAGTTGCAGGAAAACTGATTCCAATTGAATGCTAGGATGTTTTTCCTAAAAGTTCAGTAGTGCACTGCTTATCTGGATAGATATACCCTCCCTTTAACTGAATGAGGCTGAACAGGTAACTGTGAAGGATGCTTTCATACTGGTAAGTGAACCATCATTACTATTAAGAACCTTTTATATCAACAGCATTCATGCATCGATTAACAGAAAGTGCATATAATCATGTCTTTTACTTTTTTGTTGTTTGTTTTCATTCTGTTACCACTAGATAGAAGATGGTTGTTGCTAGGGGGGTGGAGGAGAAAGCTAAAATTACTTTGAATTAAAAGATTCTTACACAAGAGGATACAGCATTCTTTAATAACATCAGGTATCTAGATTAGGAGTGCACCATCTTTTACTAAATGGGCGGGGGGGCTTCACAAGCACATCAAGGGCATATTTTAAAAAGGGTGGAGACAGAACAAAGAAGCAGACAGTACCAGGCCAAATAAATTAGTAAAATGAAATTAATATGATTCTCCATGTTTTCCCCTTCTAACAAAGGAACAGTTGTCTCCTTGTAGTCAGTCAAGCACTGGACTGACAGAATTGGCACCGCATCCAGCAAATGAGAGGTGGGCAGGAAGGTTTGGATGCCAGCCAGAAAACCAGCCAGGTGCAACACTAGAAGACTCAGGCGATGAGCCTAGAGGCTGAAGGAAGGAGCCTGCAGTGACTGGCACACTGCACCTGTTATTACAGTATGAAAGGCTTGTGAACAGAGGCTGCTCACTCTCCCACTCTACCTGGTCCCCATATCCAGGACTTAGTGCTTTGCTGCATTCCTTCCCTCCTACTCCCTTGTTTCACCAAAAGAAAGTTGAGCATGCAAGTGGACTCAGGGAAGCAGAGGAGAACAAAGAGGGAACTTGATGACTTTGCAATCCCCTAATTCTGGTGGGAGAATGAGGGGAAAATAGGCAATGGGATCCTGTTAATGGGAACAGAGCCAACCAGAAGCCATAGCTTCGCAGAGAAAACATCAGTTTTGGTCAGATATCAAATAACCAGCACAGAGCCAGAAAAATATCACCACAGCTCTTGGAAGGATCCAACACTGTATAATCACACAAGTCCACAGTTCATTTGGAACAAGCTCAAAATCCACGTGTGGAGATGCCCCCTGGTATTCCATCTGACCTCTTAGAAACGTGGAAGATTGTGGCAAGAAAGCCACAAGAAAATGCACAATATACTGTACATGCAGTAGGTCATCACACTGCATTACAACGATACTGCTAACAACATCAAAGTTCAGTAGAACTAGATTATCAACTTTGCTCACCATCTCTTGATCATCTTTGGTTGTTGTCATCAGCTGTTCTGATATTATCTTTTTTAAGCAACTGCTTAGGAGAAATGCCTGCAAAGATGAAAAAGCACTGAATTTAGTTTCTATTACAAGTCTTTTTTACTGAATTGTTTTTTATAATTTATATTAGTCTTGGCCTATGATTCCTACCATATTTACCTGAAGGTGGTAGCGAATTTAAAACATAATTTCCAAAATGAGGATAAACACTATAAAAATGTGCAATGCCCAGCTTTCTACCTTGTGAACCGAGAGTTACCAACTCCAGCCAAAACCAATCTTCCCTCCTTCCACCCAGGCAACAAAACAAGCCAAAACACAAAAACACAGGATGGAGATCAGGAGAGAAGTGGAAACTAAATATGGAAGGAAGAAAATGGGGAAAAGCCCTATTCAGATAATATAATTTCACTGGGCAAGCATCTCTTCCCAAATAAAGGATACTCTACAGAAGCATCCACCCATTTTAGCAGGTATCTGCAGCTCTGCACATTCACCTGCTTTCCACAGTCCTCTTCTCAATGAATGGATGTCTTAGTCCTCCAGTTCATAGGTAATGTGATCATTTCAATTCACAAGTAATTATTTGAAGAAAAAATTGCTTCTTATTAATCAAAAACTTTTTTTTAAAAAAAAATCCTAGCTGATATTTACATTTTCTGGGCAGGTTGCTAAATGTGGCACCATATGTTATTTTCCCCCCCAGTTTATTAAACTTCCATGTGAAATGAAGCCTACCAAACCCATCCTGATGTGAACAAAAAGGTGTAATAATATCATCATCTGGGGCATTCTCTCTTGTGACCAGGTAGGAAAAAGGGATATACTGTAATTTAGAGGTAAAACTTATGTTTGCCTGTAAAATATTTAGTTAATTGGGAAACAGGATTTGCTGAAACCTTAGGTGAGTCAGCATTAACAGGAGTACAGTATGTCCCTGGGCTGGAAGAGATTTGTAACCCTGATGTGGAGGTATTATGGAACTACCCAAGCATCTTCTTTTATATGAACCCAAACAAACCTGCTTTGTCTTGAAGACAATCCATCTCCACTTATCGGAATCATTGTACTCAATTCTGAGTTCCAAGAATTGATCAAGTCCGTGGCCTAAAACTGATCCCTGAGTAGTCAAAAAGGAAAAGAAGAACAAGAAGAACAAAAGCCGTATCAGAAGATCCTGAATTCTCCCATCCAGGCTGCTTCTTTTTATAGGCAGAAGTCACTTCTGCCAAGGCAGGAGAAAAGAACAAGTACATGGCCTGATTGGTGGAGAACAACTGAGACATGGAATGTTGCATTATCAGATAGAAAATGGAAAGCTTAATAATAAAAGAAAGCAGTTCCTAAATTGTTTAAAATCAGTATTTGCAGACTATTAAGACTGGGGCAATGTGATCCTGAGAAATGCCCTTTCCTGAATTTAACTGGGAAATTTTAGGAGGACGGGAGTAGAAGGATCACTTTTCCATTTCACAGTATGAAGATTTACCTTCCACCACCAGGCAGCCCCGAGTTTGAATAATATAGCAGAGACAGAAAAGGTCTTCCTGGCTCAGGGGCTTGAATCAAGGTCCTATGAAGGACTCCATCATGCACAGTTTTTAAAGAATGAGGATAAACTGCAAAATTTTGAAGAACAAAATTTCCTTTTCCAAGCCCTTTTATAAAATATATAAACATGCATGTATGGCCAACAGTTAAAATCATGGTTAATTGGTGAGAGCCCTGATTTTTAAAAGTTGTTTGTTGTCTTCTTCTTGGGCTGTGATTAGATGACCGTATTATCCAGGAGGCCTGTGTAAAGGGGAGGAGGACCTAAAAAAATGCTAAGGGTCAGATTCTGCCAGCCTGAGTGAGTACAGGAGATAGACTGTTAATGCTTTCCTGGCAGCTGTTTTCTTTCTGTAATAAAAGGGACATGGGCCAATCACTCCAGTTTGTTCTCAGGGAGGTCTTTCTGCAGAGACTTGCCGCAACTGATTTTCTGCTGCTCTGGGGATGGAGTTTTGAGGAAGGCAAGGAGGTTCCCTTGAAGCTTTGACAAGCCAGATGGTGACCTGGTTTGTCAGTTGGAGGTCCCACCACATCTGCTCTAGCATTTTTTGAACACAGCCCAGGGATCCTCCATGTCCATCATTAAGATGTCTGATGTGCTTCAAGCAACATCAGCTCTTGTTACTCCATGTGAGTACCAGAAATCACAACAGACTTTAGGGCCTACTGTTTAAGTTGCTCTACTGGCCTGAAAGACTTCTCAGAGGAAAAAAAAACACTTGGGAGAAACCTCTCAATCCCCCATTTGCATGTTACCCTGCTCATCTAGGTGCAGGAATAACTACTAAGATGGTCATAACCCTTGTTCATTTTCCTTCACCTTACAAGCAGCCTACACAACAGGGATCCAAAACATTTTGGTGTTTTGAGAGCATGTTACAGATGTCTCCTAAAATGGCTGCCACCTGAAAACAAGCTAATGAAGTGGTTCCCCACCAGATCCTCTAACCTCCCAGGATATTCTCTGCTACCTCAGCTTACCTCTGCCTTTCCAAGGCCACTGTGCGTGTTCCCAAAGCAAGCACTGGGCTGCAGCCCTTCTGAATTTTATTTCCAAGAGTGCCTAGGCAGTATGTGCAGGGTCCACAAGCACTCTTGGAAATAAAGGTGCTTGAGGATAATCATTTGCCAGTTTCCCATTTAATTTTTGGGGGGGGCGGGTGTTTAAAATAATTTTTTTTAAATAAGATGGAGCCTGGCCAGTGCCAACAAGTAGCTCAAAGATCACAGGAGTGCCCATAAGTGTCATGTTGGGGACCTGGGCTAAAGAGGGCATTTCCTAATAGTCTTTCCCAACTTGGTAGTCTCCAGTGCGTTTGAAGTACAACTCCAAGAATTCCCAGCCTACACAGCTGAAGGGAATTCTGAGAGTTGCAGTCTCAGCACATATGGAGGATATCAGTTTGGAGAAGACTGTCCTAAATGATGCCATACAATGGTTGTGCAAATAGCTTCTTGCCAGAGGTACAGGATGCATCAAACCCACACACACACAAAATCTATGTATGGGCTATGTGTTATTTTTCACAGTTTATATAAAGCAGAATTTTAATGCATATAACAGAACTTCTGGAGGAGGAGGAGCAACAGCAGTGGCAACCACCACCACCACCACCCTCCTCAGAAAATAATCTTTAAACACGTACTTGACAGATGCAAAGTTACACAAAAGGTACTTACAAGGAATGTGACCTGCCAGCACCTTATCCTGTTGATCTTGAAACTGACCTCTTTGATTTGATTACTAGGCAACTTTATGCAGCAGCTAATCTCATTATTTCCCACATGAATAGCAGCAGTACAACCAACTTCAGGGTAGTCACAGGAGCAAGGAGCAAGCTGTATATATCCGTAATGCTGGATCTCTCGAGCCAGCTCTAAAAACTGTGCAAGAGAAATGGCAACTGAAGGAGAGCAGTAGGTTACACACAACATGTGCAAAGATATCCAAGACAAGCAACTTCACAAGGGTCTAGATGGCTCCAAAGTCCATTGTTATCACACAATATGACCAAATGCCAGCTAACTGAGGACTACAGGATTCAATGCAGTGATTCTCCCAATGAAAATACAAATGCCAAATGTTACAATTAATCATAATGTTATGATTAATTGCTGAGAAAAATGTGCATTTCAGGAGCAGCCCACCAATATATTTAATTCTCTGGGTGGGTAACTTGTATCAAACATACCTTCTCTACATCTTCAGATGCTGAAGAACTGGAAAGGACACTCCCCAATAGTTGAATTCTACTATGGGGAATAGTTCCAAACATCCAAAATTCACCCACATATTCTAGAAGTGTCTAAAAAAGTAAGTCTTATTTTCTTATAATATATGATTTGCAATCAGTAACCTTGCTGGGTATATCTAGATCTAGATCCCAGTTCTTCCAAAAGTGTAGTCCCAGGCTAGCCTGAACTAGTACCAAAGTTCTGCCTCTCTTTTAAGTTTATAGCATATGGTTCTTTGAGTACATACCATACTGGGAAAGGGAATTGGAAGAATACCATCATTTCAAAAGGCATGAATCTGGTCAGAGGGCTGGATTCAGCCTCTACCTCCTTAGGTGAGCCCAAGAAAGTTGAGTACCAGACTATGTAAGGGAAAGCTCCAATCTTTGGACAGGAGCCTTCCTCCTCCTGCCAACCCTGGTCCTCTGCCTCTTCCTGCACAAATAGCTTTGCTTCCCCTCCAGTGACAAGGACAGGGCCATGGCACACGGAGCCAATCCAGCTGCTGCTGCTATAGAAGCAATGGCAACATATACTTGTCAGCATCACCTCCATCCTGCCTTTCCCTCTTGAAAGGGAAGGATGAGATGCAGGTGAAGCAAGTGGCCTTATCTGGGGGCCCCTGAGTTGCTAACCTGACAGGTGGCCTTATGCCTGCGGACCAGAGATTCCGTATCCCTGCAAGATGGAAACACGCGTATTTTGCCAAAAGGCAATGCTTCCAACGGATTGGAATCTGTTCCCATCTTTTCTGTATAATCAGTTACAATTTTAACTATGATCAGCCTATGCATTTTATAGAAATAGAAACACTTCAAAAAGAAATGGTTTGAATACATTCTGCATTCTGTACTCCAATTTATTTCTTGTAAGTTGCCATTCCCCCTTTCTTTTGATTAGAGAGACGCTCATAGATTTCAGGGTATACATTTGCTTATTTGGGGGAGGGGGATGAATTATAAATAAATTATGAACTTCAAGGCACGTTTGATGGAAAGACGGATGGAAGTCTAGCTATCCTTGAAATATAATTAAATGCAGTTCTGGCCCAGACCCATGTATGAATATACAAATTCCAGTTGGAAGAAGAAAACAGAACTCAGCTTCCAAATGTGAATCCAATTATACTGAACATACTCTAATTATTCCAACCCCAAAGGATGTGTGTGTTTTCTTAAATAGCCTTCTTTTCAGTTTTTAAGTCATTTGCAATTTGAGGAAGCTTCATAGAAAAGTATTTGCATGCTGAATACCTTTTATAAGTCTTTAGTTTCATTACTTCGGAAGAAGAAGGGAAGGGGGGCTTTAATAACAGAAGAATGAATCACTCAACTCTGTGAACTGCCACGTTCACTGGAACTTTGGGGGATTCAGGGCATGGGAGTAGGGGTATCGAGGGGAAATCCCACTGCCATAAGAAAAGGGTGCTTGATAATATTAGCTTTAAGATAAAAGCTTAAAAACTAAAATGGAAACATTCTCCCTAATAAACTTCATTGTAATACATGTTAGATGCATTTAACTTGGCTAAACTTGCAAGATTTTTATTAACTGAGAATAGTTAAGTAATTTGCATAGAATGGCAGTTTTATTAGTAACATTCTAGAAATGCCTAGTTTCTATGAGCCAAATCTCTATGCATCTACTTTCAAAAACATGGCTGGCTACTTATTACAATAAGTAAACTGACTGCTGTTGCATGACAATATTTCATTTTATTAAACAAGCACCTGCAGTTGGGAGATCAAGAGTGAGGTGAGATAGAAATGTAGTAAACACACCCAGAAAGATCAACATCATGCCCAAGCTGCTACTGGTGATTTGGTGCCGATAGCCACAGCTCTCAGTGGCTGTTTCCTCTCCATGCAGCTTGCATGGACTGTGATATGAGAAGAACAAGTTAATCTCTCTCTCTTTATCTTAATCCTGATTTCTCTTGCTCTAAATCAGTGTTTTTCAAACTTGGCAACTTTTAAGATGTGTGGACTTCAACTCTCAGAATTCCCCATGCTATCAGGTAAAGCCCCTAAAGCAATAATGGTGCAGCATGGTGGTTTCAACCTTCAGTTCTAAATGGCTAAATTTGATATTTAAAATTTTGGAAAAGCACAGACAGGGGGTTGATATTCTTCCTCAAACAAAACTAAAGAAAAAGACCAGCCTTTAAAAGTGGATGCATTCTCTGGCATCTTCACACGATAACATACGTTCTGAAAAGGACTATCACGAATTAAATATCATGTTACCTTCAATTTATTTGGTGCTTTTTGCAGCATTTGAAGCTTCTGCCTCTGTTCCTCAGTAGGCTTGACCCAGTTGATCTCTAGTTCCTGTACCACCTTTTTTTTTTAAAGCAAAACATATAGCCAAGTAAATGTTAGACTAGAATACAACTTGCTCTTTATTCTTTTTGATGCAACAGCAAAGCTCCAAACTCTTTTGGAACTTTATGCAATCAGCAATTCTAGTGGCAATTCCATGCTGGGTGAAAATTATTGGGAGGAGGCAGGATGAAGTTCATCTGGAGAGCATTAGTTTGTAGAAGATCTGGGTATCCTGGCTAAGAATTTTGGTCACTGCACTTCTGACATACGCCAAGGATATTAGGTTGGGGACGGTTGTTAGATTTTCTTGAAATCCCATTAACCCAGATCCTCACTCTCCTCCTAACCCTAAGATCACAATACTGGGTTGCCAGCAGTTGTGCTAATGTCAGTAAAACATCCTGCATTACTATAATGCAAGTAGTTACCATTAGTAGAACTGCTATATATAAAAAGCCATGAGTATTATGATAAGGAGCCAAACTCTACTTATTTTAGTATACAGATTAATTGCAACCCAGCAAGGGTAGCTGAAGAGAACATTCAACCATTAATTATTTTTATATATGTATTCCAATTTTCTACCAAGAAAGCCAGAGGAAACTCAATATAAGACTTCGTTACATTTTGATCTTTGTTTAAACCAGTTTTACAATACTGCACCATATCTGCTATTAAAACATCTTGCAGCCAGTAAATGACTGCATTGATCTCTGAGTTGGACCTACTTACTCTTCTCACCTAATTATGGGCAGAGCTTGGCCTGATCCCTGTCTGTGGAACCACTAATCAGGAGAGTGATGGCAGCAGATCCAGTTTCTAAAACCAACTCTCTCCATGAGCCACTGCTTAAGTGACTGATGCTATTCTTCCCAAGAACTTTTCTCCAAGCAACAATTCATTTTTGATGTTCTACATACTAGAAAGGATATCTCATAGCTAGTTTGGCCTTTATTTTTCTTGTGCATCTCATATGTTTATTTTCTGTAGACTCGTAGCAGGATAGAATTGAGAAATTGTGTTTACTCGCAAAGTTAAATAATCCACAGATCAGTTGCATCTCAAAATTTGTCTGGCAACGTTTAAAAAGACCACACTTGTTCTTAAACATACCTGTATGTAAAGTAAATTCACTGAAGTTCTACAGTCCATCAACATTTTATCAAGAGAAGGATCCATATACCTGCCCAATGGGGATAAAAATGTACAAGGAAAGAAAAGCCATTAATCTAGTGGCATACATGCAGAGACAAATTTAACCCAAATAGTAAAAAACTATAAACTGAATTTAAGGAACCAGTTCACACATTTTATTACATGATATGATCATGCTTGATATTATACTGTATGTACATGACCCTTAAAATCACTTCGTAATTTTTGCCTTATGTACCTAGAGCACCACATATAGACATAATACACATGGAGAAGAACAAGATTATTTCGTTGTTTTTATTCATCAGACTTACTGATGAATCCATTATGATGGTACAGTATGTTTACAGAATTAGTGAAAAAAACTCATTAGATGCTGGAGAAAAAAATATGCTATAGCTGTCTGCACATCCTTAAAATGTCCTTTAATTATTCCAATTAAAAAGGCTCAACATGGGTCTTTACCCAAATTCTCTAACTATAGACTTCAGTGGACAGGCCAAACATAGGGCGGAGATTAGATGCTAAATGGTAATGGACAATTCAGGTCTGATCTCTACTTCAGGCATGCTATCCAATATATTTCAGATATATTGGCTGATGAGGCAATGCTCCGAACTCTCAGAGTGACCCAGTGGGAATTCTGAATGTTCCCATTCCAATACATCTGGAAAGTGTCAAAGTAGAGAGGAATAGATTACTGTCCCACTGGCTATAACATACACAAAACTGATCCTATGACCTTTTCCCTCCAGCACACTGGTATCTTTTAATGTATCTTCCCAATTTCACTTCCGCTTCCTGCTCACCACTTTCTGATCCCAATCCTACAAGCCGACTCTTTCACACTCCGGAGACTCACATAAGGAAGTTCAAATTCTGCTAGTTTTTTCAACACTGGAGGAGGATGGGTAAGAAGAGAGGGGAAAAAGAGATATTTTGATTTTTAATGCTATTAAAAAGGAGTATATTTATATCTAAACAGGGTGCTGATGAAACACAAGATTGGTAGTGCTAAGTATTCTGCTTTTGTGCCAAGAGTAGCTGACTTTTGTGACCTTTATAAATTATGCAAACCTGCTGATCACAGGAAGAAACAAGGAGTAACATAAACACCATTTTCGTTTATTCATTTATTTCATGTTTATTCACTTCTCCTGTCTAGATTCTAAGATTTTAGCAGGCTTCCCTCATGTACTTTCAAATGTACCTTCATAGCCATAAGTGTTAGAAATAGGTGTTGTACTGGGAGAGGGAACCTGAAGTTCTTTCATACCCCTGTGTTTGTCTGATATGCCAATGTGGTGGGATGGGGGAAATGAATGTACTTTGAGTTGTCTTTTGTACTGAATGCATGTTGAAAGATGCTGGATGAACTTTTCTGCAGGATGAGTTTGCTCAAGCACAGTCAGATTGCCACTCTCTGGAAAACGGAAGTTTTGTTGTGTTTTGTAGAATTAAAGGTATGGTTTAGCATTTGGGGCTCAGATGCAACCTGCCTTGTACTCAGTTTCTTAGTCTTTGGTAACTAAATATGCCACTTCAGCAGTTATTCTGTGGAAACACCCAAGACAGTTGCTCAAATGCTGCAATGTTCAAGAGCAGAGCCTAGTCAAAATTTATTTATTTATTAAATTTGTATCACCATGTTATTTTTACATAGCTGTCAGCCATAAGGATTTCCCAAACTATACAGATGGGATGCAACGTGAATGTAGTGTGTGGTAAACAAAAGACTTCTTACCAGACATTTGTCCATTGTTGTGATCTTGAATAAGAAATAAGCTGAAGTATCCTATTAGTTCTTTAGAAAGTTCAATCTTATATGATATAACCTGAAGGAAAACAAAAGAGGCACTTTCCCCTTCAGCTGTGAGTTAAGTCATCAAATTAACTATTTCAAGTTCCATAGCACTATTTTAAAAAAATTACTGAGCTCTTATTAAGAAACTCTTGCCCACTCCTCTGTTGATTGAGTGTACGTGTATATACCAATTCTCTCCTGCAGGAAATATGAGTACAAAGCATTTTTTTCTCCCCTGAGTCTTTTTCAGATAGAAAAGTGGGATAAAATATTTTAAGTAAATAGAATATCGTTTTTAAAGAAAGAAATTCCCAAGTGCTCACTGGTGAAAACTCCAAATATTGTCATGGAGAAATAAGCACCTGCAGAGATATTGTCAGATTCCTCCGACCAAAAGGTTCACAGGGCTGACAGATATTTTCTAAAGGCTGGCTCTTTGGGTAGCCACAACACACCCTGGTCTACCTGAGAAAATTAGCTGAATCCTAAACCTGTTTTGATTGGCCTGTGTTTTAGCACCCAATCACTGTGGTTTGTACTGTAACAGGGGTGTCTGCAGGGTATGGTCCATAAAGACAAGATGGTGGCCACAACAGTGCAACTGAAGCTCCCCCCGTTTTTTATATGACTTTTTTGACCATACTCTGCAGATAGCTCTGTACAGTAATATCAAAGTGTGTTGTACAAACCATAGTGGCTGGGTTTTAATATTTATGGCTTACAGAATAAGCCAACAAACCACAATTAAGCAAGCCATCATTTGTGTCATGTCTAAGCCCATTTGCTGTTTTATGAGGCATCTGTAACAATATACAGGTAGTCCTCAACTTACAACCACAGTTGGGAACGGAATTTCTGTTGCTAAGTGATGTGGTCATAAAACGAGATGTCACGTGACCGCATGGCATCCCGGCACTCCCTATTGCTGTCATTAAGTGAATTCCACCAGTTATTAGCTGAGGACCCACCCCAATCTAAGCCATTCTGGACCTGGTCCCTCCCAGCCCTGCACCTCAGTAAGGTAAGCAACTGCCTCCAACTCCCCCCACCGGCCAATCTCCCCCCACCATCTGTGCCCTTTTGGCCACCCTACACCCTGCCTTGCAGGGCGGCAAGCAGCTCCAGAACCGCACAGCTCTGGGGTTGCTTGCCACGCCCCGGGAAGCCACAGCAGCCTCAGCCCAGTCATAGTCTCCCTTGCCTGCTTGCACTCAGAGACCCCTGCCACCCTGCCCCAGCTGCCCTTCACTGTCTTCTTGCTCCCGCTGCTGATGAGGCATGCCCAGCCTAGCTGCTGGGCCAGGCTGGGGCTGGGCTTCACGCTGTGGCTCAGGGGCTGCTTTTTGCAACCCCAGAGTTGCAGCGCACCAAAAAGCCCCTTTAGGCACCCAGCTCCACCATGGCCCAAGAGCATGGTGCAAAGGGGCTTCTTGGCATGGTGCACCTCTGAGCCACAGCGCAGCACAAAGCCCAGCCCCAGCACAGCCCAGCAGCCCAGCACAAAACCACAACCGCCCCAGCCCAGTCCCAGCTGCAGTTGCCCTCACCACCCTCCATGCCAAGGCCCCTGCCACCCTGCGCTCTGCCACCCCAGCTGACCTTCACCACCTTCTTGCTCCTGCTGCTGACAAGATATGCCCAGCCTGGCTCTTTACAAGGCAACTGCTGGCCATGTGAGGCCATCTTCCCCAGGTCTCACAAGGAAACTGCTGTGTGCGACCTGGGGAAGAAAGTCTTGTGTGGCCAGCAGCTGCCTTGCAAAGGGCCAGGCTGGGCACCCCTTGTCAGGAGGAGGAGAAAGAAGCTGGCGAAGATCAGCCAGGGTGGCAGAGCACAGGATGGCAGGGTCAAAAGGGTATAGATTGGGGGAGACAGAAAGGTGAGAACTGAAGCCCCCCTGCAGTCATAAGTGCGGGCGAGCTGCCAAATGCCCAAATATTGATCCTGTGACTACAGGGGCGCTGCAATGGCCGTGATTTTGGGGACCAGTCATAAGTCCCTCCGTTCAACACCGCCATAACTTTGAACGGTCACTGAACAAATGGTTATAAGTTGAGGACTACCTGTAGTTCAAAAATATTTGTGAACAGAAAGATTACTAGATATGCTTCACTAAATATGCTTGGACACACTTCATATGAGATGCTGCCAAATCAATGTGTATATATTACTTGCCTCTAGCACTCTTTCAGCAGTATCTGATGTCTGAATATCAATTCTGAGATACCTTCCATCAGCAAGATAAACATCCAAAAAAGCTTGTTGGGTTTGGATTTTAAATGTCTCCTGCAAGACATGAAAGCTTAAGGTTGGAATGCACAGAGGGGTGGTCTCATCAGTATGCTAAAAACATGGTTGTATTTCAAGAAAAAGTATTTTAGTGGTAGACTAAAGGGAGGTAAGTAATCATTAAGCTTATATCACTTTATCCAAGAAACCAGGCATTTTTCTCAAGTTATAATGTACAGACAGAAACTAGATATTTTATAGAGGGGAGAAAAAGGTATAGTAGGCTTGTTCATCAATTTATTACCCATGTGTTCAGATGTTACACAAAGTTCCTAGATAATCTATAAAATGTTTTACAAAAGAGTATACCAGGATATCGGAACATCTCCATTAAAATACATTTGATAAGTACCTTTAATATTGGACTAGATATTCACTTAGCCTTCAATGGACTGTTGTACATGAACTGCAATTGTGCTTAGATAGAATTTATTATCTTTCCGACAAATCAGCTTTCCTACTGGAAAATGATATGCAGAAATTTATGCCATATTTTTAGCGGAACCCAGGAAGAGAGCCTTTTCTGCTGTGGCAGCCACCCTGTGAAATATCATCCCCCCCAGACTTTAGATTGGCCCCAACCCTCCTGGCCTTCAGGACGGCCCTAAAGACATGGCTCTGCCACCGGGCCTGGGGATCCAGCTGTGATGGGGAGCTCTCACAATGGCTGTATTGAACTGATGTCGAATGAATGCTGCTGCTGATTGTAATTTTCTGTTTTTGAAATTGATTATGGACTTTTTTTTATATATCTGCATATAGGTTTTTAACTTGTTTTTATTGGTTTGTTTATACCTGTTGTGAGCAGCCCAGAGTGAGATGGGCAGCCATACAAATAACAACAACAACAACAACAACCCATAGCATGCCCACATCAGCCCCAGCTAGCCAAGCGACATATTGTAAAGAATATGCTAGCTGTGCATGTACAGTAATTTCACTAACACGCAAGGGAAAGATATGCAAAAGTTAAATCACAAGTCCAGGCCAAAGTTTTTGGGAGATAATGTGGCAAATACATTTGAACATGAAAACCCATACTTGGGATACTCACCAACTGCTTAATTAAAAGTTAGCATAGTTTTCATAAGTTAGCATAATTTTCCCCTCCTATCGACTTCACTGGGGGATTGAGACCTGCTCTAAGGATTCACCACTGATAGGGTGTGATTATACACTGGAAGGTGAGGTGCATTTCCTCTGTGCTGGCATAGTCTCACTGCCCCATTTGAATCACCCCATTTTAGCAGGCAAACTGGCAACCATCCAAATTTAACTGGCAAAGCTCCTGGGTATTCCAATGCTGTGTTAGTTAAAACAGTAACCTAATTATATCAGGACAAAGGGAATTTTTTAATATACACAATGTGTAATTAAACTTTGGAATTTGCTACCATGAGTTGTAGTGCTGACTAGCAGCTTGGCTGCTTCAAAAAAAGAGTTGGGCCAATTCACGGAAGTCATGGGGATCAACAGTTATTAACCTTGATGGCAATATGACTGCCTCTGAAGGCCATCTGCTGGGAGATTAGTGGGCTTTCTTGTGCAATTGGTTGGCCACCGTGAGAACAGACTGCTGGACTAGGAGGGGTCTGATCCAGCAGGGCACTGCTAATGTTCTTATATAGCAGGGCCTCCATCGAATCCTTCTTCTCTGCACAAAAGTATTACCGAACTTTGCAGGCACCTATCCAACCATGGAAATATCCTCCCTACTGGAATGCCCCATAGAGAGGTAAACGCACTCCTTTCAACCTCTCAGCCCTGGAGAATTCAGAAACAAAAATGCTACAACTTAAGCTTCCAGCCTTCAAGTATGTATCAGGCGGTGAGTGTCACCACCATTGTTAAATAAAGGAGATGTTGACATTTTCACATCAACACACCTCTCGCCTCTTGTCCTGACACAAGCCCAGAATATTTACTTAATGCCGGAAGTCAAGAAGCTTATCATACTTTATCATAAACCTTTCAAAAAGTTTCCTGAGAAACCTGTAAGGACAAGAAAGATATCAGGACTTTTACAGCAAAACCTTCCTCCTGTCACATGCATGCAAGAAAAAAAAACATTATTCTCATAATGAGCATTATTAAACTGAAAACCTAGCGTGTTAGCATTTGATTTATTTTTAAAGTACCTATGTGTTTGGGCTGCTTTAAAAGCAGCAATTTATCACTGAATGCGTGACTCTATTTTTAGTCTGGAATAAGGATAAAATGGTTAAGTTCAAGAATAACCTCCCAAAAGACAAAGCAGTCCAAACTCATTACCCGCTATGTATATAGAAGGAAGCAATGTGGTGGATTTCAGAGCTGGTACTCCTTCCCATGAGGGAGAAGGCACATTCCAGAGAGATAAAAGATTGCAGAGTCCGGGTTCTGCTGGTGGGAAAGTTAAGAGGTTCAAGGTAACTCCAACTTAGAGCCATTGCTGAATATTTACCCATAGGCGAATTAGAGTACCTTTAGTCTGGTAAGATTCTGCTTTGTGGCAAGAGCAATAAACAACTAGAGCTGGAAATCCAGCTCAGCATGGTTCTTCACCCTTTCCCCTGACAAGTACTTAGGAACAGCTCACTCTGGATGAATGTACTAATGGACACAAAATGCTGGCTGATTGTTGTGGGAGGAGGAGTAGAGAAAAAAAGAGAGGGAAAAAGAACAGAGGAGTGGAAAAGGTGTGACTGGCTGCCTGATACTCTGAACACCAGTACTCCATATTTACATATTTTGTTGTAGGCCTCAGTAACTAGCCAGCTTCTAGTCTACAAGGACAGGAGCAAAGATAATTGTTTTTCTCTCACCACTTTACTCTGAAACAGTAAAACTTACCTGCTGTAATTTCCTAAAGAAACTAATAAAGACATCACTGTTCGTAATGCTTGGATCAACGGAAACTGCAATAGGAAAAAAAAATGCAATAGAACAGAAAATATATCTTAACATATTCCACAGATGGTCAAGATAGACACAGAGGAAAAACTGTGCATACATGTACTAACCAATGGAATCAGAAAAGTTTGTCATACATCCTAAAATCTTGATGATCATGCAGAAAATCTCTCTATGTGGTCACTACGAGTCGAAAATGACTTGATGGCACATAATCAATCTATCAGTCAAAGTTTTGATGAAGGCATATAACTCAAAGTAAGTTTAAGATTTTCATAAAGTGTTTTCTTCTGTTTCCTATAGATTAATGCTTAATTTCAGAATGCTAGTACAAGGTGAGTTCTTTGCTCCTTTTTCCAATCTGAGGTCAGTACTTCCACTCCAGCCACTGCTGGATTTCCCATTCTACCACAGCATTTTCTGAGAGTCCCAAAACCTCATGAAAGACTGTTCAAAGAGCCCAGTGAGCTGCAGTAGGAAGGAAGTGGTGCAGAATTCCTGGTCCTTAAGAACTGAGGTAGCTGCAGCCCATTATATCTGCTGACAATTTTCCTTTAAAGTCCAAGTCACCCAAGAAAACATCTTTTTCTGCCCAATCCCTTTCAGTCATTTCTAGTCCTATGAAATCATAGCATGCACAAATTTAATGTGTGCTTCAACACTCATTAAAAGCTATTTGCCAAAGTAGTATTCAGTATACCATTCTGTAGATACTGTTCTAGCTGAGTTCTCCTTTCATCAGCCATTGACTTTGTCATTGCAAGGTAGAATTTTGGAGGAAATGAAGGAATTCCTTTTCCAAAGACTTGTCTTAGCTGAAAAGATAAATCATCTTTGAATGGTACTAACCTGTTACCAAACATCAAATAAATATTTTCTACTTGAAGATGTTCATTCATAAATTCCCAAAGATTATTTCCTCTAAGGATGTTGTCATTAACAAGAGATCAGAACTGGCCTCTTCTTATGTTCTTTAACATCTGATCTGATGTCCTAGCAAAGCAGCCGGTAGGTTTATAATGCCCTTGATGATACTACCTATCTGACGTTGTGAAAGCATCATGTACTGGAATAGAATACTTTGATGATGCAGCAGATTAATTAGTAGTATGTGAAAGAAAAACGACTAATGCTGTTTGTGACACCATATGTAGGCTATGTGACATAAAAATATACCATATAGAGATATTTTGGGGAGCATAGATGGAGCAGAATAAAACAACTGAACTGAGTGCACTTTTTGAGAAAAGTCTCAGTTTATAAAAGTAGTAACAAATAGAGTCAGGATGAGATATAGTAATTAAAATGTACTGAGGTATAAAACAGAAAGGCGAAGTAATTTTCTATTTATTAGGAAAATAACTTTGGCGGAAACCCATATTGCTGTGGTCCTCATATGCCCGCAGCAGTATAATTACTATGTGCACTCACTGAATAATACTCATTTTATTCTTCTCTCCCTCCCTTACACAACTGTTCAATTCTAAGAGATCTGAGGTAGGAGTGTCTCTGGTGGAGGGGTCAAGAAAGTCAAGCTAGTGGCTGCTACCACACAACTGAAGTCTGGGCCCTTTTCACACATGGCTCACTGTACGAAGAGTGAGTCTTTCACTGCATGGTCACAACCACAATTTTGACTGTTTTGATTCCCTCCACAGATACACAGTTTGGTGGAAGGGCATATAAACCTTTCCCTCTATAGCTGATATTCTTACGTCCATAGTTTCATTGGAATAATTAAAGCTTCAAGGAAACAGGCATTATTTATGCTAAACACCTGTTTTCTGAACATAGTTTTGATATTAATGGTCCTCACTTCTTTCACTGGAAAGCTCCAGTTCTGAAAATATGTGGAGGGAAAATGGTCCAAAGACAAGAAGGGACAGCCTCTAGTGACATGTGTATGCCTGTGCATACACACAAAGTTTCATGCAGCAATAAACAGTTAAAACATAGATGATTTCTTTCACATACAAAGCTAGAAAGATGTCAATGAGGCAGCAAAATTTAAGCCCAAGCTATGTTGATGACCACATCCAAACAAACATCCATCCATGTTATAGAAGGTGCTATCCCCTTGTGAAACATATCTTGTGGAAGGCTAACAGAAAATGGGGGGGGGGGGGAAAGCAGTGGTTGAGCAGGAAAAAAAGGAGGGGAATGAATTCTTCATCTTACCTGTTCATTCCAGCGGTGCAACTGACTGTAACGTAACTTGCAAAAAAGGAAGCCCTCCAGATACACGGAGTACAGCTGAAAATACAGAGTCTCCAAATAAATCCTTTTAAGATTGTTAAAGGAACTCACCACTTCCCATCAGTCATTCTCAGCCTTGCATTTCAATTGCCCAAGAATGTGGGGCTTCATTCCTGTGGGCCTAAATTGGCCCTGGCATCCCACAAGTCATGATGGTGGCTACAACCACGCCAGGCATGAATGAAACGGCAACACTTTGATTGCATGGTTCTGGCCACCATCTTGACTTTTCTGACCCCCTTCCATGGATACCCTTGCACACAGATTTGGCATAGCTTGACCTTCTCTTATTGAGGACTAGTCCTTTAGACTATCAACCTTAGCAACTTTAAGATGGGTGGACTTCAACTTCCAGAATTCCCCAGCCAGCCATGCAGGCTGGGGAATTCTGGGAGTTGAAGTCCACCCATCTTAAAGTTGCCACAGTTGAGTAACACTGGACTAGATCTTTACCATTCCGGAAGAGGTACCCATTATTTCAGGTATCAGTCTCGAATATTTTAAACAAATAAATGGTGAAATATATCCCACCCTGCCAAGCAAACAAACAAAAAAAAAGCTTGTGAATTTTCACAGATCACTTGAAAGGAGTGTCGCAAGCACAGTACAAGCACACTTGTCTTTTCTCCTTTTGTTCCGACACTTCCGTTGTGATTTTTAGTACCTCTTTCAGTGTTCATTCCAATTACTTGTTTATGCGTGTAATTTCCTCAGCAGCCTTAAGCACTAGCCAAGTTGGTGAAGTTACAAACCCAATCCAATCCAATCAATACCATCCTTCCCTCCTTTCCCCTTCCCTCCACCCCCCTTCCCTCTCGGAAGCTCCTTCTCAGCCATCCCCCTTCCTCCCCCCCCTCGCAGACGCTTCTCCTCTCCGGCGCAGAAACGCACGTCCAGGCCAGCCCGACAGACAACCTCGCTCCGCCGCTCCGGGAAGTCTTTGCCCCCGGCAGCCACGCTGCCCCGCCGCCCCGCCCACACTTCGCGGGGGCACTAACTGCGCCCCCGCCCCACAGAACCAGCTTTGCTCTCCTGCCTTCCCTTCCTTTCGGGACTACTACGTGAATGCGTGGGGCGCGCTCACTCTCCGGATCGCCGCGGTCGGTGGGGTCGGAGTCTTAACCCCAGCAGGGCCGCCAGCCCCAACCCCCTTTAACGGGACTGTCGGCGACCAAATCCACCTGCTTGCCCGCCACTCTCCCCCTCCGTCCCTCCCCAGCTGCACTCTGCTTCCCTCCACCCTTTCCCTACAAGGGTCTCGCCGGGATGGGGCAGCTGGGGCCCGGGGCGCAGTCCCCCCGCGGGGGCATCGCCAGCGCGTCCCGAGGGGCACCTCCTGGCGCGCGTTTGGGCACCTGGCAAGGTCTGCCGCTGCTGCCGCGCCCCTGCTTAGCTCGCCCTTCCCGCCTCCCTCGTGCCGGGATCCACCCGTCCTTCCCTCCCTTTTGGGGAAGCCACTTCACCACGTAGCGGCCGCCAAACTTCTCCAGCAGCTCTTCGGAGAGAGGGATGCTGAAGTGCATCTTCATGGCGCGGCCGGCCGCCCGGCCGCCCGGAGGGAAGGCGAGGGAGCCGTCTGGCGGGGCCGAGAAAGTGGAGCAGGGAGGCCGCCGGAGCATTTGTTTGCCCCACGTGACGGGGGAGGGCGCGGTTGCCTCCCCGCTCGGCGTGCGGGCAGCGAGGCGGCGCGGCGGCAGGTGGAGGTGGCCCTGCGGAGCGCGGGGTGGCCTCGCTTAACGCTACCGGAGGGAGGAGGAGCGGCGGCCGCAAGCCGCGGCGGAGCCTTCAGTAAGCTAGGGGGTCAGATAAAGAAAAATCGCTTTCCATTCGATTTTTTTTTTTAAGGGCAACTGCTTGAACAAACCTTTGTTTATGGCGCCTCCAGGTTGTTGTTGTTTATTCGTTTAGTCGCTTCCAACTCTTTGTGACTTCATGGACCAGCCCACGCCAGAGCTTCCTGTCGGTCGTCACCACCCCCAGCTCCCCCAGGGACGAGTCCGTCACCTCTAGAATATCATCCATCCACCTTGCCCTTGGTCGGCCCCTCTTCCTTTTGCCCTCCACTCTCCCTAGCATCAGCATCTTCTCCAGGGTGTCCTGTCTTCTCATGATGTGGCCAAAGTATTTCAGTTTTGCCTTTAATACCATTCCCTCAAGTGAGCAGTCTGGCTTTATTTCCTGGAGGATGGACTGGTTTGATCTTCTGGCAGTCCAAGGCACTCTTAGAATTTTCCTCCAACACCACAGTTCCAAAGCATCAATCTTCCTTCTCTCAGCCTTCCTTATGATCCAGCTCTCGCAGCCATATGTTACTACAGGGAACACCATTGCTTTAACTATGTGGACCTTTGTTGTCAGTGTGATGTCTCTGCTCTTAACTATTTTATCGAGATTTGTCATTGCTCTTCTCCCAAGGATTAAGCGTCTTCTGATTTCCTGACTGCAGTCAGCATCTGCAGTAATCTTTGCACCTAGAAATACAAAGTCTTTCACTGCTTCTACAGTTTCTCCCTCTATTTGCCAATTATCAATCAAGCTGGTTGCCATAATCCTGGTTTTTTTGAGGTTTAGCTGCAAGCCAGCTTTTCCACTTTCTTCTTTCACCTTCATCATAAGGCTCCTCAGTTCCTCTTTGCTTTCAGCCATCAAAGTGGTATCATCTGCATATCTGAGATTGTTAATGTTTCTTCCAGCGATTTTAACTCCAGCCTTGGATTCCTCAAGCCCAGCATGTCCCATGATGTGTTCTGTGTACAAGTTGAATCAGTAGGGTGAGAGTATACAGCCCTGCCGTACTCCTTTCCCAATCTTAAACCAGTCTGTTGTTCCGTGGTCTGTTCTTACTGTTGCTACTTGGTCGCTATACAGATTCCTCAGGAGGCAGACAAGATGACTTGGTATCCCCATACTACTAAGAACTTGCCACAATTTGTTATGGTCCACACAGTCAAAGGCTTTAGAAGAGTCAATAAAACAGAAATAGATGTTTTTCTGAAACTCCCTGGCTTTTTCCATTATCCAGCGGATATTGGCAATTTGGTCCCTAGTTCCTCTGCCTTTTCTAAACCCAGCTTGTACATCTGGCAATTCTCGCTCCATGAATTGCTGAAGTCTACCTTGCAGGATCTTGAGCATTACCTTACTGGCATGTGAAATGAGTGCCACTGTTCGATAGTTTGAACATTTAGTGTTTCCTTTTTTTGGTATGGGGATGTAAGTTGATTTTTTCCAATCTGATGGCCATTCTTGTGTTTTCCAAATTTGCTGGCGTATAGCATGCATTACCTTGACAGCATTATCTCGCAAGATTTTGAACAGTTCAGCTGGGATGCCGTCGTCTCCTGCTGCCTTGTTATTAGCAATGCTTCTAAAGGCCCATTCAACCTCACTCTTCAGGATGTCTGGCTCTAGCTCACTGACCACACCGTCAAAGCTATCCCCGATATTGTTATCCTTCCTATACAGGTCTTCTGTATATTCTTGCCACCTTTTCTTGATCTCTTCTTCTTCTGTTAGGTCCTTGCCATCTTTGTTTTTGATCATGTCCATTTTTGCCTGGAATTTACCTCCAATGTTTCTAATTTTCTGGAAGAGGTCTCTTGTCCTTCCTATTCTATTGTCTTCTTCCACTTCTGTGCATTGCTTGTTTAAAAATAATTCCTTATCTCTTCTGGCTAACCTCTGGAATTTTGCATTTAATTGGGCATATCTCCCCCTATCACTGTTGCCTTTTTCTTTCCTTCTTTCTTGGGCTACTTCTAGTGTCTCAGCAGACAGCCATTTTGCCTTCTTGGTTTTCTCTCTCTTTGGGATGTATTTTGTTGCTGCCTCCTGAGCAATGTTGCAAACTTCTGTCCAGAGTTCTTCCGGGACCCTATCTACTTAGTCCCTTAAATCGATTCTTCACCTCCACTGCGTATTCCTTAGGAATATTAGTGAGCTCATATCTAGCTGATCTGTGGGTCTTCCCTAATCTCTTTAGTCTGACCCTAAATTGTGCAATAAGAAGTTCGTGATCTGAACTACAGTCAGCTCCGGGTCTTGTTTTTACTGACTGTATAGATGTCCGCCGCCTTTGGCTGCAAAGGATGCAGTCAATCTGATTTCAGTGTTGTCCATCTGGGGAAGTCCATGTATAAACCCATCTCTTAGGTTGTTGGAAGAGAGTGTTTGTTATGCAGAGTGAGTTGTCTTGGCAAAATTCTATCAGCCTATGTCCTGCTTCGTTTTGTTCTCCCAGGCCATGCTTACCTGTAATTCCAGGTGTCATTTGACTGCCCACCTTAGCATTCGTCTCCCGTGATGAAAATAACATCTCTTTTAGACGTGTTGTCCAGTAGGTGCTGCAGATCCTCATAGAACTGCTCTACTTCAGCTTCTTCAGCATCTGTAGTTGGGGCGTATATTTGGATCACTGTGATGTTAGATGGCTTGCCCTGAATTCGAATTGAGATCATTCTGTCGTTTTTTGGATTGTATCCAAGCACTGCTTTAGCCACTTTACTATTAATTATGAAGGCTACTCCATTTCTTCTGTGGTCCTCTTGTCCGCACTAGTAGATCTGGTGGTCATCTGATGTGAAGTGGCCCATTCCAGTCCATTTCAGTTCACTGATGCCCAAAATGTCTATCTTTAATCTTGACATCTCACCAATAACCACATCCAATTTGCCCTGGCTCATAGATCTTACATTCCAGGTTCCAATGGTGTGTTGATCCTTAGAACATCGGATTCGCCGTTCACCACCAGCACCGTCGGCCGCTAGCCGTCCTTTCGGCTTTGAGGTAGCTGCATCATCACGTCTGGGGCTAGCTGAACTCATCCTCTGTTCCTCCCCAGTAGCATTTTGACCATCTTCCAACCTGGGGGTCTCATCTTCCGATGGTATACCAACATATCTCTGGTTGTACTGATCCATTTAGTTTTCACGGCAAGAATACTGGGGTGGGTTGCCATTACCTTCCCCAGGGATCGCATTTAGTCTGACCTCTCTGTCATGACCTTCCCGTCTTGGGTGGCCCTTCACGGTTTAGCTCATGGCATCATTGAGGTGCTCAAGCTTCAGCACCACGACAAGGTAACGATCCTTTGCTGAAGGCCTCCAGGTTATGCTTTTGTAAAACCTGTATTTCCTAAAATAAGAAAGTATACTTTGGGAACCGGGTTGGTATGGTGGTTAGAATGTGGCCCTGGATCTGTGAGACCCACCTGACCAGGGGAGGAGGAGGAAGAGGAGAGACATGTTAGTTGATGGTGGCAAAGAGTAGGAAGTCCAGGGGCTCCTTTTGCGACTGAATTTATTCAAAGGCTTACCTCAGCATAACAATTCAGTGGTAATTTTGTGCAGATGCAAGTCTAGGTACGGGACCCTGTTTTGCTTTGTGTTAAGAGATCTTGTGTCCTTGCAATAAAGGGCTCTCTTTAAGGACTCCTGGAGAACTTCATAGGTCATAAGAAGCACTTTGAGTTGTACTGAAAGCCGATGTAGCATCAGCAACACTGGTTTTATATGACACTAACTAGCAGCGCTTACCTGCCAGCAGACAGGCTGCTGCATTCTCCATCAGTGCCAGCTTTGGGGTATTCTTTAAAGCAGCCCCAGGTAAAGGGCATTGCAGTAGCTGATTTGAGAGTAAGGGCATGGCATGGATCACCATTGCCAGGGAAACATGCTCCCGAAGGGCCACGAGCATAAAAAATCCCCGTAGCCTCAGCCTCAAATGCCTGTTCAGGAGGAACCCTTAGTTGCAGACCTGCTTCTCTGAGAACTGCATCCCCATACAGAGTCATCACTGGGGCAGGCAAATTGCCAGACGTCTTCTGAATGGACAACACACTTGCAGGATTCAATCCCAACTTGTTTCTTCCCGTTCTGATTCTCTAACGGCCTCCAGACCCTGAGTCAGGACTTCCACTACAGCCCAGCCTGGGGTGGTGATGTATTATTGGTTGTGACTAGTATACTGATGATATTGTATCCCAAACTGACAAATGGCTTCCAACAGCTTCATTGGTCATGTTAAATAATAGAGGAGAGAGATGAATCCTGTGGTGCCCCACATGAGAGCAGCAACTGCCTGGACAACCTCTCCAACTGGTACTGTCCACTCAGGAAGAAGAACTATGCAGAAGAAGGCCTCTGATGCCCAACTCTCAGAATCAGTCCAGAAGGATGCCATGATTGATGGTACTGAAGGCTGAGAAGACTAAATGTAGCTAGGATATCCTGGACCTTTACCCTTAGCTGATGTCTGTCTATGCAGAATCTACAAGATAATACCAGAACCATCAGATTAGGATTCTTTGAATATAATTCAGTGATCTGGAAGTATGGAACAAAAAGGAACAGGAATGGCAATGTAAGTGGGTTAATAGCCTGAAAACAAATGCTGATTATTGAGCGCATCATAAAAGGCAGCAGGAGGGTTTGCAACATAGATCTTTCACAACAGTGATTAAAAGACAAGGGAAAGATGAGCATGACCTCCTTCATAATAGGCAGATCAACCATAGACCTAGATTTATGACCTTTTACAATAAGCTCTTCCATCTTATTTTAGTTATTTTCTTTCATCCAACCCATTGCTGTCCTTAGGCAAGTATTCAGGGTTGCTATACCATTGCCTGATGACATTGCCACAGAAAGAGAGATGTGAATGCCATCAGCATATCTCCTGATGCTTGCTCTCAAGGGTTTTATGCAAGTTAAAAACATCAGGAGCCTTGAGGGACTCCATATACCAGCTCCCACTTTGTGGAGTTGTTGCTAGTCCAGTAGCAATGCCATCTCCATCTAGAATCATTCCAACATAAAGAACTATTGCAAAAAAGTGCCCCCAGTTCTGAAACCTGCCAGGCAGTCCAGAAAGATACCTTGGTCAATAATACTGTAAGTTGCAGAAAGATCTAGGACAGTGTTTTTCAAACTTGGCAGTTTTAAGATACGTGGACTTCAACTCCCAAAATCCCCTAGCCAGCATGCTTCTGTTTATGTAACTGTACAATAAAATAGAATTAGCTCATCTGGTTATTTTTCATGTCTGGTCTACCTTGTAAGGCTGACATCAATCTTGCAAATCTGAAAGTAGTTCTCTCCTCACATCCCTTTTATGGCCCCAAAACTAGGGAGGGTCTCCTCTGAGCCTCTGGCCCCATCCACATTCCTGCTGTGGGCTAAGCTGCCTTTCATCTGACTGTTCCCTTTGTTATGTCTCATCCGGTCTCCCAAGGTCATTCCCACATACCATTCCATATGATGATTCTAAGGCTGAGCTGCATCTTAGCAGGCCCCAGGCTCCCTCAGTGGTCTACCTCGGTTCCCTGAGACCAACACAGAAACTAGCATGATAGATTGTTTATGCAGAAAAGATGGGAGGTTGTGTGAAATAACGACCACTTGAAGAACCAGTTACAGCATCTTGTTCTTTGCCTGTGATCTATGTGCATCTTATGTATGGGTGAGGAACAAGCTGTAATTACTGGAGGTGGAGTGAGCAGATTAATGATGACAGTACTGCCAGTCCATACCTTGTGTGAACATCTGCTTGCAGGCTGACAAAGAAACTGGCAATCATCAAAACAAAGAGCAGATGCGGCTGCCCTTCCTTTACAAAAGCATCAGGCCTCCTCCCCTTTCCAGCCACCATAACAGCAGGAGAAAATTTCAAGCATTTTACCATTATAATTGTGTACATATAGATACCTTATTAGAAAGTAAAGCATTCTGGAATTCTTGTCTTGTAGCCATATCCCTCCTTCTAATATCACTTATCTGAGGATCTTTCAGACTTGTTTCTTGAATTAACTGTTTCCTGTCTAAGCTGTGTAAAGGAGTCTGACAACTAGCATCAGATCAGTCCGTTTCTAGGCAATAGGGTCTTATGTAGGTCAAAATCTGTGACCAAGCAGAAGTTGCTGAGGATCCTACTCAAAGAGTCCCAATACTTAAAGTGGTAGAAGCTTGTCAGACTGACAGATCAAGATGATTGTGCATCAAATATAAAGCAATGTTCAGCAGAAGCAAACTTAGAAAACTTATTTCAGGTAATGCCTTTTTCCACATGGATGACCTATACACCAAAATGGCTGGTGTCAGAGGACCACATTGATCCTCCATGCTGTAGGGGATAAAGCCTGAAAATCTAGATAGTGAAGAACTTCTTGAGCCATTCAGAAAAGGTCCCTATGATATGGTGTACTGTGGTGGTGCCCATGGGCAAAAATTAAGATAGAAAATATAGCTTGGTGAGGCCACTTTGGAATAACGAGAAGCATTCATGTCTCTTCCCAATAGATCTTGATTATTATTTTAGCTAGTGTTGAAAATGTTTGGTTTGGCATGTGGGGGGAAAGGGTGTGTTTTTAACCATGTTTATGGATTGTTGTGAGCCACCTAGTCATTATATGAGATAGGTAGCCATTTATATCCTGTAAATAAATAAATAAATGGTGGAAGCTCAAAGGGGATTGGACCAATTTGAGGAGAATTCTGCAAGTAACTAGCACTGAGGCTGACTGATGCAGAATGATGTATTCCATCACTGACCAGAGGCTTGAATTGTTACATTCTGACAATGAAGTCCCCACCCAAGGAGGGAAATACAGCAGTGAAGAACTAAATGACCATCACAGAGAAAAAGTTAACTCCTGATTGAGAATTTTAGGGAATATTTGTTGCTAAAGAGAAACTAGCCAAGAGATGACACTTTCAGAATAGTGTTGAAGCGGAAACCGATTAACAAAATTTATAGCAATTGCTCTCATAAGCATGCTGTACAATCCCGTGGTACCTGTCACATAACCCAACCAGTTGCAGATAATATACAGGGAGAAGGTGAGTGCAGCAAGCTTCCTTATCAGACTTGTTCAGTGATAGAAAAGCTTGAGCTTTGGAGGAGCCCAGTATCAAGTTGAGGGATTGAGTCGGAGTAAAAGGCAACGATTTTTGAGTTCCACAGAAAGACCCAGCAAAGGAAGAAAGTGGATTGATGTTCAGAGAGCACATGAGATTTCTGATTTCATGGAGCATTGTTGGCTGGGTAAAAGCTCTGTCACCTTTAAAATTTAGTTAGTTAGTTCAACATCTTGTTTGTATAGATGTTGGTCACTAGAGAAACTGAGTTAGATGGATACTGCTTGCATTCAGTTAATACCTCTCAAAGCAGGAAAGAACTTGGGAAGGGTTGGCCTAGTTTTTTCTCTACAAGCTTGCAAGAAGAGATCAGAGTTTACCACTTCAGCCCAACCCTGTGTTCACTGGGCTGTTGCAGCATTAATGAAGTTTAGACAATCTTTTTGTTAATGTGTATCAGCCCACAGAACCCCGTGTTCAAACATAAATCATGCTGTTAGAACACTGCTTAATCATATGGGTAGCTTAGTACTGGAGAGACCTGAATGCTTTATATGCAAAACACCAGAGCTGCCCTCTGGCCATTGAGAGATTATTATGCTTCTTATAAAGTGATAAATATTTGATAGGGTTAATCTGGCCCAGATGGCTAATTGGCTGGACTTGATTATTCTAAATGGCACAATGGGAAATGATAGTCTGGGAGACTTTCCCTTTTGGTCTTGATGCAAAATGACAATCTCATTGACCTGCTGGCATCTCACAATCTAGTAAACTACATCTGCACTTAGAGGTTAAGCTCTGTCAAACAGCAGCCTTTTGCCACTAAGTCTAAATTGCAGGCTTCCTAGTGAGGATCTCAGACTGTTCCTTTTCAACAGTTTCCGGGTATATTCTGAATTTGCTCAGGTCTAGTGGAATGAGCAGCAAAAAATGCTTCTTCGGCCTTCCAGGAAAATTATAGTTGTATTTGGCAGGATCATTCAGGAAATCTCATTCTTATCATTCTAGTACAATTATTCAGAAGCTGGAGCATCTAAAAGTAAAAACTAAAGTTGTCCTACCAAAAGTTCACTTCTGAAAGCTGGTTTAATCAAGAATGTATAGAGGGGAAAAATGGTTTTATAGAAATGGAGAAGTCTTGCAGGTCCAGTCTTTTGATAGCCTTTGTATGACATGCCTTTTGAACAAAAACAAACCCTCTCCCCAAGATTGTTACTTAACCTAACAGATTATATAGATTGTTCCTTTAAGGGATACAGCCTTTTCTGGGCACCGTAATGACTATTTCAGTGCAGGTTTGCCTGTAACGTTTTCCTCTAATGTGTAGGTGCCCTATTTTTAACTCTTCTATAATTATCAGACAATCTTTGGCTCCTACTAATGACCACGTTGTCTACTTCATTGGCTACCTATTTCCACCTCAAACTTAAAATTTGATAGCATTGGCAAGGCCCCAAGAGGTAACCATATACCCACTGAGCTCATTAAGGCAAGCTTTGAATACTGAGTTCGTCTTGACGTTCCTTTTATCAAGACATTCCTAATAATTGCAGCATATCTATTATTGTTTCATTCAGTGAACTACCAACCTGTAACCTCCTGAACAGAGTTCCTGAATTATATGCGAGGCATCTGTATTGGAAACCTCAGGATTGGCTAGAGCCTTCTGGTCAAGGAACGTGTGGGCTTTAGAGCAGGATATTCTTCTATGGACCGAGTATTGATGTTACAGCATATTTTTTAAAAAATATTTTAGTAAACCCAGAGCAGTCTACAAATCACCTTTGTCAACTTTATGAGTGTGCTTTTTCTAATCTTGTGGGGAAAAGTTTAAGGCTTAAAGCAGATATAGGCCTTTTTATATAAACTCCATATGTAAGCTTCAAAGTAAGATACAACCTACTGAAGTAACTTAAATTGTATCCCAACTTGGAAAGGGGTCAAAGCAGGGCTGTTCACCAGCCTCTTTGCTTTTCAATCTTTTATATAATACGTTTAGGTCCTTGCATAATCCAGATTCCCACTCTCCTAAATAGCTTGAGAAAATTTTCCATTTTATGAAGGTGCTGTTTTATCAGACACCAAACAGCCTCAGAACGCTGAAGACCTTTGCTGCAGTAGTTTCTTCTAATTATTGGAAAACAAAGATGCTGTAGTTGTCAAAAGCCCCAAGATGAATAAACGAATATACATGGCAACATCATTCTAAAATATGCCAATAATGCCTGCCAGCCACAGAAACGCTCCACAAGACCCATTTGGGTCCATAGGAGCCTACCAATAAGCAGGTGCCTGAATCAAGGAGAGACTGAAGCGTTATCCTTAAAAAGTGGAACCCAATTCAAACGATACAACTTACTGCCAGTCTTCTAACCAACCATAGACTTTTCCACTACAGAACGTGCAAGCATCTGTATGTCAACTGTTCTTCTGCTCCATTCTTCACATCTGGAATCTTCATCACAAGCTCTGGATGAGTTCAGCCAATCCAGAGTCAGCACATCCAGAGCACTACAGGCTACTCCCACCCTCCTCCTTCCCCAGGCAGGAATCGATCCCCTCAAGTAGTACATGCTAAATCTTCACAATTTAAGATTAGAGTGGTCAGCAATAAACTAACAGCTATTATTTATATAACATTATTTCATAACTATTTTCAGGACTATACTACTACCCAGTGGCATACAAATATATGCATTAGGGAGCAAAACTTAGATGCTAACTGTATGTCTGCTGCTGAACCTAAAAATGTGTGTCCATTTCCGTAAGAATTGACAACATTATGTCATTCTGCAGGATAGATAACCAAATAAATGCCATTTATCCTTACTACAGCCAAGCAGCAAACACCAGATAGCATAGCTTGATGCCTCACAAATGAATACCAAAGAATTGTTTTGGGTGTCTAGTTACTATGTTCTATTACTTTGCTTCTATAAGCCAGTAATTATTTAATCCCATCTTGGTAAACCATGCAACAATGGGAAAATACTGATTTGCAAAAAGAACCGGTGCATTCAGTTCAGTTCCCTGTTACTTCTTACAGATATTTGTATATTACCTCATTTAATCAATTCAGGCAGTATGCTTCATTGCCAGTATCTGCCCTACTTCCCCATCTATCTGTTCTCCTTTGTGAGGTTTTCTGTCGTTATGAACGATCTATTCTGATTTCCAAGTCTGGTAGCCTTTTAAAATAGCAATGAGGAATTAATTTAAACCTATTTATATTACATTTTAGTGTGCCCCCAATATGAATGGCAAAATGTATGAACCACATTACTGAAATTAATTAAATTAGAAATAGTCAATGAGTGCCCATTCAGTTTTAGATAATACCATTATCTAAATAAACTGAACAGCTAGCTTTTTCCCTTTAAGGTTCAGAATTATTAAGGATAAAAGTAGCTGTTTATAGCCCATTTTCAAACTTACAGCCAACCTGTTAACCAATAGTATAATATAAACATATTTGAACTTTATAAATTCCTGCTATTATCTGAAAAGCTCATTAGACAAAGAAAAAGAAAATTCAAATGCCAATGTTTAAGGAATTTTTATTAAAGCAAGAACTTTATAATCCAAATTATGGTTCTTTGCTCAGCTATCAATCCTTACTGTTAACTACAACAGTAGTGATATTCTGAGCTTTTCCACAGTAAATTACAAAATTAAAGAAAGGAATGCTTTAAATTTTTTGTACTGTGCTGAAAATTCTTTTCCCCGGGTTTATAAAACATTAATTTGTTTTTTAACTTTTGCTATTTTTTTTTGTATTTTAAATCAATAGGTAATCTAGGACTAGCAGTTTTGCTAGTCCTGGCATTTGTTGTGTACATAAGCTTCAAAGTTTCCTTTCCTTTTTTTATTTATTTTATATTTTGCAATGTTTTTCTCAATATTTAGTAGTTTTTCCATGTTTAGATTTTTTTCTTCGGTGAAGCGATATTGTAATACGTAGTCCTGGGTCTTCTGCAATCAAGAAAATATAAGAATATAGAAACAACATTATTTTGAGGCCCATTTTCATTGTTAGTAAAAAGTTTATTATTGAGCCCCAAAAGCACTCTACACCCTTTCCTTGTTTAACAACCACAATCTGTTCCTTAAATTGGAAGCAAAATGGTCACTAAGTGAACATGTGATGGGGGCTGCAGAGATCACTGCTTGCTGTTGTCTCATTCAGATAAAGCTCTCTGGTGCAGTGCCCTGTGCCTGACCCCTTTTCCCACCCTTTTTTTGCCCCCTTGTAGGGCGGAAAGATTGCTTATACAAGCTGTCTCTTCCGGAGCTGCTTTTCTCAGCAGTGCAGCGCAGCCTTAAAAAGTGCTAACTGCAAGTTAACAAGCTCAGCTCCGTGACATTAATGAGCTGATTAGAGCCCTCCTGCTAGCTCCCTCTGCTGCCTGAAGCTGACCAGATCTTAATCAGTTTCACACTTAAGGCTTTTGTTGTCAGGCACAGGAAATTTGGCTGCAAATGCACAAATTGGTCAGAAAATGAATTTTTTTATTATTATCATCATATTTGCCAATAGTTGCTAAACAATGTAGCTGCTAAATGAGGAGTGGCTCATTTAACATTTATAACCTATTCCAATCCTGATGTACTCTGGACAGCAAACAACAAGCATGAACAAAAATTAAGCAAAAATGGCAACTGGCAATATTTCTGTTAAAATATTTCCATTAACAATGGACTGGAAGCAGAATCCGTTCCACTGGCTTGCTGAATGTTGTTTTCTGAGTTAATCCTACTAGTCTATAGCTTTCATACATAGCAATGTATACTTTACAATTCTGGAACAGCAGTAGTGACAAAATTGTGACTGCAATTTCTATGGCCTTATTCCTATCACTGATAACCCCAGGCTTGAGCCCAAAACCAATGCATGTTGAATCCTAGTCTCACAGAAGAAATCCAATAATAGAAGTAATCTGCCATTTGCCAAGTAAGAAGGTTCCCATTGTTCTACATGGAAATTCTTATCTCTAGTTATCTAGATCTCAGATTATGAATACAGTAGTAATGCTGCCAAGGAAATTCAGCATGAATGAAACTCTTAACTGGCCTCCCATTAGAGCCTGTTATGATGCAGCAAAACCTACTGCTGGCAATGAAACGCAATCCCTAATACAATTTATTTCACCTATGAAGCCTGTTCTCATAAATACTCACATTAGACACTTGGAACTCCTGCTGGATTGTTAACTGCTTTTTGAGCAGCTTCTTTAGCTTGATGGGCTTGCAGTACGGCTACAGCTTCATCAACCTAGTTAAGGGGAAAATGGAATTACTGCTGTTTCTGTTAAAAAGTAAAACAAGCTGGATTCCAAAAGGAAAACCAACACTACCAGAAGAAACTGCCTACCTTCGAACGAAGAGATTCGGGAGACTCAAGCATATGAAGAAGTTCAGAGTTATCAATCTCTAGCAACATACCAGTTATTTTACCCGCCAAAGTAGGGTGCATGGCTTGGATAAGAGGGAACAGACGTTCTCCTAGAAAACAATTCACAGGTTTACAAGACTGCATAATGATCCGCGTACCTCTCCTAAATGGAACTACTTTAACAAGCCTCAGACAGCCATTAATATACTAAAAATAGTTTTTCTTTTAGCAGAACCAGAGCTGGTTAAGAGAATAAACTAAAAAGTGTACATAGCAGTAGTATCTTAAACAAACATTGCTGTTTTGAACAGCCAATGCCATTATCAATAAAATTGTCTGGACTATTAAGAAACTGCTTCTCTTGATATCCTCCCTCCATCCTAAAATCTATCTTAAACGCTCTGAACAGCTTCTTCCTCTAACACACATTCTCTTTCCTCTACCTAACTCTCAGCTAAGTTAACTGGACTTGTAATAGTGGGAATAGATTTGCACTATTAAAATAATCCCATTAGGGAGCCACAACCCACGTTTTAGAGCTTCTGAGGGCTGAATCCAAAGTGCATGCCTGCTTATCTAAGACTTCTGCTTATGGAAACACAGTTTCAGTCCTCACATCTAGGTAATGCATTAGGAAAAACTGAGCTGCTTGCAATGCTTTATGCAAGTAGGCAGGAGTACCGATAAATAGGTTTTACCACCAGCAGTTATCTTCTTCTGTGTATGATTCAAATATTCTGCTGTAGCTTTCCTTCCATGCCTTCCTCTCTCAACATGACACACCAAAACCTGCTGCCCCATTCTCCCCATCTTCACCTGATATCAAATAGTAACTTACCCAACATCTGCTTTTGTTCTTGTGGAGGGGCAGATGCCAACATGGAAGCAGTCAAAGGTTCCTGACCTTGCACATGGACAGCAGGCTAGAATTTCAGAACAATGAGTAAGTTAACTAATTTTACATCAAACAATATACTGATTATATCTGCATTACTCTCATTCAGTCACTCTGAGCTGAATACCTGAGACAAGAATGTTGCATGTGAGTGTCAAACAATTCATTAAAGTACAACAGACCCTACTTGGAGATACAAGTGTGTTTAGTGACAAACTAATTTACTTCAATCTAAGGCCAGCAAGTTCATCGTTTCCTTGAATACAATGAAATTCTGAATGGTTTGAACAGAAGTCCACTCTTGGTGTCTTGCTCAGTAATACTAGACTAATAGCCTGCTTTCACAATTTATTTCAATATATTTTAGATATTCTTAACCATGCAAAGGCTCCAGCTGCTACCCCAACTTTTAAGGCTGCCCCAGTTTTCATGCTTACCTGCTGCATAGCAACCTGAGGCTGTGTATTAAGATGCTGCTGAGGATTGCGAACACCTGCAGCATATTTATACTGTGGAACAGTGCGCACAGCTGGAGTGGCTGCAGCAGCTGCTGCTGCTGGACGTGGACCCATGGTCTGTGTTGACGTGTTTGCTGAGAAGAAAATGATTTAAAGCTAAGAGAGAATTCTCTTCAACAGTACTAGAGGATCTCCATGCATAATTTTTGCTTAAGTGTTTTTAAAAATATATGACATTCAAACTTGTAGGTACAACTGAACTGCATATATTTAATGAACTATACTGATATAACTAGAGTGCACACACATCCATCATGCTACTCCCTTTTGGTAAAAGCAACATTATACAAACCATGACAAATAAAAAGAGGAATTAAAGAAAACCTAGGCACACCACTCACTATACCTCTTTGTACTTTTCTATCCCTGCTTCCTTTGCTTACTTTATTTGTCCTTTGTTGTTTAAAAATTAAAGTTAAAAAGCCTCCAGAACTCACCAACACGCTGTGTTGACATTACTCGTGTAACTTGTGATGAAGCTGGCCTCATGGTACTAAATGGTGGTCTGGGAGCTGTAGGGCGGATGGCACCTGGCATGTTCTGGAAAGCTGCTTTTAAGGTAATTTAAGTATGTGTTTTAGAAATTAACAAAAGTAGACTTTTGTTAGTCAAGCCCACATTGCCCTATATTCTGTAAGAAAACGAAGTCACTTACGATGAGGTCTGGCACCCTGAGCAGCCCAGCGAGGACTTGGTCTAAGTTGAGCAATCTGGCTAGTAGGATAGTAAGCTGCACGGTTTTGTGTCTGTTAGGGAAAAAACAATTATCTGATTTATATCCTGCTTTTAATTCAGGAGCTCAAGCCAGTATACACAGCACTGCAGCATTATGAAATTTACCATTATTCCACTCAAGCTTAACTGTTGGACTGTTCTATATAAAAAATGTGTAGGCTTTCTAAAGCAATAGAGACAGAGACTTAACTATTTAAATAGCTATCATGTGTCTAGCACAAAGCTATGGCTATACCAACTATGTATATTTAATGAATTTAAATGTAATAGGGAGAGGTTCAAGCCATACCTGTGGGATAGCTGCCATGAAATAACCTGAAGGAGGTGCTGGCTGGTAAGGGTTGATGACAGGATTGGGCACTGCTCTCACACTTGCCATTCTCTGCATGTATTGGTTGGTGAGGTGAGCTTGGCGTTCCTCTTTACGTTGAGCTAAAGCTACATATAGTGGTTTGGTGGCCACAATTCTACCATTCATTTCTGTAACTGCTTTGGTTGCTTCTTCTGGTGAAGAAAAGCAGACAAACCCAAACCCTTTACTGCGGCCCCCTTCCATCATGACCTGTCAAAAGAAACACACAAGCTTAAAAAATGTATCTCTGAGTACCACATCACAAATTCTTCTGAAGTTATTTATTTTATAAATTTATTCACCGCCCATCTC
Source organism: Candoia aspera (assembly GCF_035149785.1). Taxonomy (NCBI): domain Eukaryota; kingdom Metazoa; phylum Chordata; class Lepidosauria; order Squamata; family Candoiidae; genus Candoia; species Candoia aspera. Next base: position 187,832,519 of record NC_086155.1, read on the forward strand.
TCCCCAATGGGGGGAGACTCTGGGCAGCTTACAATAAAACAAGATTAAAATATAAAACCATTACAATTACAACATACAATAAAAATATAAATATAATAAAATCTACATGGCGAAGAGATCTTAATCAGTCCTTCAGTGTGGTAGGTCCCTCCCAATCACTTCATGGTGCTAGCCATCCCCAGGTGTAATTATTTGCCCTCCCATTCCAAGCCTGCCTGCAAAACCACGTCTTTAATCTTTTGCGGAAGTCCAGGAGCGAGGGGGCTTGCCTCACCTCTGGGGGAAGGATGTTCCAAAAGGCGGGAGCTACAGCAGAGAAGGCATGCTTCCGAGACCCTGCTAGATGGAATTCTTTTATAGCTGGGGCCCATAACACGCCCTCCCTACATGACCGGATGGGGCGGGTCGATGTAATAGGGATGAGACGGTCCCTCAGATATCCTGGTCCCATGCCATGTAGGGCTTTAAAGGTGATAACCAACACCTTGAATTGGACCCGGAAGCAAACTGGGACCCAGTGGAGCTCACGCAACAAAGGTGTGTGTGCAGATCTTGGAGCACCCAAGATTGTCCGCACGGCCGTATTCTGGACCAGCTGTAGCTTCCGGATATTTTTCAAGGGTAGCCCCATGTAGAGCGTGTTACAGTAATCTATATGGGAGATGACCAGGGCATGAGTGACTGTTCAGAGGGCCACTCGGTCCAGGAAAGGGTGTAACTGGCGCACAACACAAAGTTGCGCAAAGGCCCTCTTGGCCACGATTGCCACATGCTCTTCAAGCAGGAGTCGTGAGTCCAAGAGGACCCCCAAGTTACGCACTGGATCTGTCTGGGGCAGTGCGACCCCATCCAGCAATAAAGATGACAAGTTCCTGGGACACGAGGTGCCATTAATTTAATTTTTATTAATTAATTAATTAAATTTAAATTAATTTAAATGTATGCATCATACACAAAGCCCCTATGTACATATTTTATTTAAACACTGGCTACAGTTTTTCACTGAAACAATGGACAATTCCTCTGGAAATGTTAGACAAACTTACTCTTCCTCCAAATTACCACAGAAGCACAACTTCTTGCAACTGTGTTTACCTTTGCGCTAGTAATTGTGCCAAATGGTGAAAATTCTTTGCGTAGGCGTTCATCATCAATTCCATCATCTAAATTTTTCACATAAAGATTTACACCCTTGGGGAGGGAAAAAAAGAAAAGAATCAAGTGATAAACTATGAAGAATGTAAAAATCCAGCAAAAACGTAACTATCTGAAATTTTACCTGGTATCTTGTAATCCTATCCTGCTTCATTTGTTCAAATTTACGTTTAAGTTCTGTTTGTCTTTCAACTTTTTTCTGAGCTCGACCAACATATATTTGCTTTCCATTGAGTTCCTTTCCATTCATCTCATCTACAGCCTTTATAAATAAAAAAATGTATCTTAAAATGCTGTAACTCAATATAGAACGTGTTTCCACTAAAATAGCATAAACAATTTTATATAAGATTAGATATATGAAGTTGGAGTCAATATTGTGTAAAAGCAGAATGATAAAAGCACAAAAACACAGACTTAACATAGCTTGATGTGTACTAACAAAGAACAATAAAGGGTCCAAAACTAAACTGGTCACCAACAATGATATTCCACAAAGTGATACACAGACTTACTTTTTGGGCATCCTCATGTCTTTCAAAACTGACAAAGCCAAAGCCTTTGGATTTTCCACTTTCATCAGTCATAACTTTCACACTCAAGGCAGGTCCTACAAAGCACACAGAATTTGTTACATATATTTGCCATTCACCCACATTTAGAGAGAACCTATCCCACAGTTTACAAAGATTCTCCCAGTTGGGAGACCATCAGAAGACCAACAGTAAACCCATCTGTCTTGCTTAGATTTCTTATACATTATAGTAACCATAAGAAAATGACCATTAGCATTATGGACTGAACAAATTATTTCAAGGATTATGCTAGAGAGCCTTCCCTATCTACTACCCTCCAAATGGGTTCAATTAAAGCTCCAAGCATCCCAGCCAGGACACCTATGATATAGCTTGGGGAAGACTGTGTTGCTCACATACTTATTGTACCCAATGTTAAAAACACATGGCTGTTTAATGAAGCACCATCAGGCATTTTTATTTTAAAGGTATTAAAGTCAGAAAAAGGTCTGTGGGCAAACAATTCTGGGTTACTCTGAAGTTAAGTGTTCATTAGGTATAATTTTAATGTATCTGAACTAATCAAGACCTGCAATCACTCTGGAACCTTAGTTTTAAAGCTCTGGTTCTACTGTTTATGACAGCAAATATTAATAATATTTAACAAATTTTCATTTACAGTATTTACTCGTGGATAAGCTGAGAATTTTAGGTGCCATAACTAGTTGAATGTACCACATATACTCATGTATAAGCTCATCCATAGATAAGCAGACCCTCAAGTTTTTGACAAAAATACCATGAAAAATGTGGGTTGGGTTAGTCACAGGTGGTGTACTTTTCATGGTATTTTGGTTAAAAATTCAAGGGTCGGCTTATCTACAAGTATATATGGCATGTTCAAATATGGTACTTTATTCTTTTTACTGTGATCAGCCTTCAGGATTAGTCCTCAGTGGAAAGGCAATATATAAATTAAAAAAGCCTTCCAAATGGATTAAGGTCAGTGGTCACAAACCACATTTTTTAATTCCTATACATGTAGAGAGTCACAGGGTCAGTTCTTGCTATCTCCAGTTAAAAGCTAGTATTAGGGAATTGCAGTTGGGTGGAAGTATTATATTACGATACCATCTCTTCTCATTTTTATATACGTGAAAAGATCAAGACATTACCAAACTTGCCAAAGAGTTCTTTCAGTCTCTCATCATCCATGTCTTCTCCAAAATTCTTGATGTAAACATTAGTGAATTCCTTAGCACGAGCTCCAAGCTCTGCTTCCCGTTCTTTGCGCGATTTAAACCTTCCAACAAATCTAGTTTTAAAAGGCAAGGTGAGAAGCTGCTTAGATATTTTGAAAATGCCCACTATGTTGACTTTATGTCTATAAAGGAATACTCCTTATAGTCAATCTCCGAGGAGCTCACCCATGTGTTGTGTCATTTCCCTGTATGCGAGCAGCTGCCATAGCACACCGCAGTATTCCTTCAGAGAAACAGCAGAGTACTAAGCTTGTCCAGTCTCCTCTCAGTTGTGAGACAGACTGTTCAGAATGGAGCAGTTATATTACCCCACTGTGCTTTCCCACCCAGGGAAACATAGCAGTGTGATACGACTCCTCCTGATTGTGACATATTATGTCTCTCACAGTTCCTATGCAATACATGAGACAAGTTTTCCCTTTTTGTTTTTTGTATATATATTTCTAATGATGTAAGCCAACATTGGAATTAGGGTGTCTGATTTTTATAAAATGAGATTTCTCTAAACACCATTTAACTTTTAAAAACTTGAAGAAAAACACTTTTGTACTCACACTTTACGATCGTTAAGCAGCATTCCATTCATTTTTTCAATAGCTCTTTCTGCAGCTTCTTGTGTTTCAAAATGTACAAACCCATAGCCTTTGGATCCGTTCTCATCACATACAACCTGTGAAGGTATTGCAGTGCTTGTGAGACCAACTCAATCTAATCATGTTAATTCCAATCTGAAGTATTTTCCCTCTTTTTGCTTTCTTTCTTTCCACTCACCTTACAAGACAGGATGTTTCCAAAAGCTGAAAATGTATCATACAATGCTTTATTATCAATTGATTTATCCAAGTTTTTAATGAAAATGTTGCCAACACCACTTTTTCTTAAAGATGGATCACGCTGAGACCACATGATACGCACTGGCTTGCCTTTAATGACATCAAAATTCATGGTATCTAAAGCTCGTTCAGCTGTAAAACAAAATGATTGTTTTAATCCTAACAGAATACTGTCATCGTTTATAGCTTCAACTTTGTTGTTTGCTTCCTATACTCTAAGGAATGATTAGACTATTCCATCATCTGAAATTGTAGAAACAGCAAGGAAAAGGTTGACTGAGTTTAGTAGATGCAGGGTACACGTTCAAAAATGGAAGACAATGTCACATATTTTGCATTAACAAAATTCACTATATTTTAAACTTTAAAAAAACCAGCTGTATTATTCACTTTCTAATCTTAACATTTTAAGAGATTTAGATGTTTAATGAATGTACTACTATGGGATCCCAATCTGCAGCAGCAGTAAAGAACAAAAGCTTGTAAAAAAGTTGTACTACCAAGCTGCAAAATGTACAAAACCTGTCTGTGTCCCAAGCAGTTTTTACAGATGCAAGATGCAAAACAAAACCATGCCGTTGTGATTGGCTTGCTACTAATAAAGAAAATAAAATTTCTAGTCATAAGCAAAGTAACTAAAAGATTTCTTGAAGTATGACAGATTTTCTGCTAAGGAAATAAAAAAGAATCAGAATTACACCATGGCTTTTCCAAAGCAACATAATAAAATTTCTGTACTACCATAGTATAAAGGGCCTATTTTCTATTAAATGAAAGAAACTGGCAAGACACTTTTAAAGTTCACTCTTGGTAATGATACTTCTCCAAATTCCCATTTCATCCACAGAAACTCAATAATCCTTGCCCAATGAACCAGAAAGTGCAAAAATTCTGCAACATCACTGTATGTTAGCCAATAACAAAAGGGGGAGGGTGTGACAATGTGACTAAAGTGTCGAAGTGCTGCCTCAAGTTCAAAAATGAATTTGTAGGCAAACTAGAGAATGGCTTTTTGTCCAAGTTTACATCTTCCTACCCACATATGCTCAACACAGAGCACTGTACCAAGTGAAACAAAGCTTTCCCCATCTCCAGCAGTCCATGAACTGCTTCTTTGTATAGTAGCATCTAGAAACTATGTCAGGAACAGAAAAATTGCCTACAAGAATCAATGCTACAGCTCTTGCATTTTGTATCAATTTATACACTATTAAATTCCACAGGCATAGCATATAATAATGTTAGAATTTGCTAAATTAAACATATACATTTTTATACCCATTATCATTCCTATAATCCCAAACAAAACTTGTAAAGTCACGTTAACTACAGATGCAGCTACTCAATTAATACCAGCAGTTAAAAAACTTAACCAGGAGACCATGAATAAAAGAGCACATGGCAATAGCACAGACAGAAAGGAGCACATCAGGATATGTGGCTGGGCTGTGGCTGGCCCTCTGATGGAGATTTATTACTGGTTTGCAACAGGAGCTTAGAGCTCTTTAGTCTTAACCTGAACATGGAGTGCTAGTTAAACCTGCCACCTCAGTTTTGTTTTTTTCATAATGCAACTTTGGAACAATAGCTCCACCTGCTGCTTTCCAGGCACAGTGCATACAATGGGAGTTGCCAATTCAGCAAAGGCAACTCAACCCTCTTGCATACATTCAAAATCTGCAATGAAAGGGATGGCAAAGCAAAGAATGGAGGCAGAGGTCAGGGAAAAAGGGAAAAACATGCATAGCCTGCTAATTTAAATTATTGTAACAAAGGGTAGTGGTGCTTTCCTCCATGTTTACTCAAGTCCTAGAACTCATAAGATGAAGCAAATTTTAAGGGTTTGGACCTTCAATAACATCAATATGATAAGGAATATAGTGATAATGCTGTAGAGGTCATGTTTTGCATACAGATTCTATGAACTCAAAAATGCGAATTATTTCCAAGAAATCCTTTGAAGCATTTAACCAAGTGTTAAATCATTTTTTTTAGTAACTGTGTATGCTGTGGTCTATATAGGGTTTATACATATCTTTCTCCATCTCTAATAATTTCCTAACAAAAGACAAAAGCAATTCAGGGTTACCTAATTAGACAACTTCATTCTTCACTTTTAAAGCTAATGAATATGCAAAACATTAGGAAAAAACAGACTAGATATCTCTAATTAAATGCATAGCTTTCCTGGGACAGTAATTTAGTTATTAACCACTAACTGCTTTTTAGTCTTAAGAAATTCAAATACCACAGTAAGCCAAAATTCTTTCCAGCTTTAATTGGGAATAAACGATGTACTGGTGCATGCAGCTCATAGTTCTCATGTTATTCCCTCTGGCAGCAAGAGTGGCTTAATAATTCCAGATAACTGCAAAAGTCTAGCTTATTTCTCTAATAAGAATCATAGGCCACTGTTTGTTCTTAGCTGCTGTAGCTTATTAGGAAAAAAGCAGATCAGAGTTCTAAGGGCTTACTTAATTCAACCAAAGCTTTGGACAGATCATTCAGTTTTATTTAGTTACTTCAAAAAGAACAAAGTAGTACAATTGTAGCCAATACCAGGACACTGCTCATTCGCACACAGGCCAGAATTCTAAAGAATTCTGAATTCCAGCTTACTGTGATGTCTGAACACACCCATTATTTTCCAGAATAAATGAATCCCCACCTGAAAAGACATCTCAGCAAAATATGGAAGCTAGTTGGGAAAAAAAACTCCAGAATACTTTTTGAGAAACAAATCTAGAGACATAATCCTATTTCTGGATATCCCCTACAGCCTCAATGAGCAGACTATTTATTTGCTGATTGGATGAATTTATACTGTCCTTCAATACACAGCTATGCTTGGACAATCCAAGCTTACAGGACCAAACAACAGAGGCTCCCATTTTCAATTCATGCGAGACAATGCAAATTGGAAACCAGTTTTCAATGCCCTATGGCAAGTCACTAATCTGCAACACATTTTTTTCCTTAATGCATTGTGCATAACTATCCCAAGAAATAAGGCATATCCAATAAATCCAAAATAAATGAAGAAACAATCCACATTATGGCTTGGCATTACATTATCTCTGAATCAAGCATTACTTGGTCTCTAAGTTCTTATTTCATCTATTCTTCACTGGCCATTCCATGTATCATGGAAAGTACAAGAACTTATTAAGATGTGTTATTTAATTAAAAATATTCATACCGATTTTTAGCCACATAGATGTTTACAGTATTGGTTTCGCATGCCAACTACTCTCAAAGTAGAAGACAAATCACTCTGAAGAGGATTTAGCAACTGGACTTGAGAAGAAAACTTTAGAGCCTTCTCCAATTCCTGGCACCTTTGATTTGACAAGAACTTACCCACCCCCTATCCATCAGTATAAAGTCTAGCCATGCTGGCTCCCCTTAGATATCCACCAATGGGAAGTCAGATTGGTTTTCTCAATTTCTGGTCACTCATTCAGACTGTAAGCTGTGTAACTCAAAGGAAAATAATGCTATTTTACTCTTTAATATTTGTCATGCAGCCAAAAATTTCTAGATATTCTATGCAAACTAAAAAAAAACAGTTAAGAGTTGAAATGCTTCAAATGCAATAATCAAGAAAATGTTCTATTAGATATGGGCCAAAAAGATTTTAAGTGGCTTTTCAAAAATTGTTTTCATGATGGTCGTATTTACAAAATATAACGAACATTATAGAATCAGGCCCATCTTTGCTTTCAAAACCCAAGGGGCAAAGTACTCCACAAGAGAAAAGGATAATTAAACACGGCCTACAGTCGTTTCAGTCACTGAGGGTTGAAGGACTCACTTCCGCCTTATTCCTCCACCATTACTTTAAAAGTTATAATTAAGCAGGAATTTCCTCGAAGCTGCCTTCCATCTGCGCTTCCTTCTCGCGCCCGACTCAGCGCCTTTGCCGGCGGAAGCGAGAGCCCGGCACGCCCTTGCGGGGGACATTTTAAGGCCCTGCCTCGTGATCCCAAAGCCTGCGCAACCCTTTCGCGGAAGCGAAGGGCCGAGAAAGGCCTTTCAGCGCTCAGGCCTCTCCTTCAGTTTCGGTGTCCTGCCACGTCCCCCCTCTTCCCCATTTCTCGCAAACGGCGTGCCCGATTCCCTCGAACGGAAGCCCAAGTTGGGCCTCCCTCGCTTCCCTCCTGCCTGCCATCCCGAGCGCGGGGAATTCCAGCCAAGGCAGGCGCGGGAAGGGATAGGCCCAGGACGGGGAGGCCGCGCTGCCTGTAAAATGGACGCGCTCGCGGGGGGGGGGGGGAGACTGAGCGGCGGCCCGCGTGGGGACCGCGAACAGGAAGCGGTAGAGGTGGGTCAGACCCCGAGGGTAGCGCCTTCCTCAATCGCCCTGGCCCCTTCCCACGCTGGAGCCCGAAACTCGGCTGCCTCGTACCCACGTGTCCCCCTCCGCCGCTCCCGTCCCTCCCTCCCCCCCCATGTGCTCGCTCGGGAAAGTGGCTCCCGGGGACGCCCGCGTGGGGCGCGTGGCCACTGGGGAAACGGGGCCCGACCTCCTCTCTCCCCCCTCGCTTCCTCACCGTCGGCGGGCTGCTGGAAGTTGACATAGGCGTAGCCTAGCGAGCGCCGGGTGATCATGTCCCTGCAGACGCGGATGGAGAGGATGGGCCCGGCGGGGCTGAACTTCTCGTAGAGCATGGCCTCGGTGACATCGGGGTGCAGGTCGCCCACGTAGAGCGAGGCCATCGGGTAGCTGGGGGCGCTGGGGTTCATGCTGGCGGGGGGACGGGGAGGGGGAAGAGGCGGCTGGGTAGATTCGCGAGCGCCGAGGAGGCCGCGACGGGCCGGCGGGTTCTAAACTCAACGGCTCAGCGGCGGCGGTTGGCGACGGTTGGCGACTCGCTCGAGTGCTCGGGGCTGCTGGCGGGAGGAGGAGCAGGTGGTCCTGCTGCTGCTGCTGCTGCTGCTGGCGGCTCTTCTCGCTGCTGCTGCTGCTGCGTGGATGGAGGTGGTTTGGGCGGGTCTCCTCTCGGCTGAGCCGGGTCCGGGACTTCACTTCGCTTCGCTTCGCTTCACCGGGTTATTTTATACCAAACCGGCCGGTTGCAGGTGGGGGCGGGTGGTAAGGCGAGGGATTTTTTTAAAATATTTTTTCGGATTTTAAGATTTTTTTTGGATTTTTAAAGGTTTTTTTTTCTTCTAGTAGTAAATGGTGCGGCAGAGCTGGTGTGTCCGGGGAAGGCCGGAGCACACACACTGTGCACACAGCACCGTCATCGGCCGGGGGACAAGGGGGAGGCCACAGCCCCGGCCACGCACTATATATAGCCGCCCCGCCCCCAGCCGCCTCCACCGTACAGCACGCCACGCACTGAAAGGCCTCTGTGCGCACGCGTCGCCTCAAAAGGCTGGGGGGGAGTGGGAAGGGGGAGAGAGGAGAAAGGGGCGGGGCTACAGCGCGTGGCGTTTAGGCAGCACGTCGTCCTTGGCGAGGAGACGCAGGTGCCCAAATTTGGGCAGCCGATGGCGCATGGGCAGTTGGTAGGGGCGAAGGAGGGTGTATTTTCAGATCGCAGACCTATGACCAAGGAAGGGAGGGCATTATAAACGAGGTTGCCGAGAAATAGCCCAAGAAACGCATGCGCTTTCCGCTTGGTTGCGTCCAGGCGTACCCGTCATAGTCTTCCTTTTCGGGAAGAAGTAGTGTTACGCAAAGCTCGAGGAAGCAAGGAAGATTAACTGCTAATGCTGCAATTCAGACTGAAGGCTAATTATGGTTGAACAGACGGACGTGAAGACAGACATTTGAAGGATTCCTTACCAAAAACATAGAACTGGGTTGATGTATCTGCTGTAAGAAAGTTTTGTGATGAGCAAATTAATCCCTGCTGTGCTTTACTGATAAATTCCTACAAAATCCACATACCTCCATACGTATCACGCTATTGCCTTTCGGGGTGAAGCGGTGTTATGCAACGTGTGGAAAATGAACAGTAGTGAGCAAAAGAAATTAAAGGCAGGAGGTGAAAGAAAAATTAACTAAATCTAGTTTACATCAATACTTAATAAGTTGCCTTTTGTTCTTTAACTTTCTCACCTCTCTCTTTGGAGAATATCATCAATTCCATAAACCAGGGCTTTCGCAGTCTTCCCCTTCCCTCAGCCTGTTCATGTGTCATATATTTTCTTTTTTGTGATTTGATCCTCAAAACATTTTTTCTATATGCCCAAACCACCACAACACATTTCTTTAATACCCGTTACAAAATACATTTGTATTCAATCCTTATTCAACGCCCATTCATTCTAACCAGTGTTTCTCAACCTCAGTAACTTTAAGATGTGTGGACTTCAACTTCCAGAATTCCCCAGACAGCATGCTGGGAGTTGGTTCACATTCTGGGAGTTGAAGCCCACACTTCTTACAGTTGCCCTGTTTGAAAAACACTGCCATAAGCCACACTGACAACAAAGGTCTCCATAGTTAAAGCAATGGTGTTCCCCGTAGTGACATATGGCTGCGAGAGCTGGACCATAAGGAAGGCTGAGAGAAGGAAGATCGATGCTTTGGAACTGTGGGGTTGGAGGAAAATTCTGAGAGTGCCTTGGACTACAAGAAGATCAAACCAATCCATCCTCCAGGAAATAAAGCCAGACTGCTCACTTGAGGGAATGATATTAAAGGCAAAACTGAAATACTTTGGCCACATAATGAGAAGAGAGGACACCCTGGAGAAGATGCTGATGCTAGGGAGAGTGGAAGGCAAAAGGAAGAGGGGCCGACTAAGGGCAAGGTGGATGGATGATATTCTAGAGGTGACGGACTTGTCCCTGGGGGAACTGGGGGTGTTGACGACCGACAGGAAGCTCTGGCGTGGGCTGGTCCGTGAAGTCACGAAGAGTCAGAAGCGACTGAACGAATAAACAATTCTAATCAGTATCTGTGCGTGGATAGAAAACTTCTGGCAATAACAAGAGATGTTAGGAATTACCATTCAGAATCATCTAGAGAGGTGTTCCTTAGAATCTGATGTTCTAAGGATCAACACACCATTGGAACCTGGAATGTAAGATCTATGAGCCAGGGCAAATTGGATGTGGTTATTGGTGAGATGTCAAGATTAAAGATAGACATTTTGGGCATCAGCGAACTGAAATGGACTGGAATGGGCCACTTCACATCAAATGACCACCAGATCTACTACTGTGGACAAGAGGACCACAGAAGAAATGGAGTAGCCTTCATAATTAATAGTAAAGTGGCTAAAGCAGTGCTTGGATACAATAAAAAAAACGATAGAATGATTTCAATTCGAATTCAGGGCAAGCCATCTAACATCACAGTGATCCAAATATACGGCCCAACCACAGATGCTGAAGAAGCTGAAGTAGAGCGGTTCTATGAGGATCTGCAGCACCTACTGGACAACACGTCTAAAAGAGATGTTATTTTCATCACGGGAGACGAATGCTAAGGTGGGCAGTCAAATGACACCTGGAATTACAGGTAAGCATGGCCTGGGAGAACAAAACGAAGCAGGACGTAGGCTGATAGAATTTTGCCAAGACAATTCACTCTGCATAACAAACACTCTCTTCCAACAACCTAAGAGATGGGTTTATACATGGACTTCACCAGATGGACAACACTGACATCAGATTGACTACATCCTTTGCAGGCAAAGGCGGCGGACATCTGTACAGTCAGTAAAAACAAGACCCGGAGCTGACTGTAGTTCAGATCACGAACTTCTTATTGCACAATTTAGGATCAGACTAAAGAGATTAGGGAAGACCCACAGATCAGCTAGATATGAGCTCACTAATATTCCTAAGGAATACGCAGTGGAGGTGAAGAATCGATTTAAGGGACTAGACTTAGTAGATAGGGTCCTGGAAGAACTCTGGACAGAAGTTTGCAACATTGCTCAGGAGGCAGCAACAAAATTTATCCCAAAGAAAGAGAAAACCAAGAAGGCAAAATGGCTGTCTGCTGAGACACTAGAAGTAGCCCAAGAAAGAAGGAAAGCAAAAGTCAAAAGTGATAGGGGGAGATATGCCCAATTAAATGCAAAATTCCAGAGGAGATAAGGAATTATTTTTAAACAAGCAATGCACAGAAGTGGAAGAAGACAATAGAATAGGAAGGACAAGAGGCCTCTTCCAGAAAATTAGAAACATCGGAGGTAAATTCCAGGCAAAAATGGGTATGATCAAAAACAAAGATGGCAAGGACCTAACAGAAGAAGAAGAGATCAAGAAAAGGTGGCAAGAATATACGAAAGACCTGCATAGGAGGGATAACAGTATCGGGGATAGCTTTGACGGTGTGGTCAGTGAGCTAGAGCCAGACATCCTGAAGAGTGAGGTTGAATGGGCCTTTAGAAGCATTGCTAATAACAAGGCAGCAGGAGACGACGGCATCCCAGCTGAACTGTTCAAAATCTTGCGAGATGATGCTGTCAAGGTAATGCATGCTATATGCCAGCAAATTTGGAAAACACAAGAATGGCCATCAGATTGGAAAAAATCAACTTACATCCCCATACCAAAAAAAGGAAACACTAAATGTTCAAACTATCGAACAGTGGCACTCATTTCACATGCCAGTAAGGTAATGCTCAAGATCCTGCAAGGTAGACTTCAGCAATTCATGGAGCGAGAATTGCCAGATGTACAAGCTGGGTTTAGAAAAGGCAGAGGAACTAGGGACCAAATTACCAATATCCGCTGGATAATGGAAAAAGCCAGGGAGTTTCAGAAAAACATCTATTTCTGTTTTATTGACTATTCTAAAGCCTTTGACTGTGTGGACCATAACAAATTGTGGCAAGTTCTTAGTGGTATGGGGATACCAAGTCATCTTGTCTGCCTCCTGAAGAATCTGTATAGCGACCAAGTAGCAACAGTAAGAACAGACCATGGAACAACGGACTGGTTTAAGATTGGGAAAGGAGTACGGCAGGGCTGTATACTCTCACCCTACCGATTCAACTTGTACACAGAACACATCGTGCGACATGCTGGGCTTGAGGAATCCAAGGCTGGAGTTAAAATTGCTGGAAGAAACATTAACAATCTCAGATATGCAGATGATACCACTTTGATGGAGAAAGTGCAGCTAAACCTCAAAAAAACCAAGATTATGGCAACCAGCTTGATTGATAACTGGCAAATAGAGGGAGAAAATGTAGAAGCAGTGAAAGACTTTGTATTTCTAGGTGCGAAGATTACTGCAGATGCTGACTGCAGTCAGGAAATCAGAAGACGCTTAATCCTTGGGAGAAGAGCAATGACCAATCTCGATAAAATAGTTAAGAGCAGAGACATCACACTGACAACAAAGGTCTGCATAGTTAAAGCAATGGTGTTCCCCGTAGTAACATATGGCTGCGAGAGCTGGACCATAAGGAAGGCTGAGAGAAGGAAGATCGATGCTTTGGAACTGTGGTGTTGGAGGAAAATTCTGAGAGTGCCTTGGAATGCAAGAAGGTCAAACCAGTCCATCCTCCGGGAAATAAAGCCAGACTGCTCACTTGAGGGAATGATATTAAAGGCAAAACTGAAATACTTTGGCCACATAATGAGAAGACAGGACACCCTGGAGAAGATGCTGATGCTAGGGAGAGTGGAAGGCAAAAGGAAGAGGGTCCGACCAAGGGCAAGGTGGATGGATGATATTCTAGAGGTGACGGACTTGTCCCTGGGGGAACTGGGGGTGTTGACGACCGACAGGAAGCTCTGGTGTGGGCTGGTCCATGAAATCACGAAGAGTCGGAAGCGACTAAACAAACAACAACAAACCAACCACATCCATCATTTAACTTCTTTCAGTTACATCTGTTGAATTCTAATTTTTCAACATTCTCACAGCATTTACTAGTTCCCTTTTTTTGTACATTTTTTTCTTGGACACTAACATTTTTAGCTCTCATTTCCATTCCACTCCTTGATCCATCAGTATAATTCCTATACAAAACTCTCTAAGATAGCACTCCCTGATACCAATTCTTTGTTTTGTTGTTTATTTGTTCAGTCGCTTCCGACTCTTTGTGACTTCATGGACCAGCCCATGCCAGAGCTTCCTGTCAGTCATCGCCACCTCCAGCTCCCCCAGGGACGAGTCCATCACCTCTAGAATATCATCTATCCATCTTGCCCTTGGTCGGCCCCTCTTCCTTTTGCCTTCCACTCTCCCTAGCATCAGCATCTTCTCCAGGGTGTCCTGTCTTCTCATTATGTGGCCAAAGTATTTCAGTTTTGCCTTTGATATCATTCCCTCAAGTGAGCAGTCTGGCTTTATTTCCTGAAGGATGGACTGGTTTGATCTTCTTGCAGTCCAAGGCACTTTCAGAATTTTCCTCCAACACTACAGTTCCAAAGCATCGATCTTCCTTCTCTCAGCCTTCCTTATGGTCCAGCTCTCACAGCCATATGTTGCTACTGGGAATACCATTGCTTTAACTATGCGGACCTTTGTTGTCAGTGTGATGTATCTGCTCTTAACTATTTTATTGAGATTTGTCATTGCTCTTCTCCCAAGGATTAAACATCTGATTTCCTGACTGCAGTCAGCATCTCATCACTTCTATTTTTAATTTCATTCATGCTCCTGAAGGCTCCTTGTTTAACCCTCTTCACCCACTTCTAAAACATTTTTTATTTCCATCAAAATCACTCTGCATTTCCTCTGCTCTCTTAACCTTGCTCTTTGACTACATTCTTGCCAGCTATCTTTTTCTGTATATACACGTTATACAATATCTTATCCCACCCTCATTTCTTGCAGGATTGTTCTTTATATGCATTTTCCTCATCCACAGCCTCTTTACTTAAATATAATCTACAGTAAATAGGGTCAGCAGACGTGGATTGCAAAAATCTGAATGATCATGCAGTGGCAGGAAAGAGCTCCATGATGTAGTGTTTGGGCCAGAGTTTCCGCTTATAGCCCCATAACTGAGCATGGTAGTTTCTCTTGCAGCCCGAGCCAAAGTGGTCATGGCATTTTTAGCGCAGAACAGCTGGACAGGAGGTCAGTCCTAACGAAGTGCCATCTGAAGCCCAGGAGACCACTGACCTCCAAAGGCCCCTCCTCCTCCAGGCACCCAAAAGAGTTGTGATAAGAGGGAAAACACTACTCAGCAACAGGCTGGCAACAGGACAGCATCTTTGTCATGTGGACATGGCCTCATCAGCTGGTTAGTCCCATGCAAATGGGAAATGCAGGGAAGCCCTAGACTTAGCTAGATTTTGCCTTTTATCACCTGCTTTTAATTTCTTTTGCTATGTTTTCCTTTTTTTCTGTGGTTTGCATAAAAGTGCTTTACCATATCTGGAAAAAGTGTGCTATCTCTGTCCGTCTGTCTGTCTGAGGAGTTTATAGGGCAGGGAACAAATTAAATTGCTCACAGAGCTTTTTGACATCTTATAAATAAAATAATGACATATTCATACATAAAAGGAATCCTTCATGTGTGTTTGTCAGTTAAGGAATATCCAACCAACCATAATTAGCCTTTAGTCTGAAATGCAACAAGTTGAGATACATTAGCACAATTTTCGGAGGAACAAGCACATTAATCTTTTGCAGCAAAAACAATGAAGACTCTTATGGCAGCTGAAAGACTAAGAAATTGCTAATGCAATTTTATACTAGATAGTGTGGTTGCCATCAAATATTTTGACTTTCTTTTCCTCTTTGGCTAGGGTTTAGTAAACTACGTAATTTCATCATCTTTTTTATGAGATTAATAAAACAAACAAGCAAATACCTAGGCCAGTTTATTGATAAACTCATGGCATAAACTATTTATTGACAGATACAATATCTGCTATCAACTGGCTATTTTACCTTGTCTTTTAAACAGCTAGAATTTTGGCTAAAATGTAAAATTAGTTATGTTATTTATAGAATTTAGTAATGTTTTAACTTCTTTAACAGGTATGAAAGTTTATCTGGATTTGATTATTTTTTCTTTTTTCTCTGTTGTATTTTATGCCACATTCCTCCCAAGATCTGGATGGCCCTGATCCTGCCTGCTTCCAACAGTCTCTGAAGATGCTTTCCCCCAGGCACTACGTCAGGAGCCTCTCTTGATTGATGATTTCTGGTTGTTTTAGCCACCTCTGGGGCAGTATGTTTTATTAACTGTTGTTCTTCTGCTGGTTGGTATTTGTTGTTTTTACTTGTGTATGCCTCCCTGAGTTGCATGCTGAATTGTCAGCTCTAAAAAGCGAATAAATAAATATACATCAATACTTCCTATTTTTTCTGTATATCTAGGATTATGTGTTTATGATTTATGTTAGATTAATGATGAGATGATTTTGATGTGAGTATAATTAATATGGCTTATTTTAAAATAACACCAAAAGTAAGACTATCAAATAAAGGTATCTTGCCAAAGGTCAATAAGAGCACTGGATACATCACAAATCAGATGCTGTTGAAGTACTACAATGGGATAATACAAAAATATTGGAAAGAGTGTGGAAAGATCCAGATGAGAGATTAGGCCAGCAATATTTAGAATGGAATATAGAAAGTTATCCTGTCAGAATGACTGTCTAATTCAGTCTTGTTTACTCTGCCTAGCTGTAGTTCTCCAGCATTTCATTTGAGAGGCTTTCATGTAACTTACCATTTCTTCCAGGGCATGAATGGATGTTTCTCCATGCAAAATGAGTAAACGTCCCTGTAGAACGTTTGAGGAAGTTTCCTGACACTTAGCCGGACGACTGAGTCCAGCTTTGTCAGCTTTCACTGCAGCATTCTGCAAACATCGACTGCCTGTGTGCATGGAGACAGTAAACCTGCTCTCAGTGGAAGCTCTAGGGATCGAACCAGGAAATTTAAGCTGCTACAGCAAATACTGTCCAACTGATACATGACTGCATGCCATGGTAACATTGGTGTTTCTGTTTTATATCCCTTGGAATATGGTTTAGCTGCGAATTATTTTTTAATTTGGGTACATAACCAGTTCTGCCAAATTATCTATGGGATTCTTGTTTTTGCTCTGCCCCTTAGAGGCCACTTATTACTTATTAGATTTATATCCCCTCTTCATTTGGTACAACTCAAAGCAGCATTCATTATGCTCCTCCTCCTATTTTCCCCACAACAAGTCTATGAAGCGGGTTGGGCTGAGGGAGAATGACTGGCCCAAAGTCATCCAGCCACCTTCTGTGCCTAAGGAGGACTACAGTTCATGGTTCCCCAGTTTCTAGTCCAGCCACCATACCAAATTCTATTTTTTAATAGAACAGCACAAAGAAAACAACCTTTCTTTGCTTCTTTACCCAAACTGTATGTTGTCTTTTGGGAAAGAAGCTGATGGTACAGAATGTACTTCAATGTAAGGCAACAGATTTGTATCTGTTGGAGTGTTTGTTTCAACTGATTACCAATGTGTGCTCTCTCCTTCCAAAAGAAAGCCAACCTGGACAAATTGTTCATGAATTTCTCATAGCTCAGGAAAATGAGAAAGATGTAAAAATAATAACTAGTATGTTTATGTAA
Organism: Candoia aspera; assembly: GCF_035149785.1. Classification (NCBI taxonomy): domain Eukaryota; kingdom Metazoa; phylum Chordata; class Lepidosauria; order Squamata; family Candoiidae; genus Candoia; species Candoia aspera. Next base: position 187,849,782 of record NC_086155.1, read on the forward strand.
AGAAAAATGGTTAAACTGTCTGACTATGCAACATACTTTCATCTCTTATTCAGCTTGTACTTCGCCTTGCTCGCTTTTCTTACTAATCATTCTTTGGCTACATCTAGAATCAGCCTAGTGCCGATAGAAGTAGCTATAATTGGACACTAAATGAATATTAGCACACAAATTAGATCTTCTATCACATGCTAAAATCAAACTTCCCATGAGGTGCGTGCATTTTGTTCATTGACATGTGTTCTATAAAACATAGAATCCCCAAATTTTTAACATTTTAGCAAACCTCAGATCACCACAGTTTCTGCTAATAAGTCCTTTCCATGGCAACTGGCAATTCATGCCCTGGAAAATTAGCAGAAAGAAAATAATAAGCTTTTTTTTTTTTTTTTCTGGATTTAGAAAGTGGAAATGAGTATCTTAGGTGCTGGCACTGTGGAGAAGTTCTTTAAGAATTCTGATTTCTAAGGGAGCAACTTGGTACTTAAAAATGAAAGTGTAATCTTTGCCTGCAGATAAGGTCAAAAGGGGAATTCTAGTCCAATGAGACAGAACAAATGGGAGCCAGCCTAACATTGGAATTTGCTTTGGAGAACAACTACATAAGCAGATTCCTGAGATCATTCAAACAGTCTGTCAAAACAACTCTTGGAAGTGGTTATAATTCAAATATTTTAAGTGGTGTTCAAAGGTGAGAAGAGGGGGGGTGGGGGGTGGGGGCGTGGAGCATCTTCTCCAAATGGTCTTGCCAGCTCAGCTCCTTCTGTTCTGCAAAACTAATGGGGTAAGTGTGCTTTCCAAAAAGGCCCCAGCTATAGTCTGAAATCTGCAGTTGAAGACATTTCTCTAGCCAGCTTTTCTTGTTAGGAGGGTCTTCTACATTTTTAAGGAGATCCCCACTACCACCTTTTTATTTTATTTTATTTTATTTTCCAACAGCTGGGGCCCATTAATGTTATTATCCTTTCACTAGTAGAGGAGAACTATTTTGTACTAGTGATCTGGACAGGAAACAATGCAAAGAACAAGTCTCTCAGAACTCTGATTAGTAAAATGTATTAGAAGGAAGGTTAGATTTGCAGCCTAAGAATTCCAATGAGTATTTTACTTTGAAATGAGGCAGCAATATAGAGGCAATTTGCAGTGGCAAAACCCTCTTCCATTTTCTCCCAGTCTTCTGATGGAAGGGATTGGAAGCTTGCTACCTTTGTGAAGTCAGGGCTAACTGCCTCTGCTCATTGCTCTGGTAACTGCTAGGAGACTTCTATCGATGTAAGAACCCATTTGCACAGGGTGGGTGGGGTGGGGGGAAAGCTAGCAATCTTTCCCCTCATAAATGTCTATGCAATATATGCATGTATTTATCATAATATGCATACATCATAAATGCCTGTGCAATAAATCATGATGAACACAAATGCAATTACAATTCCTGTTTCTAAAAGGAGCTTTGACTCTTTTAAAAAATCCATTTTTAAAAATCTACTGTTAGGCCCTATCCTGCCTACAAAGAACTCGCAGAAAGAGGCTTTTGGGAAGTCCAGGGTCTGTGCTTCAGAGAAAATGGCCTTCTGGCTGTGGAATATTTGAACATTAGCCTATTATTTCTGGAGCTCTATTTGAACATTAGCCTATTATTTCTGGAGCTCTATATTTAGGTCAAGACATGGCGCAGGAGAGAAAGTGACTGGAGAGAAAAGGTAAAGAGGGAAATTAGTTGGAGAAGTGCCATCAAGCCGGGCTGAATTTTTGATGGGAATCCAAGTTCTCAAACGGAGGAACCAATCCAGATGTTGATTCTCTAGAAGGAAAGAGCAATGCAGGGCAATGTCAGAGTTGCTCTGTGAAAGAGCCACACTGCAGTGTTGGGTACATTTCATGCCTAAATTAACCACAAATATCTCCTTTAAAAGGGGGATTTGCTGGTAGTTTAATCTGAAGTTTTAAAGCGATTTTTCCAGTCACAGGATGGCATTGTATATGGGTCATCCAATAATTAGAATATATAGCAGAAATGTGAAACTTGTCTAACCGGTATACTGTAGCTGAGTTTGTGAGCTAGTCCCAGTCAATACAGACTACAGCATATTTCAGATTTATGAAGAACAGAATTAAAATCCACATTTGATGAATAAGCCATCTGAGCCTATCCTGCTCCATTTTGGAGCTGTCTCAAAATCCTATATCTGCAACAAAGGAACTCTTTTTATTTCCCCACAGCAATACAATTCCTATCATTCTCAGCCAACAATAGTCATAGTGTCTGGAGATGAAGGTGATTGTATCATAACCCATCTGGGGAGTGCCAGTGTATGGAAGGGTGATTTAATGCTATGGTATAGAATGCCTGCTTATTATAGAATTCTGTTAAGACAGAAAAGTGCAGCAGGTGACTCCAACAAGTCTACCAGTCCAAAACGTGGAGTGGGGGGAGAGCACCATTAGTTTCAGCAGTATGTGTCATGTACATAGAGAGATGAACTCCTTTCATAATCAAGGAACTGAGATATGCACCATCTCTGGTGAACATTAACAGATTTTAGCCTGGCTTAACTGCAGAGCAACAGCCTGTCTGGGGCCTTCCAGCTCCCTGCAGCCATACCATAAATTCCTGTTGCTGGGCCTGCTTTTTCGGCTCTCCATTGGGCAGATTGGCTGAACCATACCTTTTGTAGTGAAAACTGGAAGATAACTATGGAGAGTTGAAATTTGAAAACAGAGTTCAAGCATCATGAAAACGATTTCAGAATGGATACAGAAATTGTTCAATTTACCAGCATTTGGTAAGATCTCAGCCTGATTCACAAAATAACTCCAACACATATACAGCTGTACATTTAAATGTGATCTATTTCTAAAAAACAGTTAAGAGCTCCAATTCCCAGCATGTCTGAAAATTAGACCACTTAATTTAGGTGAGTAACTATACCTGACAGTTGTGGCCCTGGGCCTTTTCTATTTCACCAGTTGAAAGCATCTAGTACACAGCAACAAATCCTCCCTGTTACTATGCTTGTGATTGCAGTAGGACAAAGTACTGTTTTTCTTATGGGTTACAGTTCTAATGAAAGAAGATGACTGCCCTTTGGCTAGTACAACCTTTACCTCGTCTTGCTGCCTATTGATTTTAGTCAGTCTTAAAAGTCATAAATGAATAACTCTCCTATGGAGATTTGATTCTAGCTTCCTGCAAATAATTACTTTCATGGTCCTATTACAATACATTGCATTTCATAAATCTTTATGAAGAAAAAGGACATAATTCCTAATTATCTAAAAGTTCATGTTGTGAAAAGCAACCACAAAAGCTATTTCCATTATAGAAGAAATCTCATGTATATATTTACTATTGCTGCTTGTAGTGGTTTCAAAATAGTTTTTATTTTTTTCAGTAATCATAAGCCAGTCAAGTAAGTGATTGGAGGGTATTCTTAAACCTATGGTAGGCTTCTCTAATCAGAGGCCCTCCAGATACCTTTCCCAACTTCTAGCCGAATGGCCAGGCAGGCAGGAGCAGTCTGGAACAGAAAGAAATGCAGGACAGCTATGATAGAATTTAGCTTTCTATGGAAGTAGTTTTAAGTCTAAAAATTAACAAAGCAAATGGATGTCTCTTTTATATTTCAAGATTCTGCTGTATTATGTTTTTTTCCCAAGCTGTTCAGTGTGCTCAGCAGTAGATCCAATTTTCAATGTTATATCCTGCAGACGTCTCATTATCACTATTCATAATGGTTCTGAAAGAAGTCTGGGTGTGGTGGGCCATCATAACCACTTTCTGTTACCTTCAAAGTTCCAATAGTTTTCTTAGCTTCTCTCTTAGACTTCCATCACAGATCAAGATGTGGAAGAGAAAATAAATGATCTGAACATTTTGTGCTGTTCATCAAAGCAATATGGAGATGTTTCTCTGGAAAGTTATCTCATACTTTTGCATTTAATATGGAGAATATCTAAATGAAATTTAGGTTTTGCTCTCTCCTACTACATGTCTTGTGTAGGAAGCAATTTACCTTACCAACAGTAATGTGGAATTTATATTATAGGAATGATACCACTGTATACCATTCATACAATTTATTGTGCTAATAGATCCCTTGTCATTGAGGGTATACACTGCAATGGGTGATATTGCTCTGCCATCCAGGAGGGATGAACAGCCACAATTGGTTATTTGTCTCTCTCCCACAACAGTACTGTTCTCCCAGCAGAGGAATTAAATGCCAAAAGTTGTTAACTGAAGGATCACTTCAGTTATGAGATGACAGATTTGTCATTTGAGATTTCCAATAGGCTGGTTATTTGAATTTTCTGTCACAGACTGATTCTTCATGAGCTAGAGTCCCTCTGGTAGGAGGAGATGGGCAGTGACAAATTTGATAAATAAATAAATTAGTTGCATTGAACAACCAATGGATAAATATTTCAGTCTTCCTGGGACCTTTCCTATTTTTTATGTTCATAATGTAACCATTGCCTTTAAAAGTCCTTAACTGTTCTCTCTAACAATGCTCAGCAATAATATCATGCAACCAAGATCCTCTACAGCAGTGTTTTTCAAACGTGGCAACTTTAAAATGAGTGGACTTCAACTCCCAGAATTCCTCAGCCAGCATGCTGAAGTCCACATATCTTAAAGCTGCCAGGTTTGAAAAACACTGCTCTACAGCATCTTTTAAGGAAAGAAGGGCTCTACCTCCTGAAGCACTAAAGGGTAGTTTACCAAGTATCAGAAAGCAAAAGTTTATTGTCCTGTCTCTGCACCTCAACAGTGATTAAAAGATGGGTACATTTCTTTCAGCCTCAGCATCTTCAGCTGATGGCTTGGAACCTGAGAGCTGCTGACAGCCAAGGATCAAAGAAGTCAATACTTTTTTCCCCCTCACTCCAGGCAAGTGCCCTCCTCAAGGCCTGTTTTTAAAGGTCAGAAGATCTTCCTCAATGTGGTGGGGGCTTGCGGCATGAGGCATCAAGGGGTAAAAAGCTTATTGAAAATTAGGCACATAGAAGATACCTCCCAGAGAAGATACCACCACCTGATTTTTGTTAATTCCCCCTTAATTCCCCTATTGCAGTCCATCCTATTCAGATGGCCTGTGACGCATAGAAGCTTAGAGGCAGATAAAGTCTGGAAAGCACTTTTCTCCAATTCCTTCTATCAGTGTTTCTCAGACCCAAGTCAGTATCCTCTTCAGTGAAGATTTAGAAGTTTTGTGTATAATTTATTTTGATGTGAGCAACATAGTAAGCATATTAGAGTCTCTGAATATTAAGGCAGCAGATAGATTGCATAAGTAAGTATGAATTATGAGAGTTGGTCCAATACATTTGGAGAGCACTAGATCAGAGAACACTGATGTATCACATCCTAAAAAGCTAGTATACTGAAATGGCCAATCTAATTTTGCCATCCATGAATTGTTAAATTCGTTTTCTGAAATCTGGACATGTGCCAGTTATGAAACTTTAACTTCCCAAATTCTCATCAGTGGGAGTTTAAGACTACACACCTGGTAGCACTCAGTTTTGGGAAGAAGGTAGTTTTAAAATATATTTTTGTTGGGAACTCTGTATAATTCCCTTTGGCTGGACTGTTGCTAAAACTCAATGTCTTGTGGAATTATAGCTAAATGTTTAATTTGGACTGGCATATAATGGCTGGTGATGAGGGTGCACCCTTAGGTTAGAGGTGGTTTAAAAAACAAACATCACCATCATAGCAGTATTGGTCCATGAGTGGAGAGTGGGTGGGAACCAATATTCATAACTAGACCATACCTTTGTTAGCGTCAAGCAGAATAAACAGCCTGTAAGCTTTACAGTTCTTCAGAACTTTTCATCACGCAAGACATTGAGTGGAAACCAGCAAATCCCATAATTAAACCAGATATTTCACCCATGAAGTCTGCAGTTTCACACCAATTGTAAAATGGAGATTCTTGAGTATCACAGAAACAACATTTCTCCTACCATTTTCCCTCCCATTTTCAAGCCCTCTGTAATGTTGTGCCACATCCTTATACGATATTGTGTAAGCTAAAAAGCCCGTGTTCTGTGTCAGCAAGATAAAGGTGGAGCCTGAAGCTTTCATAAGGGAGTGTCCACTTCTTTTAACTGATAATAGTGTGCTTTGGTAGCACTCTCTGGATCAGTCAGTTTGGACACACTGTTTTGTGGTGATCTTTAAAGCATTGCCAGTTCAAAGTACATGTTTAAAAGGGATTTGAAAAGCCAATGTCTTTTTTTCTTTTATTTTCTCGGCCCATAGATCACACTTTCTCATGATGATGTAAAACATTCAGGGGCGTGTTTTTCTGATTGTTCAACTAAATTGAGGAAGGTTATAAGGAAGTGTCTTTGCAACAAACAGAATATTATCCACTTCACTTCCTGAGTAGATGTTATGTAGCTGAATTGGTTTATAACACAGAAAGAAGAAATAGTGCCATGGACACCTGCCGTAAGAGGGTGAAACATGTACGGTATTGCCATCAGTGCAGCAGAAATGGCAGTTCCTGCCTGGGGAAAATAAAGGGACCACTTAGTCCTGGTATTAATTGCATGAATGCGAATAGTTATTTATGCAATGTATTAAGAAAAGAGCAACCTGAGCAATTAGGAACTGTGGTGGTGGTAGTGGAGGGAATGGTGAAAGGAGGTTAACTCAGCCCCTTTTTGCTAAAATTTAAGCAAAACCCACCAAAACCTGCCATAGTCCACATGTATACAAGGCCACAATCAGTCAAATCACCCAACAGCTGAGTACAAGGGGAGAAGGTTAGACTAACTGAGAATTTGGCTGAGATTGTCTATTACACTAAACCAGTGTTTCTCAAACTTGTCAACTTTAAGATGTGTGGACTTCAACTCCCAAAATTCCCCAGCCAGCAAGGAGTTGAAGTCCACACATCTTAAAGTTGACAAGTTTGAGAAACACTGCACTAAGCCATAATGTAGCCTGGATGATTTGGGCTTAGTTATTTGTGAAGCCAGCTGTTGTGGCTTAATCAGCAAATCATAGGTAAAGCAAAGCAATTCCAGGCTAAGGAATAGAAGCACAACAACAACTATTATTAAATTTGTATGCTGCCCGACTTTCAGTGAATCCGGCTGGCTGACAAGAGTCAAAGAAAGGAATTATAATAAAATCAATAAAAGATAAAAGATAAAGGTAAAAGATGGCAAGCATGATGAAATAAGGGCTCTCATTCTTCCTTGCTGAAGACCTGGGTGAAGAACCAGGCCTTCATGGCTCTTCTAAACAACAGCAGAGTGGGGGCCATCTGGATCTCGGTGTGAACCTTGTTCCAGAGGCAGGTGCTGCTACAGAGAAGGCACACTTCTAGGGTCTCAATAGATGACATTATTTAATCGAAGGAACCTGGCGTGCACCAACCCTGCAGGATCAAATCGGTTGGGCAGACACTATGGGAGACAGGCAGTCCCTGAAGTAACCAGGCACTATGCGATATAGGGCTTTATAGGTAACAACCAGCACTTTGAATTGCATCCCGAAGCAAACTGACAATAAGTGCAGCTCATGAAGCAGAGGAGTCACATGGGCATACTGAGGCATGCCCATCATTGCCCATGCCGCCCCATTCTGGACCAGTTGAAACTTCTGGGCAGTCCATATACAGCACAGTGCAGTAGTCAAGCTGTGAGGTGACTATGAGTGACTGTCTGAAAAGCCCCCAATCTAGGAAAGGCTGGGTTCACATGACATGCTAAACTAAAGTGGGTTTGAGCATATTTGAGCATATTCAGGAAATCTAGCCATTGTGTTTTTTCAGTAAAGCATGGTTAAAGAAATCATGGTTTGGTAAAATATAAAAACCATGTTTAAGCTTCAGCAGGATAGTCTCAGCACCCCTCTGCCTTGGAGAACTGCCAGAGCTCTCTTGGGATGATGCCTACCCTTGGCATTCTTTTTTTTGATCCTCTAATGATCAAAGGGCTGCACCAATGTTTACATTTTCTCCAATGGCTCAGGTCATCCCAATGGATTGTCACTCCAAGCACAGCAGGACATTTAAATGGTGACCCCAAGAGGCCACAGTTCACATGGCACTGCGGCTGCCAAGCAAGTGCACAGGTCTATAAGGACATTCACACAAGCAGGAACAGAGAGCTCTGTAGAAAAGTCTCCGTCATGTTTGTGGCCTCCCTCTAGGCTTACAGAGACAGTCATTTATATCAGTCCTTTCATTAGCAGGAATGGCATTGCTACAGGTGCAGTGTACTTTTCCTTGAGAAAAGTGGGGTGAAGTAGGTTGCCACTATGGTCTCTAAAACAAAGGTGGGTAACCCAGATTCCCTGAATATCGTGTAACCCCAGACACCCCAACAGCAGACTGCTGAAATTCAATGGTGCCATTTTTTATTGGTTTTCAGGATGTTGGGAGCAGGAAGCCTCTGGAGCAGTGTTTCTCAACCTTGGCCACTTTCAGATGTGTGGACTTCAAATCCCAGAATTCCACAGCCAGCAAGGGGAATTGCAAGGCTGTCTGGGGAATTCTGGGAGTTGAAGTCCACACATCTGAAAATGGTCAAGGTTGAGAAACACTGCTCTGGAGGGATGCCATTCCATCCCTAAACCTCAATCCTTCCAATGGGCAATTTTTGGCCTGTTTCTATGGCATTTGAAGGGGGGCAGTTAAGAGTGGAAATGGGAGCAGGAGGATGCTGGGAGCAAACAGCTCCCATTCCTCCTGGCAAACCCTCCCTTTTGAGTGGGCAGGCAGCAGTAGATCTAGCTTGATCCCTGCAGTTTCAGGAAATGTGTTCTGAACTGCCAGCCCTTGGCAGTGAGTTCTATAATACAGGGCCTTGCTTTTTTAGCTGTTCTTTTTCTTGGAGGACAAATGGAGGATTTGACTGGGTTTTGCTCTCCCCACAGCTGAGGAGTTAGGTTGCAAGATTCAAGGCGGTCTCTTCTCTCTGGAGCCATTTCAGAGTTAACTGACTGGATTAACAGATCCTTTCCTTGGTGTTCCTGCAATGAACTACCCACCCAGAAAGTCACAATATATATGCTAAAATATTCAGGCATTCTCACTTCAGAATAAAGGTTCTTCTACATCATATTGGCACAGGTTTTTACAAACTACATCTGCATCCACAGAAACATTCTGAGTTTGAGCCAATCGCCAGTTCTGCTGATGTTCTTAATCCCTATTTTCTCCCTACGCATTCCAGATTTGCTGCAGAGGATTGGGGGAGCACTGGAGCAGAGACTTGCAATTGGATGGTGTGTACCTGAAGGGAGGGACATGATACAGCTTTTTCAACAGAACGTTCTTTGTCAGAACAAACACGTGCACTTGCACCAGCCATTGGCTGGAGGGAATAAGAACTGAAGCATTCTTCTTGGTTTCCTACTTTTCAGTTCCATAACATTAGAAATGTCTTATCCTGCAGGTGAGAGCCAGTTTGGTCAAGTGGTCAAGAAACCAGGAGTCTGGGAGTTCTAGTCCCACCTTAGGCATGAAAGCCAGATAGGTTACCTTGGGCCAGTCACTCTGTGTAATGATTGCCTTATCCCAACGAAGTCAGTCTCACCAGAGTTTAGTGAATAAAACTGATTTATTGAAAGGATAGTATGCAAATATGAAGAAAGCTGAGAATAAGCAAAAGCGTGCCAAATACAAACTAAAAACCCTCGCCTCCAAGCCGATCCCGCCCCCCACCCCAACATCGCAACCACCCCCTCCCAGCATTGGCAAGCGTCACACAACTGCCTGGGAAAGTAACCTTGAATACATGTCATAACCCAAACACACATTCCTTCAGGGTAACACAAAGATAACAGCCTGACAGGGCTGGAATTCCCCACCCCGCAGGTGATAGACACGGATCAGAAACATGACATGCGAAACGTTACGATGTATGCAAACCATTGGAACGATGAACATGACATATTGCCCCCCTTAAAGAAAGGAAATGACGTCACGGAGCAGGCTTAGCGGGATAAGCAGCGTGGAAATGGGTAACTAGAATAGGGGAGTGAACATTGTGGGCAGCAACCCACTCAGGATGAGGGAAATGTTTCCAGCGAACCAGGTATTGTAAGACAGAATGACATCGTCGGGAATCCAGGATTTCTCGGACTTCAAAGTGTTGTTGACCATCAATCATGATAGGTGCAGGGGTTGGAGGTTGTGGATGCCAGCGGGCTGATTCGTGGAAAGACTTAAGCAGGCTGCAATGAAAGACAGGGTGTAAGCGTTTAAGATTTGCAGGCAAATCTAATTTAAAAGTAACAGGATTAATTTGAGCAATAATAGGAAAAGGACCAATAAACTTAGGTGCCAACTTTTTTGAAGGTTGCGTAGACTTGATGAATTTGGTGGAAAGATACACCTTATTGCCCACTTGGAAAGGTGGCGAGGTGGATCGTTTGGAATCTGCATGTCGTTTGTAAGTGGCTTGAGCATCAGCAAGCGCCTGTTGTATCGTTGGCCAGGCAGCTGCCAGACGGGTAGCCCAATCAGCAGGTGAAGACGGGGGGGAGGCTGGCTGAGGCAGTTCTGGGATCGGGACAAAGTCACGGCCAAAAACGGTATGGAATGGCACCTGACCAGTGCTTTGATGAACAGCATTGTTGTAGGCAACTTCTGCAAATGGTAGGAGGTCGACCCAATCATCTTGCTGATAATTGACGAAAGCACGCAGATATTGTTCAAGGGTAGAATTGACCGCCTCCATATTTCCGTCCATCTCCGGATGCGACGCAGTTGACAATGCTTGGTTAGTACCCAGTAATTTCATAAATTCCCGCCAAAACTTGGACGTGAATTGTGTACCTCTGTCCGTCACCAAGTGGGCGGGGCATCCGTGAATTTTGTACATGTGTACAATGAAGAGGCGGGCCAGCTGTTGTGCAGATGGGATGGAGGTACATGGGATGAAATGGGCTTGTTTAGAGAAAAAATCTTTCACCACCCAAATGACAGTTTTCCTCTGGCTAGGAGGTAAATCCACAATGAAGTCCATAGAGATCTCCTCCCAAGGGCGGGAAGGATTAGCCACTGGTTGTAACAAGCCCTGGGGCTTTCCCACTTTACGTTTAGAAGCAGCACATACTGGGCAGGAATTGACGTATTCTTTGATGTTGCGCCGGAGGGTTGTCCACCAGAATTGGCGTCTAACCAGATGAAGGGTCTTACCAAAGCCAAAATGCCCAGCCACTCTGTCATCATGAGATCGTGACAGAATGGTTTTGCACAACATCTCAGGTACATAGAGACGATCATGTTTCCATGCAAAATCTTGTTTAAAAGTAACCTCGTTGAGGTTTGCTTGCAACCAAGTGTCAGTTTTCAGCTCGGAAAGAAACTGTTGTTGCAAGTCTGAGGGAACAGGCAAGCGAGGTGAAACTGAAGCGTCCGTACGCTGCGCTCGGGTTTGGCTGCGAGTCACAGCTGCCAGACTCATTTGGGGCTCTGTCCAGAGAGTTCCCACTAGATCTGGCACCGTACTGGCATCCTGAGGCTGGCGCGAAAGTGCATCAGCCAGGAAGTTGGTTTTTCCAGGTATAAATTTCAGTTTAAAGTCAAAACGACTAAAGAACTGAGCCCACCTAATTTGTTTTGGGCTCAGTTTACGAGAGGCAGTCAGTGCCTCCAGGTTTTTATGATCAGTCCAAACTTCGAACAGGTGGGTAGCCCCCTCCAATAAGTGACGCCAGCTTTCCAAAGCAGCTTTAACAGCAAAAGCCTCTTTCTCCCAAACGTGCCATCTCCTTTCTGTCTCTGAAAATTTTTGGGAGAGGTAAGCACATGGCTTTAACTGTCCGAGGTTGTCCCTTTGCATTAACAGAGCTCCAATTGAGAAATCAGAAGCATCCACCTGTACCACAAATGGTTTGTCAGGATCAGGATGCTGCAGAATGGGTTCGGACGTAAACAGCTGTTTAAGGGTCTGAAAAGCCCTCTGGCATGCGGGTGTCCATTTTAGCAGCGCTCCTGGATTTTTCACCCTCCGTGTGTCCCCCAAACCTTTAGTTTTGAGCAACTCAGTGAGGGGTAGCGCAATTTCTGCAAACCCCTGGATGAAGGGCCGATAAAAATTCGTGAATCCAAGGAGACTTTGGAGCTGCTTACGCGTGCGTGGCGGCTCCCATGCCAAAATGGCTTCAATTTTAGCGGGATCCATTTCAATTCCCTTATCGGAAATCCTATAGCCCAGATAATCAATTTGCAACTTATGGAATGCACATTTTGACAGTTTAGCATACAATTCTGCCTTTCTCAGTTTGCTCAGAACTTGTCTGACTAGATATATATGTTCCTCCATTGTTTCAGTATATATTAAAACATCATCTAAATACACCAATACCCCTTTAAATAGGTGGTCATGCAAGACCTCATTGATAAGTTGCATAAAAACCCCTGGCGCCCCTGCCAATCCAAATGGTAACACTTTATATTGAAAAGCACCCAAAGGACAATTAAACACAGTTTTCCATTCATCCCCCTCCCGTATGCGGATACGGAAATATGCCTCCCTCAAGTCCAGCTTAGAGAATATTTTCCCCTTTGCCAGATGTGTTAGCATGTCCTTTATCAGGGGCAAAGGATATTTATTTAATATCGATACTGCATTGAACCCACGGAAATCTCAAAGTGCCATCCTTCTTTGGTCGAAACAGTACAGGTGCGCCTACTGGAGAGCTGGCCGGTTCAATGAAACCCCTCGCTAGATTTTTGTCAATGAACTCTTGTAGTGTTGCCAGCTCCTTCTGGGTCATGGAATAAATTTTTGGACTAGGCAATTTCACATTAGGAACAAATTCTATGGCACAGTCAGTTTTGCGATGAGGCGGCAGCCGATCCGCCTCTTTTTCACCAAACACATCTGCAAAGTCCTGGTATTGCTCCGGCAGCCCTTCCAGCGGCTCGAGGACTTGCAGAGAAGTGGTTGCTGCCCGTCCCACCTCGTTGTCGTCTAGTTGGTCTTTCGCAGGGGCTTTATAAAATCCGTCTGCGAACGCCACCGTTCGATGCACCCAGTTTATGGAGGGATTTTGCTGTACAAACCAGGGCATCCCCAAGATGACCAAAGGTCCCCCAACCGGTGCCACAATGAACGATAATTTTTCCCAATGGCTGCCCATTTGCAAGGCAACCATCCCGGTGGAGTGGGTAACTGGTTTCCCCCCTGCCATGGTCCCGTCCAACTGGGTAAAGATCATCGGCCACTTTAAAGGGAACGTGGGTAACCCCAACGCAGTAACCATGTCGGGGTGCATCAAGGACCGTGAACACCCTGAATCAACCATGGCCCACAGTTCTATGGTTCGGGTGCTGGACCCCAACTTCACTCTAATGGTCAGGGTAGGGAAATCCCCACTCACCGAAACATGGTTGCGCCCATCTTCTTCTTCTTCCACCTGCCCCACGGTGCCCTTCAAAGCAGGTGGCTGGCGTTTCCCACCGGCTCCTTGGTCTCCTGTCCCCCCTCTTCTCCAAAGAAGGGGATGCCTTCAGGTTCCGCCTCGGCCAGGGCGGCTTTCATCTTCCTTGGTAGGGATGGCGATTTCCCAGCTGGTTTAGCTGGGTGATCCTCGGCTCGTCTCTTTGGGCACGCCGCCGCCCAGTGCCCTTCCTTCCCGCAGTGCAGACATTGCCCCTTAGCAAAGCGACGCTCCCTCTCCTCTTCCCACGCACGCTGGCTGGGTCGTCCTGAAGAGATCGGAGCGCGGGCGCTTTTCATGGTTTTGCCTTGCTTCACCGCCTTACGATGTGCGAAGGTTTCCAGGGCGTTTTCAGCGCTGCCAGCTAGTTGAATCCACCCATACAAAGTCTTTGGGTCATCACGCCCCAGAGCCCACCGAAGGACCTCAGTTTCCAGCCCATCTTTAAACAGCTCTACTAGGGTGGACTGGGACCAATCCTCAACTTTTCCGGCCAGTGCTTTGAATTCTAATGCGTAGTCTGCCACTGAAAGCGACCCTTGGGCCAGACTCTTCAGAGCCCGTTTTGCCCTTTCTTGTGCCAGAGGGTCCTCAAAGTGTTGTTTTAGCGCCCACAGGAACTCCTCAAAGTCTTCTAGCTCTGGGGCCTCTGCTTGACACAGCTGGACGTACCAATCCACCGCCCTCCCCTTCAGCCTATTTGCAATGGCATTGATTTTCCCCCTCTCGGAGTGGAAGCTCTGCTGCCAATCCTCCATGTAGCTATTAGCATTAGTAATGAAGAAAGACAGCTTCGTAGGATTGCCGTCAAACTTCACAGGAAAGGGGGGGGGGTCTCGCCGCCTCCAGCCATTCGGCTTTCCCAGTCACGTCTAGGGTCCTCCTCCCTGTCGCTGACTGTCGGAACCGAGTCCGACCTCTTCTCTGCGGGGATGGGGGTGGTGACTCCGGGTTAGCGCTCTGCTCCCTAGCACCCTTTCGTCTTCCCTCAGCCGACCCCGACTTCCCATGGCTTTCCTTTAGCATCACCGCCAAAGATTCCAACTTCTCCTCTAAAGCCTTCATTCGCGCGGGGGTGACCGATTCTTCGGCCGCACCGGTTACCACTACCACTGTAGGTGACAACGGAGGTCCTGGTTTCCGGACCTCTTGGGCGTCCCCTACAGCGGAGTCCTTGTCCTCGTCCCCCGTTCTATATTCGGCCCCTGATGTGCCCATCGTTTCCGACGTTACCAACTGCTCGCTGGGTTGTAGCCCCAGCTGTTCCCGTCGGGCTGCCCTCTCCGCGCGGGCACTCCGGGCCACCCGCACCGTCGTGGTGTCCGGCTCCTCTTCAATCCACTCAGCTTCTCGTAGTACAGACATCGCTAGCGCTCCCTGTCACAGGTAACCTGGCTAGGGGCTAGCGGGGTAAATTTCTTTGATGATTCTCAGCTTTATGTAATGATTGCCTTATCCCAACGAAGTCAGTCTCACCAGAGTTTAGTGAATAAAACTGATTTATTGAAAGGATAGTATGCAAATACGAAGAAAGCTGAGAATAAGCAAAAGTGCGCCAAATACAAACTAAAAACCCTCACCTCCAAGCCGATCCCGTCCCCCACCCCAACATCGCAACCACCCCCTCCCAGCATTGGCAAGCGTCACACAACTGCCTGGGAAAGTAACCTTGAATACATGTCATAACCCAAACACACATTCCTTCAGGGTAACACAAAGATAACAGCCTGGCAGGGCTGGAATTCCCCACCCCACAGGTGATAGACACGGATCAGAAACATGACATGCAAAATGTTATGATGTATGCAAACCATTGGAACGATGAACATGACACTCATGAGCCCAGCTGGGTGCAATGTAGACTAGCCTCCTTGTGGTGCACCCCAGGCAATGTGACTTGTCACGGCTAAATAGTCTACACATCTGGCTGCTGGACCTCACAAGGATTTCCCAGCAAGAAAAAGCAGCATGAACACCGAACTGCTATGCCATATGATAAAATAAATAAAATCCTGCAGGCAATTGGTGGGTTGTGTGGGTGTCATGTGAAACCCAGTACTTAATCAGGAGAAGGAAATACCTGGCAAAATCCCAGATATGGAATAAGATACCCAGGAGACAATTTAATTTAATTTACTATAATTCTTTACAGATCATTGCAAAATCCCTAATTTTAATCACAAAATACATTTTGTTTTTCATCCTTTTTAATATAGGCTTTGCATGCAGGAGTCTTTAGATTCAGGTTCAGTTTAATAATTTCAAGTGTCAGCACCTGATCATTTGAGCATTCACACAATCACAGTCAGGAAGCTGGGATTCCTTTAACTGTTTTAATGAATCGTAATGAACGGTACAGAAGGCAAGTTGTGAATAAAGAGTTCCCACTCAAACCTAATTTAAAAAACTACATTTCCTTAGTTAGTCCCCTTTCCCATGAAACCATGTCACCCCCCCCCTCCCATCCAGGTGGTATTCCTGGCATATCTCAACCCCGTGTCCTTGATCTCCACCATAGCCATAATAACCCACTTCACACTCCAACTTCACATCCCCTCCCATCTGGCGACATGGATTCCATTCCTTGGAGAAGGAAATGATGGTAGATGCTCCGATAAGGGGGTTTGTAAAACCTTTGATTGGGGGGATCTGACATCAAGGCTGAGAAAGACAAAATCAGATTTGGGAAGACCTGATCAGTAAAAGACAACTACGCTAAGCTGGATGGACCAACAGAGACAAATACAAGACAAGTCAATGTGTTCACAAGTGGATAGACATGTCCTTTTTTGTAGGAGGCATATTACAGTATAAGCTTGAAATACTGCATTAGTATCTGGATTGTTGCTACAATGATGCGATGTTACAGAAGTTATTGTAGCATTATACTGATTCTATCTGGAATTATTAAAATTGTGAACTCTATTAATTTCCACATCTTTACATCCTTTCCAAGCTGTAATAGACAAAGTGGTGTCATTCCAAGTGGGAGAACGTTTTTTCTTTAAATCTATACAGTTTGTTTTAGTAGAAAACGTGCCATATTGTGTAATCAGCTTCTTGAGTCCTGAAAATATCTTGATTTTTCTACCATTTCTGATTTAGATTTCTGGGTTTTCTCCCCTCTTAGCTCCAATCCCCCTTGATTTTTAAACAAAAAGTGCCACCAGAACTTTCTGCTTAGCAATTAGTTGCATGTACATTGATCTGCTCTGATATGTCCTAAGTGGCCCTGCCTTCAAAGACAAGGGCAGTTGGCTCAGAATGTGCCCATTATGTTGTTATCTGGGCTAGCAGATTAAATGGCATTACTACTGTATGCCTAAATTATTGGCCAACAATTTATTTTCAAGTTCATTTCAAACGGCTGGGGCTGACCTTTCAAAACATTAACAGCCTCTGAATCTGTTTCTCAGCCTTGGCAACTTGAAGACGTATGGACTTCAACTCCCAGAATTCACCAGCAAGCCAAACACTGCTCTGATCTGTTATCTGCCTGAACAGTAAAGTGGGTATTTGACACCCTGCTTCGCAGTCCTCTGCTCTCAAAGATATGGCACTGGGCAGGAGGAGTTTCTTTCAACTTTTCTGCCAGAATTCTGTTATACTGGGTTGACTTTGCTCTTCCTCCACCTTCCAGTCTCCTTTAGCATTATGTTTATTACATTGTTAGTCTGGAGGCAGGACTGTAATTTCTCAGAGGTTCGTACATTAGTTACTGATAGCTAATAATATGCTTATTATGTAAAAGAACAAGACAGTCTGTGAATTCAACACAGGAGACCCGAAAGCAGAGGTAAGCAATCTTTGGGGCAGTGGATGCATTTAGCACACCAAGGCTGTACTCACAAAATGGCCAGCAATCAATTCACAATATGGCTGCCATAGCTGGCATGGTGAGTCATGAAACACCTGCTTAACAGGAGACAATTATTCCTTCCACTTTTTAAAAACTATTCTCCTCTACTTTCCCAAAACTCTCCCACCACAGTTTTTATCTTCTTCTGGGCCAGAGCATCATATCTGAACTATAAAAATTCAGACAACCATGACAATCACTATCTTTCAGCCCAACCTATCTCACAGGCCTGTTGGTGGGAAGGAGGGAGGGGGGAACACTACGTATTCCTGAATGAAAAATATAAATCTAGCAAATAAAAATAAACAGATGACTAGATGGGAACAAAGTTACTGAAAACTCTGCTGCTATCTAGTGGTCATCTGGATTTCTGCAGCCCCAGGGCACATGTTCAAACAAGCACTGGGCTATAGCCATCCCACAATTTATATTTTCTAAGAAGGCCTATAGTCCCAGAGTACAGCTACTAAACCTGGGCTGCAAACATTTGGATGAACAAAAGATGATAGCAAAGACATCTAAACTGCAGACATGTTTAGACCAAAGGTAGGAATGTTCATCCCATTGGGCTACCAAAATGTGGAGGACGACTTTGCTGCCATCTAATATGGACGTAGGTACCTAGGGCTTGATATTGCCTTCCCCTGATTTACAAATTGCCTTCCCCTAATCTACAAATCACTAATAAAGTTTCAAACATAAGCAGCACATAGAGGGAACAGCACATGATCACCGGTGACAGAAAGAACTCACAGCACATTACTTCTGCAGCAGATGGGGATGAGGTCAGTTTTTATATTCCAGCCCACAACAGAAAGACCTGAGATACATTAATTCTGCCTTTCTCAGTCAATTATACTCCAGATCAGTTTGTATACTGCTTGTCCTCCCCAGCCATCACGCAATATTTCTAATGGAAAAGAATGGCAATATTAGAAACAAAGCCCCTCCCTCAGTAAGTGCTTCTTCCTAGCATTCAGCCACACTATTGGTGTTGCATTTCCATTTCTCTACCACAAGAGAGCACTGCTCTAATTAAAGCTGGTGAATACAAAGAAGAAATGCCGCAAAATAAAATGTTGTCATTCCTAGAATTCTCAGACTATTCTCCTGTTGTCAGCCCCAGAGGAGGTCAGCAAGAGCTGAATTATTCACCAGGTAATACCTTGGCCATTAAGCAGATCTGTATAAACACATGGTGTCTCCCATTTCACATCCATATAGCTCCAGAGATGAGCAGACCTCACAGATTGTTCTCAACTGGGAGCTGAAGTCCCCTGCAAACCATTAAGAAGTGTTAAGAACTTGGCACTTTTTGCATGCTTTGTAGATGATACACTTCATTGATAGGCATCAACTTTCTCTCAAGTGGGTGCTGCTTGTTAAAAGGTCCAGAGCTTTTTGGCTACATTTTAAAAAAGCCTTCACAGACAGACACCAAGCTATTTGCTGGGAGCTAATTTTCTTGGTTGTCTGCCAAAAATTTACTCTTCCATCTTGAGCCAAAGCTGTTTGGAGTTGCAGTTGTATTCCTATCTAGCTTTCTTATACACAGCAACCCCCTCCCCAAAAGACATAGATTACCTTACACATTTAACAATGTAATATCAATGCTACGACAATTAATATAATGAATATCAGGCCTCAAAGGCAAAGAGGTCTCATTTGCTTAGACTTTCTCTGAAGGGTTCATGCTCCTAAGAAAGGGAGTTTTATTTACTTGGAGAGTAGCTTTGTGTTTCAGATTCTTTCCAAGAGCATTTGATCCACCATTGAAACTGGCAGAATAGATTCTTCCTCCCTACATGTCTCCACAAATCTACTCTGGAGGACTGGCCTCCACTTGAAGCTTCCTTACGGATTATACCCCAGAGAAGAAAAAAGCCATGGCTACTTGAATTTGGCAAATATTGCACACACCCCACTGATGTATTGAGGGCTCTTCATATGAGACGTTTATTTTGTTTGGAATCGCCGTGATAACATGTAGTGAGTGATCAATTGGAAGAGTATCTAAACACCGTTGAGTTAATCTCGTGTTCATGTATTTATGTTCTTTTTTTTTATGGTTGCTGCTGCTCCATAATGTTTCTTTGATTTTCAGATTGGCTGGAAAAGCAGTGTACAGTTAAAAATCTATGCAGAGGTAAAAGTACAAAGAAGAATGAGAGGAATGTTATTGCCTTGGTGCTGGAGTATATAGGTTAAAAGCTCTTTTTTCCATTGGGGTGATTGAAAAAATTGCCTTCCCCAATAGGGTGCTTTCCACCCATGCTGGCTGGGAATTATGGGAGCTGTAATCTATTATAATGGGAGGGGCACCAGACTGGTAAGGCTAACTCAAAAGATCTGTGTTGCTAGTTCTTCTCATGATACCTGCTGGCTCCGTTTTATGTACACTTTCTTGAAAAACAGTAACCTCAAATGCTGTTGTTATTACCCAGTAGGCATCAGATATGTTCTTTTAGATATAATACGTTGTATTTCAGTATACCACTCTGAGTCAAGAATCAAGTGGCTGATCCGTATTTTCCATCCCTTTCCACAGCTTCTTGAGCCAGAGAGAAGTGGCTGCTGGCAGAGCTGCCAAATAGCAACTCCCAGCATTACACAGCTACTATTTATAATTTTGCCTCGGCCTGCATTGTGCTGATGAGATAATAGCATCACTGTTCAACTGTGCAAAGCTAATGTTGTCTCTCTCTCTCTCTCCCCCGCCCCCCCCAGCTGCATTGCAACTGTTTCTCAATTACCTTAAAAACTATGCATGCATTTCTCTCTGCCTCTGAAAAAGAAATGCTGATGGTAGAGCAACAGCTGGTTCAGAGAGCACCTTGTTTGTCCCAAGGCTCCACATCTTTGCCAGCAATTTTGTAGCGGTCACACTTCAAGCTCAGTTCTGTGCTTATCCAACACATCTTACCGCCAGTGGATCCTTCAAGTAATCATAGGGGTTTCACATATGGATGTACCCCTTTTGCTTCTCACCAGTTGAGGATTTGTTGCAGGCAAAGATCCAAGGCCAAGTTTTTGTTCTGAAATCCTGCCTATAGTGCTGCATCTTGTGCATGCATACAGACAAGACACACTTTGAAATTGTGACCCTCCGTGAGGAAGAACGTTTGTGAATAAAGGTAGGCTGACCATATTTCCTTGAGACAAAAAAGGGACATTGGGACGGCAAAACGGGATGGGGTTAAACATATGTAATATTCCGTATTCATGAAAAAGACGATAAAAAAAATTATCGACAGTAAGCTGGGAAGGTGCAGGAGGGGGGGGTGAGGCGATGGTTGGGTCTGGAGAGGCTGGTGAAGGGGTGGCAATGGGCAGAGAGGTTGCAGGAGGGCTGAGGACGGTGGCGAGCTGGGATGGGAGGACAGGAATGAGGCGGCAGGAGGCTGGAGAAGTGCAGGAGGGCTAAGGGTGGTGGCGAGCTGGGACGGGAGGACAGGAACGGAGGAGTCTAGTGAACGGTTATCCCCAACAAACTGTTCCTCTTTGGTGCGCCCTTTTATTTTATTTCCTTCCCGCCGTTTTGGCCTGAGAGCCAATCGTCTTCTTTTCTGCTGGGCGTGCTTTTCCGACCGTCTTCCACTGCACTGACTGGTGGCAGCGACT
Organism: Candoia aspera; assembly: GCF_035149785.1. Classification (NCBI taxonomy): domain Eukaryota; kingdom Metazoa; phylum Chordata; class Lepidosauria; order Squamata; family Candoiidae; genus Candoia; species Candoia aspera. The sequence continues at coordinate 187,870,676 of NC_086155.1, forward strand.
CTTCCTCTTGCTCACCACTGATTAGCTGTTCCTGTGGTTCCCGCTCTTGGTTTTCCGCCGGATTGAGAACTACTGCCAAGTCAGCCTCCTTTTCAATTTCAATTTCAATTTTTTTCTGCTTTTCCCAATAACGGCTCCAATTTTTTTTAAAAACAGGACAAAATTGACATTTATGTTAAAACAATGGGACGGTTGGGAAAAGTTAAAAAAACGGGACTGTCCTGTTCAAAACAGGACGTATGGTCAGCCTAATAAAGGCTCAGTGTGAAATAATATGAAACTTGCATTGTTCAAAGACAGCTCTTTGAACAGTTCTCAGTACAGATTGTTGGACCCTTTGGGAAAGGTTGTCCATGGGTCAGGAGTGAAGATGGCTATTTATGGCTATTATATCCACATGATCAAAGCCTTGTGACACAGATAAAAAAGGTGTGGGGCTTTGATTGTATGGTTACAGCTGCCCCCCCTTTATTTTACTCCCCTCCCCCACTTGTGGACACCTCTGTCCTTTTGTCTTCCCACCCCGCATGATGGATAAAATGTTGTGCTTTTATATAAAGGGAGATGGGCAAAAGTCATAAGCACCACAAAATTGACCTGAAAATTTTGGTCACATCACTATCACTCAGCTGACTTGACGATACTCTTACGAGGCTAATCCTATTCATGTCTCTTTGAAGAAGCTAAGGAACTAAAAAAAAAAATCATACTCTCATCACTACCAGTTGGACTATGGCAGTGTGCTACATGTGGCAGACTACTAGAAAAGTGACATGGATGTGGTCCACTTGATATCTGGCACCAAATGTCAAGAGTGCATGACATGAGGGCCCTGCCTTGGTTAGTAATAGGTTTCCAGCTACAATTGAAAGTGCTGGCTGTGAGCTATAAAGACCCTTGGCATCAAGATATTTGCAGGGAGGGGGAGGGCTTCTGGAGCGCTTTTTAAATTTAATTAAGATGTTGCCATCTTGTGGATTTCTTTGTGTTGCTCTGGTTTTGGATAGTATGTTGGTATGTTTTTGATTGTTTTTAATTTGTTCTTTGTACTACAAAAGTTTTATCTTTTACTATGGATGTGGTAGATGTCAGGAGTCTCACACCTGTGACAGTGTCAAAATTATTTTAAAAAGAACGAATATAACGGCTGTGTTTAGGTTAGGTTGCTTAACTATGGTTGATTAAAGCACAATGGCAGGGTTCACACAGCACGTTAAGCCAAAAATATGCAAATCATGGCTTATCATACTTTAGAAACACACTCACAGAAATAGGAGATTTTAAGAACAGTTTATGAGTTCTGCAGCAGTATGAGAGAAAACTCTTCCAAGAATTCTAGAGATGCAAGTCATGCCAATCCAAGTGATAACTCAGCAAGCTCAGTACAGCCTCATGGCTGAGTATTATAGCCTGGTACAATCTCCATTTTTGCACTCTCAGGCAGACCAAAGATACTTTGTCGGTCACTGGACTTGAGTGCTGAACTATGTCTGGGTTGTCCCACCACCTGCTGTGCTGGCATGCCTTAGCTCAGATGCTATTGGGATGACAGTTACTGATGCTGCTTTTGAAAATGGGTGAGAGGAGAAATGCACTGTTTCTCTTTCAGTGCAGTTGAACAGCTATTATCAGTGACTACAGCTTTTCCTGAGGTACCTGCCATCAGCCTGAAAGGGATGGATTTGTGGCTTGTGGGTAGAAAAGGAATGTCCACAAGGGTATGCAGGGTGCTATCATTTTATCACCAAGGAACTGCAGTTTATCCCCATACATTTCTGATGAAGGCTTCCATGCAAACTTCAGGGGTGGCTTTCTCTTTTTAAATATTAAAACTGCTGCTCCCATTATCCCATTTCATAGAATAAATGTTTAAAAAGAAATTGAATTGTTGAGAACTTAAAACATATGTTAGGGCATCCTTGCTAAATGTATGCCAGTGCTCCACAATCATATCTACTTATTAAGCTTTGTTTAATACTGTTGGGCAAAGTATTGCAAATCAGATGGATGGATGGATGGATGGATGGATGGATGGATGGATAGAATAGGGACAGACACACAAACACTGTATGGAAATGCTCAGGTGAAATGGTGAAGACCTAAGGTTGTGTCATTTTAGGATATGGATACTTGGGCATCCTTCCCCCACAACTTCCCTTCATTAAAACTGTAGGTTAAAAAACGATTCCACTTGAAAGATACAGACTGTGCTAGTCTCTCCCTTACTGACATAATAAATGTCTAGTTGTGGAGATGGATAGATGCTTTAGAACCAGTGTCTCTCAACCTTGGCAACTTTTAAGATGTGTGGATTTCAACTCCCAGAATTTCCCAGACAGCATGGAGTTGAAGTCCACACATCTTAAAGTTGCCAAGGTTGAGAAACACTGCTTTACACAAGCATTCAAAAATCATACATCAGAAACATCTCAGAAACTATCAACAGACTGTTACAACCACATGGCATCACTGTAGCACATAAACCAACTAAAACCCTTCAGAACATCTTAAGTAACCCAAAAGACCCAGTAGCCCAAGAAGAAAAAACAGGAGTTACCTACAACATACAGTGTAAGGACTGTAGCAGCCACTATGTAGGACAGACAGGCAGAAGACTAGCAGAGTACATCCACAAACACCAACTAGCTGTCAAAAGACATGATGAAAACTCCTTAATCTCACAATACATGGACAAACTCAACCATAGTTTCAACTGGGAAACTGTAAGCATCCTAAACCAAGCCAAATCTAAAAACTAAAGAATTCCTGGAAGCTTGGCACTCAGACAAAGCAGCCATCAACAGATACAAAGAGGTAAACAACATTTACATACCATTCAGAAGAGACAATAGAAAAGCCAAAAGACCAGGACACCTCCTCACCAGCAATCAACACCCAGATATGCAAAGATTAACACTAGGATTAACACCAGATGAACAATCAAACAGCACAATATACCGTAATCAAGGAACTATTAACTCAGTCAGTCAACCAAGCAGCAAACAACAGCCCAATCAAGGAACTCCCAAAGAGAGAACAATACCTCCACCAACACAAGCTGGGCAAGCCATTGTATATAAACAGAGAGCAGGGCCCTCTCCCTGTTAGCACTGAAGATGTTGCCTAGTCTGGCAATGAAATGTCTGCAAGAAAACAACAAGGCTCAGAGAGCACCAAGGACTCCACAAAAAATCATTTTTCCCACTGGCATACTGAAGTGATGCAACGCATTCTACCTCTTTGGACCATTATATCTTATTTTGCTGAATAGATTAGTTCTTGAGCCAGACCAGTTAACTTGATTAAGCAGAGATGGAAGGCAAGAAGGGGTGAGAGATAAGGGTGATCTCCTACCAGACTCAAATATTGCTAGATGTCAAGACAGAAGAAGGCAGGAAGGAATTATACCTCTGAATATGTTTGTGCTGTTCTAGAAATAGCATCTTGGATTTGCGGCAAAATTGAGGCTATTTAGGTTTTTTTTTTTTTTTGGTGGAGCATGGACAATTTCCTGTTTTTTCCTTCTGGATTTCTCTTAAGCAAGAAGGGTGGAGGAGACTAGGATCTTATTTTTCAGACTCTTGTTTATTTTCTTTAATGAGATCCACGTGCCTAAAAATGTGCAAGGCTTTGAAAATTTGGGAGTGGGGAGGCTGCTGTAGATGGGAGCATGGTGCATACATCAGTGTACAGAAATGGAAATGCTAATAGTTCCATCACAATATGGGGGCCAAGGGTTGGATAACCCTGTTAGATTCCTTTCTAACAGCTGAAATTCAGCAGCAGATTTGCAGTAGGTAACATTCAGAAGGTCATATAAAGCCCCTGATCTTCCCCACTCTTCCTCCTCCTCACCATTGCCTCTTCTAAGGAAAATGTTTTCTGGAAAACAGTTTTCATAACCTGGTAATTTTCTGATGTAGACTGGAGATGAGGAAGAGAAATAAGGGCCTCTCTCCCTCCTACCCAAGCTTTCCTACTTAAAATTACTTTAAGGAAGCTGTCTGTATCTCAGAAACCTCCGATACTCATTTTCACCTTTCTGCCTTTCCAAATGGTCTGACATTTGTTTTGGCTGTGTGATTTTAGGCCTTCGGAGGGGTTGGGGCGGTTTTTAAGGGGAGAAATGAGTGGTTTGCTTCCTAGAGGTTCCTTGCTTCCATTCTTACAGCAGTGGCTGGCTGGGGAATTCTGGGAGTTGAAGTCCAGACATCATCAAGTTGCCAAGGTTGAGAACTGCCTTACAACATCAAACATTTAGAAAAAGAGACCAAAAAGGCATGTGCTGCCACCCCTTTTCTAGTTACATCTCCTCCAGCCCTCAGCTGGTTGCCCTAGAGTTGTTCACCCCAGGCTAAATAGTGAACCTAATTTTACTAACGTGTAAGCCCTGGCCAAAATTCTGGATGGGAAGTGAAATATTCGTAACTGTTTAAGAATTGCACACAATTTCAAGAATGTATTATTTTCTGCTAAAGAATATAATTTACATAAAGGTTTATCCACATGATGCAGAATTTAACACAAATGTAATTCACTGAGCCTATTTTATATAAAAAGAAAATGTCAACTGACATGCAGCCGCACTTCACAGTATACCAAAACTGGCTTCTTTTGATAAAACATGAAGCTAACTGGCAACCAATGCAGCAGCTTCTACAGTAGAAATGTTACAGGGTGACTCTTGGTGCACCAGCTGAAGCTTCGATGGTCTTCAAGGGCAGTTCAATGTAGAGCGTATTGCTATAATCCAACCACTAGTTTACAAAAGCATAAATAATTGAAAATCTCCTGATGCAAGAAAGGCTGCAGCTGGCTCACAAGATGTAATTATGCAAAGGCCCTTGTGGCTATGGCCTCCACCTGCTGTTCAAGTAGGAGCTTTAAGCCCAGGAAGACTCGATTCCCAGCTAGTTCCATCTGGGGAAGCACTGTTCCAGAGTCAATGATGGACTATCTTTGGCCTTAGCTTCCAAATCCACTCCTCCTCTTTTGGTAGAATTCAGCCTATGCCCATCTAGACTCTAGCTGCCTCTAGACACCATGGTCAGGACTTCCACTGTATCTCTTGCCCAGCATCAGGTAAAGATATATAACTGGGAACCGTCTGCATATTGATACCTTATTCCACATCATTGGATGACTTCTTTTGTAGCTTTTAAATAGTAAAGGAAGACTGAGCCCTGTGGCACTCCATAACAGACTTCTGCTAAACCATATTTAAATCTATCTGCTGTCTGCCAGACAGACCCTAATGACTTTTCAAACTCTTCCAGTAATTGTTTTTATATCCCACCTCCTATTGAAGAGCCTAAGGATTTACTCAGTACTCCGGTTTTGCCCCACAACCACCCTGTAAGGAAGTTTGGGCTGCAAGACTATGCCTGGTTCATTATTCAGTTTTATGAAAATGCTCTGAACAAGCTCAGAAATGCAATACCAAACTCATCCTTCACCCATCTTTTTGCATGCCTATTGACGTTCTGGAGGGCTATAAAGATCTGGCTATTCCCCAAGGCCTTGGGCTCGGGTGGTTGGTGCCACCCCTGCTGGATGTTAGTTGTTGCTGGGATGTTTTGGGGGTTGCCATCTTGCTGTTCTGTTTCTTTGTCCTGGTCTGGTTTAATGTCTGTTGCTTCTGTTACTTTGTTTCTATAAAGTTCGTTGTATTGTGAGCTGTACTGTATGATGCCCAGACTCATTAGGAGTCAGGCAGCATCAAATCAAATAAATTTACGATTTAAAAAAAAAGTAGTTGAATATAAACATGCAGATAGGAAAAGAATACTGTGAATAGAAGGGTAAATTGTGTTCCTAAAGAGAAGAAACATTCAAGAAAAACTCTGCAGTCTATTTTGTTTCTTAGAACTAAATATGAAATTGTACTTAAAAAATAGTATCCCTTTAAGATTCTTCAAAAGGGACGTGGTGGCGCTGCGGGTTAAACCGCTGAGCTGTCGATCGGAAGGTCGGCAGTTCGAAACCGCGCAGCGGAGTGAGCTCCCGTTGCTCGTCCCAGCTCCTGCTCACCTAGCAGTTCGAAAACATGCAAATGTGAGTAGATCAATAGGTACCGCTTCGGCGGGAAGGTAACGGCGTTCCGTGAGTCATGCTGGCCACATGACCCGGAAGTGTCCTATGGACAACGCTGGCTCTAAAGGCTTAGAAACGGAGATGAGCACCGCCCCCTAGAGTCGGACACGACTGGACTTTACGTCGAGGGAAACCTTTACCTTTACTAAGATTCTTCAACATTAGCTGAACTATTATAGATGTCATGAGTAAGGATGGCGAGCAGGGGGCTCCCACCCAGACTGTCAAGCGCATGCGTAGCACTGAGGAACTGTTCAGCCATTCAGAGAGACACAGATCGGGACCGCCTTAACCTTTGGGGTTTATATGGCTGGGTTTTTCCCACGCTTCCTCAGTTTGTTAGGATTCTTGTTAAGTACTACTAATAAATATTAGAGACCAAGTCATTGTCTCAGTGTGTTTCCTGGTAATCAGGACAATAGGTTCGCATATCATGTTAAGCCTTTAACAGAGATCCTTAATCATTTTGTATCTGAAATTTTGAAAGCATGTTATAAACACATGTAAACCTGAATGGTTTTATGGCCACCCATTCATGGGGACCAGTTGATGAGGTTGTTTCCCATTACATTAAAAAAAAAAAAATCAAATAGGGCCAGAATATGGTAGACACAAGAAATGTCACACATGTATATTACATCAGGGACCAAAGCCATAATCTGTTGGCTTATAAACCTCAATGGCTGGATATGTAAATTACACTAAGCCAAACCTAATAAGTTTGTATAATAAGAGACATGGGATTTTTTGCTTACTCATGAATTACAATGTTCCCAGTAGGGAAAGTTGTTGGATAGAACTTTTACAATGCTCTAAAAACAAATGTTTAGATTATGGTGTATGACTGGAGAGAAAAGGGTAGCTTTGCTGATATTCACAATTTTTCCCCATGGCTTGAAGAATGGTTCCATAACTAACTGCATAAGGCAATAAAGAGTCTCAAATAATTAAATGGCAAGTCAGGTTTACAGAATGATATGGTTATGAAAATCCTGTTTTTAGTACTAGGAAAATGCAGTATTCTTTCATGAGATGCTACTGTCCTTCACTTGTGGCATTTTGACCATTTGCAACAAATGAGGAATTGGATAATTGCTGCATTTGAAAAAAACAGAGCCAATGAATTGAAAGAGTCAATGAATAAAAGTCCTGTCCTCAACAGTCTATGGTAGCTATTCCAGACTTAGATGTAAATTGTGTACTATAAAACAGGGGTCCCCAACCCCCGGGCTGTGGCCCAGTACTGGTCCGTGGCCTGTTAGGAACTGGGCCGAACAGCAGATGAGTGGTGGGCGAGTGAGCAAAGCTTCATCTGTATTTACAGCCACTCCCCATGGTTTGCATTACCGCCTGAGCTCCACCACTTGAATCATCCCAAAACCATCCCCTCCCTGGTCCATGGAAAAATAACCATCCCCTCCCCGTCTGTGGAAAAATTGTCTTCCACGAAACTGGTCCCTGGTGCCAAAAAGGTTGGGGACCGCTGCTATAAAATATAGTATCAACTGTGAAGAGGCAGCAGCACAACACGTGAATTCTATCAATTTTTTCTGATCTGTCTATAAGACAGAGTACGTCCATTCCAAGCAACCACAGAATGGCCACAGATGCCATTTACCACTTATAAAACAGCCCATACGTATCCATGGAACATTTATTGAAAAGACAAGTGTAACTCTGTTAAGATGAAGTTAAAAGAGGACATACACCTTTTTAAAATGCCTCTTTATAATGTGCCTACTAAGTAAGTACTCTCTTACTAAGACTAATTGATCTAAAGAGTCTGTGGTGTGTTCATCTAGTCAAAATTAGCACTTGGTTTAATTTATCCCTACCCATCTCCTCCCATCGGGGGACTCTGGGCAGTTTACAATAACAATAATCAGTTAAAACAACAATATATAAATATAAAATTACTCTTAATAAATAATTATAAAAGTAAAAAGAGTCCAGGTGGCAAAAGAATCTGACACAGCCCGTATGTGGGGGGAGTAGTCTTAAGATAGCAGCCATCCCCATGTAGAACCATTCCCTGCCCCAAGCAAGGCGGCAGAGCCAGGTCTTCAGACTCCTCTGAAAGGTCAAGACCGATGGGGCCAGTCTCACCTCCGGGGGCAGCATGTTCCACAGGGCAGGAGCTACTGCAGAGAAGGCCTGCTTCCTGAACTCTGCCAAACGGAGTTGTCTTACAGTCGGGGTCCGCAGCATGCCCTCTCTGCATGATCAGGTGGGATGGGCTGATGTAATGGGGAAGAGGCGGTCCCTCAGGTCCCCTGCTGTGTAGGGCTTTAAAGGTGATAACCAACACCTTGAATTGGACCCGGAAGCAAACTGGTACCCAATGCAGCTTCTGCAGCAAAGGTGTTACATGTGCCCTTCTAGGGGCACCAAAAACGGCCCATGTGGCTGCATTCTGGACCAGCTGGAGCTTCCGGATACTTTTCAAGGTCAGCCCCGTGTACAGCGCATTGCAATAGTCTATATGAGAGATAACAAGGGCATGAGTGACTGTTCAAAGGGCCCCCCAATCCAGGAAGGGATGTAACAGGTGCACAGCACGTAGCTGCGCAAAGGCTCTCCTGGCCACGGCTGCCACCTGCTCTTCGAGCAGGAGCCATGAGTCCAGGAGAACCCCCAGATTACGCACCAGGTCTGTCTGGGGCAGTGCAATGCCATCCAGAGCCAGAGATGACAATGTCCCAGATACGGAAGAGCCATTAACCCACAGCCACTCCATCTTACCAGGGTTCAGTTGAAACCTGTTGTTCCCCATCCAAACCCCCACAGCCTCCAGGCACCTGGAGAGGGCAGTCACAGCATCACTTACCTCACCAGGGATGGAGATGTACAATTGAGTATCATCAGCATATTGATGATACCTCACCCCATGGTGACGGATGATCTCACCCAGTGGTTTCATGTAGATGTTGAAAAGGAGCAGAGAGAGTACTGAACCCTGCGGCGCCCCACAAAGGGGCTGAGGGTCGGATCTCTTGCTCCCAATCACCACCAGTTGGGACCAGCCCTGGAGGAAGGTGGTGAACCAGCATAAAACCACGCTGTCCACCCCCAACTCCCTGAGCCACCCCAAAAGGATACCATGGTTGATGGTATCAAAAGCCGCTGAGAGATCAAGAAGAGGATGCACTGCCACCATCCCACTCCCACCATAGATCATCCATAAGTGCGACCAATGCCGTTTCTGTCCCATAACCGGGCCTCAAACCTGACTGAAAGGGGTCTAGATAATCAGTTTCCTCCAGGACCCTCTGGAGCTGTAAAGCCACCACTTTCTCAACCACTTTCCCCAAAAAGGGGTGGTGGGAGACTGGATGAAAATCAGTTAATGATCATCAGATTCTTTTCTCCCTTGAGGTTATAGAACTCAATTGGCAAACAACCTTTACCAGTTTAACAAATCCAGTTACAGATGTATTTAACTTTCCCCCACCTGTGTACAAAACCCTCACCTTCATTAATTTAGCTCCCTGTCCCAAAATGGCAACCTAAAGGTCTTCAGCTCTTTTTCAGCTGTTTTTGTATGTAGGCTACCAGCAGGAATAGAGTTTGGATCCCAGAAAAGAGTAAGTGTCTTGAAAAGGTGCCCTTCAGGAGACTGCTTAGAGTTCAGATGTCTTAAGAGCTCTCAGTAAGTCATACTGTATAAGTCATTTCACAATGGCTTCTGTGAGTGAAACGACATTTTCCTTTTGTTCTAATCTTGCAAGCCTTCCATGAGTCTCATAAATCGTATTTGTAGAGCTGCAGCAAGGTCTGGATCACTACAGGAAAGTAACCCTCTTCTTTCCAGAAGCTGTTACTCAGTCTTGAAGCATATAACTAAAACAAATTAGATCCAGATTGATTGGGAGGAGGAAGGCAATTCTCAGAGTAAAGGTCCGGAACTCCTAACATTCCAAAAGCTGTGTGGAGCCATTAGAATTACCTCCCTCTTTGAGAGTTCTTATCTTCTACAGAGCTTTAGGAGTATGGTAAGAATAAAAACATAGTGAAATAGAAATGGATTTGATCACTGAACTGATAAAGCATTAATCTCTTATAATTCTAAAAGCTTTGCACCGTGCACTTCTGGGTGGAAAATTCATTATCCAGTCGATTTAGCTGGTGATCAGAATCCTCTGAATATACTTCAGTGCAACAGGAAGCAAGTTTTCCTCCTTTCCCTTCAGTTGAAAGAACTTCGAGTCCTGGTATGCACGGATACAGATGTGTGCATGGTGGTAACCTAGTTTCAGACACTGGAAACACTCCCAGGAATAACAGGTTTGGAGATCTCTTTCAACTGTTTTTATTGTGAACCACCCAGGGTCTCCCATCTGGGGGAGATGGGCAGTGATAAAAATTTGATAAATAAAAAAATAAAACTAATGGATGCACTGGGCCTGCTTCTTTTTTGCATATAGAGCTACTAGCTCCTTACAGTTTACATCAAGAGCTACTTTGGAGTGTGCTAAATGATTTAGAAATTGAACCAAGAGTGGTGAGCTCCACCCTAGCCATGGAAACTAGCTGAGTGACTTTGGGCTGGGATATACTAACATCCAATAAATGTTTCAGCCACTAATCTCAGACTTTCTGTGGTATTTCCAGAGGCAGAGTGAGTGATCCAATACCGACATGAGTACTTCTTTGAAAGGCTGAGATTAAACCCTGCATTCAAGGGAGTTAGTGTAGCCCACATAATCTGTTGCCAGATGTCACATTCAGGTAATGATGGAGGGAAATTCATCAGGTAATAGAATGAAGTTTCTACTACTGCTCTTCTGACAGTGCTGTCTCCAGATGCAGCAGGTCAGTTGATAGTATGAAGGGACTGGATGAAGTGATGGAGAAGTATCACAACATAGTTTAGCTTAGTGTTGTTCCATTGGAGATCTGATGAAGATCATTCAAGTAAGAGATGATTGGAGCAGAGGCCAGGGAATAAAATGGGCTTCAACTGGAATTGCTTTATCATGAACACAAAATTGAGAAAGTAGCAATGTGCTGGCAGTATTTCTAAGCAGCTGAAGAATCCCTGTCTCAAAACTTCTGAGAAAACAATTTCAAGAATTTGGGGTCTAGAATAGCACTTCATTCTATATTTTTCTCTGGCAAAATAAAGAATACAAAGAATACAAATTTGAGCACATTTCTGAAGGCAAGACTTGTCCACCAGCACCTGTGTTCAGGAGGAGGGAGACTTATTATAAACTTGTAATACTTGCAATACTGCATAAGAGAACAAACTGTTAGGAGTAAGGCTATGAATCCCAGAGGATACCACCTCACATTGCTTCCAAAATCCATCTGAGTCATTTCTTATTCAAGAAGAAAAACTAGTGCAAACAAAAATCTTCCTAATCTCCCTTGCTTTGGCCAATTTAAACAGTTCAGGAGACTCTTTGCATCAGTAAGAATAGTCACTCCCTCTGCCCATAAAAAATCTAAATTCCATCCTGGCTACAACTAAGGCAGCCTGGAAAAATAGGACTGGTTCATGAAGTCTATAGTGTATCATCTCATGTTTACAGGTAGTCTGCTCAATGACAATTTAGACTGGAATTTCAGTTGCTAAGCAAAGTGGTCATTATGCAAACCCAACCCAATTTCACAACCCTTTTTGTGGTTGTTAAGTGAATCACCGCAGGCATTAAGCGTACCACCAGGTCGTTAAGCGAATCACAAGGCTTGCCATCGATTTTGCTTGCCAGAAACCGGGTGGGAAGGTTGAAAATGGCAACCACATGACCACAGCACGTTGTAACAGTCATAAATGCGAACCGGTTGCCATGCACCCAAATCGCGATCACATGACCGTGGGGATGCTGTAATGGTGAGGACCGGTTGTAAATCAGTTTTTCAAGCACCGTTGTAAGTCCGAACTGCCCCTAAATGAATGGTTATTATTTATTTTCTATCCCTTTATTATTTTTATAACTCAAGGAAGCAAACATACCAAGTACTCCTTCCTCCTCTTATTTTGTTATGTTAAGCAAGGACTACCCATACAGAGCTTGAGAAGCCTCCTTAACCATTTTCAATATCACTGACTGAATAGGCATTAACAAGGAATCCAGGCTGCCCACTGCCTTTTAGCAGGGAGTAAAATATTGCTCAGATTGATAAGCAATCTGGGCCATGTTGAATTTTCCTATTTAGATTTTGCCTGCAGAAAAAGCAGTATAAATTTAGTTTTGTAAACTAGCCAAGCAAACCGTGTTGATTTTAAGCAAATTAGCAAACATGTCATGTATGAAAAACCTCAAGAATTCCCCCAGCGTGCTCTTCATTCTGCCTCTCATTGGTTTGAAATCTTCAGAAATCCTTCAAAATCACCCTCTCCCTCTCGGAATGAGGTTTCAGAAGAAAAGGAGACAAGCTACAAGGGATTCTTTAGGGTGAGAGGAAGGGAATCATCACCTACCCTTCTGTGGCCATAAGTAGGGTTTTTTCCCCTCCTTGGTCAGCAAAACGCTTTCAAGCTGAAAAGAGAAACTTTTAAGGGGGAGGAAGAGTATTTTATTGGCTTTCCTGCAACATTTGGGGGATAACTTCTGCCTTATCTTCCACTATTGCTGGAAAAACTGTAGTACATCAGGATTGCAACCATACAGGAAACAAGGTTCTGTTTTTAATTTCCTCTGATTATATATACCGTACATCACTTTATGCTACATCAGAAAAGGTATCATATGACTCTGTACCTGAGATGTTGAGATATTCTCCAGGTTGGGCCTGCACTTCTATTCTTCAAATCTTCTTTGCTGTTTCCAGGCCAATGTGTGCACGGGAAAGGCACATGGTAATTTTCATAGAAGGCAATTTTCCCTGGACTGACGAAACCCTAATTTCTGCCATTTCATGAAGAGGAATCAATCTTTGCTACTTGCTTTCTGGGAAGGTAAACTGGAGTGAGCTCAGATTGTAGTACTGTATAAAGAACTTAGAGGGATCAGAAAACAAAAAATCTTCAACAGCCCCATATGCAGCTACTACCAGAGGTGTATTTAAATTCTAAATATGCTAACAAGTTACAAATCCTTTTTTGTATTTATCGTAATTCATATACAAATTGCAATTGTCTTGCTTTGATGTTGCCATAGTGAATTATGAATCTGGGAGTTCACTATTCATTGCAGTGACTAATTTGATAAACAGAAAAATTTTGCACATGCACTCTGCCATGGCAACAATGCTTCCCAATGAGAATTGAAATTGTCATGAGTACTGGTGGCGAGCTGGAAGGGGCCTCTATCCAGGGGGGGAAAAGCATGCGTAGTACTGAGGAATTAAGCAGCCATTCAAAGAGACACAGATCAGACCCGCCTTAACTTTTGGGGTTTATCTGTCTGGGTTTTTCCCACGCTTCTTCAGTTTGTTAGGATTGATGTCCTAACAGTCAGAAATCACGCTGAGACAAGGAGTAGGTCTCTAGTGTTTATTACTGCTACACAAAACAGAATCCTAACAAACTGAAGAAGTGTGGGAAAAACCCAGACAGATAAACCTCAAAAGTTAAGGCGGGTCTGATCTGTGTCTCTTTGAATGGCTGCTTAATTCCTCAGTACTACGCATGCTTTTCCCCCCCTGGATAGAGGCCCCTTCCAGCTCGCCACCAGTACTCATGACAGAAATATCCTGGTAGATAGTTAAGCATATCTGTATGATGAGAAATAATGCCTTGCATTGGCCTTCATTAGTGGTATCTTCCAAGCATTTTATCTAGCCAGGTAAGGAGAGGGATTGGAATAAAAGAGCCACCATCCTTTCCCTTGCCCTATGCATGGTTATGGACTTGCTCCCAGAAATGCAGCGAACAATGAAGTTAGGCAGAAGAAGAAACCAACTCCCTTTAGCTGTACCAGTTAAGGAAAATGTTGTTTCAAGTTCAAGCTAGCCTTATTGATGGAATGAATGTCTCTTTTGAAACATAATTCGTAACATTACAAATCTAGCAGAGAAAAAAAAAGGGACACAAACTGCAAGAATATGGATCATAGTTTGAATACCTGGTGAATCCCTCTGCATTTTAACTAGACATCTATCAATTTTCTACAAGCAAAGTCTTAGTACATGATTTACTAAGCATGTGTTTGAGATAATTACAAAAACGTATTTTAATAATTAGGGGCTGAATGCAGTAGCTGAAATTTACAGAGTTTAACAAACATTACTCCACTACCTTATAGTTTACTCTCAAGTTTCTTTGGTAGCTCCCAGACAGAGCAGCCCCACAAAAATATGGAACACTGTGATACAATTTTTCAGATTCTGAATAGAGACAACTTCAGAATTAGAGAGACTAAATCTGGCATTGTAGACACCACAATGGAAGATATCCTCAACAGGAGCTCAGATGTACAGGAAAGCTACCGAGAAAGTAGTTGAAAAGTCCATTCATAAAACTTTTATTCCACTTACATCAACTTAATACACATGTTCTTAACAGTTATGTTTAGATTGTTCATGAAAATTTTCAGGAGACATTAAACAAAGCTAGCCATCATCTCAAGTTATTTCCCTGTTAACTATTTTTACAGCACATGCATGTTAGGCAAAGTATCAAAAAAAATCACAAAAGCAAAACCCTAAAAAAGTTAAATACATGGGTTTGTTTTACTGCTGTGCTCGATATACAGTGTAATTATGGATATCAAGCATTTCATTTTTTACTGCATCTTTACTTGTACATTTGTTCTTAGGTTGCCTAAACCATTTAAATACAAATAAATTGTGTAGCAAAAATAATGAAAGCAACAGCAGGTAACTTTACAAGTAATGGAATGTGAACCGTTTCTGCCCTTCTCTAGAGAAAGTTCATTTGGTTAGCAAGCCACGTTAAGGAACATCTTTCAGCTTTAATCAAAGATGTATTCTTGGATTGTAGATTCCACAGATTCACATGATTGACATGTAATATCCATGGGACATTAATTTTTCTTTGAAGTACCCACATTCACTACACCTATGTGGTTGCAACCATCATCCCTTTTTTTAACCACTGTGAGAGACCAATATGCAAGCAGTTTTTCATTGCTCAACATAGGAAGTTGTTTAACATTGGCTTTTGTGGGAAGCCACAAAGTACCAAGAGTACTATGCCAAACATGTAAAACTTTTATAAAAATTCCACATCCCTATATTGGCCACCTTTGATGAAACAAAAGTTCCCCAAATGTTAACTGGCTCTATTCCCCTAATATTAAACATAAACCACATGGGAAATATAGAAATCCAAATAGAAGTAACATAAACCTGTCATAAATCGTAAACAAAAACTATTTGTGGGACAGCATGGATGACAAATGGTCTACTGTGTAAATTTTAGAATGAGGCAGACAAAAATTGGAAGGCTGGTTAATTCTCCCCTCCTTCTCCTGCTTCAGCTTCATCTCCTTGGGTATCTGATGTCCACAACTGTTTAAAAAAATGCAGACATGTGTTACTGTTTAACGTTTTAGCTGTATGAAGTGTACAGCAGGATTACCTCCTACAAAGCTATACTTTAAGAAAAAAGACACACTTTCAAAAGTTGAACAACTAAGTAAAATAAATCCATGCTACATATTTTACTCATAATTAGACTTCCAGTTTTTATTAACAATGGCTATCTGATAAATAACTTAGCATTAAGGTCTTCTTTATCCTTACTTGTACAAAGTACTTAAAATGTCCAAGTACTTACTGTCAAATTGTCTCTCAGTAACTGCATTATTAGTGTGCTGTCTTTGTATGACTCTTCACTTAACGTATCAAGTTCAGCAATGGCTTCATCAAAAGCCTGTGGTTAAAGAAAAGTAGTTTTGTACATGCAAGACCTGTTAAAAATACTAAATTTAGTGTAATAGTTAGATTATCAACTCACAGTCTTTGCAAGGGAACAAGCTTTCTCCGGTGAGTTCAGGATCTCATAATAGAAGACAGAGAAATTTAGAGCCAGTCCTAATCTGATAGGATGTGTTGGCTGCATCTCTTTTTTGCTGATTTCAAAAGCTTCCTGGTATGCTTGTTGCGACTGCTCCACTATCCCTGAAAAAGCAGAGTAAGTACCACATTAACAATTTTATTTGGAGTTCACAAAGCACAAGTGTAGACTAAATTTATTTATCACATACAAGATAGTTTGGTTTCAGGAAGTGATTATTTTTAAAGTGTATGCAACATTTACAGAAGTATGCTATTGTGTGCAGCTTTTTATATTGTTAAAATTTATATAATCTAGATGAAATTACTATAACTAATGTACTTATGTTTTCAGATTAAAATCTTAAAAGCAGAACCTGAAAATGTGACTTTTGCAAGGTTCGTTACTACTGTAGGTTTCTTGTATGCCAGAAAAAGCTAAAACAACATACAAAGAAAAAGAAATCCAAGTTTTAAAAAGGATAAACTGGTCAGCAAATAGCTTAAATGACAGCCATAACAAACATCTCACTGTACTGTAATTCATTATCGGTAAGATAGTATCCAAGCCACAAGGAATACTAATGACTCTTTCTACCCGCAACTATCTCGTCAAAACTGTCATATAATTATTTAATTTTGTTTACTGGCGTGTTTAGGCTAGGGCAGTCTTTTGAAAGCTAGGGGTGGGCACCTAGATGGGACACATCACCTATGTGGGCAGGGGGCTGGAGGAGTCTTTTGTAATTGTAATATGCCTATTTTGGGATCACACTATTACTTTCATCTGTTTCTCCCTTCAAAATGTAAATGGTGCTGAAACCTTTTGCAACCCTAATCAGTGGGGGAAGGGGCTACAAAGGGCAAAGGAGTTGCATGCAGCTCTGGACCACCTGCTGCAAGCCCTGGGCCACAAGTTAAGGAGTTTTGTGACAAGATTACTACAGTTTTAACACAGCAAGGTTTTGATAAAAGAAGTATTCTAGCCCAGAAGAGGCAAATGCTACAGAGACTAATAACACTAATTTTAAAAAGTGACCTTCTGGCACAGCCAGCATGGAATGATGGAATGAATGTTCTAGATCAGAACATCTATTTTTAAAACAATGACAGGCACAACTTACTTCAGCCTTCCTGTGCCTGATACCCTTTAGATTGTTGGACTACAATTCCCAGCCAGCAAAAAGTACCACAATAAAGGCCTTGTTATAAACAGGCAGCAAATAGTTAAGTACTGTATTTTATGTTGGCAAATTCTGGTAGTCAAAACATATGAGGTGTGGCATATTTTGGGTGGCTGTCTTACTAATACCCAGAATAAATGGTGGTAGTTATGTTTGCTACTCGCATGAGGACAAGGAGCAACTATATTTTCATTTTATTATTGCTTCAAGTTATACTCCACCTTTCCATCTCTAGCTCACTCAAGGACAAATTGCCTTGTATCCTTTAACTCAAGAGCAGGGTAGGAGAAGGACTTTTCCTGAGTATAAGATAAAGAGGCATCATGGACCTCAGTGCTTAGTCAGGTTTATACAAGATGAGTAGTTGCTCAGACAATCAGATCCTAAACCTTTAAAATTAAAAACCAACAGTCTGAATTGTGTTCAGAGCACCATATAATTCCACTATTTTGGGGCAGCCTAACTGGCACATTTTGCACAAACTGAAGTTTTATGAATCTCCAAGCCTGTTGTAACTGATTGCCTAGGTTATCATTTATTTGTTTGTTATACTGTATTTATAGCCTGCCTTTTATTCAGGAGTTCAAGGAACTGTACTTAATGTTTCCTCCTTCCCACTTTTTGGTCACCTTACAGTTAGGTTGAGCTTACATAAAGGCTGAAGATGAACTTGAATGGGACCTCCTCAATGTCAGTCGAGCTTCTTAATTGCTATAGCATACTGACTATCATAAAAATACTACAGTACTCAGGTTATTAAAAAAATCCAATGTTTAATTACTATTCAAATTAAATTGGAACTGAAATCACATAAGATACATGATATGGCACCATTCTGCTCCTGGGGCACATTAACACTGGGCTTCTTCATTTCTCCAAACTCTCCATCTCCAGAAACAAAAGAAATTGGTAGCAAAGAACTCATCTAGTCTTAATTCCTTCCATTCTTACTATGCGACTTTAGGAAATCATGTATTACCCTAATATTATTCCTCACTTAATACCATGTGTCCTCTGGGGGGGCGGGGGGGCTTCTCCAGGAACTGGCTTTGTGTGAAGCCAGCAAAAGCATGCCCCTTCACTCAAAGGCACCCCTTCGTGCCAAGGCATGCACTTTTGCACAAATTGCAGTGGCTTCTCCAGGAACCAGCTTTGCGTGAAGGGGCAATAACAATTATTATTAGTAGTAGCATTTGCACCAAGGGGCAATAGCAAAAATTTTAAAATAAATGAATATGTAAAGAATTGTTTCTCTTTTGTTCGGGGGCGGGGGGACATGCCAGCAGAGTCAAGTTAGGCATTTTTCAAATTTTTGACATGCTGAACCCAAGAGGTTTGTCATCACTGCTGTAGAACAAAGAGAAACTACACATTACGCTGCTTGCCACTTTGCTCAAAGGATGGATCAGTATTGTTTAAACAAATTTACCATCAGTACTTGGATCCTTAAGGGTGGATTTTCAACAGGAAAACCACTTCTTGCCCATTCTGCATATGTGGAGTATGTGTGTAATGGGGCTAAGGCATCACTAGGACACAGGAGCCATCTGCTATACAGCTCCTAGCATTCTGGTGAATATAGGAGCAGTTATCCCCTTTCTGCACAGCAACAGAAAAATGCCTCTGGGACACACAGGGCCACCAGAAGTATTATTTTAAAATGAAAATCGTAACAGCTGCAGTCCAATGCCTTGTCTGGAGGCTGCACTCATCTGCCCAGACAACAAGCAAGCAAAAGTTAATTTGAGGTTACAATGACTGGCCCCTCTGTAGCAACCACTTTGATAGTGCCCTCAACATCCTAAATGGCCTCACTGGCCCTCTAGTATGCAAATCTCATGGACAGTCCTCAGCATTGGTTAGAAACCACTCTTCTCTGGGCTTGTCTTCTTCTGCTTCTACAAGATCCTCCAGTCTCTGAAACCTATCTGGCACAGCCATGCAACAAGTTCAGCTACATATCATCACAGCAAGCACCACAGGGGGAAACTGCACCTGTTACTTTACCATTTGTCCTGTAGCTCTCAAAACCACCAGTGGTGCAATTCAATAAAAGCTGATGATTTGGCCATTAGTACTAAGGAAGCTTGTCCTCCTATACTGTTATTCACTCTACCAATATTTAGGGCACAAACTGGAAGGCAATATAGAGATTCCCCATCATCATATTTGGTGAGTTTCTACCAACTGTTCCGGAGTAGGGCCGCTATAATACCAGCAAGAGTGACACAGCAGGTTCCAACAACTGTTAGCTATTCTGGTTCACTTTTTTTACACAAGGTTTGCTGAACATACATTAGATGATGCTAATAACACAGTGCATACACTGAAATCCAATGTTACAGCAGCACCTAAATAATTATTGAATATACAGGTAGTCCTTGGTTAATGACCACTTGTTCAGTGTCTGTTCAAAGTTATGACAGTGCTGAACAAGTGGTACTGTCAGCCTTACCAGGTAGACCAGACAGGAAACATGACTAGATGAGCTAATTCTACTTTATTGTAAGGCCACATTAACAGAATCTTGCAAGTCTGAAAGTACAAATCTCCTGCCATCTCCATTATAGTCAAGAAGCTAGGGAAGATCCCTTCTGAACCTCTTGCTCTGCTCACTACCCAGCTGCAGGCTATGCCTTCTCTTATCTGACTGTTCCCCAGGCAGCATCTCTTCACCCCGTCTCCCAAGGTCTTTCCCACATACCATTACAGATACTTATGGCTGATCCTCCAAGTTTCATCCATCCCAGTACACCCACGGTCATGTGATCGCAATCTGGGCGCTTGGCAACCGGCTCACACTTATGATTGTTGCTGTGTCTTATGGTCATGTGATCACCACTTGAAACATTCCTGCCAGCTTCCCGCAAGCAAGGTCAATGGAGAAGCTGGCAGGGAAGGTCGCAAGTTGCTCCTTAAGTCGCTTGTTTTTTCTCCCAAGGAGCTCAGCTAGCGGGCACGGGATCCCAGGGATCTCATACTCCACAGCATGTGCCCACCAGTAGTATCCCCCGCCACCTGCACTCCGCAGAGCCTACCCAGCCACCCCTTGTCTGGCCATGCTGTGGCAGCCACCTGTGCACCCTCCCGCACTCTGCAGGAGCCACCTCCTGCCTGGCCATGCTCATGCTGTGGCAGCCATCCCCTCAGCTGCACACAGTAGCACTCACCAGTCTGCTGGACTACTTGCAAGCTGCCCAGGATTTGCAACTTCCTGCTGTCTTCCCCACTGACTTTTCTTGTTGGAAGCTGGAAGCTGGCAGGAAGTCACAAGTCATGGTCACATGAGGCCCTTGCTTATCAAAGGCAATGGGGACTGCCAGGATTGCTATTACTAAGTGATGCGGTCATGTGATGTTGCACTTTATGACTGTATCACTTAGCGATGGAAATTCTGGTTCCAATAACCATTGTTAAACGAGGACTACCTGTACTGATAGTGATGATAAAAATCACCAATAGGGTCTAATGAAGGTATCTGATAGAATAAGCCATCCACTAAATCTCCTGAATCAATCAATGTTTAAAGTTATGAAGAGACATGTACATACACGCACACATATACTGTATTAGTAGATACAGTAATTCAGCAATAGAACAAACTGACTAGAATTGGTTTAATTTTTACCCAAAAAGGATTATTCAAGTTTAGGGACTTATTTCTTGTGACAAGAGTTTAATCAGATCTGCCTATTAATTTCTATCTCCCCCTCTTAATAGACAGATACACATAGCTACGTACACACCCTATCATGTTTATTGGTAGCACATGAAGCCAGTAATAGTCTGCAGTGGCAGGAAATAAAGTCTTTATGCCCAGTATGAACAGAAGATGGAAACAAGGGCAGTAGTCGTACATTTGTGCCCTGCTCCCAATCTTTTCTCTCTTAGCAATTTTACTGATTCAACTGGGAGTTGCACCCCATCTTAGGCCTAAGGGAGCAAAAATGCTATGAATCACCAGTAATTTGCTTACTAATGATACAGATAATCTTGTTCCCAAAATCCAGCTCAAGCTAGCAGTTTATTCTTGGCCTTTGTTCAAAAAAGATGAGGGGAAAGAGACAAATCTTTGGGAAAGCTTTGCTTATGTATTTTGTATTTATTAGCAATATGTAAAATGGAGCAATTCATTTCCTGAATGTTCCATTTTCTCCCCCAGAATAGGTTGATCCAAGCATATGGGGATGATTTATAATATAAGCATTCTGAAACTCCTTTTAGGTTTTAAATCTAAAGTATTTACGTGTTGTCTCAGAATTAATTACCACGATGCAGATACCACTTAGTATTTTATTTTAGCAAAAAGAATACCTTCAGTGGCTAGGCAAGGCTATCAGAAAAACCCTGGAGTAGAGCTTTGAAAAAAGTGTCAGTTCTCCAGCTCTGAATGTCTGACATACACCTCCCCTTTCTTTCTGGAAATACTTCTGATATGATTGGTGATAAGGGAAGGGTTGGCTGTGCCATTTTCAGACTCCCTTAATGTTGCTTAGTGGTGCTCTTTAGTTTAACCTCTATTGGCAAAACTGAGCCATCTTCTCAACATTTTCTTCTACATTTATACCTTTAGTTCTCATTCAGAACAAGAAATGGTCTTGACGGTATACTTCTTCCGAATGCCTCCCAGCATCTACCACTTTACTCCAATTGCAAGCAAATATAAGGTCAGAAAATTTTGCTTTATGAAATAACTGAACAAAGTGGAAAAGAACTTCATATCTCTATTTTAATCTCAGAATCTTTTCTTTGTTCACCAGCTCTATTTGCAACTGCTTCTGTTACATTATCTCTGAACTGACTCGGTTTTTTCTGGCTTCCATCTAACTGTCATCCCTCCCTCCTTTTCTGACCAGTTAGCTTTCATTCTTCCCATATCTTGCTATCCCACCACCTCAGAAATTCTGGATCACACTAATCAACCATTTTCTCACCTGCACTGACCAAACTGTCCTGATCACACTCGACTGATCTTCTCTTGTTCTCAATGAACACATCTCAAGTCACAACAAGAAAGAATCCGGATCTGTAGCCATTCTAGCTTAATCTGCACTCGTGCCTGACATCTGAATTTCAGACATAATCAGCAGCTGCCATAATTTTAATAAGGTACCGATAGCCATTTAAAAAATTAAATGGTATTCATTTTCTTTAATATTAGGAGCCAAAGTTCTATTTTATCACCTTATGAAATCTACCTGATATTAAAGAACATATACTGTGGAAAACAATATATATATATTTTGTACATATATATATACTAACACTTATAAAGACAATTATACAATAGTGAGAGAAGACTATGAAGACTATGTTGCCTAAATATACTACCTTGCAACAGTTAACTGCATGTGTTCATATATCAACAAGAACATCTTTAAATCCATGTCCTTGAAGCAACTGGTACCCTCACTTACATGTGCTGGGAATTGATTCCAATATGTGTCTAGAGCACCAGTTTGGGGGATACTACCATAAAGCAACATTTTATTTATTTAATTATTTATTTTATCTAATTTATCCCCACCCATCTCCTCCTGTCGGAGGCCTCTACATTCCACCACAACAAAATTTAAATATTTGCTGAAACTATTTAAAGTATTTCCTTTATTGACTTATATCAACAGCCTCACCAACAGTTCTTATTCTACTAAATGTAAATCTACTGAAAATGTAATGCTAAAAAAATAACACACTGTACCTTTCTTGTCATCACCAGCAGCAACCTCAGCCAAGTAACGGTAGTAGTCCCCTTTCATTTTCAAATAGAAAACTTTGCTTTCTGCTTGGGAAGCATTAGGAATCAAAAACTTTTCCAACAGAGACTGCAATTAAGAAAAAAATTGTCAGAAAGGTTTACATACTGAGAACTTTTAATATGTTATTAACTATTAAAATTGGCTAAACTCTTGTAAAATGTTTTCTCATTAGTGCTGCAGAGAATCAAACTACTGTATTTTGTATATTGTACTAATGTTACAAATAAACTTACATCTAGCCTTTTAAAAGTAGCTCATTTGAATATGCATACTTAAGTTTAGTATGTTTGGCCCAAAATAAAGAAAAAAAGATACAAGCCAATTTATGTAAAGC
This sequence comes from Candoia aspera, assembly GCF_035149785.1. Classification (NCBI taxonomy): domain Eukaryota; kingdom Metazoa; phylum Chordata; class Lepidosauria; order Squamata; family Candoiidae; genus Candoia; species Candoia aspera. Next base: position 187,893,952 of record NC_086155.1, read on the forward strand.
TTTTCTATTTAACCATCTAGAGCCAATTCTTAGTTTCAGTAAGTAATCAAGCAAACATATAGCAGTACTGTTTACCTGCTGTAATGCACAGAAAAAGTAGAACCAAATTCATTTGGTTCCATTTGCTTTTGAAAGTTACTGAAGATAAATAGTTACTAGAAGATTCACTAGCTCTATGTTTGTGGTATCTGAATAGGACTGTTCTAATAAGCCTTAATTTGTAATGTAAAGTGCCTGCCTGATATTTATACAAAGCTAGTCTTTCAGCACATAAAGATAACTTCAAAATGAATAAGAGCTACTAAATGTAGTGGTTTCAACTGCTTACTGTTCTCCACATTTAGGTGGATTTTCATACACTTTTATCTACTTTTAACACAGTTGCCCAAATAAACTATGTTAGTACTCTTACTTTAAAAACCTTATATGCAATCATTCAGAGATTTCAGGATAGCTTCTAATATTAATATAGTAAAATAAAAACAACTTAGACTAGGTAGAAAATGCATCAAGCTGCATATATGTATCTATGCATGTACATATCCTTTTGATACTCTTTTCTGCATTCCATCTTCTTTTAACTGGTAACCCACTTACTTACTCCCTAAGCAACAGAAACTATCTGAAAATGAACCTGCTCAGGAATTCTTTAAGCAACTGCTTAGCCAAACAGGAATTACTTTTCTAATAATGGCTTCAACGTAAGGCTAATGCTTGATTCAACCAGAGAAGCAGATCTCTGGATGCTAAATCCGCAATTAGGCCTGCCTATGTGACCAATTCATTTAACCATTACTCCATATGCAGGGGAGATACTAACAGAAAAATAGCTCCCATGTGGCTACTGTAACATTTAAAACATATCAAATTAAGATTAAAAAGTGCAATAGTAACAGAAATACTGGAGAAAAATCACCCAATTTAATAGTTACAACTTCCATGTTAATTGTCATAGTGATAGGCCAACTATATAAAATTTGCCTTAAACAATAATAAACTATTATTTATTTATTTCTCATATTTAGCTCTGGGCAGTTTACAATAAAATCCCACATAAAACATAAACATTAAAATCACATAAAACAATTATAATAAAACACAATAAATAAATAAAATCCAAGAGAAATGTAAAATCCAGGCTGGTGGGAGGGACTCTAGGGTACGAGCCATCCCCAAGAATGGCTATTCACTTTCCCGCCCCAGGTGAGATGGCAAAACCAGGTCTTCAGGGCCTTCCGGAAGGTCAGGAGAGAAGGGGCCTGCCTCACCTCCGGGGGCAAGATATTCCAGAGAGCAGGGGCCACCACAGAGAAGGCCCGCTTCCTGGGCCCCGCCAGATGAAATTCTCTTATGGATGGGGTCCGTAACATGCCCTCTCTGGATGATTGGGTGGGGCGGGCCGATGTAATGGGGATGAGATGGTCCCTCAGGTAACCTGGCCCCATGCCATGTAGGGCTTTAAAGGTAATAACCAACACCTTGAATTGGACCCGGAAGCAAACTGGCACCCAGTGCAGCTCGCGCAGCAACGGTCTTATATGTGCCCACCTAGGTGCACCAAAAATAGCCCGTGCGATTGCATTTTGGACCAGCTGAAGCTTCCGGATACTCTTCAGGGGTAGCCCCATGTAGAGCGCATTGCAGTAGTCTATATGGGAGATAACCAGGGCGTGAGTGACTGTTTGGAGGGCTTCACGATCCAGGAACGGGCTTAACTAGCGCACAACCCGAAGTTGCGCAAAGGCCCCCCTGGCCACGACTGCCACCTGCTCTTCGAGCAGGAGTTGTGAGTCCAGGAGAACCCCCAGATTATGCAGAGTCTGTCTGGGGCAGTGCCACCCCATCCAGAACTAAAGATGACAGTTTCCCGGAAGATGAAGCCCCATCAACCCACAGCCACTCCGTCTTACCAGGGTTCAGTTGAAGCCTGTTGTTAAACATCCAGACCCCCACAGCCCCCAGGCACTGAGAAAGGGCAGTCACTGCATCACTTACCTCACCCAGGATAGAGATGTATAATTGGGTATCATCAGCATACTGATGATACCTCAACCCGTGATGACGGATGATCTCACCCAGTGGTTTCACGTAGATGTTAAACAAGAGAGGAGAGAGAACCGAACCCTGCGGCACCCCACAATGGAGGGGTCAAGGGTCGGATCTCTCCTCTCCTATCACCACTGACTGGGACCGGCCCTGGAGGAAGGAGGTGAACCAGCGCAGAACTACGCCACCCACCCGCAACTCCCTGAGCCATCCCAAAAGGATACCATTATGCATTCTTCCAGAAGTTTAGCACTAAAAAAGACAATTTTACACTAATCCTAGTCACCAATGAAGTAATGAACTTGTAAAAATGTGTTTCAATACCAAAGACAGGATAACACCATAGTTCCAAAAGACTGTCACTGAACTATAGACTGTAAGAATTATGTATCTCTAAACACAATTCTAACTGATACACTGGATGTCCATTAAAACTGGGAAGTTTCTTTTAGTAGCTGCCTCAAAAGCTTCCAAACAGTTTGGAGGATGATATTAAAAAGAAAATTGTTGACAGTTCAGAAAGAATCATCATCAGCCTCTTTATACAGAATGTTTTGCTGAAAAGGGTCACTAATCCTTTTAATATAATCACCAACCTTCCATTCAGAAGTTAGTTAGCATTAAGGTGAGAAACCCTAATCCTATTCAGGTTACATGCTCTCTTAGATTGAATTACTGCCACTTTCATACTGAGCCAGCTGGCAGAAAAAATTTATTTCCTAATTATCTACCCTTTATGTATCGTTCTTTTAATAATATGTAGGTGAGAAATTAATAACCTACTCTTTTGCAAGAAAGTAGTTGAGTTCAGAATTGCAAAGAGAGCAATGGCCTCAAAAACAAAGAGCCAGCTGCATTAGTAAAAACTGAACTTTACTAAAAAAAAGCATGAATAATTTCTAAGCTAGTAACTGATTCAAAAAAGATCAAACAAAGATGTAAGGAGTATACTGAAACACTGTATAGTAGAGAGGTTACCTTAGAGGATATTCCCTACTTACAAGACCTTCCAGTACTAGAAGATGAAGTTAGATCAGCACTCTGGTCATTACCAAGTCAGAAGGCTATAGGAACTGAGGGAATACCCATAGAAATATGGCAAGCAACAGAAGGGGGATCAGTAAAGATTCTAACCAAACTATGCTGGTAAATCTGGAGAATGACACAATGACCAACTGATTGGAAGAGGTCAATCTACATTCCGAGAGAGAGAGAGAGAGAGAGAGAGAGAGAGAGAGAGAGAGGAGAGAGAGAGAGAGAGAGAGAGGGGGGGGGGGAGGGAGGGAGGGAGGGAGGGAGGGGGGAGGGGGGAGAGGGAGGGGGGGAGAGGGAGAGAGAGACTGAGACTTAACAGAATGTGCAAACTTTTGTACAATATTCTTAATGTCACATGCTAGCAAAATAATGCTTAGGATCATCCAATGCAGATTAGAGCCCAAAGTGGAAAAAGAGATACCAGATGTTCAAACTGGCTTTAGAAAAGGCCAAGGAACATGAGACATTATTGCTGATGCACACTGGATAATTGAGAAAGGCAAAGAATACCAACAAGGTCACTATGTAGTTTATTGATTATAGAAAGGCCTTTGATTCTGTCCACCGTGTCAAGCTGTAGAATGTGCTCATAAAAATCTAGTGGTTAAGGCAATGGGCTAGAAATCAGGAGGCTCTGAGTTCTAGTCCCGCCTTAGGCATAAAAGCTGGCTGGGTGACCTTGGGCCAGTCACTCTCAGCCCAACTCACCTCACAGGGGGGTTGTTGTGGGGAAAATAGGGAGAGGAAGGAGCATTAGGTATGTTTGCTGCCTGAGTTATTTATAAAAATAAAGGTGGGATAGAAAATAAATAAATAATGGAAAAAGAAACATTGATAATCTGTGCTATACTGATACTACTCTGATAGTTGAAAGTGCAAAGGATCTAGTAATAAAAGTCAAAGAGCACAGTAAAAAAAAGGGACTAAAATTAAATATAAAGGAGATCAACTAATGACAACAGATACAACAAGCTTTAGAATTTACAATGAAGATACTGAAGTGGTAGATAGCTTTTGCCTTTTAGGATCAACCATAAACAGTAAATAAACAAGCAGTCGAGAAATACACCATACTAGCACTTGGTAGGGCAGCCATGAGGGCCTTGGAGAAGATATTCAGTTGCTGTGATGTGTAAGAAGAGAATAGTGCAAGCAAAGGTATTCCCTATGATACTCTATGGAAGCGAAAGTTGGATTTCCCAAACAACCAGGCTCAAATTATCCTACTTTGGTCACATCATGCAAAGACCTAGCTCTCTGGAGAAGGCTCTAACGCTGGGAAAGGTGGAGGGAAAGAGAAGAGAGGCTGACTAGCAGCAAGGTGGATACACTCAGATACAGTGGTGATGGGTGCACCATTGAAAGACCTAAAAGACCAGGTTATGGACAGATTGTGATGGGGTAAACAGAGTCAACACTGACCTGATGGCACACAATCAATTTCAAAGCAGTTACTTGGAAAAGGGTAATAGAAATTGCATTCCACATGGGATCATTTTGACAACTTATTTCAAAATAGTAAAGGGAAATAAAGCAAACAGACATTACAGTAATAAGCTCTGGAGGCTGCAAATTTAAAGATAAATGACCAGAAATTTCACATAAAGAATCAGACTGGCAAAGGACAGCTATTGCTTTCCATTCCTCTTCTGTACAAAAACTAAGCAGGCTGGCAGGGAAGAGAAGTCCTCATTCTGCAACCAGTTCAGAAATAGTTTCTTGCAGCCCCAGCAGGCTAGCAATTTTTAAAAAATAAATTGAAGCCCAATCACTTTAATACTTAAGAAAAGAATGTATTTGTTATTTAAGAAGTTAAGCTGACTAGTAGAGGAGAGAGGGTAATTTGAAGGCAATCTCACATTAAGTTTGTCTTTTATAAAGACTGAATATAAATACACAATTACCCCATTTTGATAATAGGATTTATTAATTCTATTAGTAAGTTTAAATTTAAGCTTTATAACATCATATCACCTGATCCCAGCAGCAAAAAAGTGTTATTCAGCAGCCTAACATTAAGGAGCCAATTCTACTTGTATCAGTAAAAAAGAAAAAGAAAAAAGGAAGTATGTGTGAAAGAAAAGTGTTGTTAGAATCTGGTCTGTGTATCTGAAAGAGAAGGAACAGCTAGCATGGATATTGATAGAGCTAAGCTGGAAGAGAGGCCAATGTTCAGCTTTATTCTGGCCACCAAGACCTGTTGCCTATATCTGTAACAGCAGCTCTATGCACTTTCCAGTTGCAGAATCAAAACTCATGAAGTTGTAATGTACACTGATGAACTCATACACAAACGGATCAGCACTAACCATTAGTGGACAGCACTCCTTGCAGTTTGCTGCCATTGTTAAAAAAAAAAGCCACTGTTGCCCAACATTTTCCATTCAATCACAAGAAACCACACTAAAGGACAAAATTATGTTTGGCAGCAAAATTATCAAATAACATGCCACTAATATGTGAAACAGCAGCAGATGGCATTGCAGCCGTGTGCTCATCTAACTCTTCTACTGCCCACCATCTTTCTTCTACAACTTATTTTTCACCAAGCCTCTTTCCCTCCTGCCCATGTTTATAGACAAACATGTACCTGGAACCTAGCTGTGGAAAAACTGCCAAGGAATGAATCAAAAACAAACTGATAAGTAATATTTTATCCCTTATCTCTCTTCCACGTGCATATTTGAAATTTCTTTTGCCACAAATGGCAATTTAGATAAGATGCTTATGTACTAAGACGGATTCAGTTGATGGGCCATTTTTCTACAAATAATGTGAAAGATAGGGAGATCATGAAATTCACAGTTGCAAATAAGCCATGAAGCTATTCCTTTTACTTGTGACTGCAGCTCAAGAATCTTCTCTATACCATTCTCTTAGATGTTGGCAACATTAACACATTTCTGAATTTTATACCTTCTAATGCCAACAATGGTATTTTTAATACCATTATTAAAATGGTAATTTAATACCAAACTGTATTTTCATGCAGCGAAGAATTTTTTTTCTGCTATTACTGTATAAATACTTATTCATATGCTCTTTTCTCAATAATTCTATATTTCAATACCTTGCCCAAAACCTGGCATACTGCACATTACTTTACAAATCAACTATTATATGGTCACTACAGCTACCCAGATAAACCACCATCTTACATCTTTTTCCCCTCAGACAAACAAATTGCAGATAGTGAAGAACTCTGTTCCAATAAATTAACCTTCTATTTAAGATTCTTTGCTGGCCTATTATGATGAAGGAAGAAACCAGTATTTAGTATTCAGCTTCTCATATGCAGATGCTGATAATGAGCATTAAAATCAACTGGGATTTCAGTAATTATACTACTGATGAATTGCACTATTAATGCTCAACTTCCCTTTTGATGAGCTGAAACATTTCACTTGTCCCAAAGAAATGGGACTAAGAGCAATGCAGACATAAATAAAAGTGCATGGTTCCCCCCCACAAAGGTTACTGCTTCTTCTAAATACCAAGCCAACTGAAATCTTTATATTATTTAGAAGAATTCTTCACTGTTTTATTTAATTTGAATTATTCTGGAGGAGTTACACCTAACTAATTAGCATTATTGATTTCTGACAGGAAATTAGAGATTAGAGAGGAAATTAGAGAAATAGTACATCAACTTTAGGAAAGAACTTGAAATCTTAAGTGTCCTGAAATGTGTTCATCTCTGATAAACCCACTTGTTTTAAGAACCTGACATCCTGCAACTTTCCAAGCCTTAGCACTATTGATCTCCAACTCAATGAAAATGGAATGAGGGAGAGATCTCCATGTGCACTTGTATGAGACAACTCATTAACTGAGGTTTCTAGAGCTCTGAAATATTTTCTCAAAGACTACACAGAACCAGTTCTTGAAGTCACAGCTTATCCCTCATCCTGCAAACCATATACTTTCCAAAGGTGTTTTAAATTTGGGAGGAAATTCATTTCAGTCTAAGGATGCAGTTTTTGTGATGGCAAAGCTAGCCTTACAGTAAGATCTCAGCTGCCACCCTAAGTTGTTGGACTTATTACTGATTAGGAATATTATTTTCTAATACATACCAATGCTTCTCTATTAATATCTAGATGAAAAACATGTTTACAAATTAGCAAATTCTATACAGTGATTCCATTGGATTATTTTTCCCCGCTTTCATTTATTTGCACTTACTAAAAATGAAATTATTTTTAGGCGTAACAAAAACCTGTGGCAGAAACATGCTTTTTAAATATCAGTTAAGTATTTTTCATTTTGAGTTCACTTCAACGGAACTATGATTCAGTATTATATGGATATTGCATTGCAAACTGTCCATTTTTGCTAACATTATGAATAGTATCTAGAAACCATAGTTTAATAAAGTAAGATAATGGATTGAAGAAGATTATAGATAGTCCTCACTTAATGACCATTTGTTTAGCAACCATCCAGAGTTACGATAGCACTAAAAAAAGAAATACTTCTGTTCCTCGCACTTATGGCCGTCACAGCATCTCGCGGTCACATGATTGCCATTTTCGACCTTCCCAGCCAGATTCCGATAAGCAAAATCAATAGGGAACCATGTGATTCACTTAACAACCATGTGGTTCGCTTAACAATCATGTGATTCGCTTAACGACCACGGTGATTTGCTTAACACTGCCACAAAAATGGTTGTAAAATTGGGTCTGGATTTGCTTAATGACATGACTTAGCAACCTAAATTCTGGTCCCAATTGTGGTCATTAAGTAAGGACTACCTATAATTGCTTTATGACATTACTTTAGTTCATACTGGCAATCTCACAAGCTTATTTGCAAAATTTTACAATTTTTGCTCTCTGCATAAAGATAGAGAATTAACCAATGCTAATGTGTACAGAGGTGGGTCATACAATTTATCATTTTGTTTAATTTAGATGTTATCTGGTATACTTTAATTAGCACAGCTGGCCATCATTTTGAAATCTGGATCTAAATGCTTGAAAAAATATATAAATGAATATAAAATATAAATATAAATGAAGCCATTTCAATGAAGTTGCCTAATAATCCCAGGTTTAAAAATGAGACACCCGAAATTTCAACAGATATTAATACTAACCCTGACTCCCAATGACTCTGGATGGCTCACAAGATACAAACTGAACTTTCTATTCACCTGCTCAACTGTTAAAAATGCTTTTATTCAGAAACATTTCCAAAACCCACGATCAGTAACTATTAGGGCTAACCAAAAATGGACAAAACTGTAGCTGTTTTTACAATTTTCAGATCTCCATCAGGCAATGTTAAAAACTTCAGGTTGTGAGAGAGAAGAGGAATAAAATATAAAAGGCTGACAATATTAAACTGAAGAATTGTATGATCAATATCTTAAGATAAGTCTTGTTTTCTGTTTAACAGATACAGGCTGGTTTTATGAGAAAATTATCCATTTTACATTTAGGATTCATTGTGCTACCCAGAATGATGGAAATCGAAGTCAAAACACCTAGAAGGATTCAGACTAATTCCTGGTTTCTAGCCACTCCCCAAAACAGAATATGCCAAGTGGAATTAAATATATTCATATCAAGTCAAAATCCTTCAAAGTATTAGCTTAGCACAGGGTTTCTCAACCAGGGTTCTCTGGAACCCTAGGGTTCTGCGAGAGGTCACTAGGGGTTCCCTGGCAGATCACGATTTATTTGAAAAATTATTTCAAATTCAGGCAACTTAACATTAAAGAGGTAAGTTTCATTCTTCATTTTTTGTTTAAGAACACCGTTAATGCATATAAACAGGCCTACACATGAAACGAATGTAATGATTTTGTAACTTCTGGCCTATATTTGAGCCTGAATATGCAGGGGTTCCCAGTGGCCTGAAATATATTTCAAGGGTTCCTCCGCAGTCAAAATGTTGAGAAAGGCTGGCTTAGTATGTTATACAAATATGACCATGTATGTATGCTTGTTCAGAAACCATAAACACATGTTACTTAAATTAGTTTTCGGATCAATTACATCACTGGCAAGAGAGGGGCATAATTCAGTCTAGTTATTCTTCTCTCTGCCAAGTTAAGATTTTACTTAACAAGTGAATGTTACAGCTGTGTTGGGACTGTATGGAATTATTAATAAGGAGCTAATGCACTTCACCATACTTTTGCCTAGACCAAGTTTGTGGTCACCAGGATCCTAACCTCCCTTTCAGCACAGACCCATGTATTTTTCTTGAACCAAAGGGCTTCCAGATGGGCAGATGATAGTTAAGACAAAGGCAGAAAAAGGCAAATTGAGTTACAATTGATCAAGCAAGATTCAGCGTCAATCTTGTTTTCAGGTGCCAGCCAAGAGCTTGTGCTACATCCCTGACAAGTGCTATATTCTCCAGCACCAACATATTAAAATTCAGCAGTAAATCTCCTCATGCTGTTTAGGGGCTGGAATAGAGGTATTAACTCTGTATAAGGTTGAGGATAACCTCTATTCCCCAGGTCCAACCTTGAAGGGGAAGCTGGGGCTGTTGCCACAACAACATTAGCAAGCATAAATACAGATCTCTAAACCTCATAATTCCTTACCAGTTGTAACTGTGGGAAATGAAACAAATGCCTATGAGATAAGAAAGGAATCCTGAATTGTGTTCAATTCATGCATGGTAACTTTAATCTCCCTGGTTTCTATGATAGCCTCTATGCTGTTCTCCCAGAGAGTGATCTCACTGAAAAGAGCCTCCATATAAAAAAGGGGTGAACCATGAAATATTTTCCCCAGCTTGTTTCATGCTTGCACATGTGATTCTAAAAAGTTCTAAATGGCTTACAACCTGGGACACAAAAAGGACAAAGCACAGTACATAGAACTTAAAGGTAATTATGGATTCAACCACTATAGTTAAAAGCATCTAGCTCTGAGCAATGCCTGGTCAGGAGATCATATAAGCAAACCAGTCTGAGGAAATAAGGCCATAACAAGTGCAAAGCCTCATAGCCTTAATCTTATTTTATCTTATTTTATTTTTATTCCGCCTTTATTATTTTTATAAATAACTCAAGGGGGCGAACATACCTAATACTCCCTCCTCTTCCTATTTCCCCCACAAAGTGAGGTGGGTTGGGCTGAGAAAGAGCGACCGGCCCAAGGTCACCCAGCCGGCTTTCGTGTCTAAGGCAGGACTAGAACTCACAGCCTCCTGGTTTCCAGCCCATTGCCTTAACCACTAGACCAGACTGGCTCTTAATGCATGATCCGACCCCCGACCCCCATGCCAGAATAAAGCCATTCACTTTTGAGGGAGAAAGTAAAAGTTTACACTTTAGAGGCAATGCTAGAAGGATGGAAATTTTTCCCCATCTTTCAATCCCAAAAGGGATGCTCAAGTGGAAAAGGGAAGCAACTACTCATCCTTTAGGAAGCAAAAGATCACATTCAACACTCCTTTTAGCAAATACAAAACAAAAAATCTTGACTGGAGAGACTTTCCTTATCTCACTAAAGACCTATATGCTACATCCAATTTAGGTGAAATGAATGCAGAACAAGGACTAGAATAAAAATAATAAAAAAAAACCTTCCATGGGAATGGTCTGGGTGATGAATGGGAGAGTGCACAATGGGTGGGAGGGGAAAAGTCCAAATTTGCCAGGGCAAATCTAGTGGGATGTATGTATTCATACATATACCTCCTGTGTGCTGGGTCCCCCTTCAAGCACCCAAGAATAAAGAAATGCTATACTGCCAATGAAAAAGAAATGTGAACTTTCTGTTCAAGCCGAGCATATTTCCACTTAAATAGTGCATATTCATATAATAGGCCCCAATTACACATATACACAAAAATTGCCCCTCTTCACTGAAAGACCCTAACATGTATTAGCCATATTAACTCTCTCCTGGATCAGATCCTTTATAAAATGAGATTACAGAAAGCTAGAGGGCCAGTAAATGCTAATACTTAGTTTACGAGCTACCTTCTAGGTTTACTGATATTGTACAAAAAAGGAATTTTTCTACTTAGTTTACACCAATTCAAATTATCCAAGTAAGCATTTCCCCTCCTTGATATTTATAACTGGAAATACATAAGGTTTGCCATAATTTGAAGTGCTGCAATAATCTGGGTAAGTCAGTTTCTGACATCTGATGGAAACTGAGACTACAACTTTATATTATAGTGGAAAAATAATTTAAACATTCAGGTTTCTATTAGCTAACAAATATAACCTCACTTTCTTAACTCTAAAAACTGTAGTACATTAAGTAGTGTGTTTTTAGAAAGGAAAATGTATTTTTGCTACAACTAAATAAAATTCACTACGAGACTAATTGGCCAAGATGCCATTTCATATATATTCTACATCTCTTGTGATTATCATTCTAATTTCCTCAGTGGCTTTTATATGGAGAAAAGCCAAGGTAAATGAATGACCTTCAAATAAATATGCTTAAAATATGGCTTTTGGACATAAACAGCTTAAACAGTATATTAAAATGCATGTTAATTATGCTAAAATGATTGATCCACTCCATTAAAAGTTCTCACTGAAATGTATACAATTTCAAATATTTGACTTTTTTTTCACATTAACACACAAGCTACCAGAAGTAAGAAATCACTGGTTTATCAAATAAAAAATAAGATTTAAAAAACCACATTTGGTATTGCTCGATTTTTTTATTCATATAATCATGTTTAAGATCAAATAGTGCAATTACAGATAATGTGCTTTGATCTTATGGTTTAAATTAGACTTGTAGTACTGTTGGTGCTTTCTCTTTCCCCTCTTTCAAAGTGTTCTATATGGGTGAGTCATTGCTAACATTACATCATCTTATTTAGGGAGGGGCTTTATTTCTGTAGTGAAAATTAAAACTTCTCACTGAAAGCATATATCCTGTATGTTACACAGAAAATACTGTATCTTTCAAAAGTAGATTGAAATATTTTACTTTTCTAGAGTGTTAAGTGATCACATACTTCTCATTTACTCATTTACAATTTAATGAATTGTAACTTACTGACATGAATTATGTCACTGTAATATCTAAATATCATGCTAGGTTTCCAGGTATAAAATCTTAGAAAAAACAAAGTCATCCTACTATCTGATTTTCTAAAGATGGCAGTGCAAGAGATTTATAAGAGATTTTTCAAAAATGCATAAAACATGTTGGCATTTGCCTAAACAAGAATTCATCTGTTCTTAAATGTAAGAAAAAAATTAAAATTAATCCTTACCAACACATCATTGCAGATGTCCCTTAGTTCAGTCTCAATTTTCTCTCTGTATTCTCGAGCCATTTGCTGCTTTTTCTCAGCACCTTCCGTCTTTTGTTCAATACTTGAGACAACTCTCCAAGATGACCTTCTTGCTCCTACAACATTTTTGTAAGCGACAGAGAGAAGATTCCTCTCCTCATTGGATAATTCTGCTCCTTGCTCAGTCACAGATTTCATGCAGGCTGCCATATCATCATATCTCTCAGCCTGCTCAGCCAGTTTGGCCTTCTGCACCAGCTCGTTTTTATCCATGCTGATTTCTCTACAGAATGAAAAATATCAAAGTATTATCAAACATCTACCAAACAAAAGCATTTGGCATTGAGCTGTCTCTTAGCAAGGGCATGGGCAGACTGTTAAGGCTTTGATCTTGTATGTATGAAAAACAAATTCAACTTCAAATTATCCTTAATCCAAAATGAGTACAGGATTACAAATTGAGTTCCTATAATTCTGTCAGAATAGGAAGCAAATTTATTTTCTACTCAGTGAAAATACAGAAATAATCTAGGACCTCTGCAATTCTATAAAACCTTCAAGCATGGAATGCAAAGCTTCAGCCTTCTATCCCTAGATGATCCTGACTCTTTTTTTCAAGCAGCTTCACTATTTTGAAACACCCATTTTGGAAGTTTGGCAGTTAAGAATTTCACTGGACAATGTCTTGTGAAAGTCATCTTTCACAAATGCAACTCAAGTTACAGACAGTACCAGCTTCTTTACAACCCTACATCCTTATACACAACTATTTTTTTTTATTATTTATCATTAAGTTTAAAGGCATTAAATATAACTATAGCTCAGTTCAAGAGGATCCAAAGTACATGTTAAGATTACAATACAAAGCTATTACTCTGGACAAAACTTGGTTCTACTTAAATATCCTAGGATCAGGATGCAGAGCTGCAATCTTTGAGTTATACTAACCGAGCTGCTCAGGTTTGAAAAACTTTTGATTGTAGTCTATCACAATCTTAGCCACACAAGTATTTCAAAGAATCATTATGGCTCCTGTAGTTCCTCATGTATAATAAAATTTAATGCTAGAGAATTCTAATACGGGGAAATAATTTTTAAAAGGCTCTGTGCCCTCATGGTAGCTTTTTTGCAAGGGACCTCTGCTTTTTAAGTGAAACGGAACAAGTTGTGAAAAAAAACCCCGGAATAATCCCCTGTAGGATAGAAGCTGCGAGCTGACTATATAAAATGGAGCTGCTCGGTGTGGCCTGGGTAATGTTGCTGCATTGGCACAGCTCGGAAGGCGACCGAACAGCGAGGCTACGCGCACAAAAACGAACCCGACCGAGATGTGGGAGAGTCGGAAGAGGACAAGATAAGCCAGGCCAGACTTTGGTCGCTCCTCCCTGCGCCGCAACCGCCCGCCCGGCTCTCAGGACGTGAAGCGCCTTGTCTGGGCTCTTTGTCATGGCGGATTCGTGTCAGAGCCCAGCCCACTTCTGTGCACGTTAATCCCCCTCACCTCCGCCCCGCGCCGGGAGGGAGATGCAGCATCTCCGCCCCTGCAAACCGAGGAAAAGGGGAAGCCCAGGCGGCGCCTAACAGCGGGAGGACGAGGAGACACGCCCGCCCACCTGCCTGCCTTCCTGCCCCGCTCCTTCCCAGCCCCGCGGCGCCCTCCCGCCCCAAGGGGGCCTCTGGCACCGCCGCGATGAGCTGCTCCAGCCCACCACCTTTCTCCGGCTCTCCTTCTCCCCCGCCCAGAGAGGCGGTGGCGGCGGCTGCTCCTTTCACGGCGGCCCCGCGGATCTCTAATGCGGCGAGGAGCCGCGGATCACACCGGCTGGATGCGCCTCTCTCCGCGGGAGGCCACACCCTAGAAGCCACCCTGCAGTCACTCCAGGCCGGGAATCAGAAGGCCTCCCGCTTCCGAAGGGGAGATGGAGGGAGGAATGGAGAAGCCACCCGACTCCCCAACATGGCGCCCTCACAGGGCAGTCCTCATTTTACGCCTTCCGCCGCCCTCATGGAGAGGTTGCTTGGATTCCCCCCGCCCGGCAGGGGTGAAGAAGGGGGGAGCCCTGCGGGCGGAGGGAAGGGGGCAGGTGGGGGGCCGCAGCTCCTTCCCCCGCCCGCCTCATCGGTACGCCGCCTTTCATAGTGAAGCCTGCCCGACGCCGACACCCCCGCCCGCTCCACAGCGGTAACAACCCCGGCGCTCCGGATGCGTGGAGAAAGGGGCACCGCCCCACGGCTTCACCTGCCACCGCCTAGCCCCAGGCAGAGGGGCTCCCTCCCAAAGCCGCGCTACTTCCTCCCGCTCCCCACAGGGGGAGGCGCGGGAGGCTGCCCAGGCAGGTGGGGCGGCCGCACCTGTGCGAGGGCTGAAGGAAGAGGGCTTCCGCCGCCGCCGCGAATGAATGGCCCTTCCCCAGCAGGCCGCTCGGGCGAATCCGCCCGGCAGAGGGCCGGGAGCCGCCGCCCTTCTTCTGACCCAGGAAGAATGGGGCCGGCGAGCCACCGCCTTGCCGCTCGTCTTCCCCTTTCCTCCCCTGCGGTCTCCCGTGCTCACTCAGCGGCTCCTGCTGTCCCACCTACGGCTTCCGCAGCAAGAAAGGAGGGCGATCCCAAGGCAGGACGCGAAGGAGCGCCCCGTAGGCCGTTACCTGCGAGGTTGAGGGTACCAGAGTCTCTAGGCGGGTGGACCGGCGCCGACTGTGCCTATATCGCAGCTCGCTCCGCTGCAGCCTCACTCTCGCTCTCTCAGCGCCACACACAGGGTCTCCGCCAATCACCGCGTCGCAACGCACGGGCAACACAGAGCCATGACGTCAAACGACGCCATGGCAACCGCGCGCGGGCACGCGCCTGCGCCTACACTTTCCATCCCTCTCTCCTCAGCCCCACCCCGCGGTTGTCTCTCCCCTCGCTTCTTGCTCCTGCCAATGCGATGGCTGCTCTAATCTAACCGCCGCCAGCGCGCGCTCCTTCGCGCGGCCTATCGGCCACGCCTTAACCCTGCTGTTACGCTCTCCCGACGACGGGGGACGCGCGCCCGCGCGCCCTAGACCCCCCTCTCCGTCTACCGCAGAGCTTGTTCGCACGCGCATGCGAGCGGGCCGCGCCTCTTCCCAGCGCAGCCGGCAGTTCAGCTTCTGGAAGCGGAGCAGAGCGGGGCGGGGAGAAATTGCGGGGGCCCCGCTCTCTGTTTTCCGGAGCCGGGATGTCTGCGTTACCGGCTTTGCCCATTCCTAATGTTTTGATAGAGGGCCAAAGTGGACCCTCGCGCCAAGAGGCGAGAGAAACGCCCGACGCCTCCTTCCTTCAGACGCGCGCGTGGCCACCGCTCGACTCTTTTTCCGGGTTTCCAGCCTTGGAGGCCTTGAGCCAAGTCTCAGTCATTCAAGGCCACAGAGGAAGTTCTCTCAGGTCCCTTTAAGATGGCTTGCTACATGTTTGAAAGGAGAAAAAAAAAGTTCGGAGGTAGCGGGAGGCCCAGGCCCAACGCTACGATCAGATTAACTTCTACTTTTAAATTAAGCTGTGGAGCCATCTTGGGAAATGCACAGATCCCAGTATAGTGACCGAATACAAAAGGTGACCTTGCCCGCCTTCACATACTTGTTTTTAAGCCTCGTAATACGTACTGTATATATGAGCTTGTTCCAAGGGGTCTGGTATTTGTCATCGTGGTATCTGAATATTAAAGTGCCAGTTTAAATTACAAGGTATTAAAGAAATACTAAACTTCACATTTACAAAGTGCACTTTTTATATTTTCTTTGGGATAGATACAGAACAAAAGGAAATAGTGCTTTTGAATTGGTTAAGTAGATGTATTTGAGAAAGAATCCACACTTAGACTGCACATCCTATTCCAAGATCTAAACTATAATTTATGCTGCCATGTAAATGACTAAAAAGAAATTGTATAATGCACTAATCTTTGTTAATTACCTCAAAGGATTTAAAAATGTTGAAGTGCTGTAAGTAGTAAAGGTCATAAAACGGGAAAAACTAAGAAAAAATGGGCAGAAGCAAAAATTAAACAGTTGATTTTAACAAAGCTATGCTTGATGAAGTAAGCTTAATGTAACAGCTTCCTAAGGGATTCTTGTATACTTTCACCAATAGTGAGGAAGTTCTGTTAATAAAAATGTCATAAAACTTTGAAGGCAGATAATAGTTATGCCCTTTCATTTGGGTGACAAAAAAGTGTGTTCAAGCAAGGCATAGCTGGATTTATCAAAGGTTTAAAGTCTACCACATATAAAGAGCCCTTATTGAGAAAGACTGCTTCGTGTAATCTCTCAAGATAGTAACTTGAAATGGTCATCAATGTGTACAGCAACTTCTCCAACTTGATGCCCTCCAAGTTTGTGGGAATTCAACTCCCAGAATTCCTAACCAACACAGCCAACATACCTGAAGACTGATCAAACTTGATTAAGGACTATCTCCCATCTTGTAGAAAGAAATCTCATATCATTTGCATTTGTAAGTTCATCTGGTACCCAGCTACTTTAATATAGTAAGACCGTTTTTCTGTTCAAACATGTCAATATTTGGTATCCATTTCAGTCCTAGACAAATTTTTTAGAAGTAAAAAATACTGATTTAATAGAATGCCAACAAATTGGGGGAGAGATTTTGGGACACTCAAGCCTGACACTGCATTTCTTATTCCATGAAGATAGTATTAAAACCATACTTCCTTAAAGGTTTCTAGAAACACTCTTGTTTGCTGTTCGTTTTTGCCCAAGAAATGTGTTCTTATATTGGATAGGCATTTAAACCTGCTTTCTGTCATTCAAATGCTGCAATAAACTAACAGAGAAAAGGAAAGAAGAAAATGATATATTTCATAAACTGTGTCTGAAATGATTCAGTTATAGGTCTTCATCAGAGACAAGAAATCCATGTACCTTATTTGGGCCCCTGAAAAGGAATTTAATCAAGAATATGCTTTTAAAATGTATTGAAAATGAAAGAATCATAAAAAGAACCCTTTTCTCTAAGCAAAGCTATTTGAAAAATGTTGAATACTGTATATTTTTAGAATATTGGCTTTCTAGCATCTTCCTTAGCTCCTCTGAATGTGTGAATGGCATTTATGTAAAGAGGATTCCCTTTTTTGGCATTTCCTTAGCACCTAGCGCATAAGGCTGAATTACTGAGGGAATATAGTTCTTCCCACAAATAGCAACACCATTTATCGATTCAGAGTAAATGTCACTGACCTCCATTGGATAATGTTAATGATGTTCTGAACAACTACTCTATATCAACCTGCACAATTTTCTCTGAAAATGCGTTATTTTTTCACCCTTACTGTATGACCTGTTCATCAGGAGAATGCTCTTCTAGTGCTATGTGTGCCTTAAATTATCTTTTCCCACATGCTCTTACATGTTGTTTCTAGCTTAATGTAGAGGTATCATACCTGGGCTACACAAATCCAGATGACCACTGGGTGGAAGCGAGGGTACACAGGAAATTTTAACATGCTGCCATCTCATGGTTGTCTGGATTTTTTCAATCTAGGTATGGTAGCCCTACAGTACTTAAATGTCAGTGGATGGAAAAAACCCAATCTGGCTACTTCTTTAGATAATTTATTTGCAGTTCTGCTTTCCACTGCCTCATGATAATCAGGTACGCATAATATAAAATTGACGTAAGAATACAGGAATCTGCCTTGTAATTGGACTGACTAGGAATCTACTTTGGGCAAAAGTTGTTCCTGTCTGATTTTTTAAAAATACCGAAGGTTAAACCTAGTGTATTACTTCGCACTCTATCACTGACTTACACTTCCTTAATTATTCCGCCCATTTTTTAGTGAGGAGCTGCTTGTTAACTATAGTCATCTAGTGTTACATCGATAAAGAACTGTAATGCAGGCAGCTTCATTAAAAATAACTCCAGGCATACTACTATCTTTATTGCACTTCCAGGAAGTTAGTCTGGATAACTTTCGTTTTTTGGTTTTTTTTGGCTCAGTTCTTCATTCATTTATATGTGAACAATCCCATTGACACGTAAAATTGCAGGATTTTCCACCCCAGGATTGAGGTCAGCATATACCAAGTGATCTCAGTGGGTGCTTGAAGCTACCAGATGCACCTTCTGATGCAGCTAGCCAAAGCACTTTTTTTGCCTGATACAAGTTAGTGGAGTATATTTATTTCATTTACTTTTCTTGAAAAAATGAAGACATTGAAATCTTGCCCTGAACATCAGGCTACCATATTATAGTTGTTGGTGTTCAGTTGCTTCTGATTTCTTCAAGAACTGATGAACATCATCTTGCCAAGACTATCTCTCAGTAATTTCTTTGAATTTTTGTAAGCTCATGTTTGCTTCATGAGGACCACACAATTCTCTATAAACTTTCTTCAGCTGTAAAAAGAGGAATTGCAAATAGACATTAGAAAAGACAAAGGCTGTAAATAACAGTTGTGCACACTCAAGCCCCATAGAAATTCAAAGAGCTTAATCGCATTAATGCAGTTTTCCCCCCAAATAAGCCATATTTCCCATTGCTAATGCTTTATCTGTTAAACTATTATTTGTAATTTATTGTTTCAAAATCTTGATAAAACTCCTAGGATTCTAACTATGGTCATTAGCCTGCAAATTGACCATGAACGTACACATTCTTCTGTCTAAATAAAGTTGAAAATAAGAGAAAGTAATTAGGATCGGAATTTGAACAAATCATAGGAAGTGGTTTGTCTGAAAGGGTGACTGAGACTGAAACACGTCTGTAATATGTGAAGGGGAGTTATGTGAAGTGAATTTATAAAATAGTCTACATAACTAAGAAGCTGCCTAATAATTCAGTCAGTCATGTGGGTACATACTGTATGCAAAATAAATACAACTAATACTAAAGGTAGTACTATAACAGAGTTAAGTAGAGGTCAGAGACCAAGGTTAAGAGGTGATTCCAACAAAGGAAGAGACCTGAAAGAGGCAATGATGGTTTGGAGTTACTGGGTTACAGTGTGGAAGCTTTTTTTATTTGTCTGAGCCCTCATTCAACTAGCAATGAGAGAATAGCACATCTATAGGTGTACCCTGCCATGCTTCCCTTTCACTAGCATTTGTGCTAAAGGGGATCTAGCATTTAGCATGGGAAAAATTACTTCTTGCTTTTGAATCCCTTGCTAGCTAATAGACTGGTGTTACTTTTAGGTACTGTACAACAGCTGCTACTCCACACAATAGATACTAGCAAGCAAAATGACTAGAACTACATATACATGTCTTCCATGCCTCTGACATTACTTTGTACCATTAGCTATAGTGGAGCTGTAGTGGATATAGCGTATCGTATTGAAAGAAGATGCATCTTCCAACTTCTGTCCATCAAAAACGGAAAGCTGCATTTTATTTTTGTCAGCAGCATGTCTTGGCCCAGCCCTTATAAAGTCTGATGCTTTATAAGGCATTTCTGTGTAACAGCGAGTGTGAAATCTGAATGTAGAACACACAGAATTTCAACATTTTTACTGACACATCCCTGAGGAGAAGGTTGTTAATGAGGGAGAAGAATATTAATGAGTTTTAGCTATTAGTCTTGTTGGCTTTACACAAACTGGTATCAAATGTGGTGAGAAATGCAACTGGACAGATGTTACTGCAGTCATGTTCTGCTATCAGGTTTTCCCTAAGCATCTGATTGGCCAATATGGGAAGAAAATGGAGGGCAAGCTAGGAGTTTAGTCGAGTATGGCTGTTTATACATGTAAGATCATCAGATAATGATTTACAAAAGGTTTTCAGATTAAATTTAACATGCAAAATAGTCCATGGATAGGTTACAGACCAAATTAATGGGATCCATAGGATAATCGAATGAATAGAAACCCAGATGCTTAAAAATATTTTCTGTACAAAAAGCGAATGAGAACACTTTAGAACTTTTATATAAATCAACTGAGATGGCAGAAAATGCTTTCAGTTTCTGCAGAGAAATGTTTCAGTAAAGAATGTCAGTGTTTCAGGACTTTAACAGTCATCCATATTTAACATACAGACAGACCCTAAACTTTCTCAGAAAGGAATGGTGTGATTGGTAGATTTTTGTGAGAACTGAAAAAAACTTGAAAAGACAACCTGACTATCATAAAACTAGCCAGTGATTGAAAGTCATTTGATTCTTCATTTAATTTTGTTGAGCTTTATCTATACAAAGTTTTATCCATGGGATATTTAATGTAATATTTGCATGTAACTTTTATATTTAAATAGATACTGACACAGAAATTAAGAAAATGTTCTCTGTGATCAGTTGATACAGATTAAAAGCAGAAACAAATAAATGGAAAATGAGTACATTCCTCTCACACCAAATTTGGGCTGCCTCCCTTTGTTTTGTCTCTGCTTCACATATCCTGTTTTCTTGCTCATTTCTAAATCTCTTGCACAAGAAAATAACTCTGAGAATTGAATTCACTGAAATTTCTAAAAATATTAGAGGGGAAAGATTGTTTGCCTAGATTTGGAATTGAAACTCAAATGAAATATGAAGTACAGGTAGAAAAAATATCAGAAGGATTACTTATATGGCATTAACAGAAGATAAAATTGTTGCCTGTTTCTAATGGCAGTGGCAGCAGATATTTGAAGTTCTTAGTGAAGTTCACTCAAGCTCTAAGCGGAAATGTTAAATGACCTATGCTATTTAGGAGAAATGTGATTGTTCCAGAAACTTGCTAGATTTGGTTGTAATTATACATACATTTACTTCAGAATAAATCCTGGCACTCAACTGGAATGTACTTCAGAATCAACATTTTAGGATTACTCTGGACTCTGGACAAAACTATCCATTTAACTACAGGGCCAGAACCATATATTAGCCTCCTGAGCAGTGAACTTTATTATGATTATGATTACCACCAGTATTATGTATATCTTGCTTTCTCCCCAAATACAAAATGTTCAGGATACATTTTAAAGATATAATGTGAATAGCAGGATCATATGAGAAAGTGTTTGGCTTGCTCATGTTTTTCTTTGCTGATCACATAGCACAAAGGTTGCCTTCTTGCTCATCCTATTAACAACAAAAAAGCCATCTAATCTTTTTCACTGTGCTTCATTCTTGAGAAAGTTGAAGAAAGCTATTATTAAAGGAAGTCTATAATCTTGCTTATGTGAGACCAATTTCCTTACTAAATTCAATGCAGGCTGAATCTGTGCCATGTTCTAGAACTCATATGTCTTGTTCCAGAACACAAACACAAAGCTGTGAGGAATGGAACTATGCTTCTGTAACATTTCACCAACCAGTTACAGAGACATTCCACATCAAATATTTGCTAATACAAAACTGGGTAAATAAATAATTCCCTAAATAAATAGAGCAACACTTAGTACAAGTCATGCAGGAAATAAAATTGAGCAATCTTGAACTTTCTACACATCAACCGTATTTTTTAAAGCATGAAAGAGCCTTTCTGTAAATTATCCATTCTCTCCTCTCTGTGAAACCAGAGAGATTCAGAGGCAACAGGGCTTTGCAAGAATGTTACTAATAAGTCCTTAAGGGATCATGCATGAAAATGTGAATAGTGGTAACAAATAAGAAGCAGCACTCCATAACTTAAAATGCATTAGACTGTATTTCAGATGAACAGGGAAGCAGGATGATATTTCTTTTAAGTCTTGTGAACTTAAAGGCGCATCATGAATCTTGTGAGAACAGCTCTGAAGAACTGTATTATTATCCTGGAGCACACAGACACTCGTATCAATTGGCATTCCATCTATGCCTTTTTCATAATATAAAGGGTGGTGATGCAAACTTTTGAATCGGGGGGCATATTTGGAATTCTGAGAACAGGTGTGTGCTCTGACACAGTGGTTCCTGAGGGAGGGGGGAGTTGCCCGTTCACTAAATGGCTGCCATCAGACAGCAGGTCACAAAGGATCAAAATACCAGCATCTTTCCTTCCATCTCCTAGCCCCCTCCTCCAATCTGCAGGGCACTATTCTACCCCAAGGTACCTTTGGCCTTTTTCTAAGCAAACAGACGCTGCCATAGAAAGCACAGGGCCCGCTGTTTTTAAAGAAAACATGGGGCCCATTTGGAGTCCAGAAGCATTTGTGGAAATTAAGGTGATGCTAGTGATGGATGTTGTGCAGGAGGCAAGCTTCCCATTTAACAAGAAGTAATTAAAAATGTGTAAAAACCCAGGTGAGGCAGGCAGCCCGGAAGGTGCCAAGGGATGCATCCATCTGTTCTTGCACTGATCGCTCTGTAATATTTATGAATGAAATGGGCAAGATAGTATTTCAGTGAAATATGTTTACTGCCCTATGTCACTGAAATGACACTGTAAAGAAAGTCTGTTCTGGCCTCTATGGAAGGGGTGATCATAAGTGTATATTTACATCTTTACTTCACCAGTGTGTTACATTGTACATTTTCAGACAAGGGGGCTCTTTGAAGAAGACGCGCTCTGATCTAGTGGGAAAACTTGCCAGCCACTCAACCAAGGAGACCTGCTGTTCAATTGCTGCATTGAGAAATGTCAGCTGGCCAGCAAGCTAGGATGCCTGCCAAAACAACCTGCAGCAGCTTGTCTTGAGCTGGAACTACTCAAACTATGAGTAGGCTTTGCACATGCTGGCCAGCCACGTGCCCCTGCTTGGCTTGCGGGACACCCAAAAGGCTGTGGATAGTGGCTGCAGCTGCATTTCTGCTGTGAGGATTGTAAGGTTATGCTTAAGCAAACCTGGGGCTACGGTGCAGCCCAAAACTTTTGTTTTAAATGTTGGCATACCACATTGGGCTAAGGTATGGCTTAACTATGGTTGGTTGAATAAGCCACAACTGGCTGGCTGCCATAATGATATACTTTATAAAGTACAGTTGCCAGATTCATAGAACACAAGCCCAAACCAAGCAAATCAGATTACATAATGTGTGAATGTACAGTGGGCTCCGGTCTACTGCAGCTTCATAATTAAGGTCACCAACTTCCTTGCCAACAAGGAGTTCCAGAGTCATATAATGTAGGCTGAAGGCTTATATAGTTCTTTGATTTATATCCCACTTTTCCTCTGGGAGCTCAAGATGGCATATAGAGCACCCTCCTCCAATTTTTCCAGCAACAGCACCTGAGAAATAGGTTGGGCTGAGACAGAGTGATTAAGCTCCAAGTTGCCAAGCCAGCTTCCATAGCAGAGCATGGATTTGAATCTGAGTCTCCCCAGTCCTAGTCTAACGATTAACCACTGCACTGGACTGGCTTAATGAGGCTTTGTAATCAACGCCTTTATTTTCAAATTGCAAGCTGAGGTTATGACACCGAAAGGCAATTAAATCCACTGCCTTATTCAGGAAGGAAGGCAGCATTCCAAAGCAGACTTGGCTAACAGAATTCATCTCTCTCTCTGCTTCTTTTTTATTTCCTGAATCAAAACTGCAGTTTCTCTCACTCCACACAGAGAGCTAGAGGAGATTACGTCACCCTTTGCTAAGGGAGAAGGCACATCCACCACCCCCTGCTCTGATCAGCTTTTCCTAAGCAGAACATTGCAGAATGGTTCTCTACCCAGGAGCAGTCTCCTAACAATTAGCTCTCACGAGGGACATAACCTTAATATCTTGGGCAATTAACATTCCTTCCTTAAGTCAGACTGCAGTCAAGAATTACCCTGAAGGCAAATCACACTGATAATCTTTGTAAATACCACAGCAAAGCTCAGAACAATGTAGAATTAATGTTATGAGCGGCTGCAATAGGAAGTTTGGGCGGGAAGCGTTACTTTGGAGAGTAGGACTAACTTAGTCTGTTGGTTTAAATTTTCATTCAGAACATAAATCAGCAAGAATCAGTGTGATGCAGTTGGGTTGGGATCCAGGTAGCTGAGGTTCAAATCTTCACTGAGCCATGAAGTTCACCATATTTCACGTATCCTGCCTAGCCATGAACCTCCCGTTAACGAGCCATAATGTCTTTGCATACATAATGTCTTTGCCAAAACCATACAAATAAGATTTTGGCTTAGCAGCCAGCCAAATATGGTCGATCAGTTATTATTAGGTGAAAGAGAATGGGATGAAAGGCATTTTAAAATGTTGAAATGACTATTCAATATGGGATGTATTAATGTAATCCAGGCTTTATAAACCTACCTATTTAATCCCTTGAACTTGGATTTTAATAGGCTAAATTTATGATGTACTAATTCTAAGACTTAAAAAGAAATGCGTGCTCTATGGAGTTCTAGGCTAAACATGCCTGTGTCACTCCCTTCCCCCAGTGCAAAAAATAGCCCTTCCCCCAGTGCAGAATTATTTAGCCCAAGCTAAATAATTTATCGGGATGCAGTGGCACTGTGGGTTAAACCGCTGAGCTTGCTGATCGGAAGGTCAGTGGTTCGAATCCGCGTGACGAGGTGAGCTCCCGTTGCTAGTCCCAGCTCCTGCCAACCTAGCAGTTCGAAAGTGTCATGAGTAAGGATGGCGAGCAGGGGGCTCCCATCCAGACTGTCAAGCGCATGCGTAGCACTGAGGAATTGGTCAGCCATTCAAAGAGACACAGATCGGGACCGCCTTAACCCTTGGGGTTTATATGTCTGGGTTTTCCCACGCTTCTTCAGTTTGTTAGGATTCCTGTTAAGTACTAGCAATAAATATTAGAGACCAGTTCCTTGTCTCAGTGTGTTTCCCGGCTGTTAGGACAGAAAGCATGCAAATGTGAGTAGATTAATAGGTACCGCTTCAGCGGGCAAGTAACGGCGTTCCGTGTAGTCATGCCAGCCACATGACCACGGAATTGTCTATGGACAAATGCCGGCTCTTCGGCTTTGACACAGAGATGAGCACCACCCGCTAGAGTTGGACACGACTGGACTTAATGTCAAGGGAAACCTTTACCTTTACCTAAATAATTTATCACCAGCTTTCAGGGGCAAATCTTGAGGGGTTGCTCATCCCAGTTCAGTCCTTGAAGGCGAAGGCAAGGTAGGATAAGACATAGCATTAATGCAAGTAGCACAAGCAAAGTGTAGTATTTAGTTAACAAATCACTCCAATTTGGAAGCAAAGACTCTTTTCATGCCTCAGACTGTATTTATGGAGCTGTTAATTGCTTTTAACAATGTTCACTCTCAAGATTTAGAACTACCACAGGAATTTAACCCAAGCAATGGCAACAAGTTAGCTTATGTGTGTACCACTGGTGTCTGGTTTGTCAAAAGATCGAATTAAAACATGACCAAGCAGAATTTCAAACATTTAGATTATGAAGCATTCTCATCATATAGGCCATGATGGCTGAGGCAGCTAGGAGTTGTGGCTCAGCAATATTCCAGGGGACTTATATTCCCCTGCTAGCTCTCTCATATTTCCAGGCTATGCATGGTCTTTGATCTGAAAAATAAGTAACTTCTGCTCATTCCTCTGGAGCAAAAGATAGAGAAGCTCCTGTTGATTCCTGGTGAATCAGCTAGGATATCTCAAGGATGGTCTCTCTCATTCTTCTGCTTTTTTGCCCCATTACTTTGAAGCAACTGAAAATACTCAGTCTTCATTGGGTAGCTGGTCCCTGCTCCATTCCTTAGGGGATCTCCTCCCCTAAGAATTCTGTACTTTTACAAGACCTGTACCACCTGAATGCAGAAGGCAAGACACAGAATAGGTATGTTGCAGAAAGTTATAGAAAGTTAGATTCTGGCTGAATGATAGGAGAAACTTCCTATTAAGAAGAGCAGTTGAACACTAGTGGGAGGTGGTTGCTCCCCTTCACTGGGTGTGTTCAAGCAGAGCCTGAATAGCTATAAGAATCTATAGGACAAAGCAGGTTGTATGTGTTGAGTGACAACTCATTGATCTGAAGCCATTTAGTGGCCTGCTAGAACTGTTGAAATGGAGCAGAGTTTAACACAGCTGAGAAGCTGTACACAGAAAAAGAGTATTATCTTAAATAGCTTCAATAAGCATGTTAGACAAACACAGGTTATTGATCTTAGACATTCAGCCCTTCCAAGCATAAAGAAGCACATGCTTAGACAGAATAGGTTTTAAAAGTAAAGTGAATCTTACTGATTTTTTACTTTTGGTTCAGTTACATCCATCTTCAGTGGAAAGATGAAGTTTCTTTCTTCATTTGTTCTTTCTAAACTTAATTCACCCTAAACTCTCAGCCCTAATTGCTGCCAAGAGCTGCGTGGAAGAAAATGGGAATTCCAGGCCCACCGCATGGCGCCCGGAGATATGGAGCAACACACAGCTGTGTGCTCTGCTCCTGGTGAAGAAGGAAGAAGAGAGAGAGAGGAAGTGGGAGTGGCAACAAACAGCTTCCTCAATAGCACGGAGAGTTTGCATCCTAGAGCAACCACCTATATGCTAATGAGGCATGCTGGATTTGCCAGGACTTCCAACAATATCATCATATTACTAAACTAATTGTAGTGGTATGTGAGAAAGACCTCGAGAGATGGGGTGAAGAGATGCTGCCTAGGGAATGGTCAGATAAGAGAGGGCATAGCCCACAGCTGCATAATGGATGGAGAAAGAGGCTCAGAAGGGACCCTCCCTAGCTTCTCAGGCTATAAAGGAGATGGTAGGAGATTTGTACCTTCAGACTTGCGAGATTAGCTCATCTTGTCATGTTTCCTGTCTGGTCTACCCAGGAAGGCTGACACTAATGTAGTTGCATCAAGCATCACAATGCAAAGTGATACAAGTATGTAAGACATCTCATTTGTATGAGGATGTCATGATGTACACAATGCCATTTTTATGTCATCGTGGCTTGTTACAGATGTCACTATGGACATCCACTTCTCAAGGGTACTTTAATTTGGATTCTTGTTCAGAAAGAGATGTCCTAAATGGCCCTACCCAATTTCCTGAGTCTGTGTTTTCTCAGGAAAACCACTTTGGCTACAACCTTGTCAGCCCTCACCAACTAATTTCTATATGACATGTTAACCTCTCTTGGGAGCTAGCTAAGGTTGCTAGCTAAGAATTTTCAGAAACCAGAAAGAATCAAGCAACTTGATTGCCTTGAAATCCTGCAAGATTTATTCTTCCAAGTGAGCCCCCTTTAGGTAGGGTGACCTTTAAGCTGTTCAGAACCTCTAGGCAGAACAGCTGGGTAATTATCAATTCTGTTTGTGGTTGATTTTCAAAATGGGAGTGTAATGTTTCAGCACTTCTCCAGATGCTGTGGCTGCTGCATTTCAGGTTATTTCAAAGTGATTCCAGTAAAGATGGGCAGAAAGAGCTTAACTAAGACCCGACCCAAAGTAGTAACTTTCTGCTACCTGGATTTTACTTCCTACTCATTGCAAATATCAGGAAAATCCAAAGAAAATGGGGAAAAGGTGTTCCTAACATTTATTTTAAGCTTCTTGAGAATAAAAGGATATTATATAGAAAAAGTTAAGGCTTGCTGATACAAATCTTGCCTGGGTTCACATGTTATACTAAATCATGGTTTAATGATAATTTATTGAATAACTCAGAAGCAGCTGGGTTCACACATAAGGCCAAACCATAAACATGGGTTACAAATCACAATGGCTATATTAGCACAGCACACTAAGCAAAAACTAAATAAACAATATGGCTTAGCATGTGGTGTGAACACAGCTATTATGTAGTTTGTTTCTGGCTTGACTGTGATGTTTGTCTTTCAAAATGTTGCCCAAATGATCTGGAGGATATTAGGTTTGTGGCTTCAGCTTTGAGTTTGTTTGTTTAACTGTTCTGTACCTGGGAAAGAGAATCATGTTCCCATGCCACTATACCTACATACCTGCTGGTCCAATTGTTTATCTGCTTTCCTATTTAATGTTGCTGCAAATAGGAACAATGATTTTCCTGTTAATAGCAACAAGAGGTGGCACACAATGGGATTAGGGAAGGGAAAAAACATAGAAGATATTCCAGATGTATCTTTTATTGCAGTACAGAAATAATACCTTTTGTTACCTAAGAAATTAAGCCAATTGAAAATAGCTTTTAAGTCAGAGTTGTTCTGAAGACAGGTAAGAGGTTGGAACAGTTTCAAGTGCTATTTTCACACAAAGACTTTAAAATCTTATGGGAAACAAAACTTTAAAGGGACAGTTAAAATTAGGTTACATACTCAAAACACATTACAATTTTTCTTGCTAAACTTTATCGCATGAGAACAAGAAGAGATTTTGCATTCTGATTCAGTTGTGATCTTCACTTTTTCATTCTGAATTCTAATTGACTCATAACAAACTAGGATAAGGAAGGTGCTGGTCATCCTGAGCACTTCAGTTACATAGCTTACTAAATATGCTGGTCTAAGACTGCAATAAAGTTGCTTTGCAAGCTTAGTAAAAAAGCAGGAGGACAAAAGTTACAGATATATAGCATGATCAGAAGGTATGAAATGAAATTACATCAAATTATGTATCCCTTTGTTTGCCCTCTGCAGAGATCTACCTTTGGACATTGGGGTCAGAACACTAGAAATGTTAATAAAAGCTTCATGGTACCGTCACACAACGGCTGCTGGAGTGGTACTCCCTGGTCACAACACAGCTGACAGAGGCACCAAAACACCAAACCTCTATTTCATGGGGAAGCAAACTTGGTGAAGCTAAAAAACCTGAATGCATGACAAAAAAGCTATTGCAGCCTACGAATAGCAGGCTTATTCTTTGAACCTATAGATTTGTGCTCCAGCTGAAACCTAGTTCTCACACAGCTCAGAGGTTAAGGTTGTGTTCCAGTGTGTTGCACAAACCCTGCTCATGTGGTTAGCTTAGGGTTGAAAAAGTATGGAAATCAGAATACTATGGAATTAAGAGAATAAGTCATTTTTAAGTTAGGGTTAGGGTTAAATATGTCATGTGAATGAAGCTGAGCTGTAAAATAATGGCAACTGGGCATGCTAGCTTGGGGAAAGCTTTTACATTTCCCAAAACAGATAGCAGGCATTTTGTGAGCTCCACAGCATCTGTGAGCATCAGTTGCATATTTTAATCTACTCTGACTAGCAACACATCTACAGAATTTAAGGCTAAAATCTTTCTATCTGTTTATTTTAATCAGGGATGCAAAAGATTCAACCTTCCTGTGACCCTTGCTTTGTCAAACATGCATTCCATTGTTATTCCCATTGTCCTCTGCATGTTTATCTTTTTCAGAAATCACCCCATGCGGTCTTCATATAATGTGCTTTAAACCGTGGTTAAACAAATCACAGAAATAGCCTTCAGTAGTAATTTTGCTTTTCATCTCCCTGTATCCTGTACAATTATGCTGAAGTTGCCAGATGCTTTTCAACAGGTAATTTATGTTACAGCATTTTTTCTATTCTTAAAATATACTTGAAATACGTGAAAATCTATTTCTTCCTTACTTCTCACATTCCTTCTCTTTCAAAAAAAGTCAAAAAAGCCAAGAATACAAGTTGCATAAAATGAATTCTCCTTTTGCTTGTTTGGAATTCAGTGCTTTACCACTTACCTTTTGTGGCACACATGCATCCTTTTCAATTACAGTGATGGCAGTAGATCTAATCAATGTCTGATTGATCTGGGACAGAGGTGGCTGAACTTTGCTGTTGGTTCAGCTGATAGAGCTGTAGATGGAGATGACCAGTAATTCTTGTGGCATTCTAAAGGTTCCTGCTCCAGATCTCTGAGGATCCAAGTTTCATTTCCACACTATAGGAGATCTGGCCTGGGGTTGTGTTTAGAAGCCAAATATAATTTTCATGCTCTCTATAGATTTACCATGAGGAGTCTTGTCTGTCTGTCTATATCTATGGAGTTCTTGGTGCTCTCTAAACATGGTTGTTGTTTGCTTGCGTAAGTTTCACTACCCAGCTAGAAATATCATTAGTGCAATCTCTCTCTCTCTCTCTCTCTCTCTCTCTCTCTGCTGTTCCTAACCTACCTGGAAAGAAACAGCCAGTTTGAATAATTCATTTAAATCAAGTTTTCTCTTTCCTAACTCATGAATTTCTTGAATGCATATGGATACTAATTGGTTGCTATAACAGTGAAAACATATATATTTGTGTTTTAATTGTGCCTTTATGCCACCCATGAGCATAATCTAAAATCTCTGATCATGTAATTTATGTATCTTTTGTATGACAAAATTTGAATATCTTTATTGGAGAGTTGGGAGAAGTTAATCATTTGTGCTTGATTATCTCTCTAAAGCAGCTTTTTTAATATGATGCCATCCAGATCTGTTGGGCTTCAACTTCCATAATTCCAAGTCAATTGATTAGGAAAGCTAAGGCCTTAAGGAAAGGTCATTTAGGTCATTCCATACAAAGATACAACTAGTGCAAAATAGGTATGTTGCTACTCCATGGCTTTCCTTTGTTTACAAAATCTTGTGTGTTGTGACATTGTGCATATAATTATCACCATGTGAAGTATCCTGCCTGGTCAATGCACAAGATGCCTCATACTGGGTTCCACTAGGGT
Organism: Candoia aspera; assembly: GCF_035149785.1. NCBI lineage: Eukaryota > Metazoa > Chordata > Lepidosauria > Squamata > Candoiidae > Candoia > Candoia aspera. The sequence continues at coordinate 187,924,711 of NC_086155.1, forward strand.
AGTTCAGCTTTCCCAACCTGGCCCCTTCCAGATGTGTTAGACAGCAACTTCCATCACTGTCTGGGAATGACAAGAAATTTAGTCTGGAGGACATCAGGTTGAAGAAAATCTAACTAGATGTTACAAAGGTATGATCACTGGCTTTATGTTTCTCCTCTTTCATAGTTTGGCCTTTTCCAATATAGATGAACTTCCCCAGGCAGCATACCCATGGTTGAGAATTCTAGGAATTATAAGTCCACACATCTGGATGGCAGCTAGACTGGGGAAAGCTGCTCTAGCTAGACTAGTTATGCAGGGTACTTTTTCTGTAGAAGTCCCCATTCTCTTGGGGCTGATCTGTTACAGCCACATGCCAGCAGTGGCTGGAAGAAAGCAGTCTCTGAGTGGGACTGAAGCCAAATGTGGGAGAGCCGTCTGTTCTCTTTCTTTCTGACAGTCTATATTTTTTGCTTTCTGACACCTCTCTCCCTCATTCTTTCTACAATACTCTTTTCTTTCTCCCATACCACAGAAGACCAGAGAAGGGACAGGTCACTTTTACTAGAGATCTGAACAGCTTGCTTGCAGACAGCTTTGGAGATCAGACTAAGGGTCTCGTGTGACCATGCAGTTACGTGTCGGATGATCACTTACAGTGGCTCTTTAGATGTGGCTCTCCACATCACTAGCTGATGCCCAATTTCTTCTAATTGCAGAAAAGATCAATGAAAGGGATACAAAGTGAAATCTCAGTAACTTACTTGGTATCTTCTACTTTTCTGTTATTACCAGGAATCAAATGTCACTGGAAGATGAATGAGTGGAAGCAGTAAGAGGACTGGACATGGCTTCACTGGATGCCTGTGTTATTGATTCTGACAATAAGACATGCCCCAAAGTCTCTTAGGATGTTATGGGAATTTCCTATGATCCTGTGTGAACCAGATCTCCCTTTTTTTCCTTTCTCTTTCAGTAAGAGAAGGTGCATGATACCTGATATTTTATTAAAGCATAAGGTGAGATGTTACAACATTTATCAGGGCTAGAAAAATGGTCTGTTTATCAGGGAATCATCTGGGAACTTCTTAGTCTTTCTGATGTAGAATAAATGGCAGCTGTTGCTACCCTAATGGGAGAGATTAGTGCCACAGGATCTTTGTGCTAAGTCATCACTTTGGCATAGTTTGACTGTGGCCAAGTCAGACCAGCAATGTTTACTGATGTTGTGGAGCTAGAAAATCTTTCACTGTGCAGTAGCCAATGAGTTTTGTCAGAAGTGGTATATTTTACAAAGATTATATTAGGCAGCCTTGGCATAGAGACATCTTCCCTTGCTTTATCTTGCTCTGAGATTCAGTCTTTTTACCATTCAAGCTGTTAACAGCCAAGCTGTCTGATATCCTGGCGTTAGTGAAGACAATGCAGCAATCTGCTCTTTCAAGGTTTCTGCACTGTCAGCATAGCATTTGTCATTGATTATGCCATTCAAATTTGGCAGGTACAGTCAGCACTTTATTCATTTTAAAACCACTACTTTTTTCCTCCAATCATTTCCAGGGTGCCCAGGATAACACATCTCGATCCCCTCCCCCCACCCCCTGAAGCTCAGCAGAACTTGCTCTCACTGCAGCAGAGAGATAGAGAGTGTTGTCTTGAAACCAAGTCAGTTTTCAGCTTTATGTTGTTCTTATCCACTCTGGAAGTAAACAGCAGGACTGAAAAGAAACATGGGTTGTATACTTTTGCAGCTGCTGGAGAGGGTGAAGTCTGAAGCAGGCTGTATTCATGTGAATGCAGAGAAGGCAGGTGGTATGTATGTATATGGGGGAAGAGAAAGAGCAGATTGTCCCCTTGTCAGTTAAATGTTGCCTTGTGTTTTAAGGCAGGTTTCAGCATGTCTTTGATACATGAGTGCATGGCACCTAGTCTGTAATTGGATGCACTCCCCACATTTGCTGTGGGCGTCTGCTCCCACTATATCTTTGCATATTTATTGGACTAAGACAGTTGTCAGGCTGCAGTGGCTTAATGTCATTTGTGGAACTGCTTTTTTGCAGTCAAACCAGATATAAGCAAGTAAGGGCTTTGCACATGACCGTGGCTACAGTCCCCACAGTTCATAATGGCTACTGATCAGGGTTTATAAGAGTTGAATCCAATACAACTGCAGAGTACTGTTTTCCTTTTCTTGATGTGGAGAATCTTCTACATTATTCTGATTATGAAAACTGGAACACATGGAGCCTTATAATGATTTGTTTTCTTACATGCACATTCAGACCTATGGAGAAAAACTCTACATTGTGGATCTAGAGTAGCCTTTCTCATTCTTTTAACCCTGGAGGAACTATTTTTCAGGCCTCTGGGAACCCCTGCACATTCAGCCTCAAATATAGGCCAGAAGTTACAAAATTATTGTATTTGTTTCATGTGTCGGCCTGTATATATGCATTAACAGTGTTCTTAAACTGACAATAAAGAATGAAACTTTCCTCTTTAATGTTGCCTGAATTTGAAATAATTTTTCAAATAAATCATGATCTCCCAGGGAACCCCTAGTAACCTCTCACGGAACCCAAGGGTGCCACAGAACCCTGGCTGAGAAATCCTGGTCTAGAGCTTCTAGAACACAAAGTTTGCAGCAAGAGGCTGATCTAGAACAGAAATAGTCCATAAAAGTATTCAAGTAGGTTCATGAAATTTAGAACAGGGTTAGGCAACCCACAGCCTGCAGTTGCATGGGGTCTCCAGTACCATTTCTGTAGTCCTCAAAGCTGTACAAGTTTGTGTCACCAAAATTGGATGGTAAAATGCTGATTTTGGTGGTGTGAATTATGCTGAGTTTTTTTCTACCCAACTCTTCAATAAATGTGTTAAGCCTCCACTAGATTTAACATGCCTATTGTGCATTGTGCAGAACTCTTTCCCAAATTCCCCAAAATGGGCTGAAAACACTGACTTTGCCCTCACTGGTACCACTGGTTACTGTCATGCCCCTGTAATTCTTGGAGGCCAACAAAGGAAAGGGTAGTTCCTGGTTGCAAAACAATTGCCCAGGTCATTACTTCCACAAATAACAGTCCTCAAGTAAGCTTTGAAATGACAGGGGCATCCAGAAATGGGGGAAGGGTTCATCAAGGTGCAAAAACAGTGTGAATGGAGGGATTTTTGCTAGAACCTTAGAGGAAGAAGAAAGGGCTAAACTCCTCTATGGTGCTGTTGCTAACCTGAGATTCATAGGTCTTTCCTTGCAGCTGCTGGTTTAACATTCTGAAAAAAAAGTCACATAAGTGGAAGCTTGGCTCTCAGCAACATGAATCATAGAATAGAAGGGTTGGAAAGTACCTTGGGGTTCATCTAGGCTGACCCCTCTCCTCCTTAAGAAAGGTTAAGAAAGGTTCTCCACCTTTCTTAAGGAGTCCTATTTTTAGTCCCTTGCTGCTCCTTATGCCAGTAACCCTCTGCCAAAATCTCTCTCCTTCCAATGTCTCCTCTGAATCTACTGTTTTCCTGAAGTCCTATTTGGTTGCATTGGGGGGTGGGGAGGGGGAGAAAGGAGAGAATGGAAACCCTAAGGTGGTTGCAAGAAGGAAGCGTCCCAACACACAAATATAACTTCTCACGGCAACACTTTATTGCAATTCTACTGGTAGAATTTTCTTCTTCTTCTTCTTCTTCTTCTTCTTCTTCTTCTTCTTCTTCTTCTTCTTCTTCTTCTTCTTCTTCTTCTTCCTCTTCCTCTTCCTCTTCCTCTTCCTCTTCCTCTTCCTCTTCCTCTTCCTCTTCCTCTTCCTCTTCCTCTTCTTCAGCTCTGTTGCTTTGTCCCGTTATCCTACCTTCTTTCAGCCACTCTACTAGCAGCTCTCCTGCTCCTATGAAACCAGTGGAAACCCTTTCCTCACCCTGCAGCCAAGGGAAATGTTGCACCATCAGCCTAGCCTGTCTTTCCACCATGACTTTGTCGGAGAAAATCAAGGTGCTTGCAGTTCCTGGGGCAAGTGGAGGCCATGGACTGATCACAGTAGAGATGTGTGTCTTCTTGAACAGTTCTCCTGCTTCAAAGCTAGGTTAGCTTGAAATCACCAGGTGGGTTGATGCCTGGGTGGGGTAAACATCTTCCAAAAGGCAGTGACTAAGAACATCAGTGCAGAAGTAAGCAGCCCACAATGATTCTCTGCCCTTGTCTTTACTATCAGTTAGGTAAGTTGACAAGTTGAATAGTGTTGCTCAGGACCAATAGCAAGCAAGTGCTTCTAGGGTCTTCCCAGGGACATCTAGGCTTAGCCTTCTGCCTGAACCTGATCTGAGGTGTGGATAAGGGCTTCTGCATCTCCTGCTTTTCCTAGAAGCCCCCACTTGCTCTTGGGATTGGGTACTGCAGCCCATACAGTCTATCTGTCCCTCTTACTCTCACACTGTCTCTTGCTTGCCCAGCCTTTTTTCTCTTGGATCAGATAAAAATGAAGCTAGGCAGCCTCAGCTATGAGCTGGGGGTTGAGATGAAAGTGGCATCATGGGGACATGTCATTAAAGAATTATCAACAAGCCATCTTTGAGGCACAGATAGGGGGATGTAAGGATGAGCCTTAAATCAGTGCAATGGTAATCCAGTAGTGAGGGTAGAATTCATTAAAATTCCGGCAGATCATTCAGTAATTACACACTTGCAGTTGGTGTGGGGGAGGCATAAACTGTTAACATGGAAGAAAGTTAGTTTAACTGCAGAGTGCTTTCAAAGTCTAATAAAATGCACAGATGACCCTTTTTTCTTTGTTTGATATGTATCACATGTCAGCTACATTAAGAGCTCCTGTTCTTTTATTGCCCAAGACAAATAGAGAAGGAAGGATCCTGGAATCTAACAACATATTATGGAGCTTGATAGTCTATAAATCACCTTCTCATATCCAAGTAATTTCACAGCATTTGCATGAATGAAATAGAAATTGCTAGAGGCCTTACAGTCAAATGCAGCCTGGCAGGGGTTGTGATATTTCTCTTCTTTCACTCAGACTCCTTCTGTGCCAGTTCCTTTGACAACCCCAGAGGCTGTCAGGTAACTGGTTTTAAATTAGCTATAATTCAGGTCAAGCTTGTTCATTGAAATCCCAGTCTGTTCAAAGAGATGTGTGAAGGAACTGGAGTCCCCAATACAGCACCCAGAAGCACTAATGTGCCTAGAACTCTCATTGGTTCTACCCAGCTGATGATGGTGATCTTCTTCCTCCTCTTCTTCCTCTTCCTCCTCTTCTTCCTCTTCCTCTTCCTCCTCCTCTTAAAAAAAAAAGGAGGGGGACTGGCCTGATGCAAAGCAAAGTGTCAGCATTCAGAATTACTTTTATTTCCAGAGATATCCCTGAGGCCCAAACATGCTCTATAACTTTATCTGATTCAAAATTATGGGCAGCAACAACCTAGTGATTGGACATCTGCCTGTGCAGAAAAAGAACAAAGGTAAGCAAGGGCTGTATGGAGTAGTCTGCAGAACAGAGATTAGTGGGGGTACCAGTGCTTTGTAACCATTCTGATTCCCCTTGCAAGCATTTTATGATTGTGCATACAATATATTCTCCAAAAAGACTGGGATCCCCTGATTATACCATAGGAGACTGGTGGATTAAAGTTGCTAACCCTGCCCTGCCCATAACCTCTGTACCTTTACTCCTGGTCTATTTTGCTCCTTGCTCTTAGGGAGGGCCCCACAACAAACTCATTTGCTGCCAGGGAAAGGTGCAAGCAAGCTGCCTGGAGCATTTGCCTTGCTCAGGGTCTTTTCTTAGAGCAGGACATTCAGCACAGAAGATGGCACAATTTCCCACTCCTCCAGATACATTGGCCAAGGGGATGGTCCTGCTCTTCCTAAAAGAAGAGCCGGCTTTGCCTGGTGATATATTGCATTCATATTCAAATTATAATTCCCAATGCAGAGGTAACATTGAGACTTCATGATTAATGGTCCTTGGTAGACCTCCATGAATGTATCCAATCCCCTTTTAAGCTATGCAACACATGGTAGATTTGGATCAGTGACAACAATTCGTTCCCAAAATTGCAAAGCTATTTTGTGTCAGTTTAAGTAGAGCAGACAACCAGTTTGGAGTAGTGGTTAAGGCACCAGGTTAGAAACCAGGAGACCTTGAGTTCTAGTCCCGCCTTAGGCATGAAGCCAGCTGGGTTACCTTGGGCCAGTCACTCTCTTTCAGCCCTAGGAAGCAGGCAATGGCAAACCACTTCCAAAAAACCTTGCCAAGAAAATTGCAGGGACTTGTCCCGGCAGTCTTTGAGAATTGTACACAACTGAACGGATTACAAAAAAAACATAGAGCAACCAGATGTGGGCTAAAGAAATCCAGACGGCCACTACATGGTAACAAAGAGATGCAGAAATCTCAGACTGGTCTGGAATGCTGCATCCCAGACTTGGCATATATAATAATGAATTCCGCCATTTATTGAGGTCCTTGTGGAGTAAAGTTTTCTTTGTCTGTTCTAAATCTCTTTAAAATCAGCTTCTTTGGATGACCCCTGATCCTCTTTTGCTGAGAGAGGAGAAAAACTTTTCTCTGTCCATTTTCTCCATCCCACGAATGATTTTATACATCTTGATCAAGTTCTCCATCATAAGGAGTCATAACCCTTCCAGCCTTTTCCGTTGAGGAATGTCTTTGAGCCCTAATCATTTTGATTGACCTCTTCTGCGCTTTTCCCAGCTGTATAATATCATTTTTCAAATGAGGTGACCAAAGCTGTTCACAATATTACAGCCATGGATATGCCATACATTTCTACAATGGCATTCTAATGTGAGTATATTCATGTTCAACACATTTTGCTATTGTTTGGCAAGATTCTGAATGATTTTTCTGCCTGCATAAATTATCCTGAAAACATGCTCCTTCCAGCTGTCCTGAGCTCCAAATATGCTGTCATATACAGTAATTCCCAAAATGCTCAGATGGTTTGGAATTCTGGGATTTTAGTCCAAAATATCGATCAGGCAGTAGGTTTGACGAAGAAGTTGTTCATGGAGGAAGTTGGATGAGGCAGTTGTAAGTAAAAAACTGCCTTTGCTGGGTTTTTCTCTTCTTTCCCTGCCTAATGTACATAAAATATTACCCCGTTTACAAATTATATGGACAGAGCCATTGCACTGGAAGGAATGATCCATCTGTGCTTATTCTGGAATCATTTTTCCTAACCAGATGGTATTCTGGGCCCAATTCAAAGTAATGATGATCAACTATAAAGCCATCAGAACATACCCATTGGGGTATATCAGGGAATGCCTTGCAAAGCATATTTCTGCCCATCTGGTTTGAACACTGAAGGAAGGCCAACTCTAGACCTGTCTCCTGATCCAAGTCCCTTTGACCCCCCCACCCATGGGGGGGTTACCATGGGGGGGGGTCAAAGGGACTTGGACCAGGAGACAGGTGTTCATGATAGTAACCCCTACTTTACAGAGCATAGTCCCCTGGAAGTGCAAGTAGCTTCTACTTTCCTTGCATCCAGGAAGGCCCTCAAAACCATTTTATTTCAGTGGGCCTTCAAGTGTTTTTGGGACACACCTTCTTTTTACTGTTTGCACCTGTTTTTTCTTATGATTATGTTGAGTGGGCGCCATTTGATCTTCACTGTTTGGATTCCTCATCAACACTGCCCAGGGTCATTCAGTTTTGGGTGTTGGTCTATAAGAATTGTCCAATCAATCAGTCCAAGAAAAAAGGGAATAATTTCCCCTTTATTTAAAAAAAATAGCCAGGGAACACAGAGAGCAATTGCAAGCGCTTAGCGATCATGGCTTATAAGGGCATGATAGGCATTGGGTAGAGCTTTAGATATAGCCTAGCATGAACCCAAAAGACAACGTCCAATAAATGAATAAATCCCCTGTTTAAATCTCCAGATAGTTATTTACCCAATGTGTTTCCAATATGTTTATAGATCTTTCAGAATCTAGATCTGAAATATAACTCCAGAATGGGTGCATTGCAAAGCCAGGCATTCATAGGCCTTCAGTGATTATTCCCCCTCTTCCCCCTACTACATCTTGCCCAGTTGCCAAAGGGATGAGTGAGCAAGGGGTCCCTCTCTTTCTTCCTGTAGAGGAACATCTACTGTACTGTCTTGACAGGCAGCCTGGCAAAGCTGGAAAGCAAGTCATTGATTAACCAAGGTATTGTGAACCAGAAGCATCATCCATCGTAAACTTGTTGATCCGAAAGAAAAAAGCTGTGCTGCACTTACAAAACCTGCCTGCCTGAAAAAAGGGCCATTCCAGTGCCCACTTCCAGCTGGGAGTAAGAAAGAAGATATGGATTTTCCATTTTTGTGTGGTTAATGTGTGTTCAAGTCCTTTCAAGTTTGAGAAAGCAAATGGGGTACCCAGGTACTGTTAGGAAAAGCATTTCTAGTGGAGAAATATAGATGTATTTGAAGATGGTAGCATGTTCGGAGCTGAGGGGGGCTGGGGGTAAGATGCCCTTCCCCCTCCCGGTTACTGTAGTCCCTTTCCAATTTTCTCCCCCAGGGAACATTTTCTTTCTCTGTCCTTGCCCACCAGCACAGCAGGCAGGTATACGTTGCCTTGATCTCCTTTGTTCACTTTCTGAGCCCTTTTTCACTTCACCTCCCTGTGGCACAAACATGCTCCTGCATCCTCTTTTTTCCCACAGTGTCCTCAACAGGGTTGTCTACAGGGGGCCCCAAATGTCAAGATGGCTGCCACAACTATGCAATCAGTGCTCCATCCTTTTTTACATGCGTGTAAAACAGGGTGGGGCTTTCATTGCATGGCTGTGGCCACCATCTTGACTTCTGGGATTCCCCTCCCCTGCAGGCACCCCTGGTCCTCAGGACCATGCCTTCACTTGATCCCCAGCCTAGTGTATCTCTGAGGCAGCCTTAGATGAACAGATATTGGTGTTTTCTTCCTTATCCTAGTACAGGTTTTGCAATGGATATACTGTAAGCTTTAGGATGGAAGTAGGATAGAAATCCTGCAAAAAAAAATATATATATTTTTAGAGGCGTATTGATACTGAATTTTGGAGGCATTTTATGCTTAGTCCAACAGCTGAACTATCATACCATGCTGGCACTTCCATAATCTTGCACAGGTAGTCCTCGCTTAACAACCATTCGTTTAGTGATGGTTTGGACTTACGATGGTGCTGAAAAAAACAACTTGTGACTGGTCCTCACACGTACAACTGTTGCAGCATCCCCATAGTCACGAGATCATGATTTTGGCACTTGGCAACCATTTCACAATTATGACCATCGCAGTGTCCCATGGTCATGCGATTGCCATTTTTGACCTTCCCAGCTGGCTTCTGGCAAGCAAAATCAATGGGGAACTGCATGGTTTACTTAATGACCACCACAAAAATGGACGTGAAATCAGGTCAGACTTGCTTAATGACCGCTTCGCTTACCAACCAAAATTCTGGTCCCAGTTGTGGTTGTTAGGCGAGGACTACCTGTAGAAGTGTGATAGCTGTGAAGTCCAAGGTAGTGGCAGGGTGTGAGAAATGGAAGCATTTCCTTCCATCCAAAATTCTCCCAAACACGTATAATCTTATAAAGCTGCCTTGCCCCCATTAGCTGAAGATCCACAGACAGAAAGGTATCCCGTCTAGTCTTTTTTTCCTTGCAAAAAAAAAAAATGCTTCAGTCCATCAATTAGTTGCCCTTATTTGTACATTTCTAGCACCATAATACATTGTTGTATTCTGATTTAGTGACTTCTTTTCATAATGGATTTAAAACTGAAAAATACCTACCACATAAAAAGCTTCTTTCCTCTGAAATGCAACGCAATGTTCTTCTAGTAATAGCAGCAGAACCGGTGCATGGCAACGGGGTTACAGCTATTTTATGAAAGTTCATTTTTGTTCCTTTTACTTCTTTGCCATGATTGCTAGCATTCAGAGAATCGTCTGAGGATATACATTGTCCTGTTCAGGCATGAATGGAATGTTTAATTACACATAAGAGGTACGGAGCCATGCACGCTGGCCCTGATCCTGATGTCTCCGTGTGAGCCATTCCTGCACGCTCAGTCCCTAACCTTGCCATCCTGAATGATAACTTCTGACTGGGTTCTACAAATATTTGCTTAAACATCAGTAGAATTCTTTGGGTCACTGATTGCATGGAACACGGAACTCCCTCTGTTACCCTCTAAAAGACACACTGACAAATCTGAGGACATGTTATGGGCACTCCAACAATATGGGTGCCTTGGTGGTCATAGACATTCACAAAACATCCATTTACTGGAAGGCAGTCTGATGAGATTGCTCCCTGTCTCCCTCTGACTATCCAAGATGCTCTCTACCATCTCACAATGGTTTTGCTTTTCTTCTGGGCAGGGGGACACACTTCTAGTCAAAGCCCTGGGCTGCAGCCCCCATCCTTTCAATTTGCTGAGAAGACCTCTGATGCCTATGTGGGGCCTGGAGGCATTGTTGGCAGTACAACTAAAATAATGTGTGATACTTGTGCTTTTCTTTCCAACATCCTATCTTCATATTTATTTTATAATTAAAAGGATTTTTAATAAGTAAAATCAGGTGGGGAGGTTAGCTGTCAGGAGAGGTGTTACCAGGACACTGGTGTACATAGGCACCATGTTAGAGTCTTAGGCCTCAAGGAGTTGAATATGCATACAGTTAAACCTAAGTATAGTGGCTTTCAGACCTTAGCACTCAACTTGGCAAGGTCAGGGACTGAGAAGGTGGGGAGTCAGTGTGTTCGGCCCTCTCCTTTTTTGCCTAATGCCCAAGGGGAGCTATAGAGTGTATAGGAAAGGGCTTAAAGCAAGGTTTTGCTCACAACAGAATGATGAACTAAGAGGTGTTTGATCCAATCCCTCAAGACAAGGCTTGTATTCTCATGGCAGGCACAAGCAGATGTTAGGCTTGCAGGATCTACTGTCATTTTTACTAGAACCCTGAGGTTTAATAACCTGAGCCAGATGCCAAATGATTGCTTTAGGGAGGGTAAATCCATTTACTCTCTGCACCGAATGAGCTGTATGCTGGGAAAATTTGCATGTATAAATTCAAATCTATGTCTGACTTCTACCAGATAAGGAATTCTGTTAGCTTAATCTACTATAGACGATTAAAGTACTGTAAATCGTTCAGCAATCTTCTCTTAGATCCTTATCTTTATTCAGCTTATTCCAATAAGGAATAGATTTCCCATTTCTGTTCTTATCTGGTTAAGAGAAAATCTGTATAGATGTTTTATTCTGACTGACTGGCTTCACACATTGCATTAAGTCATTGTTTATCTGACCTTGGTTTGTTGAATGAGCTCCAGTTGGCTGAGTTGACACAACATGTTAAACCATAAACCATGGTTTATATACAATAATGACTGGGTTCATATAACATTCTGAACAAAACACAGACAAATAGTGTTATGGCTTAGTATATGTGAACTGGCTTGTAAGAATGTCTTTGAATATTAAAAGAGGGTTGGCATATCTTAAAATACAAGTACATACACTATATCAGGTCTGGGCCATGAGCATTTTACCTAGTTCAGAAATCTCTTATGTCTTACTATAAAATTGCGTTTGGATACAGGAAGATTAATGAGCAAGATGGAGTGTTTTAAACCTATTTGTTAGGTAAATTGTAGTGATTTGTTGCCATGTGAACCAAAAATCTAAGTGATGATTAGATGAGATGAATTAGTCTGATTCCTCCAGCCCAGCAGGGGAAAAGGGTAATATATCTTTAGATGAAAGGAACAATTGAGTTCTAGTTTGGAATTAGTCACACAGACACAGAGAACTGGATTTTAGCCCAATAAGCTAAAAAAATGTTGAGTACCAGATGTTTCTCTGGAGTTCAGATATGGGAACAATGGATTTTGGACTATGGGTATATCAAATCTTTGCTCAACCTGTATATTTGTAATGAAAAACCAGACTTGGGGGTGATCTTTTACTATAGGGAAACAAAACCTCTTGAGTTAGCCCAATACCCCCTGGAACATTACCATTTAGAGAAGTGGGATATATAGAACAGCATTGTTTAGAAAGTGGTCTTACTCCCTTGCGTTCATGTAAATATCAAGGAGGGGCAATGAGAGGTCTAAGGCTGCAACTCTGCCCCCTGATTTCTCCGAGGCATGCGGAAGGACTGTGATGGTATCATCAGAAAGAATTAGACATACTTTTTTTTTACCTGCCTTCTGTGCATTGGGGTGGCTAAGGGTGAGAATTTGCGGGGGCAGGTTTGAGGAGGGGAGTTAAGGGTGGAAAGGAATGGGAAGAGGAGGCCTTTGGGAGCCAAATCTTTATCATTCTCGCTCATCAAATATCCACCCCCAACTGCCAGGAATAAATGGTGGGGGGATGCATCTTTGTGTTTGGTTACGCAGGCTAGAAAAAGAGCAAACTGCTATTGCTCCAATCCCTAATATACCATGAGATTTGAAAAACAGCCCAGAATCATACTGTTGAACTCAACTCTTCGCTACCTAATTTCAGTGTTTGATAATGGGGTCCTGGGAAAGACAAATAGGTGCTGGGGATTCATATGCAGACAGTGTTTCTCAACCTTGGCAGCTTGAAGATGTGTGGCTGGGGAATTCTGGGAGTTGAAGTCCACACATCTTCAGGTTACCAAGGTTGAGAAACACTGTTGTAGATACTTCGGATGGAATTTTTGTTCGGACTCGAGGGGTGGAGAACTTTGGTGAGCAAATGCCAAAGAGATGGACTCAAGGATACATTCCTATCCCTGTTCCTTTCCATATGTTCAGTGAAGACAAAGGGTGAGTGTGAGTGAACAGTCTCCCTCTTCTACAGAAGCAACATTTCAGAAGGGAAGAAGATTTCAGCTGAGTTCATAAGACTGTCCTTGCTAAAGCCAAATCACGCCAAAAAAGTTTTCACCCCTTCCCCAGATAAATGGTGATGATTTCCTCTTTTATTGCATAGAATTTACAGAAATGTTACTAGAAGGCTGAATAGCTGCTTAACTTTTTTTTCTTTGAAGCAAAGGCACTTGTCCTCTGGGGGGCTCCTTTATGGTTTCTAACAAAGATATAAATGCTGTGTGTGGAACCAGACCTGCAGATGCTCCCAGGAATACATTAAAGTTGCCTCTTCAGTTGGTGTGTTTTTCTTATACTCCAGGCCAAATTTCTTTACCACTGAAAGAGCCCTGCTGGATCAGGCTGAAGGTAGATGCACCCTATTATTCTTGCAGAATATTCTTCCTCCATTGTTGTTTTCTCCAACAGTTTAAAGCCTTGGATACCAGGGGTAACGTGCAGCTGTCAAAACGAATGGCTATTGATGGCCTACCCTCCACAAAATTATTTAATTCCTGTGTAAAGCTGCGGGTTAAACCGCTGAGCTGCTGAGCTTGCTGATCGGAAGGTCGGCGGTTCGAATCTGCGTGACGGGGTGAGCTCCCGTTGCTAGTCCCAGCTCCTGCCAACCTAGCAGTTCAAAAACATGCAAATGTGAGTAGATTAATAGGTACCGCTTCAGCGTGCAGGTAACGGCGTTCCGTGTAGTCATGCCGGCCACGTGACCACAGAGGAAGTGTCTACGGACAAACGCCGGCTCTTCGGCTTTGAAATGGAGATGAGCACCGCCCCCTAGAGTCGGACATGACTGGACTTAATGTCAAGGGAAACCTTTACCTTTACCTAAAGCAACTAAGTAGTTGCCATTACGGCAGCAAATTCCAAAATTTATTTCTGTCTTTTATGAAGAACTATTTGATCGGCCCTGAATCTCACCAGTTACTTGCAGTGAGTATTTCTGAGTGTTAATACTGTGTGCATGAGGAAAGAAAGAAAGAAAGAAAAAAAGACAACAATCCTATAATTAGGCTGACCATATATCCCACTTTTTCAACATTTCGACAGTCCCGTTTTTTCAACATTTCCAGACCATCCCATCATTTTAATATAAATGTCCATTTTGTCCTGTTTCCTTAAAAACCTTACTTAAAAATTTGAAAGTTCCTGCAAACCTGTCAGAAAACAGTCTGACTTTGAGTGGAAGGAGGGGGAACTCAGCAGAAACAGTGGGAAAAAAGCCGCAGAGCTCAACCTGGCAGGAAACTTAAAAAGAAAAAAGCAGGATCAACTGATAGATGGTGATCAGAGGGTGAGCCGATTGGTTCCTGCCTTGAAACGGCAGGAAGAAAAGAATGTAAAAGCACAGCCAGGGGAGGCATGGCTTGTCAGAGACAACTGTTCACGAGACCCTCCAGCCCAGCCTTGCCTCTTGCAAACGAAGGAATCCGAAGATTCCCAGCCCGAGAAAACCAGAGAAGTTCCTGCCTGCCGATCCAGCCTGTCACCCAGCCCTGCCCTGTTTTGCCATCCCAATGTCTTGTTTTCGTCTCAAAAAAATATGGTCAGCCTACCTATAATGTTGTCCATATTTTCATATTATCCATTATTTCCATACTTGATTTTTCTCTGACCTAGCTAAAAAGCTAACAAAGGGAGGTTTGCAGAATCTAAGGATAAATAATACCTCAATACCAACTTATTTGGTGCCTTCAAGTCAGTTTTTGACTCCTGGCAATTGCCTGGACAAATCCCTGCAGTTTTCTTGGCAAGGTTTTTCAGAAGTGGTTTGCCCTTGCCCTCTTCCTAGGGCTGAGAGAGAGTGACTGGCCCAAGGTCACCCAGCTGGCTTCATGCCTAAAGCAGGACTAGAACTCATGGTCTCCCAGTTTCTAGCCAGATGCCTTAGCCACTACACCAAACTGGGCCTTAAGCAAAGATAATACATTATCTGTATTATCATCTCTAGTCTGTTCCAGTGTTGGAACAAGATCCCAGCAAGTTTGACTGAGACAACATGCAGCTTTAGAGTAGTGTTCCTCAATCTCAACAACTTTAAGATGTGTGGACTTCAACTTCCAGAATTATCCAAGCCAGCATGCTGTTGAAGCCAACACATCTTAAAGCTGCTGAGATTAAAACACTGCTTTAGAGGAAAAGGTTTCCTCATCTCTGAAAAAAGGGGATGGCAAAAAAGTTTCTGCCTCTGTTCTGGAAAGGAACTATGTAAAGCAGATCCCCCAGGTGTATTGGGTCTACAACTCCCAGAATTTCCAATCTGCCTCACTCATATAGAATTTCAGGATTACTTTAAACACATCCATTTCTTTCTGAATGTACTTAAAAGCCAAAGCCTATGGAAACTAGTGTCTTTCTTCCACTTCAGTTTTAACAGTGGATGCACGTTCTTTAATTTTCATCCAGAAGGATAGGTCTTATACAAGCTAACATTATTTCAGATGAAGCCAACCTGAGCATTGATGGGTTGCTGGGCAAGATCCACTGTGAACTGTTACCAGTTATTTGATCATGGAAAAGAATTGTATAACCATCAAGTTACAGCCAGGTTCAGACAAGACCTGGGGCAGCTGTCAGGAGTTACAGGTTACTTGTCATGATCACCGTTGCAATGCTGGTGACATCGCAATGGCTCACATAACAATACAGGGAAATGGGTACCAGACGGCATCCCAGCTGAACTGTTCAAAATCTTGCAAGATGATGCTGTCAAGGTAATGCATGCTATATGCCAGCAAATTTGGAAAACACAAGAATGGCCTTCAGACTGGAAAAAATCAACTTATATCCCCATACCAAAAAAGGGAAACACTAAAGAATGTTCAAACTATCGAACAGTGGCACTCATTTCACATGCCAGTAAGGTAATGCTCAAGATCCTGCAAGGTAGACTTCAGCAGTTCATGGAGCGAGAATTGCCAGATGTACAGGCTGGGTTTAGAAAAGGCAGAGGAACTAGAGACCAAATTGCCAATATCCGCTGGATAATGGAAAAAGCCAGGGAGTTTCAGAAAAACATCTATTTCTGTTTTATTGACTATTCTAAAGCCTTTGACTGTGTGGACCATAACAAATTGTGGCAAGTTCTTAGTGGTATGGGGATACCAAGTCATCTTGTATGCCTCCTGAAGAATCTGTATAACGACCAAGTAGCAACAGTAAGAACAGACCACGGAACAACGGACTGGTTTAAGATTGGGAAAGGAGTACGGCAGGGCTGTATACTCTCACCCTACCTATTCAACTTGTATGCAGAACACATCATGCGACAAGCTGGTCTTGAGGAATCCAAGGCTGGAGTTAAAATCTCTGGAAGAAACATTTACAATCTCAGATATGCAGATGATACCACTTTGATGGCTGAAAGTGAAGAGGAACTGAGGAGCCTTATGATGAAGGTGAAAGAAGAAAGTGCAAAAGCTGGCTTGCAGCTAAACCTCAAAAAAACCAAGATTATGGCAACCAGCTTGATTGATAACTGGCAAATAGAGGGAGAAAATGTAGAAGCAGTGAAAGACTTTGTATTCCTAGGTGCAAAGATTACTGCAGATGCTGACTGCAATCAGGAAATCAGAAGACGCTTAATCCTTGGGAGAAGAGCAATGACAAATCTCGATAAAATAGTTAAGAGCAGAGACATCACACTGACAACAAAGGCCCGCATAGTTAAAGCAATGGTGTTCCCCGTAGTGACATATGGCTGCGAGAGCTGGACCATAAGGAAGGCTGAGCGAAGGAAGATCGATGCTTTTGAACTGTGGTGTTGGAGAGTGCCTTGGACTGCAAGAAGATCAAACCAGTCCATCCCCCAGGAAATAAAGCCAGACTGCTCACTTGAGGGAATGATATTAAAGGCAAAACTGAAATACTTTGGCCACATAATGAGAAGACAGGACACCCTGGAGAAGATGCTGATGCTAGGGAGAGTGGAAGGCAAAAGGAAGAGGGGCCGACCAAGGGCAAGATGGATGGATGATATTCTAGAGGTGACGGACTCGTCCCTGGGGGAGCTGGGGATGTTGACGACCGACAGGAAGCTCTGGCGTGGGCTGGTCCATGAAGTCACGAAGAGTCGGAAGCGACTAAACGAATAAACAACAACAACAAGCCTACACTAGCATCTGTGTTTTTACTGGGTAGCAGGCAGAGCCTGACATAAAGCTGAGTCACCAAACCAAAATCGCCAAGCTCCACCGGACGAAAATTTTTCCATGGGAGAGACCAACTGGTGAAAACCGGAACTGGGGACAGCGATGGAGCCAGCACTTTGCACCAGAGGCGTGAAGGACGGCCCGCAAGAGGTAGAGGCGACCCGACAGCGGCTGGAGGCAGCGTACCCAAAAGGGGACACGGACACCCTCCCTGCCCACACTGCACCCCAGTTCCAGACCTGGAGCTCCAACCCAGATGGGAGAACCCCGACGGAAGCCACTAAAATCTCGGCGGTGGCCACCAAGCTCCAAGACAGGACTGCGGACTGGTACGTGCAGATGTCCGAGCCCCAGCCTTGGCCGATTTCCATGACTTCCTCGCCAAGTTGAAGCATTACTTTGAGGACCCCCTGGCGAAAGAAAGGGCCAAGTGCACACTTCAAGCGCTATGCCAGGGAAGAAAACCGGTGGCCAACTACGCCCTCGAGTTCAAGGTCCTCGCAGGCAAAATCACGGAATGGTCTGAGGCCACCCTGATTGACATGTTCAAGCATGGCCTCAACCGGGAGGTGCTTCAATGGGCACTCTACAGGGACGACCCAGCCTCCCTTCACGGGTGGATTTGCCTAGCCGGAAAAGCGGAGCACGCTCAGCACACGTTCCTGCTCGCAACCACAGATGACAAAATCCCACCCAGCACAAGAGGACCAGTCCCACAGTCGGGCCCAATCTGGCACGCAGACCAACAACGGAGGCTTGCCCGCGGGCAGTGTACCAGGTGCGGGAAAACGGGCCACCGAGCGGCGGACTGTTTCACAAACAGAACAACGGATCACCCGTCCAGACCCACACTGAAGATGCCACACAAGCCATCCAACCCCCCCCAGATGGCTGACAGGAGCGTTAGCAACCCCGGATGAGGACGCGGACGCCTACCTCACAGGGGACGTGATCGATGCCCAGGAACAGCCGGCGGAAAACGCTCCCCACCTGCTCTAAGCAGTGCTGCTGGGCAGGTGGTGAAGAAGGGGCGCAACAACCCCAGGGTGAGTGACGATTGCTCCATCCTGGCAGGGACAATTGAACTTTCTTACGGCCCTAGAGCCATTGCGGCTGAAGCTATGGTGGATTCTGGGTGCTCCAGAAATCTGATCCACCTGGACATTGTTGCTGCACTAAAACTGCCTTGTTTCCCCCTCCCTAAACCGCTGGCATTCCATCAACTAGACGGTTCTACAGCGGGGGGGAGGCCGGCCACCCAGAGGACCGGAATGGTCACCCTGACAATGGGCACCCACAAGGAATCAATAAACTTTGTGGTGACCCAGATAGGGAAACCCATAATAGTGCTGGGGATCCCCTGGCTAGCACGCAACAACCCACACATAGACTGGAGGACACGCTCCATCAAGTTCAAAGACGGGGTCTACCAGGCACCGACATCGGACAAACCATCTGCTCTGACGGTGGGGAGGGCAGAAGTCGTCGACCACACCCACGACCCCCCCCCCCAGAAGGACTGCCGGAGCAATATGCAGACTTTGCAGATGTCTTCGGAGAAGAGGAGGCGGACCAATTACCCCCCCACCGCAAGACGGACTGCACAATTGAACTGCTCCCAGACGTCCCATTACCCAAGCCCAAGATCTACCCCATGACCCAGAGAGAATTAGCGGCGCTGCGGGAATTCTTGGATAAAAACCTCTCCAGGGGCTTCATAGAACCAGCAAACTCGCCAGTTGGAGCACCCGTCCTATTTCGGGAAAAGAAGGACGGCACCCTGAGACTATGCACTGATTACTGTGGATTAAATTCCGCTTCCCTATCCAACAAATACCCCCTACCCCTCATAAAGGACATGCTAGCACACCTGTCAAAGGGAAGGGTGTTTTCCAAACTCAACCTCCGCGAGGCGTATTACAGAATCCGCATCAGGGAGGGGGACGAGTGGAAAACGGCATTCAACTGCCCCTTGGGCTCCTTCCAATACAAGGTACTGCCATTCGGTCTTGCGGGGGCCCCGGGGGTCTTCATGCAACTCATCAACGAGGTACTGCATGAACACCTATTCAAGGGTGTACTGGTTTACCTGGATGATGTCCTCATCTACACAAGGACGCAGAGGGAACACGAGAGGTTAGTGAGGCAAGTCCTCACTAAGCTCCGGAAAGCCAAACTCTACGCTAAGCTGTCCAAGTGCGAATTCCACAAGTTGCACTTGGACTACCTAGGGTGCAGAATCTCTGATAAAGGCGTAGAGATGGACCCCGCGAAGGTTCAGGCAGTCTTGAGCTGGGAACGCCCACGCACCAGGCACCAGCTTCAAAGCTTCCTCATGTTCGCGAATTTCTATAGGTCCTTCGCGAGGGGGTTCGCGGAAATCGCCCTACCCTTAACCGATTTGCTCAAGACCAAAGGCGTCAGGGAGACGCGCAAGGTAAAAAACCCGGGGGCCGTACTTAATTGGACTCCTGCCTGTCAAACCACGTTTGACAGGCTAAAAGCGCTGTTCACAGCGGAGCCAATTCTAGCTCACCCGGACCCCGAACGGCCTTTTGTGGTGCAGGTGGATGCCTCTGACTTCTCAATAGGTGCCATCCTGCTGCAAAAGGATTCTGCGGGAATCCTGAAGCCATGCGCCTACCTCTCGAGGAAATTCTCAGAGACAGAGAGGCGCTGGCACGTATGGGAAAAGGAAGCGTTTGCAGTTAAAGCAGCGCTGGAGGCTTGGCGTCACCTTTTGGAAGGGACAACTTGCCCGTTTGAGGTCTGGACAGACCACTGCAACCTCGAGGCGCTCTGTACGCCCCGGCACCTCAGTCCCAAGCAAATACGCTGGGCTCAGTTCTTCAGCCGGTTCAACTTCCAGCTGAAGTTCATACCAGGCAAAAAGAACTTCCTGGCAGACGCACTCTCCCGACTGCCCCAGGATGCGGAGCCTATCTCCGACATTGTAGGGATGGTGCTTTCTGATTCCCAGCTGGGTATGGCAGCGGTCACCCGGGGTCGCGCTCGGGGACAGCCTGCCCCCCCCTACAAACAACTATGACGCAACCTGCCCCTAGACGCAGGCAACCTCTAATACCAGGGGGGCTACAGGCAGATTTCATAACGGCATTGAAATCTGACCCCTGGCTCCTCGCCAACCCCAACAAGGTCACCATGGACCAGGACCTCGCATGGGCGGAGGGAAGGCTATATGTACCCAACTCACAACGGCAGGCGATCCTCAACAGATTGCATGACAGCAAACAGGCTGGTCACTTCGGGTTCCTGAAAACCCCACACCTGACTCGGAGACAGTTTTGGTGGCCCTCGCTGAGGAAGGACGTCAAGACGTATGTGGCGTCCTGTCCAGTGTGCGCTATGGCCAAGCGGCCGGCTGGAAAACCCCAGGGGCTGCTGCAACCCATAGCTGAACCCTCCCGCCCTTGGGATGAAATCTCAATGGACTTCATAGTCAACTTACCGCCCAGCCAAAAGAAAACGGTCATTTGGGTGGTAAAAGACTACTTTTCAAAACAAGTGCATTTCATCCCCTGCGCCTTGATCCCGTCAGCCCAACAGCTGGCGAAACTGTTCCTAGTCCAAGTGTACCACCTACACGGATGCCCCTCCCGCTTGGTGACCGATAGGGGCACACAATTTACCTCGAGGTTTTGGCGGGCTTTTTTGAAACTGATAGGTACCCAGCAAGCCCTGTCAACCTCCTGGCATCCCCAGACGGACGGATCCACAGAGATCCTTAATGCCACACTGGAGCAATTCCTCTGCTCCTACATAAACTATCACCAAGACGACTGGGTAGACCTCCTCCCGTTTGCAGAGGTCGCATACAACAACGCAATACACCAAAGCACCGGAAAAACCCCCTTTGGGGTGGTGTCGGGTCGGGAGTTAGTCCCCATCCCTGAACTACCTCAGCCTCTGTCCCCAACAGTGGCCGCCTGTGATTTGGGTGAGAAAATTGCAGATTCCTGGCCAGTCATCAAGGACGCGCTTAAAGAGGCACAAACAGCATACAAATCACAAGCGGACAAACACCGGCGCCAGCAACCAACATTTCAGGTGGGGGACATGGTCTATCTATCCACCAGATTCATAAAATCGCCGCAACCGTTGAAGAAGCTGGCCCCCAAGTTTATTGGACCATTCCAGGTGCCACAAATCATGAACCCAGTCACGGTGCGCTTGGACCTGCCCCATAATCTAAAGAGACTGCACCCGGTATTTCACTGCAGCTTACTCAAGCCGGCAAGTGATCCCTCCCGGTGGCACCCACGCACGCCCCCCCCCCACCAGTGATGATAGACGGGCAGCAACACTTCGAAGTAAAGGAGGTTCTTGACTCCCGCAAGCGGCGGGGCTCCCTCCAATACCTCATAAAGTGGAAACACTTTCCACACCCTGAGTGGGTCGCTGCCCGTGACGTCCAGGCTCCCGACCTGATCCGCACCTACCACACCGCCTACCCCTCCAAACCCGCAGCTTAACCTTCCCGAAGGGGGGCAGTATGTCATGATCACTGTTGCGATGCTTGTGACATCACAACGGCTCACATAACAATACAGGGAAATGGGTACCGGGCGGATTAAGGGAAAAGGCAACTAGCTAACAAAAGAGAGCAACAGGTGCTGGCAACAAAGTATCGACTCTAGCTGGAGGCACGGAAGAGAGAGATACAATGTTGCAAAGAAGGTAATTGACAAAACCAGACCACGAGGCGCGCCCAAGCTGTCAAAAAGATTACGAACCTGATCGCCCGGCAATGAAACATCACCGGCCAGGGAAGCAATTAAGGAAGCGCCTGGAGCACAGGAGGGGCTCCACGACCCCTCACCTACCGGCAACGGAACCAACGGGGCTTGGGGCGCACCCGGAGTAAGAAGAGGTGGAGCGCTGACCGGCACGGGCTATTTAAATCCCGTTCCGGTGCGCTCCACTCACTCTCAGCTTTTCTTAAAGGGCACGCATACTGTTACTCAAATAAAACCAGAACCTAAGCCTACACTCTCCGCAAAGGATCGTTACCTTGTCGTGGTGCTGGAGCTTGAGCACTTCAATGATGCCATGAGCTAAACCGTGAAGGGCCACCCAAGACGGGAAGGTCATGACAGAGAGGTCAGACTAAATGCGATCCCTGGGGAAGGTAATGGCAACCCACCCCAGTATTCTTGCCATGAAAACTAAATGGATCAGTACAACCAGAGATATGTCGGTATACCATCGGAAGATGAGACCCCCAGGTCGGAAGATGGTCAAAATGCTACTGGGGAGGAACAGAGGATGAGCTCAACTAGCCCCAGTCGTGATGACGCAGCTAGCTCAAAGCCGAAAGGACGGTTAGCGGCCGACGGTGCTGGTGGTGAACGGCGAATCCGATGTTCTAAGGATCAACACACCATTGGAACCTGGAATGTAAGATCTATGAGCCAGGGCAAATTGGATGTAGTTATTGGTGAGATGTCAAGATTAAAGATAGACATTCTGGGCGTCAGTGAACTGAAATGGACTGGAATGGGCCACTTCACATCAAATGACCACCAGATCTACTACTGTGGACAAGAGGACCACAGAAGAAATGGAGTAGCCTTCATAATTAATAGTAAAGTGGCTAAAGCAGTGCTTGGATACAACCCCAAAAACGACAGAATGATCTCAATTCGAATTCAGGGCAAGCCATCTAACATCACAGTGATCCAAATATACGCCCCAACCACAAATGCTGAAGAAGCTGAAGTAGAGCAGTTCTATGAGGATCTGCAGCACCTACTGGACAACACGCCTAAAAGAGATGTTATTTTCATCACAGGAGACTGGAATGCTAAGGTGGGCAGTCAAATGACACCTCGAATTACAGGTAAGTATGGCCTGGGAGAACAAAACGAAGCAGGACATAGGCTGATAGAATTTTGCCAAGACAATTCACTCTGCATAACAAACACTCTCTTCCAACAACCTAAGAGACGGCTTTACACATCTGGACTTCACCAGATGGACAACACCGAAATCAGATTGATTACATCCTTTGCAGCCAAAGGTGGCGGACATCTGTACAGTCGGTAAAAACTAGGCCTGGAGCTTTGACGGTGTGGTCAGTGAGCTAGAGCCAGACATCCTGAAGAGTGAGGTTGAGTGGGCCTTAAGAAGCATTGCTAATAACAAGGCAGCAGGAGAAGACGGCATCCCAGCTGAACTGTTGGCACAAACAAGTGCATTTCATCCCCTGCGCCTTGATCCCGTCAGCCCAACAGCTGGCGAAACTGTTCCTAGTCCAAGTGTACCACCTACACGGATGCCCCTCCCGCTTGGTGACCGATAGGGGCACACAATTTACCTCGAGGTTTTGGCGGGCTTTTTTGAAACTGATAGGTACCCAGCAAGCCCTGTCAACCTCCTGGCATCCCCAGACGGACGGATCCACAGAGATCCTTAATGCCACACTGGAGCAATTCCTCTGCTCCTACATAAACTATCACCAAGACGACTGGGTAGACCTCCTCCCGTTTGCAGAGGTCGCATACAACAACGCAATACACCAAAGCACCGGAAAAACCCCCTTTGGGGTGGTGTCGGGTCGGGAGTTAGTCCCCATCCCTGAACTACCTCAGCCTCTGTCCCCAACAGTGGCCGCCTGTGATTTGGGTGAGAAAATTGCAGATTCCTGGCCAGTCATCAAGGACGCGCTTAAAGAGGCACAAACAGCATACAAATCACAAGCGGACAAACACCGGCGCCAGCAACCAACATTTCAGGTGGGGGACATGGTCTATCTATCCACCAGATTCATAAAATCGCCGCAACCGTTGAAGAAGCTGGCCCCCAAGTTTATTGGACCATTCCAGGTGCCACAAATCATGAACCCAGTCACGGTGCGCTTGGACCTGCCCCATAATCTAAAGAGACTGCACCCGGTATTTCACTGCAGCTTACTCAAGCCGGCAAGTGATCCCTCCCGGTGGCACCCACGCACGCCCCCCCCCCACCAGTGATGATAGACGGGCAGCAACACTTCGAAGTAAAGGAGGTTCTTGACTCCCGCAAGCGGCGGGGCTCCCTCCAATACCTCATAAAGTGGAAACACTTTCCACACCCTGAGTGGGTCGCTGCCCGTGACGTCCAGGCTCCCGACCTGATCCGCACCTACCACACCGCCTACCCCTCCAAACCCGCAGCTTAACCTTCCCGAAGGGGGGCAGTATGTCATGATCACTGTTGCGATGCTTGTGACATCACAACGGCTCACATAACAATACAGGGAAATGGGTACCGGGCGGATTAAGGGAAAAGGCAACTAGCTAACAAAAGAGAGCAACAGGTGCTGGCAACAAAGTATCGACTCTAGCTGGAGGCACGGAAGAGAGAGATACAATGTTGCAAAGAAGGTAATTGACAAAACCAGACCACGAGGCGCGCCCAAGCTGTCAAAAAGATTACGAACCTGATCGCCCGGCAATGAAACATCACCGGCCAGGAAAACAGTCAAGAAAACGCCCGAGGCACAGGAGGGGCTCCACGACCCCTCACCTACCGGCAATGGAACCAACGGGGCTTGGGGTGCACCCGGAGTAAGAAGGGGTGGAGCGCTGACCGGCGCAGGCTATTTAAATCCCGTTCCGGCGCGCTCCACTCACTCTCAGCTTTTCTAAGGGCATGCATTCTATACTCAAATAAAACCAGAACCTAAGCCTACACTAGCGTCTGTGTTTTTACTGGGTAGCAGGCAGAGCCTGACATATGTATAACCATCAAGTTACAGCCAGGTTCAGACAAGACCTGGGGCAGCTGTCAGGAGTTACAGGTTACTCCAGTAGAGCTCAACTACATCCTTAAGACCCTGTAACCACAATAGGCAGAAGCCACTTAGCCACAAACCCATTCAAATCTCCTGGATGGTTCTGCAGTATGCAACCATACTAACTGGATTAAAAGTTGCCATTTGGATTTGAATATAGAATCCCCACCCCTTTTTCCAGGAACGGCCTAGTATCCCATGAGCACATGGACCAGGATTGTATGACAAAGGTTCATTATATTATCAACTCCTTCCTTACTGGCTAGACAGGGAGCAGTAAGCATGGTTTGGCTGCTGCCTTGTGTAATGGTTGCCTATTCTAAAACACTATCAGACTCATGAGCAGGAATTCAAAGATATCTGATTTATTGAAGAATAGTGTGCAGGATCACAGAGAAAGCTGAGAATGATAAAAGCGCACCAAATGCAAACTAAAAACACTCGGTGTAAATGAGATCCCTCCCCCCGTAGAATCTTCTCAAGTTCACAATCCCAGGTTCTCCTAACGGTCTCTGATGGTCTGCGGGAAAAGGCCTTGAACAGATAACATAACCCAAACACATTCCATTGTACTGATTTCACATACAGAGCTTGGTACAAGGTCTCACAGCAGCTCCCTCCCAAACAGAAACGCGCATCAGCGCCATGGCATGTGAAACGTTACGATGTATACTGTACATTGAAACAGTGAACATTGAGTCAATGTTTGGGAGAGATATATTCTATACTGCCGGGCCTTGAGAGTGAGTTCTGTAATGAAGGAACTTGCTTTCACAGCCATTCTTTCTCTCCAGCTCTTTTTCTTGGAAAACTGGTAAACTAAATTGGTTGATTGACTTGATTTAACTCTTCCTACAAATGATGGACTGAGTAGACTTAGCTTAACCCAAGCATGACTGGGTCTGTTGTGGGTAAAGTTTGGCTCCCTGAGTTTAGTTGACCGGATCAACGGACAATTATGTTGGGGATCCCAACACAACAGTATCCACTCCCTGCTTCCCCCATGATTCTGTTAAGTGTATTATTGAAACAGGGTTAAAAACAAAATGCACATAACCCCCAGAACAAATGTTTAGCCTCATAACCTTTGGTAATGATAACCTAAAACACCTTTTAAAAATAACATTTTTCCTGTGCTGCAGTGGGCCAAGTTGCATGACAATATTTTGCTGCTTGCAAAATGCAATTAATGCTGGATTTTTTTAAACAAAAAGACAGCCAATCTCAAAAGAACACATAAATTAACCTCCCAAGCATAAACTACATAAAAATGCATGCAATGAACAGCCTTATAGGGCATAATAATTATTCATTATGTTGATTATGGTACAGTCTAAAGACTAAGTAAGAACAGGCCTTCTTTGTGCTAAGCAATGGGAAAATACAGTGTGATATTCCCAGGGTCCCAGAACAGGTCCAGGTTCAGGGAAACACATAATAAGTGACTTTATGGTTAACAAATATTGAATATTTTGTCCTCCCTGGAGGAAAAATTAAACAGGCAGAGATGATGGTGGGAATGGGTATATACAGTACTTCATATTTTTTTTAACACCCCCATTTTAAATGCGCTGAGTGTGAAGCAAATCCCACTGAATTCTCTAGAAAAGTCCTCTTCTGTCTGGTATACCGTAGATACAGTATTTTGGGGCCACAATTTCAAGCATTCCCAACTTGGCTGTACACTTGGCTCTTCTTCGACCCTCTCTAAAAGCATATTAGCCTCTTTTTAAAAAGCCATTGTCATAACACTATACCTTATTAAATCAGGGTTGGAGAAAATGCTTCTCCTTCCTGTTTTCAATCTCTGAGTCCTCCTGGGGCCATAAAAAGAAGAATGGAATTGGCATTAAGGATTGATTGACAAGTTACATTTTCTAGCAATGAGCACCTTCTAGCAATATAATACTACTACATAGGCAAACGTTAATATTTTCAGACCTTTCCCCAACCTGGTGCCCTCCAGTTATTTTGGACATCATCTCCAGCCAGGCTGTGCAAATCTGCTATAGAGGCGCTATTTGAATATCATTCAAGTATTCAACAATAATGATTACCTTTCAATCCCTTGCCATCCCTAATTTTTCCAGAGTTCAACTGGGCTGACTGACTTTCATCTTGGAACATTTGCAATAGAACTTTTATCACGGTGATCACTAGTGCCTATCATTAACAACCTCTTCTTTGCCAGTGACATGCTAATTTCTTCCCAACCAATTTATGTTGGAGGAGTGACAGTAAATGGATATGCTAATAGAGGTGCTAAAATTAATTACATGACGCTGTTAAACAGTTCTTGTTCAAACCAAGGTCCATTCCAACTTTTTGCTGTAAGCATTACTTTGAAGTTAAAAGCACACATCTGAGTTAACAGTTGGAGTGAATAGTTTTTATGTTGGACTATCTTTATTTCCCAGTAAATATGTTCTTATTGAAGCCAATTTAGTGGCCTGCTAGAACCACTGAAATGGAGCAGAGCTTATAACACAGTTGAGAAGCTGGCACAGAAAAAGAATATTATCTTAAAATAGCTTCAGTGAGCATGCCAGAGAAACACAGGTTATTGATCTTACACATTCAGCCCTCCCAAGCATAAAGAATTACATGCTTAGACAGATTAGATTAAGATAAGTAAAAAAGAGTTTTACTGACTTTATTGTTGCTTCTGTTACATCCATCTTGGTGGAAAAGATGAAGTTCCTTTGTTCTTCTTTTCTTTCTAAATACTTAGTTTGCCCTAAACCCTCAGCCCTATTTTGCTGCTAAGGGCTGTGTGAAAGAAAGGGGAATTTCAGGCCCACAGCATGGTGCCCAGAATGGAGGAGAGCAGCACACAGCCGTGTGCTTCTCTCCTGCTGGGAGAAGGAGGAAGAGAGAGAGAGGAAGTGGGAGTGGCAACAAACAGCTTCCTCAGAGTTGCATTGTGGGACAACTCAATTTACATGCTATTCACATGCTAATGAGGCATGCTGGATTTGCCAGGACTTCCAACACTTATGACCAGCTTATATTTATCCTTACAGCCAGGTCAACTTGGTCAGAGAGCCAGTTTGGAGTATTGGTTAAGGCATCAGGCTAGAAACCAGAGACCGTAAGTTCTAGTGCCACCTTAGTCACAAAGCCAGCTGGGTGATCTTCGGCTAGTTACTCTCTCTCAGTCCGAGGAAGGAGGCAATGGCAAACCACTTCTGAAGAACCTTGCCAAGAAAACTACAGGAATTTGTCCAGGGAGTTGCCAGGAATCCATTAAAAAAAAAAAGTCAACTTGAGGATATCTTTACATTATAGGAAGATGTAAACTTCTTCTTTCATTACTTTGCCTTAATCAGTAGACATGCTGCAACCATGTATGTCCTCTTCCTGTGCCTCCTAAGAGAAGGCTTCCTGCATGTCCCCCCTTCTTCTGAGGCTCACTGAGGGTGGGCCAGGCAATAGGCTTTCCCAGGGATGACCCCCATTCTATGGAGCCCACTCCTGGAGATATGGATGCCCCCTACTCTACAAATATTTCAAAAACAGACCACCCAGCACTGTTCCAGGAATAGTTTAGCCCTAAGGTTAGACGAATGGCCCCTTTGATATACTAGGTTTTTTATTGTTGATTTCTATGACTTATATATGTTTTTAATGGGGAGGGGGAAGAATTGGAGTGGGACTTTGCTGTATCCTGCCCTGAGTCTGTTAGGATTGGGATGGGCTATAAATGTTGTAAAATAAATGAATAAATAACCTATGAAACAAGATTACTATTATAACTGACAAGCAAGGGGAAAGAATCATGTCTGATGCCTTCCCTTTACTAGATTAATCCATGGGCAAAATGTTTTCATTCATTGCCCTAAGCAGGAAAAGGGCAGAAGAGTCATTCCTTTTTATTAAGCATATTATTCTTTCTGATCACTAAAACACCCAGTGGCTTTGTTTGCTTATTTAATTACTTGTTTGAAATGACAGGTTTAGGATCCAAGTAGCCCTGTATGGCCCTGCATGAAAAGTTTGGAGTCCATGAGATAGATTTCTGGTAACCTTGTTACTGTCTTAATTCTTTAAGACTTTTCTATATCCAAATAGATGACAGAACTCTGTCCTCCCCAGAAGGATTGTCACAGTGGGTTGGATTCAGAATAAATTAAATAAATCAATGGAAAAAGAGTCACAACTAAATTAAGTCCTACTGATTTCAGTAAGAATTAAATGCAATTAACCTTATTACACGCAACCCAGTGATTAAAATAAGCACTGCAGTCATCCTATTAAAAGTGCAGATTTTGCCCTAGAGGCAGGGCCATCCATGGCGTGGGGCAAAAAAATGGAGAGAGCATCTGCAACCATGCAACCAAAGTTCTGCTCCTTTTTAAAGTGTGTTACCCTGTGATACCCGTAAAAAGAGGGGCAGGGCTTCAACTATATGATTGTAGATACCATTTTGACTGTTCTGACACCTCTGCCTTGAAGCAATGTGAGGTATAGAAAGGACAGACTAAGGGAGCAGAGAAGGCACAGATATCGCAACTGGATTGGATGGATCCAGGTTAAGCTAGATTTTGAGTAGGCCCATTGAGTCAATAGAACTTGAGTTAGCCATTACTACTTTGAGTCTCATTGTCTCCAGAGGATGTACTAGTATGACTAAACTAGAATTAACACAGTACTTCTTTGCAAATGATCAAGCATGACAGACACTGCACACTAGTGGCATTTGTTTGATTTTGAAGGTTTACGTGGAAGTTCTGAAGTCAAACATCCAGCCTTATCTGTTCTGATTTTGTTCCCCAAAGCAGTGTTCCATAGCCTGATGCCTTCCAGGTTGCCAGAATGGATGAGCATTTTGGGAACTGTAGCCCCAACACATTCAAAGGACACCATGTTGGGGAAAGCTGCCATGAATATTGCAGCAATAGCTGGACTAGGATAGGTTACCATGTAAGTGAGAAAGAGGGAGAAATAAAACACAACCCTCAGTCTGAAGAAAAGCTACATGATGGTTCCTCCTTGTTCTATCTATAGAGTTTTAGATATTGCTGTACAGTATTAAATGCCTATTAGCTCCAGCCTATGGTCACATATTACGGTATGAGAAGTATAATCTAGCAACATCTAGAAGTTCACAGCTTTTCCATCCCTGGCCAACAGCAAAATCACTGGAATGAGGCCATGGGAAGATGCTAAACAGACACAACCTTAAGAAGCACCAAATAACTATCCAAAGATGACCTTCAAGACCAGGAATTGCAGTTCAGAATATACACTGGTTGTGCCTTTGTGCCTTCAGCATAGCCTGTGTGTATGTGTGTGTGTGTGTGTGTGTGTGTGTGTGTGAAGGTAAATCTTTTATTTTTAATTTGTCTCTTTTCTTGTAATACTGAAAATGAGACAATATTAGGTGTGGAGCCATTTTGGTTAACTAAACAAATGCTCTCCCCAAATAGCTCATCCCTCTTGCTTTTTTTTAATAACAAAAGGCTATTATGCTGTAGCAAAATGTACTCTTTGATTTCAGTCTGTTTTAAATATAGAATTTGTATAACTTTCACTTAGTACCAAGAGAGGTAAGGAAGCAGGGTATATACCACTCAGAGTCGATGGGAGTCAAGGATGGATGGATGGATGGATGGATGGAGTATATGTAAACTAAAGTCACTTCCAAGTCAAGTTTCATTCCTGGTAATATGCATGGACACATTCATATACTTTTCATGGCATAATACAATAGAGGTGTTGCCTTCCTCCAATATTTTTTCCCCAACTTTCCAATGTAGTCCACAGCCTTGGACTTCCCAGTATGGTCCCCCATCCAAGGTCAACCCCATTGTCATCTGCTGAGGTATAGATACATACACATGCACACCCACTCAAAATTATGTCTGTTCCTATGCTAACTGGAGATGATTGGAATGTACTGTGTTGTTCAATGCTCATGGAACACAAATAGGCAGCATATTTTCCTTAACGATAGATTCAAATGCAGTGCTAGCCTTCCCCATGTTGAGGGGGTCTATGCTGAACTACAATTCCTATAAGCAATTGCCAACATACATCCCCCCCCCACACACACACCATCCTTTCAAATGGCTAAAAAAGTTTCCAGAGGAACAAATATGGGAAATGTTGCTTTATTTCTATTTCCTTCCTATGACCAAAGGAGCTGAAAGTTATTTTAAAGGATGGAAGCAGCTCTGAGTGACAGTGTTGTTTGTTTCTTTATCCTAGTAGCCCTTGTGAGTATCTAGGATACAAGCTTCAAGCCTCTAGGCACCTGTTGCAGCATAGTTTCTTTCCATCAAGTCCATAACTAAATGTGGTCTCCATGGCTTGAAGATATTAGTTTTTCCCTCTTCTGCCCTCCCCTCCTTTCTTCTTTTAGCTTTGTTCATAATCTTGCTTGTTGAAACACGGAGAACTCAAAGCTTGCATGCTATTTTATTACCTTGAACCCAATTAAAGTCTTACCTTAATCTGAATGTTGAAGTATTCCTTGGGACCAATACAGAAATCCATGCTTCTTTAGAAATGTTTCTTGAAATACCTTCACAGATCAAAGTAAGTATAGTTTCCTCTACCCCTTTTCTAACAATGGGTCATTCTAAAGAGAAGAAGACTTTGGAACAGCATGGGACCTGTCCCCATACCTATTGCTCCTGATGTGTTGGACCATAACTCCCATTTTCCTTTGGCAGTGGATTATTGGAGATGTGATCTCCAATTATTAGGTTGGGTTGGATTATCATGTTAGAAAAAATGGATGGAGGAGTTTTTAAGGGAAATGATCTTCAGAACCTTCCTTCCATCTTACATAGCTAAGCATAGGTAGTGAGATCAGTTGACTTATTTCCTGTGGGCATCCTAAACACAGAAAACAGCTCCATTTGCACATTATGCTAAGACAGAATTTTTTTAGCCATGGTTTGTTGAACTAGCCAAGAACATGTCATTGTTAATCTTGCAGGCAAACAAAGTAAGTGTTTCTTATTTGTTCAATTTCTGATTTGCTGGAATCCATAAGTAAAAATGGAATATAAAATATTTAAGACTTAAGTAATGATTTTGGATTCCGACCTAACCACATTTAGTTTAATTAAACCAGGATTCATAAACTAACAAACAATGGTTTAAATGGTGGTTTATTGCCAATAATGAACAATTCTCCCCTTGGGATGGAGCTACAGACCAAGCTAAGCCAAATATAGAAATTAACACATTACAATTTAGTATCATACATAGACTAGGCTACTGATATTCCCCCAACACCTACATCCCATTGCTTATTTAATTCTTGGTATGCAAATCCTGGGAAATGGTTGTGCTGATAAACATGTACAATTTCTGTAGAGAAAATATTAATCAGAAACCAAGAACCCCTTTCCTCTGTGTGCCAAATTATATACAGGTTTAGTAGCGCATCTGTCATGAGTAAGGATGGCGAGCAGGGGGCTCCCATCCAGACTGTCAAGCGCATGTGTAGCACTGAGGAATTGGTCAGCCATTCAAAGAGACACAGATCGGGACCGCCTTAACCTTTGGGGTTTATATGTCTGGGTTTTCCCACGCTTCTTCAGTTTGTTAGGATTCCTGTTAAGTACTAGCAATAAGTATTAGAGACCAGTTCCTTGTCTCAGTGTGTTTCCTGGCTGTTAGGACATCATCAGAGATTCTACCTTCAGTGATGTTCATTGCTTTTGTTATCTCACAAAACAACAGCAAAACTGTGCTGTTGTTTTTGTGAGCTAAAAATCTATTATTTATCATGTTCCATCCCCACCCTCTGATTCAGTACCCTAGAAAAAGAACCCAGGAAATAATGTAATATCTTAGCAGCTACCAAATTAAATTAGGTGAAAAAAATCATTTATGCAAGGTGTTGCAGAAAACATAGTAATAGAGCTCTGCAAAAGAAAAGCTGCGTATACAGAAAAGTTTTAGGGGAAATACCAGTTTTAGATAACTTCTCCAAAATGTATGGTTTAGGGCTGGCTAAATGCTATACCTTAATAATTTTCACAGTATTAAAAGTAAGCTTTCTGTGCTAAATGCATATTATTAGCATTCCCTTTAAAGGCAACAATAATCCATGTAGGGCCACACTTAATGCATTTAAAATCCTGTTTTTGGAAACAGTGTTTTAAAGTGATGCAACACCCTTCTGAATAGGTCCTTCTGTCTGGGGTTTGGGTTTGTGGGTAGGACCCACCCATGTAAGTTTCCATGTAAGGTAGTGCGTTTGCATGGAAACTTGTCTTGGCAGATGCCTTTCCTGTCTCTTCACTTGTCACCTGGAAAGCATCAGCATGCATGCAAATTACTTGGAAATCAGAGCCACTCACACAGAGAATCGTTGAGCATGACCTAAGGTGTGAACAATAGGAACTTGGGCAACTGGTTGGGGTGGAAAGGAGACATGTGCTGATCCCCTGTTTGGAATTAGTCCTGCATTGCAATCACCCAGAGTTGCTCCTGAGATAAGGAGGGGCCTGCAGTCTGTAGGTGAGAGAGGGGCCCCGCATGAGATTTTGTGCCTCTTTCAGAGCCTTGGCTGAAGTTGCTGCTAAAATGAGATGCTGTGGTTTGCAGCTGAGCTTTGGCAGCGCACTTTGCCATACTGAAGTATGCTTTTTAAGCCACAGAGGATACACTTCAGTGCAAAAATTATTTTTTACTTAGTTGAACTGAATTGTCTTAGAAATTGGCAAAAAAGGTGTTTGTGTATTCATGTATTCCAGATTTTAAATGCTGGCTTAATGAAATGTGTCAGCTCTCAGCCTTTGAATCAGCTTTGCACTGACACAGGGGCAAGACTGGACAATATGATTTCATATGGCCTAAATTAAATCCATTGTTTTAAAACTGAATCACAGCATTTAAAAATGGAAGAAAGATAATTTCAATATTCTGTCTATCTAACTATCTTTAAATGAGCTTTTATATACCTATCTAGAAATAAATATAATGTAGGTATTTAAATGTTTCGTTGTTATTTTGTCTTCGTAGTTTAGTTTTTTTTTCTATTTTATTGCATCATTTTTTTCCTCATTAATTTTCTTTTTTATGTACTTTAATAATAGGATTTTATCTTTTACATTTTTTCTCTTCAATACACACACACACACACACAACCAAATGTAGATTTCTTTTTTATAATTCTTTTATACTATAGTAATATAGTTATTCTGTTATATTGCTGTTTAGTTCACATATAACAAATGCTTAATTTTTTAAAAAGGAAATGTAAATTGTAATATTTTTGAAGTTTAAATAAATAAATAAAGTTTAATTATATGTTAAAATTCATTTCCTTTCACTAACTTTTTGGTTCATTCCACCCACTTTTTTTTTTGTTCAGCATTTGCAAGGTATGGCCTTCCCCAACCCCAGACCCCCAAAAAATTGCCCATCTCTGTCATCTGAAGCGGTTATCTATGTTGGAAACCTTTAGAGAAGATGACAATTCTTTTTAGTGCCGGACTACTCTGTTTCAAGACAGAGTCCTATAAAGCCTATGAACCCCTGAAGTTTTAAAGAAGGAATAACCAACTGGCCCTCCCAAAGGTATGGAGGGGGTACAAAGAGGAAAAGTCAAAGAAGGTAGCAAAGGTTTGGATTAAATTTATACTGGTTACAGAAATGGGCATGCCAAGTTGGAAACTCAGCACTATCTCTGTGTCTCACATAAAATGAGACTTCAGTGCCAGAGTATATGCCACAGAGGTAGAAGGCAGCTATTTCAATCCCTCATGTTATCTGATATAAGGATCCAATCTCTCTAAACCTCGTAAGACTGTAGGTGTGACCAAGCGGAACCTTCAGCAGCCAGTATCCAACACCTTCCCACCGTGTACCACCTGTGATCCAATGGCTCACATGCCAATCAGATTTATGGATCAAGGCCTTATAAAACAAGCATGCCCTCTAGGTTCCAATTCCAATTTAAAAGAAGTCTACTACACAAATATTATGTCAGTATTAACTACTTTCCTAGGAATATCCAGAGACTTGTTAAAATCTTGTCTGTTCTGTTCCAGAAAGCCTTTGGATGCCACACTGTTTAGAGAATGCAACAGCATGCATGAATGTTGCTAGATGATTATTGTGCTTGGGGTTTTGTACTGTGATTATTAGGGTGTTTGGATGGGTTTGGTGTGTGTGTCTTTGAGTCAGTGTTGACTCCTGGCGACTGCCGGGTCTAGTCCCTGCAGTTTTCTTGGCGGGATTTCAGAGTGGTTTGCCTTGACTCCTTCCTAGGGCTGAGAGAGAGGGACTGGCCCAAGGTCACCCAGCTGGCTTTATGCTGAGGGCAGGACTAGAACTCATGGTCTCCTGGTTTCTAGCTCAGTGCCTTGATCACTGCACCAAACTGACTCTTTTTAGGGTGTTGCTTTTATATAATTCATTTTTATTATGTATATTTCTGGACTATAAACCACTTAGAGTCCATTGCAGTTGAGGTTGGTATAATATCTAATAAATAAATACACCGCTAGCAAAATTGTCTCATGTGCCCACTGCCTCTAACATTCTACAAGGGAATTCTGTGAGCTTTAGTGTGCCCCCCTTTACAAATATTGTAAAATAGCAGATGTATAAAAAGGCATACACAGAAACCCAATATTTTTTCTTCTTTCTCTATTGTTTTCTTGGTATTTTAATTTTTATTAAATTTGCTTTGTTTATCTATTTTTTCCTTAACATGTGTGGGTGTCTGTATGTGTGTACACACACACACACACAGACACACACAGACACAAAATAACAATATAATGGAGACTTTAATATTAAGTAATCAGCTTAAGATTGAAACCTCTAGTATACAACAAATATTTTGATGTGAGTTGTAGTGGTTCTTTTCTAATGTTATACCTAACTGGTTGAAAAAGCCAAATAATTTTATGCCGTTAATATTGACATCCCTAACTAAGACTGACATAATATTTTTTCTTTCTCTTCTCCACTCTCAATACTCTAAGCTATTTAAATAATAGAATGTTAATAATCTTCAGTCATATTATATAAACATCAATGTATTGAAACCACACAATGTATTAAGATTTATAACAACATAATAAAAGGGGGGGGGAAAGCTCACCCACTGACTAATTACAATAGCACTAACATTGGGGGACCCAGGCTCTGTTCATTAAAGACTGAACATGCTCAATTAACATGGAATATTGGGGGTGGGTGGGGGCAGGCTGAAATTTTGGGGGTAGAGATGGAATGGCTACACAGGTAGCAGGCTGAAATTCTGAAGAGCAGCATACTTCACTGAAATCCTTTCATACAGTTCCCATTTTTAGCCCAGACTGAATGTGTAACTTCTGTTTATGCATAAGCAAAAGAACATTTACATGCCATAAATCAACTGATGGGATTATAAACCTAAGAAATAATGTGACCAAAGATCTAACTCCTGTCAGAATTGATGGAGTTTTTAAAGGTTAATAAAAGAACTCCAAGCAGCTAACAACAATCTTGCAAAGTAGAAGTGTGAACCAAAACTTGCACATTAAGCTTAATTACATTAAAAAAAGAATTCAGTCTTCACATAGTAGTTGGACGAAGAGAAAAAAAAGTAGCTTACATTTATTCAGTAGATCTGGATACAAGTCAATTCATAGTAGAAAGCACTTATTCATCACTGGTTCTTTGAAGATTCATTTCTATGTGGAATAGAAATGTCTGTGTGCAAGCAAGATGAAAGGGACGAGAGTTGCATTCTGCAGCACCTCCTGCTTGCAGGTGTGCCCATGAGGTAATGGAGATCCTTAATCCCCAAACCCAAGAAGAAGGAAGTGGAAATCAGGTGACCATGTGACATCCCACAAGCACAATACGATGTGTTTACTAGAGAAACCCTCTTTTTATGCTTATGAGACAATGCTGAGTTGACCCCTGATAATTCCAACAAGAATCAGAGACTGTTTTCCAGTACTCACAGACAGCACCTCTGCAATTTAATATGCAATATTTGTTTGGTTCTTTGTTATGAAATTCCCTATCACTTGGCAAGTTCAAAATGTTTCTGCTGAACACTCCCCTCCCCATGTCCTGGGAGTCACCGTGTATGCCGTCTGTAGGCTTATTCCCTCACTGTTTACTCAGAGAAGTAGATTTTGAGCTTCATACTGCATACATACCATTCAGAGTCTTATTTAATGATTTACAGTAGTGTGATTTGTAGCCAAAAGTGAGACCTCCCTCCATTAGAAAGTAGTGCATTTGGGAAGATGCTAGCTTTTGGGCTGACATCTTATTTGATTTGATGATTTGATTATGTCCCATCAAGTTGTTTTCAACTTTTAGCAACCACATAGATCTTATTTAGAATTATCTTAACTTATTTACAATGATGCTATCTAATTTTTAAAACATTCTTTTAATTAAAAATGAAGAAGAAGCTAGCCTGCTGTTGAGAAGCACCATTCTCAACATAACCTCTGTTTCCAACAAAGTTTCTTGACCTCATAATGCCCAGAGGGCATCTTAGCAAATAAATTGGTGGTTTACTATGTCTCAGGCTTTGTTTGCCTTCTAGTGTTTGGTTCCTTTGGTCACACCCACCACGGCAACAATTTTGTAAGGACAGCCATGGCATGCTGTCAAACCCCCAAGTATCTAACTGGCCAATTAATGAGTTTTCTGGATTTACTCAACATTCAGGCTGGGGGCAAGAAGTAAGTACCAAAAGGAAGTCATGACCAGAGCAAGGTACATGATTGCACAAGAAAATTTTGTTGCTTAAGTAAAGCCCAACTGTCAGGGTCAGTCTCGCTTCGCAATAAGACACAGACTCACTTAATGGGTATTAAGGATTTCTGGTTTATTGGAATGATGGCTGACAGAACGAAAAACGGGAACGGGGTGTGTGGTGTGGAGGTGCCCCTTTTATACCCTTTTGTCGGGCCCCGGGCTCCTCCACCCTTCATTGTCCCAATCCCTCTTGATGGGATCCTTGATGGCTGCATGGGCATTTTCCCGGTGTCTTCCTTTGTCCCCTCGATTCGGGTGTGTCCTCCAGGGCACCAGGTGCGGCTTATCTCTGCTCGTCCGATGTCCTTCTTTTCAGCTGTCTATGGGTCCATGGGTGTGGGTGCTTTGGGTGCTTGTTTTAATCCCTGGTTTAATTATCTTCTTCCTCTATTCCTTAATGATCATGATCTACGTTGTGAGGCTCTTTGTGCCTTGCAACGAGGTCATGACACCAACTGAAACTGAAGCTCTATACTAATTTTGCCCAGAAGAGTCCAACAGCCAACTTGGATGGATGAATCATTTCAGGTCTGGAAAATTCTTCACTGGAAAGTACTGCCTGCAGTGCAGCCTATCAACACCCAAGGCAGCAGTGCATAAGGAGACGATGCTGTCATTTTCTTTTTATATTTCTTCCTTCCTCTTTTTGAATCTTAAATAATCACAAGAGAACAGTATTTTGGTTTGGTTCAGTTTAGTTAGAGGAATTGCTGTCCAGAAATCTAAAATCAAACAAAACAGAACAGTAAATAGTCTATGTGATAGACTGTGCTTCATGGGCATTACCCAAAAGTCTTTTGAGCAGGTATGTATAGGATTTCTCCAGTTTATTAGTGAATGTCTGTAATACAATCAGTTTCTAGAGTCCAACTATTGATCCATGTTCTTTGGTTAGCTCAGGTGTGGCTGGTTGGCATGATTCCCAGATTTCTTTGTGTAGAGTGGTACTCTGTGTTTGAATCAATGAGACTAATCATGTCAGATATGAGCTGCACTGCGTAGCTAAGAATCTACTCCAGCCCAATGTTCCTATGATTGGGTGTGAAGGCCTAAACCAGCTCTGCGGGGTGTCTGTTTAGGTCTGCCATTGCTGCTTGTCCTAGTCTCCCTTTTTGGTTCCTTGTGAAGGTGAGACAGTCTTGAGCCAATCAGTCCATCAAGAATGTAGCAATTAAGCCACCCGAGGCAGCAGATGAGAAATAAGTAATTCAGCTCTATGAAACTGAAACATTTTGATCTGCACCCATATTTGACTGGAAAGGAATTCCGCATTCTTGGCACTCCCACTGAAAAGGCCCTGCCTTGCCCAGATACCAAAGGTATTTCAGAGGACAGGGGAATGCATGATGCCTGTTAGTTTGAGGAATGAATGTATTTTAATATTTTCAATTCTCTGTTTTCTGTAGCACCTTGCAGGATGGAAATGAGGAATATAAATGTATTAAATATAAATGGTTCAATCTTTACCCAATGTCCTAATCTATCCTTATTACCATCCCATAGCATTACATGTATTGTTTTCTCTTTGTTTCTGCTTCTCTTGAACAGCAACCCAAAGGAATGAACTGCTGCTGTGAAAGATGTATAGTTCCCGAGATACTTGGAGCATTTTTTAGGGAAAGACAAGCCAATGGTAGGATGGTTGGCTTGCCTGCCCTCTGCCTCTCCCTCAGCTCAGAGCACTTTGCACATATCCTCATTCTCTCTCTCTTTCCTTTCCTGCCAACCTTATTAACACAGGTCTCTCATAAAACACCTTTCAGCAGAAGTCGCAACACAAATTAGGTCACGTTGCCCTCTCTCTCTTAGAATTAATAGCCAATTTCCTATATGCACAAATGAAGCTTTTAGAATGCAGTCATCCTGCCTCCAACATGAAATTTTGAGGAACAATTTGTGTTTTCCACTTGAGGCTACATTCATGCACAGTGTGGCAGGATGCCGTATTTCCCAACAGAGCCTTCAGAACAGTTCATGGGAGCATCAGTTCATGGGTTATTCACTTAACCCATTTTCTGAGTTCTCCTAATACACTGAACCACTAAGTAATCAAGTGGGCTGGATGCACACAAAACACTAAGTGAGATTAAAGGTAACGGAAATGTTGCTCAAATAAAGCATCTGTTTTGTCTGACCTGGCCATCGCATGAATTATGGGGAGGATGGAATACTCTTTTGGATAAATAGCATGAGGACCATGAGTCTAGGTCCTTTCCCTAGCAAAATATGTGTATTTTTTGTGGCAAGGAGATGCTCCATGAAGGCTCTGCTGGGAAATACGGCATCTTGCCACACTGTGCACTTGAACAAATTGCATAATCTGAGGGCTTTGTTTCGAGAACCTGTAGAAGAAGTCTCCTTGCGACAAAACTCATGCAAAAAATAATGGCGGAATACACACACACACACAAATACATACACACCCACTCACTAACATGCCTGGGGCTATTTCAGGACAGGATTAGAGCCCTTTTAAAAGCAAGGACAATTGGAAAAATTGTCTCAGACCCCTCACAAGGAGGGATCCAAAGTTTGTTGTTGTTGCTTCCGACTCTTCGTGACTTCATGGATCAGCCCATGCTAGAGCTTCCTGTCAGTTGTCGCCACCCCCAGCTCCCCCAAGGTTGAATCCGTCACCTCTAGAATATCATCCATCCATCTTGTCCTTGGTCGGCCCCTCTTCCTTTCGCCTTCCACCCTCCCTACCATCAGCATCTTCTCCAGGGTATCCTGTCTTCTCATTATGTGGCCAAAGTACTATATATACTAGGGTGGGTTGATGTTACCTTCCCCAGGGATCGTGTTTAGTCTGACCTCTCTGTCATGACCTTCCTGTCTTGGATAGCCCTTCACAGTTTAGCTCCATCACCATGACAAGGTAACAATACTTTGCTGGAGGGGATCCAAAGTAGGGGTCAGTATTTGAAAGGATCCGAGGGATCAATACTTTTCATTCAATTTGACTATAATGCCAAGCGTCATTTCACTATTTTTGGATTTTCTCACACCTTTATTTGGTTTCCATTTTGTCTTTCCTCCTGGAGCTCAAGATAAGGTACACTCCTTCTTCCCATTTTTCTCTACAACAATTGAGTGAGAGTGAGAGGGACTTTGATGGGCAAAGGTGGGCTTCCTCTTGGTCTCCCTTGTCCTAATCAAACCTGACTACATTGCCCCACTGGCTCTCCATTTACAAGTTTCTGTTCTGGGGCTAGTGACTTAAATGGATTAAAAAACAATGGTGGAATACACACACACACACACAAATACACACACACATACAGATTCACTCACTAACATCAGAAGCAGTGAGAAAAAATGGGGAAGGAGGAACACTGGAATGTTCTATCCCTGGACCTCTCAGTATCTTGACTGAAGTTATTGTCCATTTTGGTTGGCTGTATTGGGATCAACTAGAAGAAGCAGCAAAGGGAAAACACTGGACTGAAACTAATAGGAGAAATGATGCAAAATGCCATGTTTTGCAGTGGAAAAACTTTCGTGGTGCACTCCAAATCCTAGCAACCCGCCTGGGATGGGCCTTGTAAAACTCATCTGCTGCTCTGGCCACTCTTCACTTTACATGTCCTTTCTTCTGAAGATCATGCTGCCAGGAGAAACGTTTTCTTTGGAGGGGAAGGGGGTGATGGGAAAGACACCATCAAAATAGCTCCCAGGTTTCTGTAAGTAAACTTCAGCAAGGAGCAAATGGTTAATGACCAGGGATAAATGCTCAGTGCCTATGATTTATAGCACAACACGAGGGAAAGGTTTGTTCTTTGGGCAAACGTGCCCACTTTTGTGATTCCTGTGCTGATATGCTATAGCACTGAAGGCAATATCATTTCATATCTCACCTGGGAGTCTCAGGTCTTGCACAATACAAATATGAATTAATATGAATTAATCTTTACCAGGGATTATGGCATCATAATCAAGATAGGCTGGAAAACTTGATAAATTCCTCTCTCTGGTCATTAACAGCAGATCAACAAGGCAGGCAAAACCTAAGCAAAACAGCTACCCAGGCATTCCTTTAGACCAGTGTTTCTCCACCTTGGCCACTTTAACACATGTGGACCTCAACTCCCAGAATTCCCCAGCCAGCCATGGCTGGCTGTGGAATTCTGGGAGTTGAAGTCCACACATCTTAAAGTTCTAAGGTTAAGAAACACTGCTTTAGACCAATCTCCCCCAGCCTGGCACCCTCTGGGCATGTTGGACTACAGCATTCATCCCTCCCATTGGCTATGCTTGCTGGAGATGTAGGAGCTTGTAGAGCTATGTCCCCAGAGGGCACGGGGTTGGAAAAGGCTGCCTTGGATTATCAGT
Source organism: Candoia aspera (assembly GCF_035149785.1). Classification (NCBI taxonomy): domain Eukaryota; kingdom Metazoa; phylum Chordata; class Lepidosauria; order Squamata; family Candoiidae; genus Candoia; species Candoia aspera. Next base: position 187,966,567 of record NC_086155.1, read on the forward strand.
TATGAGGCTGTCCCAGCAGGGAGTTTTGAGCCAGCAAGGGCTTACTATGCAGGGCACGCATAATGGCACTTGGTGGGGAGAGTGGGATGCAAATAATGTAGCACCGTTTGGCACAACCCATGCAATGAACCTCGATTCCACATGGCAGGTGCTGCAGAATAGCTCACAGCTGTCCTGTTTACTGCAGAAGTTGGGTGTGAATATAAGGCTGGTTTGGAGAAAGAGAAGGCCTTGAGAAAAAGGCGAGTGACTGATGCTGCCCTCACTAATGGATGTGAAAAGCATTTACATTCAGAACCATGTAACAGAGCCACCTCTAATAAATTGGTTATTTTCAGGTCTCCCCCCCCCCCCAAACTGTTTAATTCAGTCAGCTTCCAGATGGTTTGTGATACTGTCGCCATTTATATATGGTGTTGCTATTTTGATGTCGCTTGCTGCTGGTATTCTTTAACAGGCATTTAATTCGATTTATTGGTTGACCTGCTACTGCTATTTTCTCTGTTGCCGTACTTTGTTTTCATCTTACATTGCATAATATGTGGTTTTCTGCTGATATTGTAAGCCACTTTGGGAGGATGATCTCTCTTAATAATCTCTCTTAAATGGGGTTTAAAATCCATTTGTGGTGAAAGTGATCCAAACTGTGCCTGGGTAGCAACATTTTGTGTTCTGAAAATGGTTTTGAAAGATGGTACGAAGAGTCGTTGACCAAATATGTGCTAAACTGAAGTACCCAGCAGGCTAAGAATGTCAACTGCAGTTGGATCTAGTAAGTGGACAGTGTTCAGCACATTAATTCTCACTTGTGGACTCCACATCTCATGGCTGGATATTTTACAGTATTCTGCTATTTGCAGTTTACATGACTGTAAAGTCCCTCACTCTCTTTCTTCGGGTATTAAAAATAGATTTCGAATAACAGCCTTATCAACTGCAACACTGGGGGGGGGTTACATTCAGAACATCTGGAAGATACTATGCTGCAAAAATCTTCAATAACACATATAATTTGCATGCCACACAAAATCCTGTTTGTCTTTATTACTCTTGGGTTGTTTTTGTTTTTAACACAGATTCATATGTTTTATTTTAAAACGTTTCCCTTTGCTCCTGATTTTGTATAAATATATTATAACGAGTCAGGTCATTATGTTACAGATAATGAAGAAAATTATTCTTGTTTAGGCAATGGATGTCAATGGACAGCAGAACTGAGATGCCAACAAACTGCACATAGCAAGTTCTATAGCAACTTCCCCCAAATTCACCATCCTCCAGAAATCTCAATCATGGCGAAGTTGGCTGGGTAATTTTGTAAGATGAAATTACTTCTAGATTACATATCTAGAAGACATCCAGATATGGGCATGCTGATGTGTTTAACCTCTTTGAACTGTATCATTAACCAATCATTAATGAGTGGCATGACTCAATGATCCTCTATATAAATCCTACAAATCAGAAACTAACTAACTAACACCTCAGCCTCAGGGATAGGCTACAATCTGTCTCCTTGGCATATGAAAGGGGAGTATTTAATCCAACAATATGAAAACATTAGAAGCATCCTACTGAATTAGACCAAAGTTCTGAATGATTCAGTATCTTGTTTTGGTGGCCAATCAGATGCCAGTGAGCAGCTCATACTGTATGCAGGACATAATCCCAGATCACCCTCCCATTCCTGAATCCTAGCAACTGATATTAAGAGGCATATTCCAATGTATATTATCATGCCTAGGTTCCTGGCATTCACTAACGGAAGTTTAGCTTACCACTTGGAAACTAATGTAGTAAAAGATGGAATACTATCCACCAGGTTCTATTAATTTGCATGACATTGCTTTATTGGCTGTAAAAAGAGTCATTAGCATAAAAAGAAGAAAGCGGGTGTCTGAAGCACTCCTATAGTGAGTGGTGGTATCTACTTTCACTGTAAACCTTTCCCTGGGTTTATGAATTTATTTAAGGACTGATTTGTTGCAGATTGTAGAAATGATTTGGTTACTGTCAAACTGCTAGCCAGTAGATATGCTAGTCAGCATATTTAGCAAAAGGACCTGCCTCATCTCCTCAGTAATAAGCACAACAGTTCATATTTGCCACATACTGTATATCTCTGAGATGTTTAAGATAGATTTAATCTCCTGCCCTGCAGGCTGAAGAATGAGCAGAAGTTGCAGACAGCTACAACCTCAAGCCCCTTTTTCTTGAAAAGATGCTTTGAAGTATATGCAAGAACAACACAGAGGCCTCTTCGTTATCCAAAAGCCTACATTTAACATTTTGAGGAGCATTCAGGGCCAAAAGGGGTCATATCATATGTCATTTGTTAGGTTCCAGGAGATGTGCCTTCTGTGTCGCTGCTCCTCAGCATCCTCTCTGAGCTTCAGTTGGCCCTGACCCTGCCTGCCTTTTGGAAGGCATTAAAGACCTGTTTTGTTTTTTTCCCCCAGGCTTTTGGTCGAGAACAGCATGACCTGTTGGATGTGTTTTCATGGCACTTTGTGTTTTTGTTATGAGTTATGTTTTTTTTACAATTTTGTTTACTATGTTGTTTTTATTGATGTATTATTGTTTATTAATGATGTACTCTGCTCTGAGTCATGTGCCAAGTAGGGCCTTCATAAATCAAATGAATGAATGAATGAATGAATGAATGAATGAATGAATGAATGAATGAATGAATGAATGCATGCATGCATGCATGCATGCATGCATGCATGCATGCATGCTTGAGCAGGGCTGATATTTGGGGAAGGGAGGTTTGCTGATGATGGCATATCTCTTTTGGGGCTTACACAATAGTTTCCACATTCAAACTTCAAAAAGATAGGAATCTGTGCTGCTCATTTCCAAGAATCCACCTGAGAGGGCCATTAAAAGGGAATCTCCCCTTGGGCTGCATGGAACTACAGCTGGCCACCTCTGTGCTGGACCACCAGCATGAAACGATCCTAAGGCTTCTCTTAGGGTAGAAATGCTGGGGCAACCTTAGTTTGGATGATGGATGCCTAATCAATATGGTCCCATTAATAGCTGGGACAAAAGGGCTTACTTTTCTTCCTGTATCACTTATTGTAACCTTCAGTTGCTTTTAATAATGGTAGTGCCCAACTACAGGGTTGGATTTTTCCCCCACAACACTGCTATACTTACTTTTTATGTGTGCCTTGGAAGATAATGCATTTATGCAGACAGGAGGGAATCTGTCCCCAGAGATATTCTGCTGATATAAAGATTACAATGTTTATTTGTTTCTGCTCTCTGCCACACTAAGTCACCTGCATGCATTGTCCACTACAAGAAACAGACTGGAGACTAATTTTGTTGGTGTTTTCAGAACCATTATTAACAATTGAGTATAATCTGATACCAGGAGAAAGACTGAACATTCAGTCCACAACTACTACTTTGGAACTAAGTGTGAACTGCATACATCGTGGCTTAAACATCCAGCCTGATGTTTGGATTTGCTTCCTTCTTCCTGTTTTTTATAACATCTTGCCTGATTAAGAGTTCAGGAGAACTTAAAAAAATATGTGTTGGGCTGGTCCATATAAAGATATACCCCAGCTACAGCTTATGGATATTCCCCATCCCCGCTGTGATGGGGCCAGCAGAGTTTGCTTGATTTTCTGTTTACGCTGATACAGTCAACAGTACTGTAGATGTTTTAAGGCTATGCCTGTATGTTGTGTATTTAGTGGAGCTTTCATATGTGCTGATGAAGCTTGCTCAGGAAAATGTCTAGAGGACTCTGTTGTGCACATTCTTTCACAGGTTTGGGTCTCAGGATATTGCTGAACTCTCCTTCTCATCATGCACAAGCAACATGGCCAAGGATAAGGAAAGATGGGAGTTGAGACACAGCAGCATCTGGGAACTGAAGGTGGAGCTAGGAACATAGTTCTTCTTGTGAGAAGGCACTGAACTGCCACAGAAGCTCATGCCCTGGCAAAAACTGGACTATAGCCCATGGGTAAGGCTCAAGCCTCATATACCATAACAAAGCTGGGAAAGGAACTGCCTTTAAGAGCAGTAACTAAGTTGGATAGGCCAATGCTTTATTGTCTCAATCAGGGCAGCTTCTTATACTTAACGGTATGATTCATAAAGCGTTTTAGGACAATTTGCCATAATCAGTCAGCCAAGGCAGTAAGAAAAAACAAAGCAAACATAACCCAGTGCCATCTGCCATGGAAGATTCTGCAACTGAGCTCAAGAAACTTTGTGTTATTAATAGGGATCTTATATCTACCGATACATGTGCTGCTATTTAACTGGACGCAATGAATCATAACATTAGACTAACTAAAGAAGCACGAGACTGAATTATGGTCCCCGGGCTTGATATTAATATATTAAAGGCAGAAATCAAGATGCTCATCATATACAACCATCAATTATGTAAATAAATATTTAGCCAGACTGGATAGGGTTGATTAAAAAAAAATTGCATAGAAGGAAGCATTTGAGGGGTTGGTTTCTAACACTAGAAATTATTCATGTAGGGATTATACAGTGCTATGCCAGGACTGGGGTTAGGGGGTTTGTGAGCCCCTGTTGATTTTTTTAAAATGTTACTGATGTAGTTTTGTCTTTTTGCAGTTGGGTGGCCTTGAAATCCAGTAACTAAATTCAGTGAAAAAGGGAAAAAAACCTAATTGCTTTGCATCAATTTTCCCCATATTTGCATTGTTATTTTTCTTGTGTAAATAAACAATATATTATAATAGTATTATAATATATTATTAAATATAGTATTATTATTATTATTAATATATATTATTAAATATAGTATTATAATATATTATAAAAAGGGACGTGGTGGTGCTGCGGGTTAAACCGCTGAGCTGCTGAGCTTGCCGATCGGAAGGTCAGCGGTTTGAATCCGTGTGACGGGGTGAGCTACAGTTGCTAGTCCCAGCTCCTGCCAACCTAGCAGTTCGAAAGCATGCAAATGTGAGTAGATTAACAGGTACCGCTTTGGCGGGCAGGTAACGGTGTTCCGTTTAGTCATGCCGGCCACATGACCACGGAAGTGTCTATGGACAAACGCCAGCTCTTCGGCTTTGAAACGGAGATGAGCACCGCCCCCTAGAGTCGGACACGACTGGACTTAATGTCAAGGGAAACCTTTACCTTTACTATTATTTATAATAATATAAATAAATAATAATTAAGGCTACATAGAATGAAAAGTTCATATATCATATTGTTTTAAGTAGTGACTGGGTTCACACATCACACTAAGCCGCCATGATAGGGTTTAGCTGATGAATATTGGTAAACCATCACCTACTGTATGTCTAAGTATATTGTGTGGACTGAGCCAGTCATGGCTTCTTTAACGAACTATGGTTAAAACCATTGTTTCCATGCTTTGAACTCTCAGACTCCTTTTGCACAGAGCAGCAAACTTGACATTTCATGAAGCAGAAGTGCTGTATTTAAAGCTAATCCCAGTAGAATCCCTACATGCTCCCACCTGTGTAAATCAGACGTTTTGAAGGAGACTTCCACAGAGAAGGAAGGGGATGGATTTCTTTTCCCCACCTCCTGCAAACCTAAAAGTTACTCTCCTCCTACTATGAATGTCCTGTGGCACTCTCTGCACTTTCCAAAAGCAGCATATTAAATTTATAAAAATCAATCATAAACATATAGGGGAGGGGAGATCATACAAAATCTTAGCTTTGTAATATTGTATCAGGGTCAATTCATTTAACCCAAAGATTATGCCAGCTTTTGAGTTTGTTAAAATTTTTCTTCAAGCTGGTGTTAAAAAATCTGCTTTGGCCTGGTTGAGCAGAAACACAAGTATCACACTCTCTACACAAGCAAAGTCAGAGAATAACTTCATTTCATCCACTGTATCAAAGTCAAATAACTCTTAAGATGCAGCCCTTCTTCAATTTATATGGAGTTTCTTCTTGTTGTGGTAGAATCCATGGGTAGCTAAAATGCTATCTTCTAAGGCCTATGAAAGGCCAATGTACTGGTATAAAGGGGAAAGCATCCATGTTACCTGCACATGCTAAGGAACTGCTATAATCCATGGATAATTCCAACCTTCTGTTGAAAACTAAAAAAGATCTGTGCAGCAGCTCCTAAATTCTCCCACAATCCTAATGAATTGATTACTGGGAGTTAACATAATCTAACAGCTAAGAGCGCTTTAGCCATGAACTTTATGTGCCTCTTAAGCAGTCTCTTAGCCTCTCCTCTGCAGCATGGGACAAATAAAATTGGCCAACTTCACAGAGGTGTTATAATAGATCCCTCAAGTGATATATAGGAAGCCCTTTTGACAGTGCAATAGCCTTAGGTACCAGACATCATTGTTATCCCTTCGTTTGGGGTTGCTTTGTGGTTTGAGAGCTGGGACTTGATAAGAGGAAGAATCATTGTAAAGGGACCCTTACTGGCTGTCTCTTGCTAACCTTTATATTCATAAATTCCACATACAGCTTTAGGCAGAAGCACTAGGAAATAATTGCTTTGATGTGCTTTCAGCTAGACCATTTTGCCAAGGTAAAAGTCAGGAAAAGGTGGCTGAAATATAAAAAAAATCCCAATTAGTCTTATTTAGAATGTGAAAGCTTAAGCTTCCAGTAAAACAAGCACACAGACCAATATATTTACCAAACGGGATAAATTTTAAGCATATCATTGAGGAATTAAGTGTTGGGTTGTTTGTGTTTGTTTTTAAAGGAATGCACCATGCTTTTATGTTGATTATGGTTCTGTGAGATGACCCCTTGAACATCTGCATCGGTGGTCTAGGAGTGATGGGGTCAAACCTGATGTCCCTAAGATGAGAACTAGAGCAAATTCTATAAAATGATAATATATTTGCACATTAAATTTGCAGCATATGCAGGTCATCATATTTTACATTCCTGCAGATTTCGGGATACTATGGCAAGCTAAACGTCAGTCAGGCTGAATGATCCCAACAGGTTGATCCCAACTGGCTGAACAACAGATAGTAATAGGCTAATCATATGTTCTACTTTGTAATGAACAGCATTCTCTTCCAGCATTTCCTTATACAGTAAATGAGGCCTTCTAAATGCATTGAATTTTAACTTCCAGAGATGATTCCCAGCCAGCCATGATGTCTGGAAATTACTGGGGGAGTTGAGGTTGAAGTCCAACACAATGGAAGAGGACCAGGTTAAGAAAAAGGTCCTCTATTTAATAAGTTGTGAAGTGAGGGAGGGGTTGCAGCTGGCATCTGGATAGTGGTCAAGAGAGTTTTCTGTACATGGTGCAGCATATTTATTTATTTATTTATTTCAAATGCTTCTGGGCCTCCTGTCAATAAAACCCTCTCAAAATGCCTGACCAGCTAAAACAGTACTGACTTGTATTTTATTTCTCTCTAAATTATAACAATTCTATCTACATTTGCAACTACACATATATATTAGCAGATGTGTGATTTATGCAAACTTACTCCTTAATTTGTCCCTTCATTTTTTTTTAAAAGAGTCATTTCCTTTGGGTTTTCTTTAGTGCTAATCCTTGATATAATTCCCAGAAAGAAGGTAAACATGTGGTCAAATTCAAAGCCAAGTGGCTGGATAGCAGATTAAAATCTTCTAGAAGATAGTTAAATGGTTTGTAGTAGAGTAGCAAGCTCATTTTCTCCCAGGTGTTTGCCATAGCAACAACACAAAGCTTCCCCAACCCCAATTTAACCTAATATAATCCCTGATTCTAGAGCAGTGTTTCTCAACCTTGGCAACTTGAAGATGTGTGGACTTCAACTCCCAGAATTCCTCAGCCAACCATGCCTGTTTTTCATGGAACACACAAAAGGGTTGTCCTTTTTCACATAGCACACAGCTGAACTAAGGAATTTGCCGCCACAAGCTAGGTGACAGCCACAGATTGATATGGCTTTGAAGGGGGAATGAAAAGTTAAGACTGTGATGACTACTAGACATGATGGCTGAAGGCTACCATCAGGACTGGAGAATTCATTTTTACATTATACATCTAAATTAACTCAACTCAGCATTGATTCTTGTCTACATCAGGAATACATTCCTGACTATAGGTTGCTGGAAAAAAAAATCACAAGAGGGAGATGATGTAGGGACTTGCTAATGGGATCACCCTGGGCATACACAATACTGAACTAAATAGTCTTGATGAGGCGAATCTCTTCATCTATTTTATAGAAATAAATCCTACTGTATTTAATGGCACACACTGCTAGATAGACTGCAAAACTGTGCATGTGTTGGAGTTAAATTAGACTGGAAATCAGTCTCACAGGTAGCAATTGACTGGTCTTATAATACAAAAGCCACATTTGAATAGGAATGGAGACAGATCAATTTTAACTCTTAACCTCCAATAGCATCTCAGTCCTGAGGATGACCAGGAACTGGAAATTAATTCCTACAAAAAGACAGTTAGGAAACTGGTCAAGTTTAGCCTTGAGAAAAGGTGAATTAGGAGAGATGTGAATGTACCCTACTACCTGTGGGGTGGCCCAATGAAGAAGGCCAACATTATCTTCCTAGAGTACAACATATGGAAATGTAGAGTTAAGTTACAATAAGACAGATTTAGGCTGAATGTTAAGAAAAGCTCACTAATTGTAAGAACATCGTCAATGTCAGTATACTCTGTATATATGCTATACTTTATATATTTCTTAGTTGGTGAGATGTGGGAAAAACAATACCCTGCAATATGGTATCTGGATTAGAGATCCTGGCTTGAAGATAATAGCATGGGCAACTCTGTGACAAAACTGAGCTTTGGTTGCACTTGTGACATACTGGCCAAAACATGTCAAAAGTGACCAGTACTATCTTTACCTTTAGTGAAGAATGCTGCATGAGACACAGGTAAAATTAAGGCTGATGATCTAGTCTATACTTTCTGTCCTGATTACCAGGAAATACACTGAGACAATGACTTGGTCTCTAATATTTATTAGTAGTACTTAACAAGAATCCTAACAAACTGAGGAAGCGTGGGAAAACCCCGCCATATAAACCCCAAAGGTTAAGGCGGTCCCGATCTGTGTCTCTTTGAATGGCTGAACAGTTCCTCAGTGCTACGCATGCGCTTGACAGTCTGGGTGGGAGCCCCCTGCTCGCCATCCTTACTCATGACACTTTCTCTACTAAAAATATTACTTGAAAGCCTTGATTAACATAGCCATGATAGGTGCTAGAAGTCAGTATCTATGGGCCCATCTGGTAGGGGTCATGGCATATGGAAAATTGTGACTTAGAATCTACGAGGACTAAATGGCAAACAGCATGAATTAACAAGTGGAAAGAAATGAAAGAAAAATAGGTTATATGCCTGTGAAACTAAGAGAAAGGGGAAGGATGTAATAGATCTGAATGAAGATAGCTAGATCTGGAATGGAATTGATGCATGCTGGGAAGGGAAGATGTAAATATAATTATGAATAGAAGGGCTAAAATTTATACCAGAAAGTCAGAACTAGTATTATCTAGGTTGTTATGGGTGAGCATGAAAGAAACCATCGGCTTGTGAAAATTGCATGTTATGCTCTATTGAATGGTGAAAATGAAAGACCAGATATGAGTTTTCAGAAAAATAGTGCAAGATTCAGAATGACTATAAACAGGGGAGCGGGGGATTAGTCTGCTAGGTGATATGAATGGAATGGTGGAAATGAGGTAAAAGAATACAGAAAAATGTGATTGCGTCTCTGAATGGCAAGGGTGACTGATCATCTGCTTAGAAGAAGGTTTGTTTATCTTGAGTAGATGGTTTAAGCATAAATCTGTTTAAGAATACATATTGCAAAGGAATTAATTGTTGATTTTGGTGTCTTGGTGATGGCTAAATTGACAGCTTTGATGAGAGAATAGACACTGATTAAGTTAAGTGTTGATTGGAAGCCCCTTCTGGACAGAAAAAAATGAAATTATGATATATGGGTTTGATGATTAGAAAAAAATATTAGAAAAAAATGAAAGTTATGCTGTAACCTTAAAGTAAGAATTCAGTTTAAATCTATATCTATTAATGTTGTAAAAGAAAATCGGAAGTCATTTCTTTATACTTCTTTTTTCTTCCTTCTTTTTTTTGCACTTTTGGCTTCTTTTCTTTTCTTTTTCTCCCTCATTCTAAATATTAGTTCTTGTTAGTTTTTATATTTCTTGTTTAAAAATTTAATAAAGTTAATAAAAAAAAATTGGTGTCTGGGTTTGGGACATGCATGTATGAGTTTTATATGCAGATGATGCCATGATGTTGGCTGAGAACATGTATGATTTTTAGTGAATGTTATACAGATTGCATAATGCAACAAGGACAGGAAAAATGGAATTAACCTTTGCAAGTATTACATAAATGGTGAAAAACTAGAACATGCAAATGACTTTATTTACCTTGATAGTATATTTACTCAAGGTGGGAAAATGGATGAAGAAATTTTAAGACTAGCAAAGGCTGATAAAAAGACAGTATGCAGTCTGTTGTGAGGAAAGATTGTTGAAAGAAATGAAAATAACTGTGTATAAAAGAATGCTTCTACCCACTGTTTTATAGAGGTGAAAGTAAACAAAAACGTGGGAATGTGGTACTTCAGAAGCATGTATAGTAAAACAAGAAGAGATGCAGTACAAAATAGATGGATGCTGAATGAATATTGGTTGAATACAAACGTGAGTGGCCAGTCTGAAAAACATAGATTGAAATGGATTAGTGCAGTGTTTCTCAGCCTTGGCAACTTCAAGATGTGTGGATTTCAACTCCCAGAATTCCCCAGACAGCACTGGCTGGGGAATTCTGTGAGCTGAAGTCCACACGTCTTAAAGTTGCCAAGGCTGAGAAACACTGCATTAGTCATGTAGAGAATAAATGAGGATCCAATAGCAGAACAAGTATATGAAAGAAGAATGAATCGAGAGGAAGAGGAAGCCTGAGGAAGTCACATTCATGAGATCTTCAAAAAGAAAGAGGTGAGATGTTTAAAGAGCAAAAGGTAATGCGTGAAGCAGCAGAGAGATGTGGTGGAAGAAAATATGGCTCGCAAGGACAGAAAGATATGGAGAAGCATAATATACACAGATGGCATAAACTAATTTTAGCTATGTTTCCTTTGAATTTCTTATCTCTGCTATACACACACACAATAAGGAGCCTCAAAACCAAGAGATTCATGACATATGATATTAATCTCTATATAGTCAAAGTATTCCTTCAATTTAAAGCAACTTCACAGGGGCCCATGTGAGGATTGCTTTATTGTATCAATTGTTATTTTATTCCACATCTGCCCTGAACATAAGTTATAAGTGCATAATAAATAGATAAAACTACTAAAAAAAATAATTATACAGTTTTGTTTTATAACACAATGTTAACTATATTCAGATCAGAGTCATGTCTGATTATTACAGCAGCATCTCCAAATTGTTAAAATCTCAAAGCAAAAATTCAATCATCTCTTCCATTTTCTTTTCAAGTTAGCTGGTTAAAAAATGTTTACCTTCCTTGAATTTTGCAATTCAAATAAATCAAATATCATGCAGAATTAGTCTTCTGGCTTTAAGCCAAGCAATCCTACACATTCTGGGTGGAGTGTGAAATTACACAATTGATTCTTTAGTATACATCGTGTGCATAATCGTAACAAGTAGCAGTTCTATCACCTCTACACATATGTATAGCAAAATACACATGTATCTTATGGGGACATAACAAATGCCTTAGCACAGAGTTCCTCAACCTTGGCAACTCTGTGCGGGCTTCAACTCCCAATTTTTTTGAAGCTTTGCTGGCTGGGGAATTCTGGGACTTGAAGTCCACACAGCTTAGAGTTGCCAAGGTTGAAGAACCCTGCCTTAGCATAAGATTAAGATACATTGTGTTGGGAAGGAGAAGACACCGGCGTGGAGCTGTCTTTCAGAATCTTAGGAGACTCTGGTTACGAAAGTAGATTAAAATGCCCGTGCTTTTGATTCATACTGCGATGAATCTCAAGGGATCAATCAGAGGACATCACAATCTTTGGGACAATTCTCCTTTTAAAAATCTATTGAAACACTGCAGCTGCTCAGGTCTGATGTTTTGTTCATGGAACGAAAAAAGTACTAGTTCCATCTGACTCTCTTAGCACCATCATCTGCTGGATCTATGAGGTTGGTTGTTCTCTTGGGCAGAGTGAAATGGCCACCTTGGCACCTACTTTTTAGAAAGAAATTTCTGAGCATAGAGTTCTTTGATGCTCAGTGTGTGCCTTTTGCAATCTTGCAATCTAGTCTATTTGACTAGATCAATCCATTTGACCCCAGATCTCTGTGTGTGTGTGTCTAAATGTTTCTTTAGCTAGCAGTGACAGAGGATGCAGAGGAAAAAACTCCCTTTAGAGCAAATTAAGCAGCAGTAATCAAGAGGAAAGGTAGGGCCAACCTCTTACCTTTCTCATTTCATTCACTCTTCATAATACACTAGTGGGCAACCTGTGGTCCTCCAGATACCATTGGATGCCTCCAGCATCCCTCACCATTGCTAATGATGATTGATGTTGGTTGTTGTATTCAGAAATTTCTTGGGGCTATCCCTGCCCTAATATGGTGACTGCTTCCTTCTTTAAAGATTCAGGCAATGAAGACAGAAGGCCAGGAAGCAGGTACAAACAAGAACCCCGAATCCACCTAGCCTTTTTCTGAAGCTAAGCAGTTTGCAAGTGTCCATTGCCTGGGAGCTTAACCCTCACAGTGTTCCTCAACAACATGCTCCTTGTGTGATACACCCTAAAGGTAATGTGAGAGCCAAGCTAACACTAAAAATGTGGTCACTTTAGTAAAGGCTTCTTTGTACGATTGTCTGTCTCTCTCAAGGACCACAAGGAAGAGGTTATTTAAATCTGTAACTTAATACTAATATGAGAGCCAGATGCAAATTGAAAGCATAAAATAGAGTTTATTTTCCCTGACACCTCAGATGAATGTCAATTAGACTTCAGTATGTGATGGACTGTTTAGAATCCATTGCTTTTAGGGCTGTTTCACAATTTTGGACATCAGTTCATGAATTCCAGACACACACCTGTAGCACTGGAAGCAGTCTATCCACATGAGTATAAACCTCTACATGCATCTTACACTGAGAAATCCATTGCTCAGCTGTACCACAAACTGGGCATGGTAGAACAGGAGACCATTTGACACCCAGCTCTGGCTGCTGCATGGGCCCTTTAAGCCTTCCAGCATCTCTGGCTGTGCAGTGTGGATGTCGTGTGGTTTTCTTGTTGCTATGGCAACAAAACCTTGCTTAGTGTGCAGCACAGCTGAGTACAAATCCCACACAGGGACCATCCATGTCAGATCTTTTCATGAGTGTTGCCTTGCTGTGGCCTCCTGAGTGACAGAAGCTGGACTACAATGGTTCCTTGTTGGATGATGGAACTGTGTTCACTGTTATGGGTTTTCCTTCCCTGGGTCTGAAATAAGAATATGACAAACTTGCCTTCATTTATTCCCTAGCAATTTTGATTCAGAACAAAAGGATGAAAAGGCTGAGGATGTAAATGAGAACGTTAACACTTTATTTTGGTGTTGTTCTCTTTGAATGGAAAAAAGATCCCACATGGAAATGGTGGAGGAATTCTTTCCTCATTTATCAAATCATATGATATTTCAGGGAACAGTGGCCACAGGAGGAAACCACCAGGCTACTGCCTCTGCTGTTGAGTCTTTTAGTGCCATCAGAAATAAATAGTCCTTTGTATTACACAAATATGATTATTGGAGATATAAAATTGGGATTGAATCTGGGACCTTTGGCATATACAGTATAAGCATTAAGGTTGAGCTACAGCTGCTACTCATCTTTTTCCCAGTTAGGTTCATGGAAGGACACACAGAGAACATTTAGAATGAGGCCATAAGTATGCCCTAGTTGCACAGCATTGCTCAAATCACTCAATCAGAAAAAAATTAAAGGAGGAGGGACCAGTACCAGTTCTCAGAAATGTGCCGCATAATGTCACGCTGTCATGTAATTCCTCTGAGTAGAGAACTCTGCTTCCCTCAGGAACCCAGCATGGCATCAGTGAGGAGATTGCAGGATCAATGGTGGCCCTAACTTCGGCAGATCATTGGGAGCTGTCATGAGTACTGATGGCGAGCAGGAGGGAGCCTCTATCCAGGGGGGAAAACGCATGCGTAGTACTGAGGAATTAAGCAGCCATTCTAAGAGACACAGATCAGACCCGCCTTAACTTTTGGGGTTTATCTGTCTGGGTTTTCCCACGCTTCCTCAGTTTGTTAGGATTCTGTCTTATGTAGCAGCAATAAACACCAGAGACCTACTCCTCGTCTCAGCGTGATTCCTGACTGTTAGGACAGGAGCCAAATGTAGGCTACATGTTTATCAAGTCCATAAGATCTTTGATGGTTGATTGTGTTAATAATTTAGGAGTAAGACAAAAGTTCTTACATGGAAATCTGTATAACAGTGCAAAATTTTAAGATAGAAAAGGGACAGAATCAAAGTTTCAGGGTACAGTACAAACCAGTAGCCAACCCTGAATCTATTAGCAGATCCCTAAAAAAGCAGTAAGAGCCAGTTTGGTGTAGTGGTTAAGGCACCAGGCTAGAAACTGGGAGACTGTGAGTTCTAGTCCTGCCTTAGGCACAAAGCCAGCCAGGTGACCCTGGGCCAGTCACTTTCTCTCCGCCCTTGGAATCAGGTGATGGAAAACTACTTTTAAGAGGCAAAATAGATTACTTGAACTTTGCAAAGTATTAAGGCACTGTTCCAGCCCTTAAAAACCTCCAAGCCCACCAAATCAAGCCCACTCCAGGCCCTGCCCTGCCTCTTTATGGAGTGTGGTCCTTGATGTTCTGCACAAAAATCAGGTGCCACCTTTGAGCTGATGAAAGTGAAACAACCCTGCCATAAATTGATGGTTTGTTGTAGAGAGGAGTTTTTCTGATCTGTCCTGTATATTCTGACAGTCCCATAGAGAATAATCATCTGCATGAAATGAAGAGCTGAACCAGGTAAAATGTCAGAAGGAAAGAAGTATGTCAGTGGACCTGGTAATGGGGCAAAAGAGAGGAGAAAATCAGGAGCAGAACAATTAGTCTATTAAAGAGAGATTAAACCTGGAAATCTAGGTCATGGCATGTCACGTCATATGAGTGAATAGCCACTGTGCTGGGTGGTGTAATGTTTCAGAGAAAAGGTGGGATTTCTAACAGTTTTTAATAGCTCAAAATTAAGGTGGATCCTGGCATTTATTCAGTGAAGGAGGTTATTCCAGGGCAGTGTAAAAGAAGCAGGAAATAAAGAACTCAGTTTCAGCCCCGTGGGAAGAGAGAGGTTTGAAGGTGCAACACCCCCACCCCCAACGCTGCACTGGTGTTCTTGTACCACCATTTTGCATACTTGCTAAGAAAATACGAATGTGATCGTTTAACATGCTTCTTGATCAGAATGATATTTTCAGGCTGCAAGCAGCTGATTTATTTAGAATAAGACTGTACAGCTGATGAGCCAAAAGGCGAGCACAACCAACCAGTCAAGTTTTTCAGCCTGCCAGGAACTTGTGACAACTTCTCTTCTTCATGCATCTCCCTCTCTCTTTAAATGAAGACCATCTGGGGGAAGGGGGTTGGTTTTCATTGGGGCCCCACCATTCACGGAATTGCAGAAAGCATAACCAAAGTGATTAGTGGACTAGAACAACTTTTCCAGAAAAAGTACCACCTTCTAAGGAGCAACAAAGAGCTTATTAATGTCCTGCCGATGTTTGTGAATCAGGTTGTTAATGTACAACACAGAATGCTGCACTAAATGGGCCCTTGGTCTGACCCATCAGAGCTTTTCTCATGTTCTTTTAGATCTCCTCTCCCATCATAATCCTCCAGAGGTCATCCCCCATACATGTGCCTAACCCCAGCAGTTGGAGGAGTACTTATTACTGCAAATTAGAGCCTTTTCTGAACCAGAAGAGAATGGAAAAGGAAAGAACCTTTCTCTCCTTCCACACTATGGTAGTCCTCGAACTAAGGACTATCTCCTGTGAAGTAGAACATCTGGCAACCCTACTTAGGCTTTTGAAAGTTAAGAAAGCTTGTAGCCAGGAATGGACTTTTTATATATAGGTAGTCCTTTAAGGGACGCGGTGGCGCTGCGGGTTAAACCGCTGAGCTGTCGATCGGAAGGTCGGCGGTTCGAAACCGCGCGGCGGGGTGAGCTCCCGTTGCTCGTCCCAGCTTCTGCACACCAAGCAGTTCGAAAACATGCAAATGTGAGTAGATTAATTGGTACCGCTTCGGCGGGAAGGTAACGGCGTTCCGTGAGTCATGCTGGCCACATGACCCGGAAGTGTCCTATGGACAACGCCGGCTCCAAGGCTTTGAAACGGAGATGAGCACCGCCCCCTAGAGTCAGACACGACTGGACTTTACGTCAAGGGAAACCTTTACCTTTACCTAGTCCTTGTTTAGCAACCACAATTGGTACCAGCAACTTGATCACTAAGCAAAGTGGTCGCTAAGTGAAACCATGACTGCACTTACGAGCTTACTTCAGCTTTCCTTTGCTTTACAGACCTGTGAAGGTTGTAAGTGTGAGGAGTGGTTGCAAAGTTACTTTTCATCACTGTCATAACTGTGAATGGTTGGTAAATGAGGCAATCACTAAACAAGGACTACCTTTATGTCTCACTTTTGTTCTGGCACTGAGAAGAAAATCATAGTGTCAGATTGTGCTCAGGAGCACTCCCTTCTTTAAATTATGTTTTTTGCTCCTCGCTCTGTTGGGAGACCTTGCAAATCTAGAAAAAAAGAAACAAACAAGATTCAGTAAGCCTATGAAGTTTGCCCAGGTTTGTAGCTGATTTTCATATATAAATATGCATTCAGAATGATTGGATTAAACAGAAATATAGCATTACTGACCCTTATACAGAAAGCTATGGTGATCTATGTGCCCACTCAGTTTACTGCCCACTTGTTGTTGACAAGTATCTTCCACCTTTATTTTTAAGCTAGTTGTTAATAAGAGAGCTAGTTTGGTGTTGTGGTTAAGGCAAAGGCTAGAAACCAGGAGACCATCAGTGCTAATCCCACCTTAGGCACAAAGCCAACT
This sequence comes from Candoia aspera, assembly GCF_035149785.1. Lineage (NCBI taxonomy): Eukaryota > Metazoa > Chordata > Lepidosauria > Squamata > Candoiidae > Candoia > Candoia aspera. The sequence continues at coordinate 187,983,688 of NC_086155.1, forward strand.
GGGTGACCTTGGGCCAATCACTCCATCTCAGCCCTAGGAAGGAGGCAATGGCGAACCACTTCTAAAATCTTGCTAAGGAAACCTCAGGGACTTGTCTAGGCAGTCTCTAGGAGTCTGACTCAAAGGCAGCAAAAATAAAAATAAAAAGTTGTCAGTGAACAGGCCTTCAAATAGTGGAATGTCCACCTGACCATTTTCATGTACTGATAGTTTGCATTAGTGTTCACATAGCATTCTTACCCATAGTTAATTGATCCATGGTTTATGGCAGCTTTCCATAACCTAGACCACCTAAAATTGGGATTGCAGTTTCTGCTAGGAGCTGCAGTCAAATACATTTGGATGGTGCCAGGTTGGGAAATGGGCATTATGTAATTAAGCCCCTTATTGCAGGATCCAATAACCACAAATTAGTCTCACCTTTTCTAAATAGAATCAAACCAGTCACCTTTTAGCCCAGTGTACTATGCAGGATGCAAAGTCTTTGATATTTTTTTCTTTTCTTATTAATATGAGACAAATGAGCCTCCCATTTTCTCCTCTCCTCTCTCCCCAACAATCTGCAATATTGGCCTTATAATTTTTTTTGAGAACTTACATTATGAAATTTCATGATATCAAAAATTAGAAAAGGTGGCCTACACGAAGTCTATAAAATACCTGGTTTTTAAGGAATCTGGTGTATTGGGAATCATTTATCAGAAGTGATTGTGGGAGGAAAGTTGCATTTTTCTTCCAAACTAACTGGTCCTGTACAGTCACAGAGCAGGAAGTAATCCAAGGCGACAACATGACACAGCCTGTGTTGGAAAGACAGTCAAGAAACAAGGTTTTCTTCTTTGTAGTTGAGTCAGAAGCTCTCAGACAATTGCTGCTAACTGTCTTTTCATCTCTGGAATGTCTTGATTAAATTTGGATAAGTCATAGTCATGAGATATTCTCCTCTTAGGAGTGATTTTTGAGCTCAAAACACTGTATCACCTTTGATCCACACACTTGCTGTTCTGTTCTAAACCTCTTGGGATTCTTAGCCACTCCAGGGTTCTCCAAATGGGTTGAATCTCAACTTTCATCATCCATGGCTAGCTTGGGAGTTGTAGTCTTAACACACCTGAAAGGCATCAGGTCAGTAAAGACACACAAATTCTTCCCAGCTTGTGGCAGACAAGTTGCTATGCGTATCATGAAGATAACAGCAAATAAAATCATACTAAGTATAGTGCACTGAAAGAGGCCAAACAGACATTAAACCATGGTCTGTTTGGCTTCGATTTACTAGTAAATCACAAAACTACGGTGGTTGCATTGACTATGCAGCATACTAACCTCCTTCATATTTGGATGACATCCAGACTGAGCAGGTGAAGGCCTTTAAATATCTACTTTAGGTATCTCTTTTCATTCTTTTATTTTATCTCAGGACCAAAATGCTAGAATTTGGCAGAGCCTAAGCCCTAATCATGTTGTAACATAGATACAAGCAGCTTAGGATTTGGGGATGGTGAGAACATTTGGCAATTAACGATTCAGCTGGGCTTTCCCACTGCTTTGCTTCTCAGGGATCTGGGCTCCTTTGATTTCAGTGCCATCAGATGGATTTATGAGGCTAACATTAAACGTGCTGCTTTTGAATCTAATTGCCTTGGTAGTTCTGATAAGCTGAAAGGCAACCAGCTCAGTGGGCGCTGCATCCCTCCTCCTCCTCCTCCTCCAATAACATATAAGCCATGCAAGCTTTGGCAAGCATGATAGCTCATGTGGGAGTTATGAGTCAAAACCTTTTTTCTTGCAGACTTCAGAGCAAAGAAAAGAAGCTTCAAAGGAAAGCTCTGCTCTGGAATTCATGCCCAAAACTTTTGCTGGGGATCAGTTAATGGTGGGTGTGCCAGTGGCACTTCACATGGGTGCTATGTGCCCTAACATGCCTCGGCAGTATATTTGATTTTACTGCTTCTTTCTATTTCTCATGGAAAAATATGCTTTCCCTTTTTCATGACCCAAAACAAGGATAGAAAATAAAAGGGGAAAAAAACACTCCCAAAATTGAATTCATATACCCCCAAAGTAGATTCTATACAAGAGATGGTCAACTTGCAGCCTGCATGCCACATGCAGACTCAGGACTGCATTTTTTTTTTTACCGTAATTGTCATCAGCCCCCAGGACCCCCAAGCTCATGCCATCTGTAGCCCTGTTCCCACAACATGCTTCATCCAGTAGTTCTGTCCGGACACAACCATCCTAACTATGTCAAAACTCACTATTTTGGGAACCTAGAGTGCCTATTTTCTCTAGAAAGTATATAAAATCTGAAGAACTCAATCACCAGAAAAATCCATTATGTCATTGGCCTCTTTCCTTTGAATTTCTTGGATTAGAGGTAGCCCAGGTTCACTGCACATACCTTGTGAGCAGGTTCTCTGGGCTTTAGAAGATCAGTACAGAAGTATTAATCAGGTTTATCGTAGATGTTTGACTCCCGTTTCATTGCATCAAGGAAGCCTGGCAGAGATGCAGGATGAAACCTGATTAATACCTCAGTATTGATCTCTGGATGCTCGGAGATGCTGACCACAAGGCATGGCCTTTTTCTTAATAAGCAGATGAGCAACAGTAAATGTAGTTGAGCTGCTGGGGACAATTAATGTTTGCAGATATGTTGTCTGCTGCCAGGCCTCACTAGTGAGTTCTGAAACAGAGACTTGTTTCTTCAGCTGCTCTTTTTAAAGGACTATGTGAAAGGGGTAGTTTGCTTGGGTTCAGGTGCCCCAGGACAAGTCTGGTTGGCTGGAGTTCATGTGACCCTATGCATGACTGAACAAGCTGGGGTTAAATTTACGCCTGGGAATGAATTGACTGGGTTAACTGACCTCTTTTTGCTGTTCCCACAACATATTAACTCCCTTATTGACCCGGTGAAATACATTTTGGGTATAAAGCTATTGAGTAATGGAGCATGCTTTTCTGCCTTTTTTCTTTTTCTCTAAAGAACAAGCAAAATTGATCTGTTAAGACTTGGTTAGGTTGAACAAACCTCTTTTATATTAAAATTGCTGAACATGGGCACACAAGATTATAAATAATTCCATCCACACCACTCCATAGATGTCACTTCCTCCCTGCCTTTTCCTTTGTGGCCTCTTGCTGTTGGAAAAAATATGTTTTTTTTTTTAAAAAAGGACTGTCTTCATCCGTAAAGATTACTAACCCTTGGGAGATACTGAGTTAGCCTTTCCTGCATCTTGCTCAGAGACAGAATCCTAGCAGGAAAATACAAGCAAGTGAACTTCTTCATGCTGTGACTATCTTTCCAAAATCATTTGGTTTATAAGATAATTTCACCTGGCGGGGTCCAGGAAGTGGGCCTTCTCTGCAGTGGCCCCCGCCCTTTGGAACACCTTGCCCCCAATGGTGAGGCAGACCCCTTCACTCCTGACCTTCCGGAAGGCCCTGAAGACTTGGTTCTGCCGTCTCGCTTGGCTCACGCCTTAGAGCCCCTCCCACTGGATTGGAATTGTTATAACCTCTTGGATTTTATATTTATATTGTATTTTATATCTGTAATTTGTTTTTATTTTATAGGATTTTAATTGTTTATTATTATAGTATTAATTTTATTGTAAACTGCCCAGAGTCCCTCTTTTGGGGGAGATGGGCGGTAACAAAATTTGAATAATAAATAAATAAATAAGTCACAGTGAAAATAGGATCCTCCGTTAGTTTGCTCTTTGATTAGAGCTTACATAGGGATAATAGAATTGGGTTGCAAAAATCCAGACAACCTGGATTAGAGTTTAGCAAATAACAACAATAAAAACAACAGCAGCAGTTTGAAAATCTGCACATTGACAAAATTTCCATCTGTCAATTACTGCTTGGATCAGCAGATATGCTATGCTGATACATTGCAACATCCTAGGTTCTTGGGAAGAAATCAATGCAAATGAAGGCCAACAGCAGCTAAAGAACTGGCAGCTGTGATTTCACATTGCTGTGTATATAATAAATAATAATAATAATAATACCCTCATAACACTTTGCTGCCATCTAGTAGTCTTTTTCATTTTAGCTGCCCAGATCCTATAGCCTTAATCTTGTAGGAGTCTTCACATATATTCATTAATATGTATAATCAAGGTGAATGCAGTATTAATAGGTGTACGACACCTGAAATGTTGTCTTAAGCTATGAGCAAAACAGTGAGTTCCTACTAAACTTTCCTGATTATCTAGTGACTTCATCCACAATAGCACGGAGATAACTCAAGTCTCCTGGATAATTGATTTTACTTTCAGTTGATTTATTTATTTATTTTTCTATCCCACCTTTATTATTTTTATAAATAACTCAAGGCAGCGAACATACCTGTTACTCCTTCCTCCTCCTATTTTCCCCACAACAACAACCCTGTGAGGTGGGTTGGGCTGAGAGAGTGTGACTGGCCCAAGGTCACCCAGCCAGCTTTCATGCCTAAGGCGGGACTAGAACTCTTAGTCTCCTGGTTTCTAGCCCAGCACCTTAACCACTAGACCAAACTGGCTGTATTTAGTGCAAAGAGTAAAAATTAGGAAGCTACCAATCATCATCCTTCCCCTGAGATTACCTAGAAAGATTCTAGATTAAAGACATGCTTGTATCACACAAGCTTTGTGATATTTAACCTTAGGTAGGTTTTTTCCTGGCTTAATGTGTGGGTCCAGCCTGCTTGATTAGTTTATAATTCAGTTTATTTTTGTCAATAAGAAAATAGGTACATTCGGCGCCCAGGTTAGCTACTTATGTGAATCCAGGCTCTGAGAGTCAGGAACTAACCTTCACTAGATGCCCTCCAGATACAGTATATTATGACTTCAACCTTCATAATTTCCATGTCTTTTAACAGTTTTCTTATCTTGAGTACCATTTCCAAAGTATACCATAAATCCCTTTGTCTCTTTTCTTCTCCTGAATGATCCCAAAGATCCTTTTGTAAAACTATTAAAAGCCTGCAGATGTGACACAATAAACCATTCCATCTCTGATGGTTCTGAAGCCCAGTCAGTGGGCATTCTGATAGAAAACGTCCATGCATATTCCTGGGATTAGGTTTTAAAATCACATGATAGGGCTATCAGTTGATACAATCTTGGTACTCTTGGTAGCTTAATTTTATTCTTGTTTGTTCCTGTTGTTAGGCTTTTTTAATAGAGCTTGATTCTTGGTGGATTACATCCATGTAGTCTTCTTGGTAGTGTCACAGAAGTAGTTTGCCATGATCTTCTTCCAGGACACTTTATCAACTTTCAAGTCTGTAAGAGACCTGAAATTCTCAGGCAGGGCTGACTCTCTTTAGCTTCAGAGATCAGCCAGAGTCAACTGCTTCTAACTATTATTGCCGAGCTAGGTCAACCGAATGACCATAAACAGCTAAATAGGCACCAGGGATAGCAGAGCTCATGACTACATTGAAAAGTCTAGAGTCAACCAAGATTCCAACTTGACTTGAAGGAGACTAGACATATCTTAGGTATCTGTTACTAAAAGAAATGCTGCATCTATCCCATGAGCAAAGGTACTAAATTTTTTTAATGAATATGGGATTATTATCATGGCTTTATATGTAACATACAACATTCAGTTTGTGGACATGTTGTTGTTGTTAGTTGCCGTCGAGTCGTTTATGACTCATGGCGACCCTAAGTATAACAGAACAAAATGCTGTTCCGTCTTGCGCCATATGCCTGTCTGTTCCAATGTTTGCATCCATTGTTGCGGTAATGTGATGGTAATCCATCACATTGGAGGTCTTCCTCTTTTCTGCTGGCCCTCGACTCTACCAAACATGATGTCCTTTTCAAGCGATTGGTCTTTCCTGACAATGTGCCCAAAGTATGAGCGTCTAAGCCTAGTTACCTTCACCTCTAGGGAACATTCTGGTTCTATTTCTTCTAAAACTGATTTGCTTGTTCTTCTGGCAGTCCATGGTATTTTCAATAATCTTCACCAACACATTTTGAATGCACCAATTCTTCTATCTTCCCTTTTTAATGTCCAACTTTCACAGGTATATGTGGCGATTGAGAAGACCATGGTGTGAGCCAGATGCACTTTTGTTTTTAAACTGACATCTTTACTTCTGAAAACTTTAGATAGGTCTTTGATGGCAGATTTTCCCAGCACAATACGTCTTTTGATTTCTTGATTAGTACTTCCCTTGGCATTGATTGTTGATCCAAGTAGACTGAAATTGTTGACGACTTCAATTTCTTCTCCATTTATTGTGACATTGTTTATTGGTCCATTTGTGTGTCTTCTTCACATTCAGGTGTAGTCCGTATCGCTGACTACAGTCTTTGATCTTCATCAGCAAGTACTTCACGTCTTCTTCCCTTTCAGCAAGCAAAGCTGTATCATCTGCATATTGCAGGTTGTTGACGAGTCTTCTACCAATTCTGATACCCCGTTCTTCTTCGTACATTCCTGCTTCTCAAATTATTTGTTCAGCATTCATATTTATGTTGACATAAACGAGTGATTTTTGTAATGGATATATTGTTGGGTAGATAGAGACTTATATCATAGATAGATCTAGCTACGCTTACTCAAAATAAGTACCATTGTATTCAGTGGCTTACTTCCCAATAAGTATGTTTAGCATTGTAGCCATAGATGTGTAGCTATTCTCCTTCAGTAGAAAGTCTACTGTAATTGTCTTTGACAACTAGACAGACAGGCATGTTAATGTATGTGTGGAACCTTTATACAAAATCTTTTAGTTCATCATCATCGTCATTGCAATGACCAGATGTGTCCAAATCTGTTTTGTTTATTGCAATGTTTGCATTACAAAGATTAGAATCAAGCTTTGACCTTACACTTCTTTAGATTCCCAGCAGTGTTACAGAAAAAGCAAGGCCATTAATTTTATATCCTCAGAGATAAAGAATTATTATAATGCCAAACCACTATTTTGTGCAGCTTCTTTTCTGAAGCTTTAATTAAACAATCAAATGAGCTGCGGTTTCACAGGCGTGCGATGCAGTGTTGTTATGGCAGTACATGTGAGTGTGTGTCTGTCATCAGACACAGGAAGCTGCCAGTGCTTTCAGCATCTTGGTATATGTATGTATATTCCCAGTGTATAATGCCAATATAGACTTTTTCCCCCAAAAAATGTACACTGCACACCATCAAATGTGCAGGAAGGTAAAATCTACCAGGCAAATATTGCAATGTCCAGAGTGGGTGTGGCTTAATGATGCATTTGGGAGGGAGTTGTAATTGTTCAGCATGAATCATTTTGTTGCAATTACTTTATTAGCCCAGGCAGGTTTCTAAAGGTGGAGGGGGTGAGTTTTAAAAAGAAGGGAGAGAAAGAGAGATTTTATTGAGCAGAATGCTCATTTTCTTGCTAAACCTTCCATTCATTCTCTGTTATCAGGTTACTTGAAAATAGTAAGAGTCGTGTACGAGTTGGGCAGCAAAGAAATTTGATAAATAAATAAATAAATTCTGCTCTCAAACCAATTCCTGAGGCCCAGAAACTCCTGCCTCAGTGGAGAGTTTGGGATTTTGTTCCTAGGCCACTTTTATGCACGTGAATATAGAATCACTTCTATAATGCCACACAGCCAAGGGCAGAGTGGTTCTTGCAGTGGCCTGTCCAGAGTTAATAGGGCACAACATATTATGCAGGGACATGGATCAATGGTTACTCTATCGTATTTCCATTTCATTATGCCATTTCATTATGCCAGCTTTTTTTACTACTCTAAATTTAGTCAAATGTGGGGGGGGGTTTGCCCTCTTTGAGAGCAGGTTAATAAATTCCTGGGTTTGGGGGATGCATAAATGGCTGCCCTTTATATAATCAGTGGATGCTTCAGTCTGGAGAAGGATTATACAGTAGTGGTTCCAAGGGCACCCACTGGGGCAGGAGTCAAAAAAGTCAAAATGGTGGTCACAACTGTGCAGTCAAAGCCCCACCCTTTTCTCTTGGTGGATGCTCTGGATATTACAGGGGATTTTTTAAAATTAACCATAGCATGTGGCAATTGTGCGCAGTAAAAGCAGTATGTGAGATTTTTCAATAGAATTAATGTGTGTGTGTTTGTGTGTCTGCATCGACACACTTCTTCTAATTTGGTTGTTTGGGCCATTAAAAATTGTAGGGGGGTGGCTTTTCCAAGTGTTGAATCAGTTTTCTGACTAGTGGAAAATAATTTACATCATGGAATGGAATAATTCATTTGGCATTCCACCCCTTCCTTATTCCATTCTTTGCCTAATATTTCATCTCAGCTAGTTAGCATTCTGAAAGTATGCTCCATCACCCTTGTGGGGGTTTTTTGAGGGAAGGAGGTTACCTCTCTTTCTTCCCCACACCTTTAGAATCCTTTCTCTTTCAAGAGATTTTGGCCTTCTGCAAACTTTGCTGTACTCCAAACCAACAAAATACTTCCTTTTGTGCATGGATGTTTTAAGAATACAGACCTGGAGAATGTTTACTCTTAGTATGTAGACTTAATATGGAATAATAAGACTTCTTTACTTAGTATGTGTTATTGTAAGGATGCACTTTATATTTTGATTTTTTTTGTCAAACACTTAGAAAATAATCCTTGGCAATAATTATTACATGAAAAAGTTTGTTAATCTTACCTGCTTCCTTAAATCTATGGTACACCTTGGGGAAAATATTCTTTTTAAACAACGTTTTTGTTGTATGGCAAAAAGGGAGAGAGAGAAAAAAAGACACAAACACACTACATTACATATAAAAATAGAATCCACCCAAATTGTTAAACAAATAAGTATTATTTGCATGGTCAAGCTTTTAATTAGTCTTTTCATGCATCAAGAGAGTGCCAGTTAGAAAGAGGGCACATTGCAAATCTGGACTCCATCTTTCTAATACTAGAAATTATTTTCTATGCTATCCCCTTCTATGATAAATCCATAATCCACAGTGATACATTCCAAATTTTTAGTATATCATTCAAAAGCACATTAACATTTTAAACGTATCTTTGCAACACCATATTATCAACTTTGTGAATATAAAATTAAAATTGAGCATTAGCGGAAGAAGGCCATATTCTGCAGACAAGTTTTTCCTTACTCATATTTTACTCCCAACATAATGGAATCAGTAACAGTGACCACACCTTTTGGAACATTCTGTGAGGAATCTGATTGGTAGGTAAGCTAAGCGAAGAGGACTGCAGGAATATCCAGTATGGCAGCTGATCACTAATCAAGGCCAACACCTAAAAACGGCAACTCAACTGGATATGCCAGTGATCAGGCCAATCCTGAGCAGGGAGGGCAAGCATGAAATAAAGTAACATAAGGAATAGTAGCAAAGGGAGAACTAGCATAGAACATAAGGTAACAGAGTTATAAAATAGAAATTAAGAAAATTGAAACTATAAGATAAAGTGTATGATTAACACTGGTCATAAGAAAGATTTCGTACAATACTTATTTTCAATAAGAAGAAATGTAAAGGGGAATCTAATTCTAAGAGGACTGACCTGGCCTGTCACTATCCTAATCAAAGCTGTGACAGATATCTTTGAAAATCTTGCATCCCTTAGTATCGAATGCAGGTTAACTATATGTAGTTAGTTTTGCTTTTTTTAATAAGTTCTTTCATACATTCACATACAATAGGATAGTGATGAGCTCCAATTCAGAGGGCTTAAAAAAACCCAGAGCAAGCAGTAGTGATCGTGGACCTCTAATAACCTGATCCTGGGAAGAACTAACAGAAAAAACTGGTTTCTTCTATTACTTGCTTGTGACCTCTCAGAAGCATTTGATTGGCAGCTCTAGGAAAACAGAATGCAACTGAACGGAGTAATTCTTAATGTCAATTTATGGTTATTTATCTGAGTCTGGGACTTATTCTGTCCCTGCTGGTGAGAAGATGATGGAGCCTACATATTTGGTGAAGGTAGTGCAAAGTTGAGAGGTCAGAAGGATTCCAAGCTAGTTACATATTCACAGAATCTACTGCATCACTTCCATAGGAAGACATAGCTTGTAAGGCAGGATAGTACCTACCCTTCTAAAAATGTTAGATGGTTGTTATACCTTCCTTGCAAAGCATAAATGAGAAATCCCAGCCTCAGGAAAGTTTTAGCTTAAATTTAAAAAATAGAGCTTCGATTCCTTTAGTAACAGGTACACCATTCATTCTAGGTCTCTATGCTACAGGTCTAGAATATTCAGCTCAGCAATATTAAGTACATGTTTTTTCAAAGGTTAACAGAATACTTAGATCACATAGGAAATTTTCTTTGAGAACTAAAAGACTCTCTCCCCCTACCCCATGATTAATTCTTCCCTCCATATGAGGATTTAGCATTAGATTTATTATCCCTTCTCCTATTAGAAAGTGGGAAATTGTTGAAAAGAGCTGCTGTATAGAATCCAGATTTCCTCTTTGAAATATGGATCAAACAGATTTTAATGCCTTAATTTTGCATCATTAAACTTAGGTTTTGTACATGCTACAAGGTCTTTAGTTCATCCTATTGTAAATAGAAAGGCATGACTGATAGTTAACATTTTCCTTAATGCAAATATGTGATGCCATTTCCAAAGAAACGTAGGAGGCAAAATTGCTAACACTGGGTAGAAAAATTGTATGCTGTTGAGGCAAGCTTCCTAATTTCAAGTGATTTTTGTTGCCCACCAAATACCAGAAATCGTTTTCAAGGAACTCATTGGGTTGTAGGCTAGATAGGAAGAAACAGGAAGAGACGGGTTGCACTAGCTTATTCACAGATATAATCTTTTATCTCTGAATATAAGATATAACAGATATAATCAACCCTTTTTTCTTTTTCAGGGTTTTCTCTTTTTACCAAAAAAGGTAAGTTTTTTTTTCAGTTACAATAACTATCTTTTTCTGTAATCTTTCCTCCATATCTACATTTGTCAATACCATCTAGACTAGGTGGGAAAAATCTAAGCTTTTCCTGGGAGCAGTGAGGAGTTATTTTTCAGACAAGATGACCTTGGTTGATCTAAGAAAGATAACTGGGTTGGACCTGGTTAGTATCTAGATGTAAGACTACCAAGAAATACCAGGGCTGTAATAAAAAAAAAAAAGGAAAAACCATCCTGGAAGAAGTCAATAGCAAACCACTTCTGTATTATCAGGAAAGCTACATGGACTTGTAGGATACTTTACCTTTTAAATGATCTTGTGGAAACAAAGGAAATATCAAATTCTAATACAATACTGAAACAACTAAAGAGATTCCACATTTATAGTTGGTTGGAATTTAAGTGTTCGTATTGTACTGGGGTAGAGATTCTTCTATTTTTTATGTTTATATTTTTTCCTACAATATTTATGTGTTCGGTTTAATATGTCTTAATCACTTACAGTTCACTCTGATTCTTGGGTGAATTAAAAAAAATAGGCCAACATGCCAAGAAGATTGTAATTAGTCAGCTTGGAATATAAATTGGATTAGCTTGCTCAGTTAAGTAATTAAATGCTCTCATCTTCCTTCCCCCTTTCTTTCCCAAATTTTCCAAGGTTCTCGGCAATTGATGAGATTGGATTTATGCATTGCACTGCAAGTTTCTTTGAAATTCTGAAAAATGGCATGAATTTGACATATGAGTTTATCATACAGCACAGGAATGATTAATTTATGCACCTGTCCCAAAAAGCCTTCGCTGAAGGTATGTCTCTTTCTTGTCCCATCCTGATTTGTTTCATGTCCTAACTTAAATATTCTTAAAGAAAACAGGGTTTTGCAGAGATGGCTGTAACCTTGAAAAAATTAATTTATTCAATTTAGGTGCTGCCTGACCAGACAACTCTGGACAACTGAGCAGCTTGTATAACCCCTCTTCCCTTTTATTGCTTTTTTTTTCCTGAACATGTATGGATTTAATGTTCAGCTAGATGGCAGCAACTAACCAACTTTGGCTCATCTCAAAAAGTTAAGCAGGAATAGATATGATTAGTATTTGGATGGGAGATAACTCTATACTAGACTGGGAAATTAAAAACACATGCTAGGAGAAGGCAGCAGCAAATCATTTTCGTATTGTTAAGAAAGCTATAGTGATGTGGCTATAAAGTCACCACGAGTTAAGCTTGACTTGAAATAGAGAGACTTGAGACCAGCTTTTGGCCTAATATTCAAATAGGGTTGGATATGGATTACATTTTTTATTTGCTTCAGTGATATGAAACAATTACATTAGGATCTTCTTTCACAGCATATAGAGATGTAACCATAAAAGCCAGTTTGGTCTAGTGGTTAAGGTGCTGGGCTAGAAACCAGGAGACCGTGAGTTCTAGTCCCACCTTAGGCATGAAAGCCGGCTGGGTGACCTTGGGCCAGTCACTCTCTCTCAGTCCAACTCACCTCACAGGGTTGCTGTTGTGGGGAAAATAGGAGGAGGAAGGATTATTTGGTATGTTCACCACCTTGAGTTATTACAAATAATAAAGGCAGGATAGAAAACAAACAAACAAATAAATCTAAAGGAAAACCATACAGTAGTTGAGATTGTGAGATGGGTAGCAATAATCATAGCTACCCAGTAGAATGCATGGCACCAGCTGAGATTTGATCATATCCCATACAAATATCCAAAGGTCACAAGATGCACATACAGCTCATGAGAGGGGTGGTAGCTACTCCAAGTGGAGTCAGTGTTGAGATGCCACCTCACTCGATTCTCAAAGACTCCTTGAGTGGCCAGAAAAAGTCCAGTTGTACTGGCAAGTTCTAGTTCCTGTATCACAAACCTTCTTCCATAAGCTGCAGCAAGTAATTGGAGTAGAACCTAACAAACCAGAGAACCACCCATCATCTAGTTATCCTACACACCATCAGCGGTTCACAGAATTTCCCATAAAAGGTACAAAAACCCCAGGAGTCTGATAGCACCTTTTCCAACATGTTTTTTGCAGCTCACAAAAAATTCTTTTAATTAAAATTGCTAGTCAAAAAAGGTGCTACCAGACTCTTCCTGATTTGTCACCATAGGCTAATGCAGCTCTCTTCCTACCATGAAGGGTACAAAACTCTTCCTTAGTTAGCAAGTTCTTACATTCCTGGAATTTATGTAGTGTAGTGCCTTCAGGTTGCAGACTCCAGGATCTAATTTCCTTGCTGTGATTATTGTGATTCTCAAAACTGAACATAAGACCAGTTCAGTATGCATGAACTCTGTTGCAACTGACCTAAGGCATTTGTTCTACCCATCAGGGGCCTCTGTTTATGACCACCCACTGGATAACAAGTAATTCAGAAGGGCTATTCTGAGAAAGTAAGTCATACTGGATATGTCCACATATACATCAGAGGAAAATGGCATTTGAGTAAGATTGCATGGTTGTTTGCAGACTGCTTCTACAAATTACAGTTGGATTTATCCAATGAGATTTCTTACAGTATTGCAGATTCTTCCAACCTGGTGCCCTATAGTGACAGGAAACCCTAGATTTAACAAATGAGGAAAGGGATGTCCATTTAAGTCCAAAGGGGATTAAGTGTCAAAAGGGATTCTTTGAGCCCCCCCAACACTTGGGCTTGTTGCTATAATAGCAGTAATCAGAGGGAGGCAGAAAAAATGTCCACTGCACAAATGGTGCTGTTAGGGATTGGAACTGCTTTGCTAAGCAATAGTAGCCACATAGCGCCTACCCTGGCAGGGGAATGGTACTCTTGTCTGGGCTACTATCTCGCAGTTGAGCTGGATAACAGCATTATCCCTAGCCACTTTGTTCAGGCAGCCTGATCTTCCTTGAAATTCAGGTCAAACCTGGATGGAGCAGTTCTTGTCTGGTAAATCTTAAGTCTACTAAATCAAGATCCAGTAAATAAGGGTCTTGGGAGCTACATCCCCAAGAATACCCAGGACACATACTTTTTGTCAACACAACTGGAAAACACAGATTTAAGCTGATACAGTGCTATTAACTGAGCTAGAAGTACCTGTATTGCTTTTAATGCTTTTCATATACAATTTTCCAGTACAGTACACACGTTATATTACCTGACCTCAGGATAACAACTAATTATATTTAGCATCCTTCAGCAAAGGATCATTACCTTGTCGTGGTGCTGGAGCTTGAGCACCTCAATGATGCCATGAGCTAAACCGTGAAGGGCCACCCAAGACGGGAAGGTCATGACAGAGAGGTCAGACTAAATGCGATCCCTGGGGAAGGTAATGGCAACCCACCCCAGTATTCTTGCCATGAAAACTAAATGGATCAGTACAACCAGAGATATGTCGGTATACCATCAGAAGATGAGACCCCCAGGCCGGAAGATGGTCAAAATGCTACTGGGGAGGAACAGAGGATGAGTTCAACTAGCCCCAGACGTGATGACGCAGCCAGCTCAAAGCCGAAAGGATGGCTAGCAGCCAACGGTGCTGGTGGTGAACAGCGAATCCGATGTTCTAAGGATCAACACACCATTGGAACCTGGAATGTAAGATCTATGAGCCAGGGCAAATTGGATGTGGTTATTGGTGAGATGTCAAGATTAAAGATAGACATTTTGGGCGTCAGTGAACTGAAATGGACTGGAATGGGCCACTTCACATCAGATGACCACCAGATCTACTACTGTGGACAAGAGGACCACAGAAGAAATGGAGTAGCCTTCATAATTAATAGTAAAGTGGCTAAAGCAGTGCTTGGATACAATCCAAAAAACGACAGAATGATCTCAATTCGAATTCAGGGCAAGCCATCTAACATCTCAGTGATCCAAATATACGCCCCAACCACAGATGCTGAAGAAGCTGAAGTAGAGCAGTTCTATGAGGATCTGCAGCACCTACTGGACAACACGCCTAAAAGAGATGTTATTTTCATCACAAGAGACTGGAATGCTAAGGTAGGCAGTCAAATGACACCTGGAATTACAGGTAAGCATGGCCTGGGAGAACAAAATGAAGCAGGACATAGGCTGATAGAATTTTGCCAAGACAACTCACTCTGCATAACAAACACTCTCTTCCAACAACCTAAGAGACGGCTTTATACGTGGACTTCATCAGATGGACAACACCGAAATCAGATTGACTACATCCTTTGCAGCCGAAGGTGGCGGACATCTATACAGTCAGTAAAAACAAGACCTGGAGCTGACTGTAGTTCAGATCACAAACTTATTGCACAATTTAGGATCAGACTAAAGAGATTAGGGAAGACCCACAGATCAGCTAGATATGAGCTCACTAATATTCCTAAGGAATATGCAGTGGAGGTGAAGAATAGATTTAAGGGACTGGACTTAGTAGATAGGGTCCCGGAAGAACTCTAGACAGAAGTTCGCAACCTTCTCCAGGAGGCGGCAACAAAATACATCCCAAAGAAAGAGAAAACCAAGTAGCCCAAGAAAGAAGGAAAGCAAAAGGCAACAGTGATAGGGGGAGATATGCCCAATTAAATGCAAAATTCCAGAGGTTAGCCAGAAGAGATAAGGAATTATTTTTAAACAAGCAATGCACAGAAGTGGAAGAAGACAATAGAATAGGAAGGACAAGAGACCTCTTCCAGAAAATTAGAAACATTGGAGGTAAATTCCAGGCAAAAATGGACATGATCAAAAACAAAGATGGCAAGGACCTAACAGAAGAAGAGATCAAGAAAAGGTGGCAAGAATATACAGAAGACCTGTAGAGGAAGGATAACAATATCAGGGATAGCTTTGACGGTGTGGTCAGTGAGCTAGAGCCAGACATCCTGAAGAGTGAGGTTGAATGGGCCTTAAGAAGCATTGCTAATAACAAGGCAGCAGGAGACAACGGCATCCCAGCTGAACTGTTCAAAATCTTGCAAGATGATGCTGTCGAGGTAATGCATGCTATATGCCAGCAAATTTGGAAAACACAAGAATGGCCATCAGATTGGAAAAAATCAACTTATCTCCCCATACCAAAAAAGGGAAACACTAAAGAATGTTCAAACTATTGAACAGTGGCACTCATTTCACATGCCAGTAAGGTAATGCTCAAGATCCTGCAAGGTAGACTTCAGCAATTCATGGAGCGAGAATTGCCAGAGGTACAAGCTGGGTACAAGCTGGAACTAGGGACCAAATTGCCAATATCCGCTGGATAATGGAAAAAGCCAGGAGTTTCAGAAAAACATCTATGTCTGTTTTACTGACTATCCTAAAGCCTTTGACTGTGTGGACCATAACAAATTGTGGCAAGTTCTTAGTGGTATGGGGATACCAAGTCATCTTGTACGCCTCCTGAAGAATCTGTATAACGACCAAGTAGCAACAGTAAGAACAGACCACGGAACAACGGACTGGCTTAAGATTGGGAAAGGAGTACGGCAGGGCTGTATACTCTCACCCTACCTATTCAACTTGTATGCAGAACACATCATATGACACGCTGGGCTTGAGGAATCCAAGGCTGGAGTTAAAATCGCTGGAGGAAATGATACCACTTTGATGGCTGAAAGCGAAGAGGAACTGAGGAGCCTTATGATGAAGGTGAAAGAAAAAAGTGCAAAAGCTGGCTTGCAGCTAAACCTCAAAAAAACCAAGATTATGGCAACCAGCTTGATTGATAACTGGCAAATAGAGGGAGAAAATGTAGAAGCAGTGAAAGACTTTGTATTTCTAGGTGCAAAGATTACTGCAGATGCTGACTGCAGTCAGGAAATCAGAAGACACTTAATCCTTGGGAGAAGAGCAATGACAAATCTTGATAAAATAGTTAAGAGCAGAGACATCACACTGACAACAAAGGTCTGCATAGTTAAAGCAATGGTGTTCCTCGTAGTAACATATGGCTGCGAGAGCTGGACCATAAGGAAGGCTGAGAGAAGGAAGATAGATCCTTTGGAACTGTGGTGTTGGAGGAAAATTCTGAGAGTGCCTTGGACTGCAAGAAGATCAAACCAGTCCATCCTCCAGGAAATAAAGCCAGACTGCTCACTTGAGGGGATGATATTAAAGGCAAAACTGAAATACTTTGGCCACATAATGAGAAACCAGGACACCCTGGAGAAGATGCCGATGCTAGGGAGAGTGGAGGGCAAAAGGAAGAGGGGCTGACCAAGGGCAAGGTGGATGGATGATATTCTAGAGGTGACGGACTCGTCCCTGGGGGAGCTGCGGGTGTTGACGACCGACAGGAAGCTCTGGCATGGGCTGGTCCATGAAGTCACGAAGAGTCAGAAGCGACTAAACGAATAAACAACATAGTTAGCATCGATAACCACCCAGAGCCCCCAATGGGAGGAGATAAGCGAGGACGATGGGGACGAATTGGATTGATTGATTGATCGATTGAGAAAGAAAGAAAGAAAGAAAGAAAGAAAGAAAGAAAGAAAGAAAGAAAGAAAGAAAAAAAGAAAGAAAGAAAGAAAAGAACAATTACCATTTTTGAAGATCAGCACAGCCTTATAGAAAGGAAGGTAATGAGAGTCAGCAAACAACAGCCCAATCAAAGAACTCCCAAGGAGAGAACACCACACCTACCAACACAAGCAGGGCAAGCCACGGTATATAAACTGAGAGCAAGGCCCACTCCCTCTTCGCACTGAAGATGTTGCCTAGTCTGCAAGAAAACAACAAGGCTCAGAGAGCACCAAGGACTCCACAGTCTGCTATATATCAATGAACTACCATAAACATATTATTTTGAATAAAGTACTCACAAATTAAACATTTAAAAGAGCAACTGGTTGCAAATATTTATTTGTAGGATGCATTACTGAAAACACTTTTTAGTCTCAAAGAATGCTAAACTAAGCACCATTTTTTACTATGAGACTTTACTAAGTGTCATGATGACTTTCATAAACATGCTGCAAGCGCTAGCACAGGCCCTATGAAATACATGAAAACTAGTTTCTTACATCTATCTATAATATTAAGAACAGCCAGTAAACTAAATTTTCAAAGTCTATTTCCTCTTCTTAGGGGATGCTGGCAGAGGGACAGAGAAGGAATAGCTGCCTTCTCATGCATTTACACTTCATGAAAGCAAGCTGGCTGGCACGTCAATATAAATTCAAGGTACTGGATTATATGAATTCAGCAAGTGGGGAGAAGGAATATATCAAGATTGAAGAGGTAACAATCAATGTTGTTAATCATGAATGTTCCCTTGATTTTATAGTTTACTTAAAGTACAAATTAAATCTGGAATCAAATCTATCTTTCAAAACAGAAGCACGTGCAAACCTGAAGAATTGTATGAAATAATTTAATGTAAATCCCCATGGATATGTATAGGGTCCCCCCACCATTATTTTCATTAGAGCCTTACTCTGGTTCATACTCAGACAAGACCAAAGTTTAAACTCAACCAGTCAATATATGACTGTATTAAATGCATACTTTTTAAAAATGTTGCACAAACACCCACTTCAAGAATTCTGCAGTGCCTCTTAGTGCTAGAGTTGTACCATCATATTAGTAAAACAGCAGCAACAAGCCCCAATATAACACATAGCCAGACTGCAGAAAAATTTCCTCACTTGATATAACCCAGTTTTGAAATTCAAGTACACCTGACACATTTTTCCAAGAACAGCAACAACCAAGTCTGAAGTATTAGACAGATTTTGTATTTAACATTACAGTGTTTAAACCGAATATTTTTCTAAGGTTCTTTGCTAACATGCAAACCCACAAGGTCAGGCAGCATTCCAAGAGGTGAGATATCTCCAATATTTCACAAGACTGTTGTTTTGGAATATCCACATTCAATTAGCCTTTGAAATAGGACTGTGACCAATATCGTTGGAAGGAAATGCACTACTGTATTGTGCATTTGGGCACATTATATCTTGTGCATTTCAAGTATGACAAATGATGGTTTAAACAAACTACACAAAAGCATGCTGGCTTGCTAACTACCAATAAGCACACAGTATTCATCACAGCAAAACTCTTGTGCATGTTTTCTCTAACCTTGTCTTGGTATTTCCAAACACAGATCACTCATGCTTAAGCGTATCAAATGAAACCTTTGCCATTATTTCCATTCCTTGTGCTAAACAAAGAACTAAAACTGCCCAGTTAGCATCAAGGTTAAAAAAATGACACTTGCATTAAATAGGCAGGAAATACATTTTAGACTTTTGCTTTTTAAAAGATTTTTAATCAGACACATTACAATGCACAATTGTGTCTTTTTATCCAGAATTAACAAGGTTCCATCCACAAGGTTTGGAAAGATTTCACACTTATTCCTTACACTCACTCCTTTAATCAATACAGAGAGTTAAAGATTCCTACTACTGATGGTTCCAACCCACCCAATTCGTTCCCATATGCTGAACGTCAGGAATTTCTTGTGCCCTTTAACTGGTTAGAAACAAATTATCTTTAGCAGTTTTAACTAATATATAAAACCAAGATTTAGCTTGCCCAGTGCATAGACACAAGCTACTTATAATAGCAATTCAGAAAAATGCAGTATGCCACATAAGTGGGTCAGTTGCACTAATCTAGTAGAAACTTATTTTTTGTTCCCATATAATTATAAGCAAGCCACCCACCCATTTGTTGCTAACTAGTCTGAAAGAAAATATTATATGTATCAGCTTGAGGAATGAACTTATCTGAAAGCAGCTTTCTGGAATTCCACCAAAACAAACTAAAATAAAATTAGTGAACACATAACATTTTGATTTTTTTTAAAAGGCATTCCATTTCAACTTTTCAGTACCCCTTATCAGTTTGAAAGGCAGATTTCTCCTATGGGACCTGGTTGTCATTTCACAATGAGGATATTTTATTAGGTAAGAAAAGAAAATGAAACAAGAGCTTTATTCTAATGTCAGGTATACAAGTGCAAGAAAGCTATGTAACTGGTATGGTTTACCCCAGGGTAATGAAAATAACATCAGCTTAACTGAACTGACCCTATCAGATTGGTAAACAAATAGATCATGTTATTCTTTTATGTATCAAATGTGAGACTTATGCGTGCTATCTTAACAGAATTACTTCAAAGAATTATTTCAAAAATGACTGTTCTAGGCACAAAGCAAACTTTGGTCAATATTTCTGTCAGTGTCAAACCAGTAACATAAACATAACTTCTAAGTAACCTGTCACAAATTATCAGTTAGAGTGAAAAGCACCTGGGGCAGAACTTATGGACTCTGCACCTGAAATCAGAATCCTGCTCAAACATATTTGGGAAATCTGTAACATAAAGCAACACTTCCAGGTATTAAAATTTTAACATCAACCCTACTATATGTAATCAGTTCCAACTAATCAAAGCTTCATTAGCCTTTATTTCTATTGCATATGCCATCCTATTCCTTCAAATAAGCTTTTTCAATATTTGTTTTCAAACAGGGAAACATTTACAGTAGTCATTTTTGCATATGAAAGGTTGCCAGGTGGCCCACTTCTTACGGGTTCAATTCAGAAGTTACATGGTGGGTCTTCACAACAGAAACCAGTTATTTCATGTTGCTATAGTCTGAACCATTCAGAGCATGTAAAAAACAATGTTCAGTTCAAGTATACTTCTGCTATCCCACCATTTAGTATGATGATTCACTGCTACTGCAGGTGACTCCAGTGCATAAATCCAAGATGCAAGTGCCTTTATGTATGAAGAGCGAAATTACACAATGGCCACACCAGAATAGGCACTCCAAACTGAACAGTTGAAAGTACACACTTCTTCAGTCAAAGCAGTGTTTTTTAAGAAAATGATCAGCTCAAGCAAGTAGCATACTGAATGGAGAAATTATTTCCTTTTTTCTAATGGACTTCATTAACAGCAATGAATCTACCCTAACTAAACTACTTAATTTTTGGCAGGGTGAGAAGTTCACTTGTTGAAATTTTATAAGGCAAATAAAACATGGAAATAGAATTTCTGCAAGCATTTGACCTGTGATATTGTAAAATCAAAGTACTATTTTATTAAATGAATTATTTTACACAATATGAACATCAATATAATTACAACTGTAAAAAATTTTAGAATGAACCAATTTCCAGATTTCCAAGCAGGGCACAACTTTACAATTACACAGAGTTGTCTTTACATGAAGCCCAAGAGGAACAGCATAAAAATATGAATGTTTCTATAGCCCCTTCATTTTTTGCTGATCAACAGTTCGTTAGAAAAGCAGCTGTAGATTTGTTATGTAATGTCTGACAGTAGAAGAGTCAATAGATTCCATGAATTCACCTGCAACACAAGAGTAACTTTATTAATTGAACTGTTATGTAAGTATCTTATTAACAGTATGCAATAATTTAATGCAGTGTTTTTCAAACTTGGCAACTTTAAGATGTGTAGACTTCAACTTCCAGAATTCCCCAGCCAGCATGCTGGGAGTTGAAGAATACATATCTTAAAGTTGCCAAATTTTAAAAACACTGATTTAATGTCATCCAATTTTAAAAGTAATCACCCCAAACTGCTGTAACAGAACTGGCTAAATCAAAATTAGAACATTATAAACATATCCTTTCACCCATTTATTGCAGATTTTGCAAACAGGCATGGTGATAACAATAGCCTGACTATACAAGTTAAAGTTGTAAATACAACTGCTCCCCCCGCAAAAAACTCAAGCAGCAGTTGACTTTATATTAACTCTCCATTTTCATACTCTTCAGAAATATAAGAAATATAAATGAGGCAAAATTACTTAGGATTTTTAATCAATTAGTTCAAAATTTAAATGGTACAAAATTACCGGTGAATTTTATGCCTGAACATCAGCTAATTCTGGAGGAAGGGGGGTTTTGGGATGTTTGCTCTCAAAGTGCTGCTTGAAGGTCTTGGGATCTGGCATCTGTGTCTGATTAAGGAGAGAACAGAGCTTTATGCAACACAAACATTCATACAGAATCAAGGATAGTTTCTTCTTCCTGTATCCTTAATATTTGCCAAGCTACCTTTAGCTTTTTTCACTCAATCCATAGTAAGATGGTTGGAACATTACTTGTCTCTTCCATCACTTAATTTTCCTACTTTAATATATTCACCCATGTTCAACTTTAATCCTCTTACAAATTTGCCCATATAACTGTGCCTCCACACCCAACCTTCCATTTATTTATATTTAGCTGACATTCCTTTGTAAAATCCAACAGTTCAACTTCGCATATTTTTTTATTGTTGGGGATCAGAAAACTATTATAAAATTTATTTAATAAAACAGATATACAATTTTCCCAATACACAAATAAATTATTTAGAATTGCTTAATTTTCTTGAAACCCCAATATAACATTCAAGGAAGACATTTCACCACTATCTTCTGACCACAAAAATAATGATTAATTAGGAGTCAATAACTCAGCTTTGACAGACTGAAGTTTCCATCAGCACCCCTCCTCTTTATTGTCATATACATGTTAATAAAAAAAAAAAAAGACAGCAGGAAATATGTCCACAGAAACAGACAAATCAATAACCTTCAAATTAGAAGATAACAATTTCTATAATGACTAACTATCACCCATGCTGTCTGGAATATGTGGGATTTCTAGATTAAAACATCTGGAGAGCAGATTATCCAGCCCTTGTTTAGAACCAGGGAACTCCCCAAGTAATTGATAGGTTCCCCTCACCCCCAAATTTTATTAATACATCTGCTTTGCAAGTCCTGCATAATTCATCTGTATATTTAGAAGTAGCAGCATAACTCTCTGTGAATGCTCACATTACTTCATCCTGACTACTTATAACAGTTATGCCTGATAGAATGTGATTACATATTTTACTTAACATGCTTCTTGTATTTCATATTCATTGCACACAATTTTGGAAGTCTCATACTAATATATTTTATTTAATCATTTTAATCGTATTTGTTGTTTATTCGTTCAGTCGCTTCCGACTCTTCGTGGCTTCATGGACCAGCCCACACCAGAGGGCTTAATCATATACATTGATTAAATAAAATATAGCTCTTATTTGGAATAGAACTCTTAACTATCACACCTTCTGGAGCAAGTCTCCTCAATACATTACTCTTAAGGGAAAACAGCTCTCTGAGGCAGAATTTCCTCAATACAATACAAACTTTCACACAGACGGGTGTTGCCATTACTATACCTCATATTGCTCCTGATTTAAAATCTAGGAAAGACTGCCACAATATTTGCTTTCAGAGCCTCTTACCCTACAGACGGTGCACGTATATATTAAAGCAGCTTTAGCTGCAGCCTTCTGATCATGGCCTTGTTTCTTTTTCTGTCCAGCTTGCTTTTTGGCATTTTTCTGCTGTGACTGGATTTTCTGCTGTCCACGAGCCATATCTAAAAGTTCAGAAATTATAACTGATTATTCATGTATAATTCCTAAATTAAAGGAACTTGTTGCCTGATACATGCTTAGCATTATTGCTTCAGAAGCTAAAATATGAAGTAGGGTTTTGCAATGATCCCGATTCAAAGGGCAATATGTGATTCATAGTAACAAGAGCACACATGTATAGTAGCAGCTGTCAGGAACATCTGAAGCCAAACATGTCTTTTCCCAGGATCCTTGTCAGCTGCAGAAGGCAGTTCATTTAAATACTTCAGATAAAGATTGAAGCAAACTGAGCATAAAGCTATTAGTTTATAAACGTTCAGGTGATACTGTCTATTTTGAATGGGGAGCAAGTTCAGAGTCTGGGAGTCCTCCTTGATCCTCCACTGATACTCGAAATTATATAAACTTATAAAATACTGAATAACCACATTTCACCAGTGGCAAGTGAGGGTTTTTTTTTTAATGAGCTTTGGCTGATAAGATGGTTGTGTCCCTACTTAAAGAGAGACTTGGTTTCAGTGATACATGCGCCAATAACTCCAAGTGTGGATTATTGCAACATGTTTGTGTTGTGCAGCTTCCCTTGAAGCTCTTCCAGAACTGCAGCTGTTCCAGAATGAAGCTGTATGAGTGGGAGTGGCACCACTAGAACACCCTGTGTGGAAACATTTACACTGGTTGCCAATGGCTTTCCAAGCCAAATTCAAGGTGTTTGCTTTGGTATATGAAGCCTTAAAAAGCTTAACTGCAGGACTGCTCCTCCTATACAAGTCTCCTTGGCAAACTTAGTCTTCAGTGGAGCATGGTTTGTAGGCCCTGCCACAGATACATAAAACACACAGCAAATTCTACTTCTACTCTGGTGGAGCCCATATACTAGAATATATTACTCTTGCTGTTGAAGCCGGCCTCCTCTTATTTCAATTTTGGACTTAAAACCTACCTTTCTACGGTCTAAGCATTTAGTTTTAATATTATTTCAGAATGGTTTCAGAATTCTGTATATTATACATATATATATTTGTAAGCCAAACAGAGGTATTGTAATGGGTGGGATATAAATTTATAAATTTAACTGAATTAAATAAGATATGGCTCCTGCTGAAATTGGTATTCTCACAACAAATATTCTGTCTTTCTACTATACGTCTGCCTTATATTCCAATGTCATTATTATTGTATATTTCCCTGCTCCTATCATTCCATCACTGGGGACGCGGTGGCGCTGCAGGTTAAACCGCTGCGCTGCTGAGCTTGCCGATCGGAAGGTCGACGGTTTGAATCCGTGTGATGGGGTGAGCTCCCGTTGCTAGTCCCAGCTCCTGCCAACCTAGCAGTTCGAAAACATGCAAATGTGAGTAGATCAATAGGTATCGCTTCGGCGGGAAGGTAACGGCATTCCGTGTCGTCATGCCGGCCACATGACCACGGACGGGTCTACGGACAACGCCGGCTCTAACGGCTTAGAAACGGAGATGAGCACCGCCCCCTAGAGTCGGACACGACTGGACTTTACGTCAAGGGAAACCTTTACCTTTTATCATTCCATCAAGTTTCGTGGCAAACCAATGTTTCCTAATATATTTTGTTCCACCCTAAGATTATGCATGCAGCAATGTGAATGGAATGCTACCAATCTTTCACAGGCACAGATAAGTAACAGGTTTTCCATTCAAGTACATCCAGTACAACTAAAATATCGTGATTTAAGTGATTATTATAAAGGTCCCCACAATATGCTATATTTGGTTTAAACAGATAAATATTCTATAATTCTTCAGCCCTTTGCCTTGCTGCTTGTGAATACTGGGTATTGTAATCCAACCTAGTTAAGGAAAGTTGTTTTCTCTAGTACTGCCATTTTAATGAATCTATACAAAAAATTCCCCATGTTCAAGAAACAAATAATAAATATTTATTAAATATAAATCAAATCAGCTTGGTCTTTCATTTTAGTAGAAACACCATTTTACCAGGTATGGACATACTCTTGATTTTGTATAGTTATGGACAACTGACCTTAAAGAAAATTAAACTTGCAAAGAATGAAGCTACTATCCAAACAATGCACATTTTCATGTACATATTCAGCAATAAAGTCCAAATCCAGATCTCTACAGGAGAGACTCTCCTGCCCACCAATCCTGTATAGTAGATTTCACTACCAGAATACAGGATTACAACTGCTGAAACAATGGGTTAAAAGCAGTCAGGAAGTAACTGCAGATTAAAAAAAGTCATCAGCAAAAGAATTAAACAGTTTCTTCAATTCTCCCTTGCAAAGATTACCCTACTTATCTACACAAATACTACAAGTATGGATAGGAAACACGTTTGTCACTAAGGCTACCAATCCATACATACTTGGACATTTCATGGAATGTCTGAATTGAAATTTTTTACCATTTTTTTTCAATACTTACTGCCTTTATTAACAGAATTTATATAAACAGAATTAAACAAATCTGTTAATATTTTTACTGTCCCTTGCATCTATACAGTTATAACTATAGCAAACAATATATAGTACATTCTTGCTTCTTATTTACAATTTAAAGTTGCCATTGCTTGTATCCAGTTAAACTGCTTTCAGAAAGGCAAAGTTGAAAGCAACATAACTGTCATACCAAAAAAAAAAGTCTCAAGTGAAATTCACATCTGGATCCTGCCCCAACTTTTAAGAGCTCAGGACAATATATACAGCAATATTTCTTCTTATTCTCCAAGCAGCAAAACATAACATAAAATCTAAGTTAACATGATTGGCTTGAGGTCACTCTGTTGGCTTCACACTTGGATAAGATCTGCATAAACCACCAAGTGTGCCAACAAAAATGTTCAAGTAATTTTCTTTTCAACATACTGCCTTTGTTTGCACCACATTATTCAATGTGTGAACTAGGCAGAAAATAATTATTCTGGTTTGCTTTAGTTGCTTCTTGAACCATTTTCCAACTGTGTATCATCACAATATGTCAATTTACTCTGAAAAGAAAAATGCAATAGGGACCATTTTACTGGAAAAGATAAAAAAGAGACTGAAGACAGCCAAATCCTGTCCATCTTCCAGAGATAAAAATCAATTCCATAAAAAGAATGAAAATCTGTTTTATTCAGCTTAATATTTAAAACGTATCTATTGTAATATTCACTCTGAAGTTTACTTGAATACTTACTACAGCTGCAATATGGTCAAAGAGTTTTTAACAGGTGCAAACTTTATCAGATTAGAAAATAAATGCATGGGGAAGGGATGGAGAAACTTATAATGGTGCTTTTCTAGTTTTCAAAAGTGCTAGTATTAAAAATGCTTGGAAAAGATCCGTTACCCAGTTAATCGACTTTTAAAAAAAAAAGAGATGAAAAGTTTTATAACTGATTTGATTATACATTGCAGCTTTATGTTATAACAAGCAGTAATTTCAACTGAGCCCAGTAATCAATAATAAATTGAAGACCTAAAATTCAACCATTTTCTTAGAGAAACTAAACACTAGAGGTGTAAATTTTACCATTACGTATCCCAGCTTAGCTGTCCTCAGTAAATATTAGCTTTTCTTTGTTTGATAACAGGACACAAAAATAGTAATTCTACAGGGTGGCTGAATCTCTCTGATTTCCCTGAAAGGGGAAATTTGGAAGATCTATGTTTCCCATATATACTTTATCATCCCCTCTAATTTTTCATAAATGCCCCCTTTTCTCATCTACACATCAGCAAATTAATTCAAAACAAAAAGAGAGTGACAGGCATGTGGGTTATATTTGCTACATATAAGTATGAATTACTGACAGTTAAAAAGCTGAAGATCACCTATTCTCAAAATATTGAGGGAAAATTGAGGGGCCATCACAGCCATATGCAGAGTAGATCTATACCATAGAAGTTTAATGTTGCGCTAAACATCACAGTTTTCAATTTCAGGAAGCTCTATATAATGTCATTCCTTATACATTTACAATATTCCAATATTTTAATATACACAAACTATTGTATTTTCATTTACAGGCCATGGAATGTGTTGGACAAGACCTTGGAAACCCTCTACCCAGTGCAGGTATCTACCAGTACAGCATCCCAACAGATAGCCATCCTCTACAAAAAACATTTCCAAGAAAAGAAAGTCCACTACCTTCCAAGGCAGTGTGTACCATTGCTGCAACTCCTACTGTCAGAATTTTTTTCCTGGTGTGGAATCAAAATCTACTTCCTGTAGATATTTCCTATCTTGTCTTCTGGAACAACTCTGAGCAATTCTGCCCTGTCTTCTATATGACAGCCTTTCAGATACTTAAAGATAGCTAGCATGCCTCCACGCAGTCTTCTCCTTTTTGGGCTAAACATACCCAACATCATCAACCTCATGTTTCTCCTTCATGGCCCTTATCACTTTGACTGACAAACTGAAGCATCTTCAGAGGACAGTAATATTCTTCCTAAAATGCAGTGCTCCAAGCTGGATACAATAATCTAGATATGATCTGACCAACAAAGATTAGAGAGGAACAATGTCTTCTTTTGATCTTTACATTATATTTGTGTCAATACAGCCCAAGACTGCATTTGCTTTTTTTGCAGTTGCAACACAGTTTGCTCATGCTCAGCTTGTGAACCAGGGACATCCAGATATGTAGATGTATTTATGCTTCCCTTCTCCATCCTATACCAATGACTTTGATTTTTCCTACCCAAATCTAGGACTTTTGGTGTTATTTTCAATAACAGTATCAAAATATATCTTTTCGTAGGGTTTCTTACTTCATCCAAGAAAAATAAACTCTTCTGATTAAGGAGGGTTATTATGTATATAATAATTATTACACTAGGTCAATCAACTGGAATTCAATCAGCATTATTCGTATATTTATTCGAATTTTTATTGTATATTTATTCTATATTGTAAACTGCCCAGAGTCCCTCCGGTCGGAGGAGATGGGCGGTGACAAATTTGATAAATAAACAAATAAATAAATTACACACTGGCTCCTATTATGATGCAATATTCTTCTTTCCAAAACTCATGCCACTGCCCTAAACTTATGGATAACTTGTTTGGAACTGCTGAGAATTTTTAAAAGTAGGTTCAGTAGGCTATTTCTAATAACAAATGTATAGTCTGTCCATGAGACTTCCAACTAGAAGAATTTTTTAAGTCCCAAAATAATTTTACATTTGTGACACCGGATACAGTTCTCCTGAAACTGCACAGAACTAGCATATGCTACCAAACTATTCCTGGTTTTCAAGCAAATTCACAATATATGACATCTAGTCCTGAAACAGTCAACTTTTCATTTGTAAAAGCAGACTACAATATTAAATACTTTCTTAGGCCATATTCAAGTTCTTATATTACAAATTATAGTCTGAAATAACTCTGGGGGCAACACATTATTTGACTCCCTTAACATCATCAAATCAACAGCAACACAGTTTTCCAAAGAGGACAAAACTACAAGCTGAGCAAGTCTTCAAAGTGGTATACGCCAAACAAAGTCCAGAAAGAAGTAATGCTAGATTCAACTGTCAAACATATTACATCCTTTGTGCAAGAGTTGTTTCTTAGGAGGAAATATTTACATTTGAAAACAGACAGTGCAAGTGACTGAGAAACAAATGGTAACAAGGTCTCCTATCTCTGCTCTGACACAAACTGCCTTGTACAAAGGAAGCTGAACACAAATTATTATTTGACTTAATTTGAACTTTATGATACATCATTATATTTAACCCTCCCTGTACCCAAGGCAAAAATATAATCATTCCAGATGGACTTCAAGCTGCTTGCTATGATGACAGCATCAGGCTCAGTCCCATCATGTGACTGTAAGGAAAGGAATGAAACTACAATAGGTAGTAGGACCAGAATGTTGCAGACAAGAAAAAGTTAATGGGTAAAGTATGGTTCATGCTGTGCATACAGTATTCAAACGAAGAACCCGAAGTGGAAGGGGAAAACAAAAACAGAGGTCAAATGTTGACTTTGTGCAACACATCAGACAAAAACCTCTTTTTGGACATAGACAGGACTCAAGAGGCTGACCTCAGAGGAACATCTCCACCAGCCTCACCTATCCAAGGTAAACAGGTATTCCCAGTAAAACCACTGCATATCCTTAGTTAACTTCTCCCAGGAAGCCCGGTAAGTAGTTTTTAAACAAAAACAGAGGAGGAGGGTAAATACAAAGAAACGTCGTTTCCCTAATCGTGGATAAGACTCACTTCAAGAAGCGATTTTAGAAAGGGCAGCCCCGTCCCAGCTGAGCGCCCACCCACCTTTCCCGGGACCGCGGAGAAGAGAAGCAAATGCCGTGTCAAGCCGTTGCCCCTCCGGGTCCGCGCAACAATGTGTCCGGCCGTCACCCCGAAACGCCCTACTCGACTCCGGAGGAACGCGGGGCCTCCTCCCCACCGCCCTGGGGAAAAGGACTCCGGCTGGCCGGTCGGTCGGGAGGGCGCTGCCCCCCGCGCTAAGCAGGCGGTCGGCCTCGCCGCCGAGGAGCCCGCGGGCCCGGCGGGGCGGCAACGGCCCCCACCCCCCGTCTTCTCCCGCCTCGCTTACCCGGGCTGCGGCTTCTCTCGCCGGCGAGGCGTCAGTCGACGGCGAGGGGAGGCTCCGCGCAGCCCAGCAGCAGCGGCCGCCGCTCCCGCCGCCGCCGCCGCCGCCGCCCGCCCGAAAGGATGGAGGAGCCCACGCGCCTTCCTGTCCGTCTTCCTGTCTGTCGGCCGGTCCGTCAGTCCGTCGGCAGCCCCACCTTCGCCGCCCCGCGCACGCGCCGGGCCACCCCTCGCCACCCCTCCCCTCCCCACGCGCCGCCCCGAGCCGAGCGCGAGGCAAGGCCACTCCCGCCAACGCCTTACCCGGCTGCGCCCGCGCTGAGCCAATGGCGGCGCCTCGCCGTTACCTCAGGCGGGCGCGGGAGCGGCGGGGAGAAAGGGGCGCGCGCGGGAGTCCGGAGAGCTCCGTCTCTCTCCGCTCCCCTCCGGTCCGGGACCGCCGCGCTTCTTCAGCGGGCGGGAAATGAAGACCTCCGGCATGTTGCACTACGTGTTGCCTCGGGAGCGGAGTAGGAGTTATGGGCTTTTTAGTCCTCCCTACTTGGGAAGATCCCTGGGGAGCTGGGGGTGTTGATGACCGACAGGAAGCTCTGGCGTGGGCTGGTCCGTGAAGTCACGAAGAGTCAGAAGCGACTAAACGAATAAACAACAAAACTTGGGAAGAGCCTGATTGGACAAGACGCGGGAAACACATTTACCCCCTTAGTCGGCTAAAGCTTTCGGAGTGTCTTCAGTTGGAGGAATATAAATGAAAGTATACGTGGGTGGGTTTCGTTGTGGTTGAGTCGGGTTGTTGATTTTTTTTAACTTATGTAATTATCTTCTTAGTATGCAATAATTTAATGCATTGTTTTTCAAACTTGGCAACTTCAAGATGTGTAGACTTCAACTCTCATGCTGGCTGGAGAATTCTGGGAGTTGAAGTCCACACATCTTGGAAGTTGAGAAAGGACTGGTAGAGCAGCCCAACTCGCAAAAGTGCGACTCCAGAATTGAAATACCCCCAACGACAGGCTGGCTGGGGAATTCTGGGTGTTGAAGTCCACACATCTTAAAGTTGCCAAGGTTGAAAAACACTGATTTAAATAAATAAATCAAGAAGTTGCACTGTTTATGTCTGAATTTGCTTATTTATATAAGCTCCTAATGAACCATCGTGATACAAGTGAGACTGAAGTTCTTGATTTATTGAAAGGTGCAACTTTCTATTTGGTTCACCCTGGTGTTTATCCAGTAATCTGAGCTTCATCATGAACAATCACAGTGTCATTCAAGACAGTATGGATAGAAAATAACAAAAGTTAGGGTTGAATAATGAAGTCTGTGTCCTAAAATTCCATGTTTTTACAAATGGGCACAGATGTGATAATATGCTGGTTTTTAATTTGTGTAGTTAGCCAAACGTATATCCTGCCACTCCAAAAATAATAGGGGGAGGGGCTGTTGGTCCAAAAGAGGTGATGCTTTGCAGAAAATGAGTCTAGTTTTGGTAGAATAAAATACCAAGGAACTAAGCATAAAGGTTATTACCCATTTCCAGATGCTCTGAGCACAAAGTACTGGCTCTGCGCTATATTCTACTGATTGCCTTTTTTCCAAGTTTAAATAGGCTGCATAGCTACACCCTTCATGGGAATAAATCCTGTTGGGTTCAGATTTAAGGCCGTAAAGGATTTAGGATCAGATTGCCTAAAAAAATGGCCTGTTCTTCTATGAACCGTCCTGGTGATTATGTTTAGTTGCAGAGGCCCTGTTTTTGTTAGGTCCAATTATGAGGTTACAGAGATGAACATGAGAAAGAAGATAAATAGAAGTGGCTTATTTGCAGTGGGATAAAGATTTTGGAACACTTTGCTAGTCCAGATAATTATGGCCCTCTCTGTTCTCAGGTAACTACAGCTGTTTCAAGGTGTTCTTAAAACATAATATAGGTTCTCAACCATCAATACTATCAAAGAACATGGATCCCATCTGATAGAACTAAAAATAACACTTTTTCTGAAAAGGATGGACAGGGAGCAGACAGATAGATAATTCATTACTTTGGTGAGTTTTAAAAAATTAAAATTTCAGGATTTATCCTAGGCTGCAACTAGATTATTTCTGAATCCTATCTGTACTATGAGTATGACCACTTGAAAACCATTGATCTGGGATTTTTAATCATTGGCTTTAGCTTTTGTTTATTTAACTAATTCATTTTTCAAATGTATATGCTTTCAAATCTTAAATCAACTCATGGTGGCTTACAAAAAAATGAAACATAAAACCACTACAATAGCAGCAGATCAAGAGAAACATACTACAATAAATGAAACACGATTAACAAATACAATTCAGTGCCTAATAATTTTTGTCTATGCTTTGCATGTCTGTTCAGAAGTGAGACCCATCGAAAGCTCAAAAGCCCTTACTCCAAAACAGGTGTTCATAGCACTATAGTTTATTCAGTACTTAATGTTGACCTATTTGGAGATTTTAAAAAATACATATTTTTGAATTTAACATGTGAAGCATCTCCAGGAATTATACCACACTAAAGTATATTTTAGAGCATCGTGTGGCACAGAGTGGTAGGTGGCAGTATTGCAACCAAAACTCCCCACGACCCGAGTTTGATCCCAGCGGAAGCTGGATTCTCAGGTAGCCGGCTCAGGTCAACTCAGCCTTCCATCCTTCCGAGGTCAGTAAAATGAGTACCCAGCTTGCTGGGGAAGGTGACGACTGGGGCAGGCAATGGCAAACCGCCCCGCTCTATAGTCTGCCAAGAAAATGTCGCGAAAGCAGCATCCCCCCAAAGGGTCAGACATGACTCAGTGGTTGCACAGGGGACCTTTCACACACAAAGTATATTTTAAATGTGCAAAACAGTAAAAGATAATATAATTGGTAAAATTGTAATGAATGGCTATGAGTAGCAGAACAGTACTCTCCTGAGGTATCAGGTGCCAGATAAGTGAAAATATTCCTAAATTGTAATAAAGTTGACTAATGCTTTATCTCTAGGGGAAATGTATTCCATGGAATAGAACACTATATTCTAATACTAAAGGAACTAAAATATTTGTTTCAATAATTTAATTGACATTAATTATTCTAATTGTTTTTATTTTGTGTTCTATTTTATTAAATTGTAATTGGGTTGGATACTCTTTATGAAAGCAGTATGTGGAACTGAATACATTTCAATTAAATATATTTAAGAAAACATGTTATATAAAATATTTAATCACTTTATATAAATCTAATAATTTTTATACAAAGCATTGTAATATATTGTCTAGGCATGTATTCTACATAATTATTAACACAAAAATCATAATTACTAATAGAGAATTGCTAATAGAACAGCAGTAGAAAATTAAGAATGCAACATCAATACCGATTTTACAATATTAAAAAAGGCAAATTAAAAAAAAACTAATTAAGTGATCAACTAAATATTTTCCAGAAAAAAATGAGCTAATTCTTAAAGTGAAATAGAATTCCTTTGGAAGGTTTTCACAGCCTAATTGCAGCTATGAAAAAAAAAGCTGTTTTCTTTAATCCCAACTATTGTTGGGACAAACCAGAGAGCTTCTGTAGATGGTAGGTGGGCAAGCCAGTCAGGGGTGTAGTTAGATAGTAACCTTGGTTTACTCTGAATTAAAAGTCCACCATGGGCCTAACGGAATGCATGCTTTGATTGTAATGTATGGTATGTAACTTTTCCAGGCTTCAAATGTCATCGCTAGCACTTCAAAAATGTATCCAGAAAAATACTGGAAATGAGTGTAAGGATGCAGGTTGGTTTTGAGTTGGGGTGGCTACATCAATATATAATTGGTGTATGCTGTTTCATACCTAGAGGAGCTGAGAATGCAATATTTAGAACTGATGGTTGGAAAGTTTGAGAGTTGCAGTCCAACACTTCTGAAAACTGGTGAAACCTCTCTTTTGCTAAAGTGTTTAAAATACAACATGCCCACCTTTGTTGACTGCAGTCAATGAGAACAATTACTTTGCATTTTTTTTCTCTTTTCTGTATGTCGTCTTCGTAACTGTAGCCAACTGTTAAATGCTTTGGTTGTTTAGTTTGTCAAGCTTATATTGCTTGTTATAATATGTTATTTATACATTTTTTTTGCTTGTACTTATATAAAGAAAAGAGATACTTGCTAAAGAGCTTGCAATCTAAAATTAGTCAGTGCAGGAAACAGGAGGAGGGTAGGTGTTTCACTTGTAACAGCTGTGTATGAACATGAGCAATGGCAGCTACATGTAATAAACCCTCCTAAGGAATATTCATCTTTACAGGTCCTCATGTTTTCAGAAAGGATTTCTGCAGCCATTTGCACCCTTGGCTCATTTGCTTTGTTTTTAATAGCTTCTATTTTATCAGCACATCTAAGATGACCTGTTCCCATTTACTTGTAATTAAGTTATTGGAGCAGGGACCTTGTCACAGGTTTGATACCCAAGGGTTGTTTACTCAGACTCACCAAGACATTCCCAAATGAGACACTGCACACAGACCTTTTCACCCCTTTTATGTTGGGTGGTTCCTTTACTTATAAAACCACTAGTTACAGTATAAAAGTGCCTTTTTTCTTACCTACAGTAGGTGGCCAACTAATACAATTCTTTCCAACTAACCTATGCGTCTATCACTATACTATTTGTATTAGTAACACTACTAACAATTCTACTACCTTTAGAACCCAGTTCTCCTTTAAGTGGACAGTTTCACTTGCTTCTTCTCTATCTTTGCTACAAGTCTTGACTGCTCTCACCCTCTCTGTCTTCTGCTTCTCCTAAACACCCCACACCCAACTGTTCTAAACCCAGGGCTTTTAACCATCTCCCAGCCCTCCTTACGCCAAGGTGTGTTAGGCTTAAAGGGGAAGGAAAACACTTAAAGGGTGCTTACAATTTTAGTACAGTCCATCCTGCCACAGACCTCTCTTTTCCTATAGAGTAAATACCATAGCAATCTTAATAGGAGTCTCTGTCCTGAAGAAGGCTACACAAGAACTTTTAAAACATTGATATGCTGTTTTTCTACACAGAAAGCACTTGTTATATAAAACAGTATACTATGAGGAGAGGGATGCGGTGGCGCTGCGGGTTAAACCGCTGAGCTGTCGATCGGAAGGTCAGCGGTTCGAAACCGCGCAGCGGGGTGAGCTCCCGTTGCTAGTCCCAGCTCCTGCTCACCTAGCAGTTCGAAAACATGCAAATGTGAGTAGATCAATAGGTACCGCTTCGGTGGGAAGGTAACGGCGTTCCGAGTCATGCTGGCCACATGACCCGGAAGTGTCTATGACAACGCCGGCTCCAAGGCTTAGAAACGGAGATGAGCACCGCCCCCTAGAGTCGGATTCGACTGGACTTTACGTCAAGGGAAACCTTTACCTTTACCTATGAGGTGAGGTCCCATCTGCAGTGTAATATGGGGCAGCTCTGAAGTGGCTTTGTCCCATCCGAGTTGTGGGATGTGCTAGTATGATTATGAATCATCTTGAATGTTTTGAAGAGTTTCAGTTTCTGCAAAGTTATAACCATTTCATTACAGTATGTGATACTGTCGGATGTCCCATTTGCAACAATGCAGTACTGTAGTTAACTCCTGATAGAGGAACTGCGGTAACAACTTAAGTTCTTAGAGTAGCCTTTCTCAACTCAGGTTCTGTTAGAGGTTACTAGGGGCTCATGAGAGATCGTGATTGAAGGAAAACAACCTTTTTTTAACTTTGTGTGCTGTGCAAAGTTACACTCACAGTGGTATGAACTTCTATGTGCTGCAGTTCAACTGCTCATATGCTGCATTGCTGTTTTTGTAAATGTTGTAAAACGTGAATTGTGTAGGTTAAAGATGAATTGTATTGTGAAGTTTACCTATTTTCTGCCATTTTTATGCAGGGTTTCCCTAAGACCTGAACATTATTTCAAGAGTTCTTCCAGGGTAAAAAGGTTGAGAAAGGTTGTCTTAAAGATATCAAAAGGTGCTTCCTGGTCTTCATTTATGAATGAAGGTATAAAATCAAGCTAATGGGAACCCAAAATCACAAGGCTTTTCCTGTGTGAAATCAGAGAACAGAGTTGTTTTTCCTTTCCCACCTGTTTTAATGGATGTTTTATGTTAAGTGTTTTAATGTTGTTTTCCTGTTTTTAAATGAGACTGTTAACAATTTTAAAATGTTTCCTGGGAAACAATCCATAATTGTTTTTAATAAATAAAGTATGACCAGGTTAAAAGGTATTTGATAAACCTCATGAAAAAGAATTTAAGGTTTGTTTTGTTCTATTTTTCAAGTCTTTTTGAAAAGGGAGAAGAACACAGATGTAGCAAGAGTCCTAGATTCTAGAAATGCATTTGCCACTCAGAAATAAGTAGTTGGAAATGGTAAAGGATGCATGTCCTCAGGTTAAACAAGAGCAAGTAAGTTTCCATTTAAGTGTTATCATGAAACAAGAACATTTGTTTCAGTAACTAGCTGCTAATATCCCAGTTTCATACTTAATTAAATTATAAGCTTATAATGGGCCAGATGAAATTGCTTGCCATCTTGTCCTTGAGTAGTCTGGTAGGACCACAAATTTGTACTCTCTGGACATTCCTGAAATAGCTCTTGCTTTGTCACTTCCTAAAGCTGCATTACAATTATACTATTACAGCATTGTGCAATATCCTTGTTTGTCATAGTATTATTTAACTCCCATTAGACTATACAGAATAATTGTTGCTCCAAAGCCTGGAAACAAGAATAGAAAAAGTGAATCGTAGGAGACAGCCAAAGGTAGGCAAGCCAAAGGAAAATAAGATAAAAGCATGGAAATGAAGAAAGTGCACGTCCAGAATCAAAAGCTGAAAAGCGGAATTATTTGTATAATCAAAATGCAATAGTTAAGAAGCAGCAAACTACTTGAGAGCAGAGAGCACTAGCTAGTCAGTAATGGCACAGGACAGGGAAGTTTAAAGTTGGCCCCAAGATGGTATGACTAGGAGACAAGATGATTGTTTTCCTAGGAACAAAATGATGTGGGAAGATTTGGATTAAGACTGCATATTAGTTCCACCATATTCCTTGACATTCAGAAATCATCCATCCATCTTAAATAATGTTCACACCTGACTCTTCTTCATCTTCCCTTTCTAGCCAACATTTCTGCAACTGGTTTCACTGGGCATCTTTCTCACATGGTCATCCAGATGGTCGGTTTATTCCTAATTGGAAATAGGATTAGGTTTTTATGCTGCTTGAATCACCCTCTCAATGCAGCATTGACACCCTGGCTGGCCTGGGCATCCACAGTATGGTTTGGCAGGGGGGAATGAGGGCCATTCACTTGTTCATGATGTAATTCCGCAAATGATGTGGATTATGCAGTGATGCAACTTGCCTAATAAACATTACGTGTGCAATGTTGTCATGATGTGTATGATGCCATTCTGCTGGACACGTCTGCTAGCTAGTTTCACCTGCTAGGCTGAGCCAAGTTGGTTTTAACCTGAGCTCTGAAGCATATTTCACATACCTAATTGTCTGGCTTCTTACATCTCTAGACTGCCTTTCATTTTGACTGACTGACCCAGCCATGCATAAAAATAGGATACATTTATGCATGCATCCAACTCGTGCGCACGCACACACTTTTTGGCATATGAATGTTATGAGAAACATTTAAAGGCTGACTGTAAAAGGTGAGCAAACAGGAATTGTTGAGGGCAGAATAGCTGATCTCTTCAACAGTACCTGGGCCAAGGTAAGCTGAAAAGCTGTGACTGGACAGGCTATAAGAGAGGGCACTAGGCGAGGGAGCAAGAGAGTTGCTCAGGACTGCAAATATTGCAGCAAGGTACAAGGTTGAGTCCGTACACTAATTATACTTTGGGAGGTTACAGGCAGCTGTTTGTCCTCCACTGTGACTTGGAACCCAGGAAATGTAGTAATGTCTAAGTA
The DNA here is from genome assembly GCF_035149785.1 of Candoia aspera. Taxonomy (NCBI): domain Eukaryota; kingdom Metazoa; phylum Chordata; class Lepidosauria; order Squamata; family Candoiidae; genus Candoia; species Candoia aspera. The sequence continues at coordinate 188,021,443 of NC_086155.1, forward strand.
ACATCATGGTAATCTAGGATTGTCTTCTCTCCTATTTGACAAAGTCCTTTATTTAAAGGCATCTTTGAGAAATAACCTGTTTTGGCCAGTGACCACCCCCCTTGGCCTTTAAATAACATGTTGGGAACCATAGTCTAAAAACTAGAGCCACAACAAGAAATCATAGACTCACAGTTTTAAGGGAGCTTAGAGGTCACCTAGTCCAACCCCCTACTCACTGCAGGATCCACTAGAATATGGATAGCAGGTGACAGAAATAAATGTAAGTAAATTAATTAAATACAGTTGATGTGATTATTCCTCCTATATTTAATTTCCCCCTTCTATCACATGAAGCAGTACAAATTTGCAGCAACATTTGCTGTTAGGGGTTTCAGGTACAATCAGCACTAGGGGTTGTGCATTATTTCACTGTTGGAAGGACTCATTAGTTCAAGTTGATTTTAAAGACAATCATTAGAAAGAAGAACATTTTAAAAAAAATAGTACGCACTTATATGCCAGCATTGTGCAAGACTGGTTTTTTTTTCCACATGACAACAAGCCTGTGAAGTAAGCTAGACTGGTGTTTCTCAACCTGAGCAACCTTTAAGATGTGTGGACTTCAACTCCCAGAGTTCCCAGCTAGTTGCTGAGGTTGAAAAACACTGGGTTACACTAAGAGAGAGTGACTGAACCAAAGTCCCACTGGGAATTTCTGTGACTGAGAGGGGATTTGAACCCAGGTCTCCCTAGTTCCAGTCCAGCACCTTAACTACTCTAACACACTAACTCTCTTGATATTCTCTATTAACTTCTAGCTCTTCAGGAGCAGACTGAGCAGGTTCACAGCCCATGTATAATAATATTCCCCTTAGAAAGAAGGAGAGAAACTCACACAAATATTGTGCTAATTTGTGTTTCTTCTTGTCCAATTTATTGATCATTTGCTTTTTGGGGTCATGCATAATCCAGCTGCAATCACTTTGCTGTTTCTTGCTCCTTCTGTTTCATTAATTTAGAATTGGTTGATGTTAATATCACTGCTTTTTTGAGACATTAAAAGAAGTGTAAAATAATGCATAGTGCAGCCCTATACTTTTCTGCTGTGAAATAAATGCCACTGATTTCAATAGGATTTATTCTCAGGGAAGCCTAATGGATTATAGCTGTAGAGATTGACAAATAGAATTGCAATTTTAATATTTCCTTTTTTATTTCCTAAAAACAAAGTAGATGCAAGATTACCTCTCTTTTTTTTAAGCACCTCCTTAATGGACAAATCTAACAGGAAACATTTACCTTCCTAAATTACTTAAATTTTCATACTGTTTTTCTCTGATTTATAATCAAACATATGCCATATAAACAGGTGTGTAGGAGAGAGCATAAGTGGCAAATTCCTCTAGGATGTTAAAATCCAAAAGTCATTATTTTCACCAAGTATTTAATTCTTAATTTATTTTAATTGTATTCATTTAAATTAGGTTTTGATTGGGTTGATTTTGCTGTTATGTTTCATTATGCGTTTCTGTATTTATTTTGCATTTTGTTTTAAGTTGCCTTGAGTGCTTATTAGACGTAAGCAGCACTATGGATGTGAAGGGGAAAAGGTAATTCAGAGCACGCAAGGGCACCCACAGAGTGTCTGTCAGCAACTTCTTAAAGTGGCTTCATCTTCTCCTGGGTTGGTACAGGGCCCTTCTGCGAATGCAGCACAATCACAGGAAGAAAAAAAAACTTGGTTTAAGAAGTTGCCAAAAGGTGGTATGCAAGTGTCCCCATGCCCTAGTGCTTCAAGAAATAGAAAGGTATGGGACATGGTTAATAAATAAATAATGAAAGAAGATTGGGGGGGGGGGGTGCTTGCTGCTTCCTTGCTACTGTAGACCAGTGCTTCTCAACATGGGATATGTATTTCTAGAGGGCCTTATGCTGCTGCTGGACATTTTATGGCTTTTAAGAGTTTTGTCTGCTATTAACACAATTATGACTGTGTAGAATTGTGTAATTGTGTGTTTTTGTTAGCTACTGCAAATACTTCATCTTTAGAATACAAAGACAGTTTAGATCAGCCTTTCAATTTTTTGACCCTGGAGGAACTCCTGAAATATTTCTCAGGTCTCAGGGAACCCCTGCACATTCAGGCTCAAATAAAGGCCAGAAGTTACAGAATTATTATATTTGTTTCATGTGTAGGCCTGTATATATGCATTAACAGTGTTCTCAAACTAAAAATAAAGAATGAAACTTACTTCTTTAATGTTAAGTTGCCCAAATTTGAAATAATTTTTTAAATAAATTGAGATCTCTCAGGGAACCCCTAGTGACCTCTTGAGGCACGCTAGGGATCCACAGAACCGTGGTTGAGAAACCCTGGTTTAGATTAATAAACAGTGTAGGTAGTAAAGTACCTTGTTTCCTCTATGTTGGTGTTTCTCAACCTTGGGAACTTTAAGATGTGTGGACTTCAAAGTGGCCAGGGAATTCTGGGAGTTGAAGCCCACACAGCTTAAAGCAGCCAAGGTTGAGAAACACTGCTCTATGTGATGGGGGTCATAGAGGTAAATGAGGTTCAGAAGGGGGCCTTGAGCAAAAAAAAAAGATTGAGACCTCCCCCCCACTGCACACCACAAAGAGACTTTATGATGCTTCTGCCTGAAACTTTAGTGACTGGTGCTGTTTGCTCATTACCATCAGACACGGAGATGGGCTTTAATTCCATTCCTTGACAATCCTTCCCTTTTTTTTTTTTTTTGAGCTAACAGGAGTGTCATTAGCAATACTGTAAGGGTAATTAGGAAGGAAATTTAAAAAGTGAGAGCCAGTCTATCCAAGTGGGGCCAATTTCCTCAGTCCGTATTACAATTGCTTTGGTTTACCATTTGCAATATTAAAACAGAGATTTATAGCTCCAGCCTGAACTTTAGTTCTAAGCTTTCTTATAAGTAATGATGAAAGTAAACAGGAAAGCCAAAGGACAGAATGTCAAAAACTGCCTCCCCTGCTGCCAGTCAGTGCTCCTAAACTGAAATAATGCAGGTATTCCAGAATGTACGTGTAATCCAGTTTGACTGCTTATGAAAATAGAGGCAATGATGTTGACACTCAGCTATCCCATTTGATCTACTCCAACCCACAGTGGTCTGGCAGTAGAAGACTAATGTAGGGGCACCAGCATGGAGGTCCAAAAAGTCAAGATGGCAGCTATGACTATGTTATTAAAGCCCCGCCTCTTTTACATGTGTCATGCTTTAATGCTGGGGAAGGTGGAAGGAAAAAGAAGAAGAGGATGACCAGCAGCAAGGTGGATGGACTCAGTCACAGTGGCAATGAGTGCACCATTGGGAGACCTGAAAGAGAAGGTCAGGGATAGATCTTCAAGGAGAAAATCTATCTATGTGGTCGCTAGGAGCTGAAAATGACTTGATGGCACAGAATCAATCTTGTGTATAAGGCACATAAAAAAGGACGACTTCGGTCATGTGGTCACAGTTGCCATCTTGACTTTTTTGATCCTCCCGCAGACACCCCTGGAGCAATGAGCAGTTGCTATATGGAGCCCCGACTCAAAGGAGTGTGATCTCAGTGCTGACATCTGTACGGTACCAGGAGAAGAGCTTAATCCAAGATGTTCTCCAGTGCTGTCAGCAAGTTCTGTCCTCTTGGCTGTCAGTTCCCAGAAGTAGCCAGTAGATGGCTATGGAGAACATGCAGTTGTGACTGGCTGGCTCACAACAACGATACTCATCACTCTGAAATGTAGTGCCGCCAGAGCTGGAACAGAGGAGGCAAAAGGGTGCTGCTCCCTCCAAGCGAGGGCCATAAGTACAGTAACTGCAGTGTGTTGAACAAAGACCCAGGGGAAAAGCAGCTGCGTGACACCGGTCCTCGGAGCACTGACTGGATAGGGTGACATTTGTGCTTGTGCAAGAGTCATGGGGGGCTGGGCTGGGGGCTGCAGGTAGGCACTATGAGCGTGGAGGGGGCTGCAGGTGGAGGGGGTGCTGTGGGCGGGTGCATGCTATGGAATGCAGGCAGGCGGGGGTGCTATGGAGTACGAGATCCCTGAGATCTCGTACTCCATAGTGGGGCTCTTCAGGAAAAGAAGCAGCAGAAGCCACTTGCGACCTTCCCTGCCAGCTTCCCCATTGACTTTGCTTGTAGTCATTGTATGTCTTTGTGTTTGAAGATTTATTTATTTATTTTCTATCCCGCCTTCATTATTTTTATAAATGACTCAAGGCAGCGAACATACCTAATACTCCTTCCTCCTCCTATTTTCCCCACAACAACAACCCTGTGAGGTGGGTTGGGCTGAGAGAGAGGGACTGGCCCAAGGTCACCCAGCCGGCTTTCTTGCCTAAGGCGGGGCTAGAACTTCAGTAGTTTCTATTTCCTAATTAATTTGTCCTTTGAGATCAAAGATTCTATTGTCCCCCCAGTTTGCAGCCATACAGTTTACTATTCCCCTTCTCACCTCCATCTGGGAATTAAACTAAATAGAATTCGACAGAACTTCAGACTCTTCCTAGGGCCATCTGGTGGGCTTAGTTATAAATGCAGGAGCAATCCAATTTTTGTGACAGTTGCATGGTGGAGGGGAGATTTCTTTTCATCACACGCTCAACTGAGAAGTTCTGATCTTGAGTAAAGTAATAGGATTCATGGTGGGTGGTGTGGAGGAGAGAAACACAGAGGGTTAAAAACAAAAACAGAAAAGAGGAGAAGAGAAAGGCAACTCACTAAAAGACCATTGCAGTCAATTTGTTTAGAGCAGTGTTTCTCAACCTTGGCCACTTTAAGATGTGTGGACTTCAGCTCCCATGCTGGCTGGGAAATTCTGGGAGTTGAAGTCCACACATCTTAAAGTGGCCAAGGTTGAAAAACACTGCCCTATGAATTGGGGAAAGGATTCTTGGACAAAAGGAGTGGGATTAAAATGGATGAAATCAGATGTATGTTGCTAAACCTTGGAAGACATCTGCCCTCCAGACTTCCTTTTGCCTTCAATTTCACTGGGTGCTGTCAGCAGTATTTCCAGAGTCCAGGAAAGAAGATCTTCCTATCAATGTGATGTTAATATTTCTATTTCATTTTTGTAATATCAAATATAAAGATGAAAGCGGCAATACATTGCTTATAAATCAATCAGTTTCCTTAACGAATTCAGTTATACTGGTGCTCCTGTCCCTCCTGCCTCTGCTGCATTCATGGAAATCTTATTTGGATGCACAGGAGTGCAAGGGCCATGAAGTCCACCCTATCACCTTTGTGCGCAGAGTGCAAATGATTGCAAATCCAGGTCCTGCGAGGCGGTACGGGGTCCTCAAGGTCCTCTCCCCACCCCACCAGAAGTTCCTCCTGCCTGTCCTTCCTCTATTGCCGATCGCCTGTTCTTTTCCTAGCGCTAGAAAAACGGGGGGGGGGGGATTGAAGAACAAAGATCACAAAGTTCATATGCCCTTTCCTCTCTGCTGTTTTCTGCATTTAATGATTAACCAATGTATGCCAAAGAAGAAATGTTGTCTTCCTCAAGCCAGCCTCATAAGCAGGAGGGAAAGCTTTGCCAGACTTGGTGTCATTCAAATACAGTATTTTGGAGGACATCCCAATCGGTATGGTGAAAGATTAGGGCTAATGACAGCCGTAGGATAAAGTAACTTAAAATATTTGGAGGCAGGGATGTGCAAAAGTCCTAAGAGCAAAATGTTCCATTCCCCTCTGGATTATGCCAAACCTCCATGTAGCCCTTGCCGTTCCAAGGGTGGTTTCTGGACATAAATCCAGAAGGGACATTTTGGATGAATCAGCATGTTTTGGCACACCCACATTTTACAGATACCAGGTGGGGAAATGCGATAATAGAATTAAGGCCATCTACTTTGGCTTAAATTATGAGAATTAAATTCTGGCACATTTGATGGGCATCAGAAGGATGGGGTCTAATTTATATGTCTGGGATCTGGAATCTCCCAGGCTCCCTGCCATCACCTAACTTTTTAAAATGATTTTTTAGTATAAAAAAGTACATGGGAAGCTGGCCTGGTGCAATGTAAACCATTAGCCTCAGGCATCATCTTTATTTATAATGATAGGCCTGGGTCCAACCTAGTGCCCATATATGTTCTTAATGAAAAAAGAAAAGATAGGTGTTTTCTTTGAAACTGTTCCCAGGTGCCTGGGAATAAAGGTAAAGGTAAGTCAAGGTGGCCAAGAGCATCTTGGCAGTGTGGGAGTGATGGCTAGAGCAGGATCTCCAGCTTGTTTTCAGGGAGGTGAGAATTGGTGACTGGCCATGCTCATCAGGGTGTGAGTGGGCAAGCCGTACAATGTGCACTCAAAATTCCAACTACAGGTAGTCCTCATTTAGCGACTGCCTCATTTAGTGACTGCACTTACAGTGGTGATGAAAAAGTAACTTTGCCACCAATCCTCGCATTTATGACCTTTACAGGTCTGTAAAGCAAAGGAAAGCTGAAGTAAGATCATAAGCACAATCTTGGTTTCACTTAGTAACTGCTTTGCTGAATGACCAAGTTGCCAGTCCCAATTGTGGTCACTAAACGAGGACTACCTGTATATCCATTGACCCAAAATGTTGGATACTGCTTTTATATACTAATTTAAGGATATTACAGTATTGTGGCTGCATGTAATATTGACTTTCTGTCTGACTGTCTAAATACTGTTTAAATACTCTTTCTGTAATTTGGATTATATTAAGCTTTTGAGAACTGGTAAACCAAGGCTACCAGTTCTGGGGTGCAGAAAACTGGATGACCACTACCTATTCCCATGGCGGTTTTTTTAAAAATCCAACAAGCACCAGGAATTATCATCAGATTAGCAGAGGCATCCAAGATAGGGCAAAAAAGTCAAAATGGTAGCCACAATCATTATGTAAAAATGGGGAGGGCTTTGATCACTTTTTTGACCCTCAGACCCCCACAGATGCCCCTACGGATTTACCTATCCCTCCTCTATTGTATCATAGGATTTGGGCAGCGCAGCCATTTTTAAACATTGGCAAAGAGATTCTGGGTAATGCCTGCCTTTCTTTGGGACTTCAGGAAGAGTTTGGGAAGAGCTGTTAGTTAGATCAGAGCTAGTTGGGATGATGATTAGTTACATTTTATTTTAACCATGATTTGCAAATTACAAGAAATTTAAGTGTTAAACCAAGGTTCCCAAATCACAATTGCTGAAATCACGCATTATTCTATACTGTAATATGGTTCGCTTGGATTTGGCTTATGTGAATTCAGCCATTCTGAACTATAAAACTTGCTTTATGATTATTATTTATGTCATAAACTATGATTAAACCAACCCATGGTTTATCATTCATGAACTACAATGTGCTGTGTGGAACTGTTGCCTCAAGAAACCTGCAAAATATATCTTATTTTTTAACTGAAATATTATCCTTTGGTCTTTCTCTACCTGGCCTACTCAAGATATGTTGAGTTACAATCCTAATATACTTCAGGTTGCCAGGTTGGGGAACCACTGTAACCCAGTTCTGGAGCACTTGATACTTCCCATGACTTGAAAGTAGCAATAACAAAAGAAGGATATTTGTGCTGCTGTTCTTTGTACCCATTGTGACATCTTGGAAATTAATGCAGTTGGCCACAGTATTTAAGTATCACAGATGGGAGGTTGTATAGTGTTTGAAGCCACCCTCTGTGTAAACAGGGCTGCTACAGAAGTTTTCTTAATATTTTATTGCTCGATAGTAACTGAATGAATTGAAAACCCAAGCAACAGATACTGGGAAAACTTCTGTGTGTAAGAGAGACTATAGGTACTCCTCACTTAACAACCATTCATTTAGTGACAGTTCGGATTTACAACAGTGCTGAAAAAAATGACTTGTGACCGATCCTCACACTTAAGACCATCGTAGCATCCCTGCAGTCACATGATCATGATTTGGGCGCTTGGCAACCAGTTCACATTTATGACCATCACAGTGTCCCATGGTCACATTATTGCCATTTTCAACCTTCCTGGCCAGCTTCTGATAAGCAAAATCAATGGGAAACCACATGATTTGCTTAATGACCACATGGTTTGCTTAATGCCTGTGGTGATTCACTTGACGACTGCTGCAAAAAAGGTGGTAAAATCAGGTTGGATTCACTTAATGACCACTTTGCTTAGAAACCAAAATTCCAGTCCCAATTGTGGTCGTTAAGCGAGGACTCCCTGTATATGAAATCTGAGCATAGGGGAAATAACAGTTGCCATTTTTATATCTGAAACATTCCCTTACATGTACACCATCCAGCTGATTCAGTCAATAACCCATAGCAGATCATTCATATGGAAGCTATGCTGCAAGAGCTCAAAAGCCTCTTGAGGATTCCCACCCTGATGAGTTAATTAACCTTTCCTCAAGTCAAGAACAGGGGCTGAGAATCCTTCTAATCAGGACGCTGAGATTAGCAGCATTAGCATGAGACTAAAATAAAACCAATTAATATAAGTTAATTGTTATTTTGTTCCTATGCACAATAAATGCAGAGTTATACTGGGAATTGAATTGGCAGAGAAAAGATACGATTCTTCCCCTTATGCAGCAGATAGCTAAACAATGTATGAATGAAGCCCCAACTGTAGAGTACTACTTTTTAAAAATCATTTTTCAGGTTGGCCTTGAAATCAGGGACATCCAAGTGGGGGGATCAAAAAAATCAAAATTAAAAAAAAATGGGCAGCTGCAACTGCACAATCAAAGCCCTACCCCCTTTTTATGGGCGTTGTGTACCTAACACACATTAAAAAGGGTGGGGCTGCGATCATGTAATTTCAGCCTCTGTCTTGAATTTTTGATACCCAACTCCATACTGCAGATGCAGCTCCTTCAAACACTGGGTTATCTGCCCTGTACAGCAAATAATCACATTTTTATTATTATTTTCAAACAGAAAACCATCTTGGTATTTCAAAAAGAAAACCTTGTTTAGGGTGGTTCTTCCCAAACTTATGATAAAGTTTTTGTACAGTCTGTGGCACCCTTAAGAACATGAACTATACATGTTTGTGCTTTTGCCCTGTACTGTATATTTAACTGAAATCTTAACTGAAACGATAATTTATATTAACAATCATTCTGAAACTTTTCCATCCTTTTTATTGAGGTTGTTTTCTCTGAACAAATATAATTCTGCAGTCTTAACCTTTTAGTAAACTCTGCAAAGGTCCTAATAATAAGTATCCTTTGTCATGTCTGCTTAGATTTTTAATTAACGTTTAGAAGAACTTACATTTTAGAACTTACTGAAAGCTTGTTTGTCTTGATGAAAGTGCTTGAAAGTCCCGGTGAATTGCTCATCAATTCCAGCTGAGCAGATTATTACTAAACAGCAACAGTTCAGCTACACGTCTCAAACCGTGTAGCAAGGAGCAAACAGATTCTGAGATCAATCATTTGTGAGTCCTTGTAGACCAAGGGTTCTGGCTGGGGAATTCTGGGAGTTGAAGTCCACGCATCTTAAAGTTGCCAAGGTTGAGAAACACTCAAAGACTCATAAATGATTGCTCCTTGTTTGAGACATGTAGTTGATCTGCTCAGCTGGAATCAGTGAGCTGCTCCCTTCGTGTGAATTTCTTGTGTAATAGACCAGCAACAGAAAAGGAAGGATAAAGAAGCTGCCATGACTGAGCAACATCCATTTTTTTCAACAACAAAAATGCAGCATGCATTACTTAGGCCTTCAGTTTTCCAGGTCAATTGACTGCTTGCTTGCTTACTTATTCACCCGGCTTATGTGCTGTTCCAATTATAATTGTCTTACTATGTTGTATAGACCTATAACTAATTGTAAAACTGAAACAAGAGTCTTCATAACAACAGTAACAAAACTCCCATACCAAAGACTAACTAGTACATATGGACATACACAGTGGTGAGTGGGGGACAAGACAAGTACCATGCCTCAGACTACAGGTGTCCACAGGAGGGTTCCCCCCCACCCCAAATCAAGATGGTATGCAATCAAAGCCCTTTCTACCTGTGTTGCAGCCACCATCTTGACTTGACTTGACTTGAAAGTCAGGTCTTAACAGCTTTACAGAAGGCCAGGAGTGTCAACGCCTGTCTGATGTCAGGGGAAAGCTGTTCTAGAGAAGGGGGCAGCAACAGAGATGGCCTGACTCCCTGCAGAGTACACTTCCAGAGGAATTGAATCTGGAAAGAATGATCTCTTCCACATCTTAATAGATGGGCAGAACCCACTAGGAGTTGGTGATCCCATAGAAACCCAGGTTTTGAACCATGAAGGCTTTAAAGGTGACATTCACTTGAGTTTCACCTGGAAATACACTGATAATCAGTACAACCCTTGGAGCAGAGGTGCTGCATGGGCAAATCGACGGATATCTATAACTGCTTGAGCCACTGCATTCTGCATCAGATGAAACTTCTGAGTGCTCTTCAAGGGTGGGCCTATGTAAAGCATATTTCAGTAAGCCAAATAAGAGGTGACCAAAGCATGGGTGACCATGAGCAAGGTTTCTTGATCCTGAGAAGACCATAACTGGCCCACAAGATGTACTTTATGAGCTGAAGCTGTGAGCCCAGGAGGACCCCCAAATTACCCACTAATTCTGCATAGGGAAACATGAAGCCATATAGAGTCAAGGATGGAATATGTGTGAAATTAGAGGGCCTTTGCACCCAAATCCACTCTGTCTTGTTGGGATTGAGCCTGTTCCTCCCCATATAGACCCTAACAGCCTCCAGACACCAAGACAGAAACTCAGCCACATCTCTTGTTCAACCTATTGTCAAGATGTATTGTGGGGTGGTGTCATCAACACGCTGATGATATCTAACTCCGTGCCAGTGGATGACCTTCCCAATGGAAGGCAATTAGCAGGGGAGGACCTGTGGTATGGGACTTGTGGCTGCTGTTTTGTCAGTTCCATTACTTCTCAGCTGGATTCCTGTTCCTCATGACTAGTTAAGGCATTCTATAAGGTAACAGGAGAGTAGATCCAAGCAGTAATTAATGCTTCTTTGGCTGAGCTGGGGTTTCCATCACCTCTGAAAGAAGCTGTGGTGCAACCCATGGTCAGAAAGCCTTTGCTTGATCTGATTATTTTGGACAACTTTGGACCAGTTTCTAACCTCCCTTTTGGGTGGAAGATGATTGACAAAGTGGTGGTGCTACAACTTCAGAGGACCCTAGAAGAAAAAGTGGATTATCCGGACCTATGGCAATCAGGTTTCAGATGCAGGTTCAGCATGCAAACTGCACGGGTAATGCTTGTAGTTGACCTTTGGAGATCAGGGGAGTGCAATCTTCCTAATCCTGTTGACCTCTAGTGCTTTTGATACTATTGATCATGGAATCCTTCCGGGCCAGCTCTGTGGGATTGGAGTGGAGAGGGAGCACAGTTATTCAGAGGTGCTCCTCTTTCCTAAGAGATTGGTTCCAATTGGGGGTGGATAAGAGATCTGCTCAGAGACCTGTACTCTGTGGAATCCCCTAGAGCTCTCTACAACAGCTAAAGTCTTGCCTGAGCTAGATAGACCTAGGCCATTTTCTTGGTTAGAGTATTTTTAATGTAACCTGGAATTGTTGATGGAGACATAATTTCTGTTCCATCTCTGTCTGAACATAGTAGTGAAAATGTAATGAACTCATTTAAGCAGAAGATGGCGGCATGGTGCCATCAGGAACCTTTGCTTACTTTTTTCCTTTCCATCAGAAACAAGGTTTTGTTTCCACAACAGTTCCTCTATTTGTGGATAAAATGCTGTAAAAACATCATATTGGAATGTGATAGGCTACAGACCAGCAGACCTAAGATGATAAATCAAATGCCTATTGGCAAAAAAAAAAAGCCTTATTTGTTTTCTTATAATTAATGGAATCTGTGGTATGATTCATCTTTATGATGGATGATGTTATGAAATCACAAAACAAGGTTCCGAGTAAGTTATCCAGAATATGTACCTGTCTTTCATAATAATAATAGTAATCAAAGCAAGCATTTGAGTCTTATAGAATTCTTCAGAGATGCTTCTTATAGATTGGAGAAGTCAAGTTTCAAACTATTCATCAAAGGAAACTTCATTTGGTCTAGCACAGTGTTTCTCAACCTTGGCAACCGTAAGATGTGTGGACTTCAACTCCCAGAATTCCCCAGCCAGACAGGGGAAGGAATGGCTGGCTGGGGAATTCTGGAAGTTGAAGTCCACACATCTTACGGTTGCCAAGGTTGAGAAACATTGGTCTAGCATATCGGATTTAACTACTGTAATATAATACAGATAATAATAGTGTACAAGACACAGCATGAGTATGTTAGTATCTGTGACTGTCAGCAGGTACTTATCAGAAGATGAATTTAGTTCACAAACTTCCCCAAGTTGTACTTCTCAGTCCTATACACAAACTAGGGTTCTCTTCCAGACTGAATTGTTTGCATTTCTGAAATTTGCAATGCATTTTTAACTCAATCAATATGCCCCAAATTGCATATAACCATGCATATATTAGGAGAAATACAAAAATGTATACATCTTTTAAAATTAATTGACAAACTTAAAGAGACCTAGGTCAAAACAAACTGAAAATCAGGAGATGAAAAAGAGCAAAATTAAACCTGTGGGGTGGGTGACAATCAAACAAGTGCACATGGTCTCCTATGCCATTGTGCTTATCTGCGCATTCCTATTTGATGAGGCCAATACAGAAAGAAGTATTGAACCCTGTAGAATTTCTATGCATGCAGATATTCTACCTGCATCCCCATCAGATTTGTTTGTTTCTGGATTTTTAATTTTTAAAATATATTTTATAATAGGCTTTTGGATTCTAAAATAGCTCCATTCAGATGTTACCAGAACAAACTATATTCTGTTAAGTCTATGGTTGTTTTAAAGCAATTCCTTGTAAATCAGCCTTCTATCCATGGTGCCTCTGCTATCCTGGAATTTCAACTCCCAGAATTCCTAGTAAAAGAACCAGTCAGACTTTGATTGCTCAGGGTAGAGAGAATACTAATGCAATGTCTTCAAAGTCCATTGTAGATATCTGGATGCTAAATATCTTTGCCTAATAGAGATGCATTGCCCGCAAGACAAAAGATAGGAAAGGTATCCTCAACCAAGTTCAATTTAAAGATAAATAACTTCAAAAGGGATAGCAAGCATACCTGAACAGCGAATACATAGGTCACCTGCTTGCAGCTTATCCACTGTGATGATGTACGGCATTTATCTTACTTATTTCTAAATCTGAATCTGCTTAGAATTTGTATGTTATATGCAAATCCATGGCCTAGTTTATTTTGGGGGGGGGCGTATGTGTGATCAGTGTAATCATGATGCTTCAAGCAACAGACATGAGGGTTAAGATAAACCTTCCCTAATTCCCTGGTGGCCTCCCAGTGTATAGGCCTATAACTCCCAACATTCCTTTTTTTTCTGCATGATGTGTCTTAATTATATCTTGAAAAATTAAGAATAAAAATAAAAAATAAATAAACACTCACAACATTCCTAATGACCATTTTGTTCTGGAATTCTGAGAGTTGTAGGAGCAACCAGGATCTTTTTTAAAGAGAGTGGAGCGGGCGGTTGACCAGCTCTACAGATGAAAGCCCTATCCAAAGTATTATTGAGTATCTGGAATGATCAGATTTTTTTCATTCCATGCAGTAAAAACAATGTTAAAACATTGAGATCTATTTCATTAGGGTTATCATAACTGAACAAAAATATGGATGATAACTAGATGGCAGCAAAGAGATACAGTATAGAAAACTATTTGCTATGATCTGCATCACTATGGTGCAGAAAGCCCACGTCAGTCCATATGCCAATGCTGGGACCATCAGCTACTGCTCCATCATCTTCCATTCTTTGGGTGGCCCTTTGGACCCCCCGACTACCACACACACACCAATTTCCAGCTGAACTGTGGATATTACCCAACAAGTAAAATAGAAAACACAGTTCATCTGAATGTGTTGGGTTACCACTGCCACAATTCTCAGACAGCAGGTTGGGGAAAGCTGGTCTAAGACATACTGTACATGTATCTTCCCCCAAACTGGGAAAAGTAGATAAGAAAACCCATTAGACAGCAGTCAGTGGTATATAAGTCAGAGATGGTTTTCTGGAAAAGGAAGAATAAATCCTTCATGCTCTACCTTCCTTCCATGCATGTAAATTTTATTAGTGTTCCTGAGCTACCTGCATTACTTAGGACTGGGAGTACTTTTCTGCCTGGACATAAAAATACATTTTTATTGCACCCTAGTACACTAACTCACCCCCAGTATCTTTAATTTGCATTGGTACCAGGGTCCAAAACAGCATAGTGTATATTTGTCTCCCTTGCACAAATCAGATGCTGGTCTTCTATTCAGGTATATGCCTTCTTTTCATTGCACCGCATGCCAAAGCTTGCAGACCCCATATTCTCATTCTTTCTCATCCCATGTTGGTCAGATCCTGCAAATCTCTGAGTGCTCCTTTGGTTCCCAGTTATGTTTAGGGCATTCTCATAAAACAGCTGTAAACAAATCAGCAGCTGCAGGAACAAAGCTTGAGGTCACTCAAGCCCATTTGGGGGAAAATTTGTGTTGCCTGATTGAGCTTATGAAGAGGCAGAGAGGCAGCAGAAGGAGGAAGCAAGTGAAAAGAGAATGGAGAAAAAAGAGAATGTAGGAGGGCGAGGGTGGACCCTGGCCAACCACCACCCCCATGTGCAAAGCTAAAGGACAAGCACTGTTTAATGAAGCAGGAAGCTTGCACTAGCTGATCTTGGAATCTGCACTACTCACTAGTAATAGGGTGTGTTGTATGATTTTTCCACATGAAAGGAGATGAAACAGCTTCACCATAAGGACACAAAGGCAAAGAATCTACCTGCAGTACAGGTAAAAACCAATGATCAATGTTTTTAGGTTAATGTCCTCCCCCACCCCAGTTTGATCACAACTCATTCCTCTATATCAGTGTTTTTCAAACTTAGCAACTTTAAGATGTGTGGCCTTCAACTCCCAGAATGAGGAATTCTGGGAGATAATTCCACATATCTTAAAGTTGCCAAGTTTGAAAAACACTGCTCTATATCCTGTTTTTGTTTTTTGTTTTAAATGCCTTCAAGTCAGTTTTTAACTCCTGGTGATTGCCTGGACTAGTCTATGCAGTTTTCTTGACAAGGTATTTTTTCAGAAGTGGTTTGCCATTGCCTCCTTCCTAGGGCTGAGAGAGAGTGACTGGCCCAAGGTCACCCAGCTGGCTTTGTGCCTAAGGCAAGACTAGAACTCACCGTCTCCCAGTTTCTGATGCCTTAACCACTACGCTAAACTGGCTCTCTGGAAATATCAGATATTAAACTGATAAGAACAGATACTACACTTGATCTAAGCCAAAAGGCCAAGAAGTTAGTCTGTTTGCTCACCCAAGCTTAACAGTAACCACTTCCCCCCACCCCATGTGCCAAAATAATACAAAAAAAATCTGAGAATGTTTAGGATAAGAGAAAATATACAAATGGATTCATTTCCAAATACTGTATATTTATCCTTCCATTCTTCCTTCCTCCCTCTTCTCCCTCCTTTCTCATTTAAATCCAAACACTTGTCTGGGTTCACAACAGTGGTGTCTGAAGAATATGTCAAAAAAGTCAAGATGGCCACTGCAAAGGTGCAAAGCTCTGCCTATTTTTTGGTATGTTACCTATTTTTATGCATGTTACATGTGCATTTTTATGTTTTTGCACACAAAAAACAGGTGGAGGTTTGATCACAGTATTGAGGCTTGACTTTTTTTTACTGTATCCTGCAGATACCTCTGGTTCACACGTTGCACTAATCCATGATTTCTGTTAACTGTTTTCTGAATAAGCAGCAACGAATATCTTTTTATGTACACTCACAATGCTATGTCATAAAAGATGGGTTACCAGACACAATGGATCCTACATTTGTAACCTTGCTTTGCCACAATGACCGCATTCACATAACCAGTGAAGCTACAGCAAGCAATTTATATTACATATTGCTGTGTGCAGTATATAAGCCCAGACAATTAATTCTCAGTGTTTTCCAACTGGAGAACCATGTTGCATCCTGTCAGAAGATCTGCCTGCAGGTCTCTCTTTCCTACTCAGCCTGACAATTTGGTGGCCACTGAGGGTAAAATAAAATTATTATTTCGCTAAAAGGGATAGAGAGGGCCAAAACATGTTTAGGAAGAAGCCAGAACCAAATCCAGAGAGCAGATATTTCTGGCGGTCCTCTACTCCAGGGATTTTCAAGCTGGATTCTGCAGAATCCTAGGGTTCCATAAGATTTTACAGAATAATATAATTCTCATTGCGTTAATGAGACATTAATGTAAAAAACAAGTTCACCCCAATGCAGCCAATTTTCTATCTCTATAGCTGGCAGGTTCTGCAGCCTGAAAAAAGTTAAACAAAAAACCCTGCTCTGCATAATGCCAGGAGGTGGGTAGCAGGAGATGTGAATTCAAACCCCAGCAGAGGGATGGTGGCAAATGGCCATACTCAGCTTGTGTATTTCTAGTTCTCCGACTGCCTCAAGCTGTGTCAAAAGCAAAAGGGAGGGGACTCACAAACAGAACCCACATGGAAACACCACAGAGCAGTTCCCTAAACACAATCACAGCAACAACACAAGAAGTGGAGGGCATTTCTACAGAGAGTTTGCCACTAATTCAGAAGGAGCTCCAAACCTTTGTGATTCCATAATGTCAGCAGCTGTTTCTTTGAAGCTGCAATAAAACTATAGTAGTTGTTGCTGCCGTTTCTGTTAGAGATCATGGCACTGTGGAGCTTGAGGGGGGCCATTTCCCCATTTGCAGGAATCTTGCCTCCCCAGACCTCTCAGCTCTGAGCTCCAGGTCTTTCAAGAAGAAAGGTGGTTTGATTATGCCTTTTCAGCTCTCTCTCTTTCTATCTCTCTCGTTTTCACATATGATTAGAGAAATGAAAACAAACAAACAAATCATAAAGTAGGGCTTGGAGCGGGATAGGAGGTTGCAGATGATTTATTTTATTTCTCTTTTGCACACACTTGGGAGGAAGGGAGGGAATTTTTATTACTACAAGATCTATGGCAACATGGGGGAAGGTAGTGATTTTTGTTCCGTGTTCTCAGCATTTCAAGGTCAAGAACCTTGAAGATGATCACAGGCTGTCCAAGCTGCTTTTGAAGGAATAAGGAAGTGGTGGTGATGCAAAAGTGGCAGGAGGCAATTGTATTGTACTGTACTTCCACCTTTCCAGGTGGGAAGGGAGACTGCCACCTCTGATGTAGCTGAGCCAATCAGAAGTGTTTTGAGGGCCAATAGCTTTTCGGTTCCCAACTGTACAAGCACCTTGTTAAGTACTGCCCACAGACTATTTCCCATATTCTGGCAACAATACCTTCCCACTTGTGCATCCTGAGAGATCTGTTACCTCACAATCCAAATTTATAGTCCGTCAAGGAGTGGTTGAGTATTTAGCTTTGATCCATGGAAGCATAAATCTCCAGCCTCTTTCCTTAGTGTCCTATCCTGAGGACAGATGAAGCCAGATGATTTTAAGGCATGAGAAAGAGATGCTTCTTTATTGTTCTGTAGCAACAACAAAGATGTACAATTCCTGAGGCACAATCATAAACCTTATTCATATCTTATTTGTGTGTAGAAGCTCTGCAGCTGAGATGGCAAATAGTTTATATAGAAATATGTGTTTCAGTTGTAATGCATGAGAGCTCTAAATACTGCCCTACATGGCTACAACTTCCATTAACTTCAGCCACTAAAAAAAAAGAAAGTGACCTAGTCTTTAATAATAATGCCCTGGCTATTGAAGGAATGAAAAATAAGACGTGTGATTCATTTGTTACACATTTGTGAGAAGAAGCAAAGGGAAGTTGTTGTAGAAACCAACAACTCCAGAGAAGTACAAGAGAAGAGCAACGGGGGTGGGAAGATAAATATTATTAGATGTCCTCAGACTCTTTCCCAATATAATAATTACTTTCTCAAACATAATTAATTCAGAACACAGCAATCTTCTACCTGGAGGGAAGGCGTAACTCTAAATGCAGATGCATAGTAAATAAGGAAAGTAGCCATGATGGAATGCTTATAGGGATGCATTTCTCCTATTTGAAGAATGCTATGCCTTTGCCTTGAAAGCATGGGAAGTTTCGTTTTCTCAATAGGCAACACCTCTGTTTTGAATATGGATGTATTTATATAGAATGCATCAATATGCATTCTACATCAGATTTAAGAGGGCACAGATGGTGTGAAAACAGAGAAATGATTCTATCCGTGTCCTTTCAGTGAATATTCAGATTCCAATTCTGGACAGGAAACTACTTTTCCACCAGGAATTGCACTGAGTCCCCCCCCCCCCGGCTTATTTTTGGTGGCACAAGGTCATAGAAGATGAGATAATGAGGCTGTGACATTCCCAAAGTAATGGGGGTGTTTGTTTTGGGGTTTAGCACTTAAGATTAAACACACTTCCCCCAGGAAATGGCAGAAAATGCCATAACTGATGTTTGATGATTGTCACTGAATTTTGGCTACACAGTACTAAAGGCTGCATGTCTGGAGTCCATACTAGCAAGCAGCCATTGGCCAAGAGTTGCCCACCCTTCTGTACATCCAGGACTATAGGAGGTCCATATTTTTAATATCATGTGCACGTAGGATGTGTGGGCATCATACTCAGCTCAAATAAGTTCAAACTGCATTTTTCTTTTTTGTTTCATGTCAGATGGTCATGGGTCCAGACCAGTTTTAAATATGAAGGGTTGCCTGATACATTCTTTACCTTGAAGGCAGCCAGACCAGTTCAAGTCAAGTTTAAACTGGAGCCCTTGAAAATGGCCATCAGTAGTCGACAGAAAACTGAAAAGTCCCCCCCGCCCCGTTACTGATCCCTCTCTTTCTATGTTGAGATGTATTTCTCTTTTATAATATAGCAGAGATGTTTAGATCAGCATCTATCTACATATATTAGCATCTGCAAGTTTTATAGCCTCCCCGATCCTCTTCCCTGTCTTTTTGAAATAAGCACCCAGGCTGAATTCTTGTAGCAACTGCAGAGGCTGTGCAAGACAAGGCTGAGGGCAGGCTTGCAGGCCTAGGATGATTTTTTTCCCCCCCTTTGGTACAAGAAGTTCATTTTCCAGACAAGCTTATGCAAGTACAAAAAGAGATTAAAAGGGGTGGGTCGACAAGTCCCTGCATAAAATCAAGTATTGTCCAGCTTTTTGAGTACCTACAAGCTATCTCTTCCAGCTTTTCTCCACTGCGCAGGGCTTCCCCAATAAGTGCAAACTAGGTAAACAAGCTCTGCTCTGTGACTTTAATTAGTTGATTTGGACCCTCCCACCCTGGACTGCTGCCTGAAATTGACAAGACCTTAATCAGTTACTTAATCAGTTAATCCATTGGGAGACTTGAAAGGTTTGGGATGACACAGAGAAATCTATCTATGTCGTCACTAGGAGTCAAAATCAACTTGATGGCATATAATCAATCAATCAACCAACCAATTAATCAATCAGTTATACACTGAAGGCTTTTGCCTCCTAACTGGCTCTAGGACATTCCTGTGATTGATAAACCATTCTTTATGATGCTGGAAAAAGTAATTACATATAAGTCCTATTCCGCCCCCCCCCCCGCCCCCCGTTTTTCACTGTAATTTTTGTCGTGATGCCAAGAAAATGAAATAGCATGTCCTTCTTTTTTCCCCATTTGTCCTCCTTTTCAATTGTCCGTGTCCTCCTTTGCCTGTGCAGCTATCTGGTAACCCTAAGTACAGGTGATATAATCTGCAAATCAATGATCATGTTGATGGGTGTAGATGACAGAAGCTGCAGTACAGCATATCTGGAAGGTTTCAGTTTGGGGAAGATCACACTGGTAAGATCTGCATGTAGACTGCACTTTTTCCTCTCTTACTATAACTATCTACGTGGCACTTTGTCATATTTCAGTCACTTATCTGTAATGCGTGCCCATTTATAATTCTATCCAAATATCTCTTACCGCATGTTGATATCCATCTCATCCTATTTTCTAGATGGCCTTCTCCACTATGTGCTCCAGATGTTTTGGTCCTTAACTTCTGTAATCCTCAGGCAGCATCAAAGTCATCGTCATATTGGATTCCAGCAATACTCAGAGCTGATTTTTTTTTCTTAGTTCACAACCACAACATTTCCCTGCTATCTATTTACAAAACCTCTGGTTCGTAACTAATATTTGAAATACACATTGACCACATGTATGTGATTCACTTTCAGGAACTCCCTGAGCTACTGTAACCAGCTGAGACTTCTCAGCAGTCAGTGGCTTAGGCAATCGACCTAATAAACAAATAAAATGTAACAGATACAGTACCTTCAATAATTAGGTTGTATAATCTAACTAATCCCCTTTCCTTGCACTATACAGAGTTTATTTCACAAGGTTTAAAAATGGAGGGAGATCAAGGAAAAAGTGCAGGGCAGAAGGGGCCTAAGAATATGGCACACATCTTCTGAATCTTCCACCCTCACCGGGGTAAATTCCTATAAATAAGTCTTAAGAAAAATGGCATGACAAGAATGGCCCAGAAAAGTGGACAGATTAGGGAGCATCCACCCATCTTGCCTTTTTGCAGAATGCTTTGGGGATAGCTGATTTCTTTTGCCACAGCTGCAGGGGTTTTATGGAGTTGTTGGCTCCTGTTCGTTCATTTCTATAATTTGCTGTACTTTTCAGCTTTTTATTATACTCATTACCATCTGCCTTAAAATCTCTTCCAGATTCTTTTGCCAGAAAAAGTTTGTTGAGTAGGAACAAGGAAAAGCTTTTGTTGGGTTACCACTTTATCTCTGGAATGCCTTCACTTCCTTAGTACTGGTGGTATTAAGATTTGGTTGGCAGATTAAGACTTTCTTATTTATACAGGCATTTTGCCTGTACTGTTAGTATGAACCTCCATTGTACTATCTCTTTACAATTTTGCTTTATAACATTGTTTTAATTATATGGCAAAGGGTTGTGGGAGGTGTAAGTCCCAAACATCTAGAGGACACCATATTGCCTTCCTCTATTTTAAATATTAGCTACATGTTAAACATCAGGCTTCATTTTATTTTAATTGTTAATAATAAGAGTATAAGATCCTCAGAGTGCTGCTAAAATCAGAGGCCTGTGCACCGCAGGCTGCAAAAAGTATAGCAAAGCCTCAATTGGCTTCTGGCATCTGCTCAACTTGCAGAACAATGTTTGAGCTAAGACCAATTGTCATGAAGTTCCACTTTCTCTAAGCAAAGCTTACTGGGAAGCATCTGCTGTACTTAAGAAGCATCTGCTGCTTAAACCCCCAGAAGCCTAATGTGATCCATAGAAAGAATATGGACACCTTTGAACTTTGATGTTTGAAAAAACTCCTGAGAATACTGTGGACAGCCAAGAAAACAAATCAATGGATCATCGAACAAATCATCCTAGAGATCTCACTGAAGGCACAAATGACCAGACTCAAATTATCCTACTTTGGACACATTACGCAAAGACCTAACTCTCTGGAAAAGCTTCTAATGCTGGCAAAGGCAGAAGGAAAGATAAGAAGAGGCCAACCAGCAGCAAGGTGGCTGATTCAGTTATAGTGGTGATGACCACACTCTTGGGAGACTTGAAAGAACAGGTTAGGGATAGATTGTCATGGAGAAAATCTGTGTGGTCACTAGGAGTCGAAAATGACATAATCGCACATAATCAATTAATCAGTCAATCAATCAATCAATCAATTCTGCCATAATAAAATTACTTCATTTGTTATATTTGAATTTGGAGGAAAGCAATGTCTGAATTTCCATGGAAAACTACAGCATAATGTAGTCTATTGTTTGCATAACAACTATTAAATTTGGAAGTATGAACATTTACTGCAGGGAGTGAAAAGCAGCTAAATGCTGATTAACAGTGGATATGTGTATTTTTAATTTATACCAAACTTCTCCAACTTGCTGTTCTTCAGGATTTGTAGACTTCCTCCTCTAATTCTCAGCCAGCATACTGGCTAGAAATTATAGGAATTGAAGTCCAAACATTTGGAAGGTGGCAGGCATAAAAAAGGTTGAGGTTTTGATCATGCCCTTGCATCTGCCTTCTTGGCTTTTTTTACCCTGTCATCCCTTGGATGCCCCTGATCTCACACACATCTACTCAAATATAAGTCTTGCTAATTTCACAGGACTTACACAAATTTCAAAAGCATGCAGCAAGTGATCAGTTACAACAATCTGCCTTTCGTTATAACCTGTAGGCAGATATAAGATGGTGATTTAGAGAACTACAGTGAAAACATGTTTTAAGCATTTATGTGGTGCTTCTCAAAAAATCACAGTGCTTTTTCAATTGTCTAACCTTCTTTAAACTAAATCTGTTGGGTAGGTTGGTATGTTTATACCCATTCTATAAATTTAAGGCGAATAGCTGAAACAAAAGCCACCCGGGATCCTCTGGCTTACATATAACTACAGAGTTTTTGGTGAAGGCAAAATGGGAGGTATGCCTTTTCCTTCTGTCAAGACGGTGACTTTGGGCCTTGCTTTACAAAGGACAGGCTTCACTTTGAAAGGCTGTCTGATTGCAATCTCCTAAGCTGTTCTCTCTCTGAAGTTCTGATCACTTTGCTCAATTGAAATTAAAGAATCATATTAAGAAAACGGGAACACAGACCTTGACGTGGTCACCATTAATTACTGGGCAGGTAGCAGACTGAGTAGACATGCAAGTCACACAGTCCCCTGCATTATTCTGAAACGTGATACATTGATTTAAATTCTAGTAATTATTTCCAATCTCTGGAAAAGGCTGTAATGCTGGGAAAGGTGGAAGGACAAAGAAGAGGATGACCAGCAGCAAGGTGGATGGACTCAGTTAAAGTGGCGATGAAAGCACCTTTGGGAGACTTGAAAGAACAGGTTAGGGATAGATTGTCATGGAGAAAATCTATGTGGTTGCTGGGAGTTGAAAATGACTTGATGGCACATAATCAAGTAAACAAAATTATTTCCAAAATTATTTCTCTCTCTGTCTCTCAGTAAGCATATTAATTTCTTTATCTACCAAGTATCTTTATCTATCAAGATAATATCCCTTCAATATTGTAACCAATTACTCTGTGGATTCTGAGCTTTAGAGTGTATCTATTGCAGGGAGATAATAAGCTTTTCATCCAGAATCTTTAGTCAAGGTTTGGGTCCTAGGAGCGTGTGGATTTTTCTGAAGGAGGAAGTGATTGAGTTTGTTCTAACACAATTCCAATATCTCCTCAGAATCTTAGTGGGAAAACGTGGGGAGTACCATCATTTCTCCTGTTCCAACACAGGCATTTCATTCCATTCTTATGCAACCTGTCAGCTCGCACACCAACTCTATTGACTTTGTTAATGCCCCTGGCAGATTGCTGAACTGTTAGCCACACCTTGCATAACTCATCTTTGGGGGCAATTATTATGAGTTTAAAAAATGGAATGCAAACAAAGACATTTGCTCCAGGAGACTGGCTCAGGTTTAATAGAGGATGTTTGCTCTTCTCTCAGTCCTTCTTGGCCTACGAGGCATAACCATTGTATCTAATGCAGAACATAAGTATTTGCTCAGGACCATTATTTATTTTATAATTAAAGATCATGGCTTTTATTAGTCACCAAATATCAGATAAAACTAATCTGGTTTTCACACTAGAAAGTTTTGGGTATTCCTTCTATGTGCCCAGAGTTCATAACAGAGATAAATTTATACCTCTGAAGGTTAGATATATTGAAATTTAGGTATTTGTTAATTAGAATAGTATTTTTAAAAAATCCAGGGATGCAGCAATCATTATACTGAACTACTGAAGCTCCCACAGGATCCTCTCTTATTGATTTTTTCTTTCTTCCTTAGTTACCATTCACACAAGCACTATACCAAGCGAAGGACAATCTGCCAATGATAAGGGGAGCATACTGGTAGTTCCTAGATCTAACAAAAAATACAAATAAAATAAAATAAGACACTTTGCATCACCTCTTCAGTTAATTCATTTGAAATATGCACTGGAATGTGTCCAGCAAGAGCATGTTGCTAAAGCTGAGCAGAAACGTATCAGTTAAATTACTGGAAAGCAGTCCAGTCATGACCCACGGTCTACCAACCTGGTGCCCTCCAGATGTGTTAGACTTCACTCCTATGCGTCCCAGGCTGTTGGAAAATGAGTCCAACACTTCTGGGGACTGGCAGGCTTGGGAATGCTTCCATACCATGTGTCATGTCCCCCGTTGCGATGTATACATACATCACAACGGGGAACATGCCTTCCTGGGGAAGGAGAGGAAGGAGGAAGGAATCAGTGATAATCTCACAAACACTTAAAGACAAATACAAATAAAGGACAAAGGAGCCATACCTTTGTCCTGACCTGAAAAGCCATCACCCTATCTCCCTGACATCTCTGCATTACCACGGGGGACACACCTGCTCCGGACACAGGAAGGGTCAGAGGCAATCAGCGCTAATCCCCGCCATTGCCCATCGAGACTCCGGGATTGCACCCTGATCACCCATCAAGACTCCGGATCAGGACTTTGGGACAATAGGGGGTGGGGAAGGATCAGGTCTGCACCGCGGGTATTTACCGGATACTTCGCACGCCATGTGCTCATTCCCGTCTTTTTTTGTGTATGCATTCTATTCCCAATAAACCAGAAATCCTTAGCCCTAACTAGTGAGTCTGTGTTTCTTTGGGAATAAGGCAACCATCACATAAAGACGGGAATCAAAAAAAAAATTTTTTCCGCTAGCACCATTCCAGATTTCGTCTGTGAGGGATCAAAGCTGGCGATGGAAAGACTCAACCCATGAAGAGGTGGCTACCAGAGGACCGGTGACGGGACTCCCAACTCCACGGCACGGGCGATCGGCGAGAACCCTATTCCCAGACGGTACGAAGTCCAGGAGGGTTCGGGATCAAGCTCAGAGGAGGAGGAGGCCGGAAGAAGCAGGACACTTGAAGCCACCAGAGAGTCGCAGGGTGAGTGGGTCACCTTGGGTGAAACACCGAGATCCCTGCCAGGGACGCTCGGGGCGTCTAGGAAGCCGCGGGACTTGCTGTCATCGTCGATCGCAGGAGCCGAGGGAAGACGCCAGATCGGACGATACGAGGAAAGTCCCCAGACAGCTGAGAGGCTGAGGATAATGGAGGCGAGGCTGGAGTCAATTGAACAGCTGTTCCTGAGATGGTCGGTGGCGTGGGAATCCTGAGGAAGGGGTGAGCTGGAACCAGGCACCAGAAGGTCATCACTCCCCCTCCCATCCCTGAGACGCGACAGCTGGGGCGAGGAAGGAGATGGCAGGAGGCTGAGGCAGTGCCGGGCAGAATTCACCTCGCGGAATCCACCAGGAGGTCATCTTCCCCCCCTCCCCCCCTGGGGACACGACCGCTGGGAAGAGGCTGGAGTCGGCACAAAATGGAGGCAACGCCGCCTGGAGTCCGGCTTGAGGAATCCCCACACCGAGACCGGAGAACCCCAGCAGCCCGAGGTACGCCCAGACGACCAGATGTGGTTTGGAGCCCACCGGGAGCGGGGGTGAAAGACTTCGGGGTCAAATTCGACGGGGACCCAGCAACTTTATCCTTCTTCCTGACAAACGCAAGGAACTACATGGAAGAATTTGGGCCATATTTTCACTCCGAAAAGGGCAAAATTAATGCCATTGTGAACAAACTTAAAAGAAGGGCGGCTGACTGGTATGTGCAGCTATGCCAGGCAGATGCCCCAGAGCTCGATAACTTCGATGAGTTCCTCTGGGCACTAGATCTGCACTTCAGAGACCCCTTGGAAAAGGAGAGAGTGAAGAGATCCCTAAGGGGAATCAGCCAAGGGCAACAATCCGTTGCAGATTATGCCATGGACTTTAAAGCACCGGCTGGAAAGGTGGTGGACTGGTTGAAGTCTACCCTAATTGAACGTTTCAAAGAGGGCCTGAACTTGAACGTTCTGAGATGGGCATTATCCAGAGATGACCCAAACACTTTACACGAGTGGATACTGCTGGCCAGTAAGGCGGAAAATGCCCAGGAAACCTTCCTACAAGCCAAGAGGGCGGCGCAACAAGAGGCGACGGTAAAGGGACCCTGAACCGCTGCAGGACCAGTGAGGACAACATCCCAACCCTGGAGAGAGGAGAGGGAGAGACGCTTCGCCAGGGGGCAATGCCTTCGATGCGGGAAAGAGGACCACAAAGCAGCGGCGTGCCCAAAAACAAAGGTAGCTGACAGACCAGGAAGAATGCCGGGCAAACCACCCGCAGTGCCCAAAAAGATGCCAGCGGCCAGGGGAGAGATCAGAGCAAAAGAACTACCTTACTCCAGTGACGAGGAGGAGAACGACCAAGTAGAACCGGCGGGAAACGCCAGCCACCTGCCCTAAGAAGCACCAGAGGGCAGGTGGAGGAGGAGAATGGGCGCAGCGACATCTGGGTGAGTGCCAACTGTCCCACCCTGTACGTAAAAGTTAAGCTAAAGTCCATTGAGAAGTCGATTGAAGTCTGGGCCCTAATAGACTCGGGCTGTTCTAGGTGCCTAATGCACCCGGATGTGGTTGCCGCTTTAAATCTCCGCTGCTGTCCACTTCAGCACCACATAGTGTTCACACAATTGGACGGTTCGGCAGCGGGAGGGGGCCCGGTCACCCAGTTCACCGAAGAAGTGGCACTGCAGTTAGGCAGTCACCGGGAGAGACTGAAATTTGTCGTAGCACCGGTGGGCCAACCTTTAATCATCTTGGGCATTCCGTGGCTGGTACGAAGGAACCCCGACATAAATTGGGAAACCAGGACGATCATGTTTACAGACAGCTTCTACCAAGCACCCACAGGGGACCGAATTCCCTGTGCTGAGGTGGGGAGGGTGGCGTCTACAACCACACACCTGGCTGCAGCGGCCCTGGAAGGCTTGCCAGACAGGTACGCGGAGTTTGCAGATGTGTTCGGGGAGAAAGAAGCAGACAAACTCCCACCCCACAGAAAGACTGACTGTGCGATAGAACTGGTCCCCAACACACCCTTGCCAAAGCCCAAAATTTACACAATGACCCAGAAAGAACTGGCAGCATTGCAGGAGTTTGTGGACAAGAATTTAGCACGAGGCTTCATCGAGCCCGCAAACTCGCCAGTTGGAGCCCCAGTGTTGTTCAGAGAAAAGAAGGATGGGACATTAAGACTCTGTACGGACTACCGCGGATTGAATGCGGCTTCCATATCCAACAAATATCCTTTGCCCCTAATCAAAGACATATTAGCACATATGGCAAAGGGGAAAATATTCTCTAAACTGGACTTGCGAGGAGTCTATTTTCGCATACGCATACGGGAGGGGGATGAGTGGAAGACGGCCTTCAATTGCCCACTGGGATCATTCCAATACAAAGTGTTACCGTTCGGTTTGGCAGGGGCACCGGGGGTATTTATGCAATTGATTAACGAGGTCTTGCACGAACACTTGTTCAAGGGGGTCCTTGTGTATTTAGATGATGTATTGATATATTCTGAGACTGAAGAGGAGCACGAACACTTGATTAAACAGGTGCTCAAGAAACTCCGCAAAGCCGAGCTATTCGCCAAGCTTTCTAAGTGAGAGTTTCATAAATCTCAGATAGATTATCTGGGCTATAGAATCTCTGAGAGGGGCATCGAAATGGACCCTGGGAAAGTCCAGGCCATCCTGGCATGGGAGCGCCCGCGCACCAGGAGGCAACTACAAAGTTTTTTGGGATTTACTAATTTTTACAGGGGGTTCATCAAGGGACTAGCAGAAATCGTTTTGCCCCTAACTAATTTACTCCGCACCAAGGGTTTGGGAGACACGTGCAAAGCACGAAACCCAGGAGCGCTACTTAACTGGACACCTGAATGCCAAGGGGCTTTTGATCATCTCAAAAGCCTGTTTACAGCCGAACCGGTGCTACAACACCCCGACCCCACCAAGCCCTTTGTAGTACAAGTGGATGCTTCCGATTTCTCTATTGGGGCGCTCCTGCTTCAGAGGGATTTAAATGATCAGCTGAAGCCTTGCGCGTACCTCTCCCACAAGTTCTCCGAAACAGAATGGAGATGGCATGTATGGGAGAAAGAGGCTTTTGCCGTCAAAGCTGCCTTAGAGGCATGGCGACACCTCCTGGAAGGGGCCACTTGCCCCTTTGAGGTCTGGAATATCATTCATCCACCTTGCCCTTGGTCGGCCCCTCTTCCTTTTGCCCTCCACTCTCCCTAGCATCAGCATCTTCTCCAGGGTGTCCTGTCTTCTCATTATGTGGCCAAAGTATTTCAGTTTTGCCTTTAATATCATGCCCTCAAGTGAGCAGTCTGGCTTTATTTCCTGGAGGATGGACTGGTCTGATCTTCTGGCAGTCCAAGGCACTCTCAGAATTTTCCTCCAACACCACAGTTCCAAAGCATCGATCTTCCTTCTCTCAGCCTTCCTTATGGTCCAGCTCTCGCAGCCATATGTTACTATGGGGAACACCATTGCTTTAACTATGCGGACCTTTGTTGTCAGTGTGATGTCTCTGCTCTTAACTATTTTATCAAGATTGGTCATTGCTCTTCTCCCAAGAATTAAGCGTCTTCTGATTTCCTGACTGCAGTCAGCATCTGCAGTAATCTTTGCACCTAGAAATACAAAGTCTTTCACTGCTTCTACATTTTCTCCCTCTATTTGCCAGTTATCAATCAAGCTGGTTGCCATAACCTTGGTTTTTTTGAGGTTTAGCTGCAAGCCAGCTTTTGCACTTTCTTCTTTCACCTTCATCATAAGGCTCCTCAGTTCCTCTTCGAAAACTAAATGGATCAGTACAACTGAAGTTAGGTCACAATTAATTCAAATGCAGGCAGTAACCTAGTACTCATCTGGTAGCAACATTAATTTATCTTAGTAGTCCTTAGGAAATCTCAGGGTTATAGGCTAGACTGGGAAGATGAAGAAGCCAACCACTTCCATACTTTTGCCAAGAAAGCTACATCGACATCAGGAATCAAGAACATCTTTTCCTTTACATTTATTAATCTATCATGCCACAGCTCTGTGCCTGTAATATTGGAATAATGCTAATGACACAGTATATGATTTAACTGCTAGAATGGTAATTATTGCGAAGAATTTTAAAAATTCAAAAGAATAAAAGCCAAGTATTTTGATTAAAATGGTATAAATACAATACAGTACATTTTCACGGGTTATATCTAACTTAGCTATGCTTAAAATAGACTTGATAAAAATGAATGAGTATACCAGCTATGTTCCAATGATTTTAGTCAGTCTGCTCTAAGCATGACAAAGTAAGAATCCAACCCATAATATATGGATTTTCTCCCCTTCCTACTGTAAAGTGTCTATATATTTAAATATTGCCAGGAAAACAGATTATATAAACAGTCAAAGCAAAGCCCTTCTGCTTTCAGTGGCATGACATGAAGACTGATATGTTTCTGATATTTTGACATATATTTTGGAGAAATCAAATCATTTCAGATTAATGGCCCACTTATGGACAAAAAAAGAGCAGGATCTGTCTGTAAAGCCCTGGCACTAATGCAGGAAAAATGCAGTTTTATGGTACAAGGAAGCATACTTATTTAGATCTTACATGACTCAGAGGAACAGACAACAGAATAGAATGGTAATACTAGGTGAAATCCACATCAAGAATTCTCAGCTTCCTTATCCCTTTCAGTATAATCTGTAATTTGATTCTCTTGGCTACCCAGAGTTCACAGTTTATCCCATTAGGATAGTGTATTATTCTCCTTTCACTGTTCTCTCCTGTCACTGGGATATGTAAGGTCTGAGGGCAGTGTTTCTCAATCTTAGCCAATGGAAGATGTGTGGACTTCAACTTCCAGAATTCTCCAGCCAGCCATGCTGGCTGGGGAATTCTGGAAGTTGAAGTCCACACATCTTCCAGTGGCCAAGGTTGAGAAACACTATCTTAGGGAGTAAGAAAGAACTTCCTGGGAAACTTAAAGCCGTAATAAACAATATACGAGATACTTAAGTAGAAGTAAGTCAAATGTGCACAGGTTGCATGAGCCTTTCAATTTATAACTGTACTCTTGGGTTCTGATGCATCAGAAATACAAGGTAATTGAAATGTAAGGTCACTTTTGGTATCTTTCATATGTATGCAGAAACAGGTATTAAGTTTCAATAGGGCATGCTCTCAGGCCCGCAACTAGGGTCTGTGTCACCCAGGGCAAACACGGATTCCACACCCATTTTGGCACCCCCCCAGTGCTCATTTTGGTGCCCCCCCAGTGCAGCGCCCGGGGCACATGCCCCACTTGCCCCCCCCGCACCAGTTGCAGCCCTGCATGCACTTAGCAAATGTGTGGAGGATTGTAACCTTAGCTTATTTTGTGATTCCCACACAGTATATCCTGCTAAGTGAAATAAAATGGTTCCTCTGGTTATGTTTAGACTTATAATTCTCAGTTAATTGTATTGCTGTTGTTTGAACTGAGAAGGTCTGTGTGTGCTTGTGGCTATTTTGCATGACGTGTGTGTACTTGAATGTAATAACTTTTACCTTTCCATTAGCTTAGTAATAAGCTTAGAGATCTATTTGCTTATGGATTGGGCAATCAGTTGTCCTTGACTCATACAAGATTCTCTTTTCAGTGTTTCCATTGTTTGAACTGTCAACTTTACACACAGTTATAAAATCTGAAATCATGTTGATGATTACCAGAATTTATACCATTTTCATCAGCGATATAAACTATCCCAAAAATGCAAAGAAGGCACAAGTGCTTATTTCTATCCTTTTTCCATGGAAATGCAAACCCATTTGGTATAACTTTCTAGCCCTCTTTGTCCAGAGAGTAATCAGGCCTGTCTTACAATGTCTACTTCAAATCAGATGATGAAACAATGGTGAAACGAGCATTGCAACATCACAATCCAAACCTAGTCCTTTTAAGTGTGCATCTTGATGTTGGACACATGTGCATAGATCGTAGGGTTTGTATTATGATGTCATGGTGTCTGTTTCATTTCTGGTCCCCCTTTGCAGTCTGCCTGCCTGCCTTTCTTCTTTCCTGACCAAATTGTAAGCTATTTTGGGGTGAAAAAGATCCTGAAAGAGATTTATAGTAATAAAACTTCATTAAAATATTTTATAAAAGTCATGGAAATGGTATTGGTTGTGCTCTTGGATGATCTCTGGTGTGGGTGGGATGGTGGTAGTGCGTCCATCCTTGCCTTACTTGATCTCTTGGTGGCTTTTGATACCATCGACCATGGTTTCCTTCTGGATAGGCTCAGAGAATTGGGGGTGGGCAGCACTGTATTGTGCTGGTTCTCCTCCATTCTCCAGGTTGATTCCAGCTGGTGGTGATCAGGGAGGAGAGATCCCACCCCTGGCCCCTACTGTGTGGGGTGCTGCAGGGGTCAGTGCTCGCTCCTCTCCTGTTTAACATCTCCATGAGACCACTGGATGAGACCATCTGTCACCATGGGGTGAGGTATCATCAGTATGCTGATGATATCCAATTATACATCTCCGCTCCTGGCGAATTAAGCAATGTGGTGGACATTTATCTCAGTGTCTGGAGGCTGTAAAGGTCTGGATTGGGAACAACAGGCGTCAGCTGAACAAGTGGCTGTGGGTTTTGGGGGCCTCCAGTTCTGGGACTGTACCAATGCTGGTACTGGTTGGGGTTGCACTTTCCCAGATAGACCCTGTGCACAACTGTGGTAGGTTTCAGTAATGCTGCTGGTTCTCAGGAAGGAGGGAGCACATTCCAACGATGAGGACAAGATAAGAGGAGACACAGTCCAGAAAGCAAATGTGGTAAAACTAAGAGGTTCCGAATAGCCTCACCATAGAGCCTTCCCAGGTTATTTCCTCTTAGGTTATGTAGAATAGCTTTAATCTGGCAAGATTCTGTTTATATGGTATAAGCAAATAAAGAACTGGAGTTTGGCTAGATTGATTCTCTGAAGCCTGACAACCACCTGGGGGTCCTCCTGGGCTCACATGTCCTGCTTGATGAGCGGGTGGCAGTTGTTGGCTAGGAAGCCTTTGCACAACTTTGTATTGTGCACCAGCTGAGCCTGTTCTGGACCGAGTGGCCTTACTCATGGTCACTCATGCCCTGGTCACCTCCCAGTTGGATTACTGCAATGCATTCTACATGGGGCTGCCCTTGAAGAGTACCCAGAAACTTCAGCTGGTGCCGAATGCAGCAGCACAGGCAGTTATGTGTGTTCTAGGCAGAACACACATTACTGTCAGGATAGAGAGTGAAGAACCATGCTGAGATCAGAAGTTTTAGCTCTAGTGTTTATTGTTCTGTTCTACAATACAAAATCCTGCTAAACTGAGAAAGCACCAGCAATTCCTACCAGAAAAGCTCAGAAGGCTAAGGCAGTTCCTTTCTGGATCTCTTGATAGGGAGGCAAAGAGAATCAGTATTGCGTGTACGTTTTCCCCCCTGGAGGGGGCCCCCCTCTCCTTCATTAGCAATGTCCATAACAGTTACACTTCTGCTTAATCAGCTGCATTGGTTGCCAATCTGTTTCCAGCCCCAGTTCAAGGTGCTGGTGCTGATCTTTAAAGCCCTTGGTGGCATGGGGACAGGTTATTTGAGGGACTGCCTTTCCCTGATTTCATCTGCCCACCCCACTGGATCCAGCAGAGTGGGCATGTTATGGGTTCTGTCGCCTAGGGAGCTAAATTTTGCAGGCCCTATGCAGCAGGCCTTTCCTGCTGTGGCACCTACACTGTGGAATCTTCCCACCACCCCCGGAGGTGAGGTTGGCCTCATCACTCCTGAGTTTTGGAGGTCCCTCAAGACCTGGTTGTGCCACCAGGCCTGGGGACCCCAGGGGACGGGTGAGCTAGTGAGGTGGCTCCACTATTGTTAACATTGTCTATTATTTCCTTTCTGTTTTTAGCTCTGTTTTTATTGTTTTAATGTTTTTAGTAATTATTATATACTGATTTTAGGTAACTTTCCAAAAATATATTTACTGTTTTGTCTGTGGTACGCTGCCCAGAGTCACTTTTGTGAGATGGACAGCTATATAAATATGACTGATAAATAAATAAAGTCAACCATTACAAAATGCACAAACACCAGCAACAAATATTTTTGTATTAAAAGTCAATATCAATTTAGTTACCCAGAGCTCTTCAAAAGATGGTAGTATGGTAGACCATGCAGTCATTTGCAATGAAAAATTGGATATAAAATTTTTAAACTAAACACAAAATTTGCAGCTGCAACATAGCATCAGCATAGATCAAATATGTCATTATAGCTTAGCAGAGCAGTCTGAACAGAAGCCACCAAGTTGTGGCAGAGGGACAAAGAAAAGCAGGACCATCATGGCCCTCTTAAGACCATTGGGATTGGTCTTTTTACCACTGGCTATCCAGTAGCCATTCCACCATGCTGCAGCAATGGGAGAGACAGAAGCAGGACCACAGCATTAGTTCACCTAAGAGACTGGCAATTGTGGCTTACACTTCTCATAGAGCTGTTTTCATTCCAGGCAGTCTGGAAAATAAAACCAGCAATTTCTAGACTATCATTCCAGGCTATTCCTACCATGCAACTATCATATCTGGATTATATCTCATTGTTATAGGATCTATATAACATTAAGAATTGGCACCTACGTTTTCTTCTTTTCCCCTCCCTCCCTCCCTCCCTCCTTCCTCCACCCGCAAAGGGGGGGGATTGATTGACACAACATTGAAGTGATAATCTGGTGGTGTTGTTTTTACTGTGTTGGGTTTTAAAACCATGGTTTAAGGCTCATGATGATATGAGAACACCACCACTGTGGCATAAAACCAGTTAAAGTAAGCCATGGCTTAGCTTTCTGTCATTTTGGATTTTAAACCCAAGGGCAGGAGTTGTCTCTTTTGAATAGTCTTGATTAAACCTCTTTGGGAATCCTTCTAGCTAAAGTGCAGTATATAAGTAATCCAATACCCAACAGTGTGAGAATTTTCAACAAATGTGAAAGAGGTGATGTTCTTTCCTCACAAGTATTGACTGGATCTCTGTTAAGACCAGAGAAATATTCCAGCTTTCTGACTTCAATTTTTATGCATATCAGTAGGAAGAGCAACATGGAAGTTCTCATCTTCTTCCCAAGTTTCCCTTCTGTGATACCTTGCTTATCTTACGAAGGTGATTTTAAGTGCATCTGGAAAAGAACAAGCAAAAATGGAACAAAACACTTGTGAGGCATCATGATACAACATGCGCTGTTCAGGTATGCATAATAAAAGGCAAGGGAAATTGGCAAAGTAGAATGAGACACAAAAATGCCTCTAGAAGTTAAACAATTATTTGAGGCATTATGCAATCATTAGGTATGTACTACTAAAGATTCAGCAGGCTTTGGTATTTAACAAGGCTGGGAAGAATTCCTTCTCAAACCCTATTGATTCACCTGTCCTACCATCCTTGAGGTAGTATTCATCTGGTGTGGCATTATTTTTTCAAGGATAAAATATCATTGTTGGGGTGTAAACAGGGACAAACAAGTCAAGACAGCTCTATGGCATACATAAAAAAGGGGCACAGCTTCAATTGCATGATTGCAGATGCCATCTTGAGTTTTTAAACTCCCCCTGTGGAGGGCCCTAACTATTTTTTTGTTATATCGGAGGTAAAAGTAAGTGGGCAACACAAACTGTGGAACCATGTTCATGTTTCTACTCAAGAAATATTAATAAAAGAAGGAATACAACCAGAATGTCCCCTAGCGGTGAAGATAACCAGGCTTAGACTCTCATACTTTGGGCACATTGTCAGGAAAGACCGATCACTCGAAAAGGACATCATGTTTGGTAAAGTCGAAGGCCAGCAGAAAAGAGGAAGACCTTCAATGCGATGGATTGGTACAATTACTGCAATAATGGATGCAAACATTGGAACAGTCAGGCATATGGCGCAAGACTGAACAGCCTTTCGTTCTGTTATACATAGGGTCGCCATGAGTCATAAACGACTCGATGGCAGCTAACAACAACAACAATGGTTATTTAGTCCTAAAGTTTTCTATTTTTCAGAGAATAGCTCCAAATCCAGTTTGAAAGAAAAGAGCAGTAAAAGAGGGAACTGAAGTTCATCAGTGATTGAGACCTAAACTGCAGACCAAGTGGACATTGAGGTCTCTAAGAAGCATCCATGCATCCATAGTATGAAATATTCTGGGATATGGAGTAACTTGCATCAATCTCTTTCTATATATATGAGTGTGATTTCTATATGTGTGTGTATGTATGTGTTGTGATATATTATTTGTTTGTTTATTTATTTATTATAAACATTTACAAACCTACCTTTCCTATACACACACACACACACCACCACCACCACCACTTAGGATGGCTGACAACAGCTGAAGCCAATACAGAATTTAAAAGAAAGGCAAAAACAAGACAAAGATCAGATGGAAAGGAGATGGCTATTTGATAAAAGCAGGCAGGTATAGTACATAATACATTTGCATCAGGCAAAATTTACAGTCTGTAGAACTAATGATTTCCTAAATGTTCACCAGGGAAAGT
This sequence comes from Candoia aspera, assembly GCF_035149785.1. Classification (NCBI taxonomy): domain Eukaryota; kingdom Metazoa; phylum Chordata; class Lepidosauria; order Squamata; family Candoiidae; genus Candoia; species Candoia aspera. The sequence continues at coordinate 188,057,059 of NC_086155.1, forward strand.
ACCCAACCGACCATCCACAGTTTAGCAGTGATGAGATTTCTCTTTTGGGATGATGCATACATAACTTTTCCAGTACTGTATACCTCTCTTGGGAAGCCATTCAATTCCCTGTGGCCAAACCATAAAAACCTTGTTCTAGGTACTGTATCTACCAATTCTTTTTTTGGATTTGCAGTGGAGATGTCACACAAGGCTTATGCTGAGGGGAGGGGGAGAGGAGAGGAGAGGAGAGGGAGACGATTCTGTAGATATTTTATTCTAAGGCACTTTATGGGAGAAACTTTAAAATGTGCACTTCAAATCAAGGTGATTCAAAGTAAGTCTTTGGAGTTGGTTGCACATAGGTATAATATGCTTTAAAGGCCAACAATATTAGAAACAAGTTAAAATACATACTGTATTGTATGTTATCTCTATTAGATATGTTAGACGCCTATGAGCATATGTTTATGAGGTTTATAAACGAATGCTTGCACCTATCTTCTCCTGCTTTGCAATTCTTTGGGACTAAGATCAGAAGAGGCAATGAAAGACCAAGACAGCCTTCTCCAGTCTGTTGTCCTCCAGATGTCATCATGTTGACTATGGATGGCTGATGAGAGTAGATGTTTAGAGTAACTGAAATGGGATAGGCTGCAGCACAGAACCCTAATACCAGGGGCAGCCCTCTAGATGTTACAGAATACAAATGTCCTCCAACCCCAATCATAATGATCTGTGGTCCAGAATTATGGGAACTGTAGTCAAAATCATCTAGAGGACATCTCATTACCTGCATTTTGCTTAGCTCAGCTAATTAGGTTTTAAAATGTGTTTAGTTGAAGAAGGTAAACACACTGGATTATATAAAAATATTTCCAAAAAAATGAAAGCAGACTCATAAATTGGGAAGAAAGTAATCCCTTATTCCTACTTCCCTGAAAAAAAAAGTAATGAATGATGAATTGATTATGCCTGTATTTTTCTCTTTTTATGCTTTTTATGGATTTGCCTGTTTTACCATTTTACATACAGAATCCTTCACTTCATATTCAGATTTATTAAAACACTGGAACTGTTTTAATCTTTACCTAACAAGGTATCTGCTCCAAGGCATAGACTTAATAGTCTGTTCTTTTATTCTGCCCCTTGATGCATAAGAATAGAGGCAACTAGGAGATTACCATCACTGACCCCTAATCTTAGGCTGGGCATCCTCACTTTTAACTTTTATTTACATTACAGTAAAGATGAGACTGAAATCAGCAGGACCTTCATTTGCAAAATCAAAGGAAAACTAACTCAGATTTGAACAATGATGTTGATTTCTTTATAGGAGCTGGGAGAGGCAGAAAGTTTTCAATAAAAAGGTCAAGATGCTAGTTGGCATTAAAAGGATCACACTTTGATGATTACATTGTAGAGAAACAAGCAAACAAACAAAATATGAATGCATTTCGCAAGTATTTGTTAAAGTTAATTTTTATACCTTATAAAATGGATTTATTATAATATCAGCCTAGGTCACACAATACATACTTGTAAGCTTTCAAATTGCTTGCCATTAACTCTCTTCTGTTTGAGTTTTGTTTTTTATTAGCTCAAGGCTGCATAGACTATTTCATGTTCTGATGTAGTTTACTGTTTTGGTATAAATATTAAAATTTAATAAATGCACATATGCATATATAAATGCCTATATACATCTAAGGATCATCCCAGAAAAATCTGTTTAGCAGGCCAGCAACGATTCAGAGTGGCCCTATTATGATTCTGAGCTTTAAAAAATCCAATCTAATTCAGAAATGTCAGCATGATGGAAGCTCATCCTCCTCCCTGCCCTTTGCAGTAGCTATTTTTTTGAAAGTCCTATTGAACTTACCTCTGAGTAGACATAAAGAACATAAGTGTATAGCCTGAAGTTTCAGGGTGACATACATACTTCTTTAAATGTGGTTGTCAGGGTTTCTCCAAAAGTTGTCACCGAAGTATAACTTTAATGAGACAAAAGGCAGAAATCATTAAATTTGTAAGAAGCAATCTTACTTACTTACTTTAATTTTAATTAAGTTTACATTTAAATTAAATTACGAGTTTTGTCTTGATCCACCCCCTTTGTTTGGCTCTGCCCATTTTTGGAAGTATGCCTTCCAGGCTTGACATTTGGAGGCCACTATCTTGGAAAAAAAAATTCTACATGTCCCTGATCTAAAAGATTATGCTGTACATCAGAAGTTTGTGGTGTGAAATAAAGAGCTTCATTTTGTGCTGTATGTTATTTTTAATTTTTGTTGGGAGTATTTTATGAAGAGGCCCCTGGAATATTTTGTAATAAAGGATTGTACCCACACTCCTTACAAAGAATAAAATAAATAAAATTTGGAAGGTACCTAATATAACTTATATGAGTAACTAATTTAGTGAACATCATTTCCTTAAATGTATGGTGGTGTTTGAGGCCTCTACATTCTAGAGGTTGTGTTGAAAAGCTGCCTAAAACTCACATTTAAACCAGAGCTGTGCTGTTCTTTTATCTTGAGCTATTCCTGCCATTTCAAAGAATTCTATTAAAATCTGCCTTCATCAGGGCAGGTCCTCTTCTCCACTCCCTCATAGCAAGGAACATGTTCTAGCCATTACCCTCACCCCTTGCATTCCTTTGGAACAAGATGAATGGTTTCATGAGATCTTTATTTTCTATTTTTATTTCTAGTCTATTTTGAGGTACTGTCTTTTGTTTAAAAATAATAAATGCCTACCTTCAGACATAACTATATTAGGTTACGATAATCATCTTCTCAGTGTTCCTTCTTAAAAAGAGAAATGCTGACCTTGAGCAATGAGCAGAAACGGCCAGGGTCTGATAGGACAGTATTTGAAAAGTCATAATCCTAGAATATGTACATTTCAAAGGAGGTATCTGTGGACATACTGAGGACCTAGACAGTATGATATTGAAACTTAAAGGACAATGTATCCATTGAGAGATCAGTCCTACTGAAATCAAGATTACCTGCTCCTAGGGAAATTGCTACACTTTTGTAGCCAATGGTGCTGTATCTCTGTGTTTTGCTTCTGTAATTGTAGGAGATGGCAGAAGGCAACTAGGAGTCTGCTCCCTAATGCTTACCTTTTGAGAATGTCCAGTTTCATCTCTGCTGGGTCCTAATAAACTTCACACGATTGACAATTGCCTTGGTATTCATCATAGCAGACAAAGTAGATTTCTCAAGCAGTTTGCAGATCAATGTACTGAATTATTTTTTGGTTCAACTTTTTAGGTAGGAAGGCAGGTTTGTAATATTTATAATACCCATTATACTAAATATAAAGGGCTATTTGTCTTTTTAATGAGATGGCCACATTTCCAAAGCAAGCATAGGGTTGAAGACACCCACCATTTTTACTTTCTAAGCATGTATGTGGGTCTGTGTAGGACCCAGAAGCATAACCCTGGACCTTCATTTTCATTTTTTAATTTAAACATCTAAAATATACTAAGTTGGGTGAGACCAGGTAGCCACAGGAGGCTGTGCTCAGAAGTTCATGTTATCTTCCTCTTTAGGACAACTGTAACATTGGGTATCTGAACCGGGTTCTTTCCTCCCTCCTATCCTGTATTCCTTTTATGTCATGCCTTTTAGACTGTAATCCTAAAATTACGGACTGTCTTATTCTGTTGCTAATCTGTAAACTGTTCTGGGAGACTTTCTGGCTGACAAATTTTCTGAGTGAAAAGGTTTAACATAAATGAATAAGATTGCTTATTTAGATAGCAAAACCTAAAGAGTTTGGGACTCTTTGATTTGTAAAAGCTGCAAGTATAAATGAGATGGGGATTTTTTTTCTTCTACTCCATCACTTAATCCTAGAGACTTCACTCAGTGAAGTGGACAAGTAACAAACATAAGGGCGATGAGGAGTATTTCTTACACAACATATGACATGTCCCAACATATAGCAGGCCGTTAATTTAGATTTTTTTAAGAAGATATAAGTTTGTAAATAGACTCTATGGCCAGTAGTTGAATGAAATTCCTGAGGAGAGCAGTATACCAGATTTTAGATTTCTGAACTTGAGATGTGGTGGGGTACAATTCCCATGACCCTTGACCATGCTAGTTATGGCACATTGGAGTTGAAGCCTAACAACATCTGGAGGGCCATAAAATCCCCACCTGAATAGCAAGTTCTGGGTACAAATAAGAGAACACCCTCCTTGACGAGCCCACAGGTAATTTGGCTGGCTTCTTTTGGAAATAGGTTGCTGAACTAAGCAGAAGGTTCTTGGTTTTAACAAGAGAATTCCAGTGGTCTTGTGTTCCAAAGATTGCTCTGATTACCCCTTCTTAGAAAGACTTCTGTGAGCATCTCACTATGTTTGACTGTATTTCATATTTCTAGTATTTTAAGAGCTATTTTTTAAACTAGCTTTTTGGCTTCCTTCTGATTGCTACAATGATAGTGTCCATGTAATTAATTATAGGACAACCACTGCTCATGTCAGATTGCTTTACCTAGGGAAGTATCTGACACCACATTTGTCATGAGCACTGATGGTGAGCAGGAGGGGGGCCCTATCCAGGGGGAAAAACGCATGCATAATAGTGAGGAGTTGAGCAGTCATTCACAGAGACACAGAACAGACCCGCCTTGACTTTTGGGGTTTATCTGTCTGGGTTTTTCCCACGCTTCTTCAGTTTGTTAGGATTTTGTCTAATGTAGCAGTAATAAAACACTAGAGACTTATTCCTTGTCTCAGCGTGGTTCCTGACTGTTAGGACAATATTCCTAGAAACAATACTGGGACTTTAAAACAAGCCCTAACAAGTATGTGCTAGTTGTTTGTCTCCTGTGGGTAGATCATAAAAGATACATTTTTAAAAACCCTTGCCTGTTCAGACTAAGAAGCCAACTATTCAAGTATCTTATTTCTCATCATGGCCAGCAAAATGACTCATAAAGAGGAAATGGAGATAATCCCCACCCTTCAGCAGCTAATATTGTTGCTGATCCTTGCAGTTCCATTTATCTTTGACCAGTATGGCAGTTGGGATGGTGGGAGTTTTTGTCCAACAATCTGGAGGATGTTTAGTTGGGAAAGGGTTCATGTCATAGTTAATAAGCAACCAATACCTCCATGAATTTCTCTAATATCCTTTTAAAACTACTTGAACCAGAACCTTGTCCTATAGCAGATAATTGTTCTAAAAAAAAAAATCCCTTCTCACCCCTATGGGTGGTATGTGTCTTCCTCAACCTTGGGTCCTCTACCAGAGGCCTGGGAGTTTGAGGGTTCTGCACAGTATCTTAGCTGTTCCTAGCACTGCACTCTTTTAGACAGAGAGCTCTGATGTTGTTCCTGGGATCTGTTGGAGCCACTCTCCCAGTTTGGGGTCACAGCCCCAAGTTCCCCTACCACCACTGGGACTTTAGCCTTCACTTTCCACATCCTCTCTAATTCCTCCTTCAGGCCCTGGTGATGTGTAGTTGGTCTATCTCAAGTTGTGAGAGCAGCTTCTTCTTATCCCCTCTCATTAGGTCTACTGTTGAGGTAGCATTCCATCAATTCCAGATTCTCTTGTCTCATCCATATATGGTTTGTTCAAGTAGCCCACTTATTATCAGATTGTCCTGATTCCCCAACATCTGACACAGACATTGTTAATCCAGGCAATGTCTGAGCCGGCATGACTCTCTTAGTTCGTGTCACTCTATTTGAGGTAGTAGTTCGTTTCACTCTCATATTTGAGGTAGGCAGGTGAAGCGTTAGGGGGTCTTTGCCCAAGGACCCCTATGGTAAGGTAGGTACAGCCAGGATTTGATCCCCAGTCTCCTGCTCCAAAGGTGGCACTCTAACCACTACATTTACACACACACACACACACACACACTCTATCTATCTATCTATCCATCCCCATTCATCCATCCGTTTGATCTTTTCTCAAAGATGTTAAATATAAAGCAGGCCAAGGAAGAGATGAATAAATGGTATCTTTTAACAAAATAAAAACAACCAGATAAAAAAAAGGGAATTTGAAATGGAAATGAACACCTCCCTTCTGCAGTTGAAAATGGACTATATCAAGAACAAGATTCATTCTTTGTGCTCTTATTCTACTACGTTAGTGTTGCTTTTTGAGGGAGAATGTTTGCCTAAAGTTCCTGTCTTAGAGTATCTTTTAGTCATTGTGGATTACACGTCGGAGCATGCTAAGAGATTCCTTCTCTACGGTAGAATGTCTTTCAGCCAACTTCCTTAAAAACTCTAGTTAATACAACAGACCTTCTTAAGGAAGCGAGTTGTGGGTGCATTTCTGATTATTTTAACAAATGTCCAAAGAGCCATTTGTTAAAATGCATATAGCAAGTAAGAGTCATCACTAAACACCAGGTAGTGAACCTTACGTTAATTTTATTTTTAATTACCAGCGGTCTTTCAGCCATATACAAGCTGCAGCCATAACATGAGAATGGGTGGCATGCATACACAAAGTGTGTGTGTGTGTATTTTATTTATATATATATATATATATTTCAAATTTTAAAATATTATTTAACATATATACATATATATGATTAATAATATTTTAAAATTTAGTAACTATCTCAATTAAAAGAATTGACAAACCAAATAATGTACAACTAAAAAGAAGTCTAAACAAAAGGCAGGTTTTGAAAAAAAATTATTTGTAATATTTATACCTTGCCTCACACTGGCGTACAAACTTAGCAATCACATATTCAAAATGCAAGGTAATTAAAATGCAACAAGTAAAATATGGAGTACCAGTACAAATCAGTGGAAGAATTCCTATTTCTCTCTTGGCCCAGGACAGTTTTAATTTGCCACTGAGAAAACAGCATGCAGTCCTCCTGGTGTTGCCCTACCAGAAAATACTCTTCTATACTTCCATCCGCAAAGGGAGCCCAGCCTCAGAAGTAGATCTTAATAATCAGGTAGATTCGTGTATATGAGAGCCAGTTTGGTGTAGTGGTTAAGGCTCGAGGCTAGAAACTGGGAGACTGTGAGTTCTAGTCCCGCCTTAGGCCCGAAGCCAGCTGGGTGGCCTTGGGCCAGTCGCTCTCTCTCAGTCCTAGGAAGGAGGCAATGGCAAACCACTTCTGAAAAACCTCGCCAAGAAAACTGCAGGGACTTGTTCAGGCAGTCGCCAGGAATCAATACTGGCTCAAAAGCACACCCACAGATTCATGTATAGGTCCACTATCAAAATTAACACTAATAAGGGACTGTGAGCCAGCCACCACTAAGATTTCCTAGTGATGATGCTACCTAAAGAAGTATGGGAAATTAAAAGAACAGATAGCTTGCTAGTAGAGGCACACAGATCATCATATTCACAAGTTACCTTTGCTCCATGGTGCAGCCAAGTTGGACTGGGCACTGAGAAAGGTGCCTTCTTGGAAAAATAATCACAACCCTCCTGCTTTCTCAGCACTGACCTGCTTACTCCACCCGTTTATAAAATAATGCTGGACTTCTGGATTTTTTTCCCCTTAAGTCTCCTATCTCTTCTTACTGCACTAACATCTACCTCCTTCTCTCTCTCTGTTTTATTCACACAGAATTCCCATGCTCTGGGAAATGAAGATGGTGGATGCAGCTCTTCAGATTTTTGCTTACAGGGATGCATCTATTTCATGAGAAGTTTTAAAAAAGGGTGTAGCAACTGCAACTGTATTTATAGGGATCCTGCTTGGCTCAGTCCAATCCTAATGAACCACTGCACTTACCTAGTCTTGGTAGTAAATCAATCATGGGCTCCTGCCATGTGAACATGTAGCCAACAAGCCACCCATTTGTTTAACACCATGATGTGTCAAAACTCCATCTGCCTGAAATAAACCCACATTTTGGATTTTGTTTGTTTTTGGCTTTATTTTCAGGCCCCTTCCGGATGGACAAAGCCACAGTTGAGCATTTGTGCATCATGTTAAACTAGGCTAAATGAATCTCATATATCTCATTAACTATGCCCACTCACAGAATGAGCCAGTGGTTGTGAGCTTGCATATTCACTGCTTAATTTTATGCCTGGGTAAGTGTAGCATACAAACTGCAATTTTCTCTCATTATGTTTATTTTATTATATTAACTTATTCAAAACTTTTTCAAATGTTCCTAAGTAAGTGTGTTATCCCAGTCCGTAGTAAACCCAAGCCATAACAAGACAAAAACAAGGAGGCACTGTAGGCACAACTAAAGGGCAGGCATCTCAAAATGCAAGGGTTGTATTTAGGATTGCACATAAAATACATCACAACAAATTTTCAGAATGGGCAAACTTTGAAGCAAACACATCTCTCTCAGTTGCTTCCTATTGCGAGCAAGCCAATATGATCTTATGAACTCCATCTCCACTGATTTTCCTAAATCATGACTCTAAAGGGAGTTTTTCTCCAACTTTAAGCAAATTCAAGTCTCTCACTTTTTAAAAATTTTCCCTCCCTTTGCATTAGCAGAGTTTCATCCTCCTGTGGCAGATGCAATGAGTGTTTTCTTTTCTGAAATGAATCATAGCTCTGTAAATAATATAACTTAAACTGCAGGTGCAGGAAATGCTGATAGGAAGCAGTTTGACTCATGCCTGCCCCTTTTGTGAGAGATAGCAGGGAAGCCTTTTTATTTCCTGAAGCGCCAGAATTTAAACCCACTTGAAATCATTTGGATTACAGGAGTGCCGTGATGAAAATGGTTTGGTTTCTGGAAAACAAATGAAAAGAAAAGTCAAGCATGTCATTTTCTTCTGTAATAGACGAATTTCATCAGGTTAGTTCAGGCTTGCCTACTTTATATTCCTCAGGCCATAGAAGGGGGGATTTAAATAATAGATAAACAGCACTTGAAGTAACTGAAGTGGCCTACGAGTAAGCTACATCTTCCATCTTTTGACTTAGTGGCAGTGAAGATGAGGTAGGGCAGACTGTGAACCTTTGTATCTCAGGGGACCAACTTCTGTCACAAATATACCCTCCTCCAACATGAGAGGCTAAATATGACACTCGACAAACTGATGGGTGCGTGCTGATCTGGATCAGAACCACTATGAATGAAATGGGAGAAGGCTGTTTCCCTCCATCCCTTAGTCTTATTTCACCACCAAGAAACTTGCTCAATGGGAAGGAGATGTTTTATGCACCCAAGGGAGATGAAAAATGAAAGTCACAACACTTGTCCTGTTTCTACCTCCATGTCTGGAGGTTAAACAGCAGAGATAATCCCTCTCTCTTTCTGGGTTTGGATGACCTCTAATGCCATGCAAACATGGGTGATTAAGATAAGATTAAGATAATCATGTTATGACTGAGATATCATGCAAACCAGGTCTAATAAACTCATCCTGATGCTACAACCTGTCTAAGCAAATCTGCCTGGACTTGAAGCAAATGTCACCAAAATCAGTGTTGAGAGCAGAAATACAATAGTGTGTCCAATACTGCTGTCCTAAGCAGGGACATTTAAACTACAGGTAGTCCTTGTTTAGCGACTGCCTCATTTTGTGACCATTTGCAGTTACAACGGTGATGAAAAAGTAACTTTATGACCAGTCCTCACATTTACAACCTTTGCTAGTCTGTAAAGCAAAGGAAAGCTGAAGTAAGATCATAAGCACAGTTGTGGTTTCACTTAGTGACCACTTCGCTTAACAACTGAGTTGCTGATCCCAATTGTGGTCGCTAAAAGACTACCTGTATGTTTTCACTTACTTCATATTGATTGAACATTTTTATAGAATTTCAAGCATTCCATAAAAAGTAGAAGAGTACAAAACCCTTGGTTTTGTGTCATTTCTTAAAGCCATAAATAATGCTGGCCTTCCATTCCAAGCTCAGACAACAGCTGAGCTCCTAAAGAAGAATTGAAGGAAGAAATTGAGAACTATCATGGCAATTCACAAGAGGTGATAAATTCAACATTAAGAAAGGGGTGATCCTGCTAATGGGTAATAGGAATGCCAAAACTGGAGAAACAGAAAAACCTGGAATCACAAATGATTTGGATTAGGTAAATGCTACAATACAGGAGACCAGCAGAGTTTTCTGAAGAGAAGTTTTTGTTTACTGACAACACTTGCTTCAAAAAACACAAACAAGGTTCTTTACATTGGCATCACTGAATGGATAATATGGGAATTAAACTACACAATAAGAAACAGGAGATGGAGAAATGTGATCCAGTCAGCTATGACATTTCCAGGTGTGATTGTGGAACAGACCATGAATTACTGATGTCAAATATATAGATTAAAGTTTAAAAAATAAAGAAAGTTAAGTCTGCCAACATATTACCCGGAGGACATATAGTTGGAATGGAGCTACCAGATCTGGGCTGCAAAAATTCGTATGACCACTGTCCAACCTTAAAAAAAAAAACCCTAATTCTTTGTTGCTTATTTATTGGTTGTCAGGATTTTTACAACCCAGATTTTCTAGTCCTGGTCAAAATAAATGATCAGTGCAAGGAACTGATTTAGTATGCCAAACCTAAGTGAAAGTAAACCTAAGAAGTTGTGCAAAGAGATAAAAGACACTGTGAAAACCAAAGTAGAAAAAAAATGCCAAACTGTCAGAGAAGAAGTTCCAAGTAGCTTTCAGAACGAGCTTCGTGACATCTAGGAGAAATCAGATTAAAGCCTTGAGCAATGAAGGACCAATGATGACAGAACACAGACTTTTAACATAAACAAGAAATGCCAAGAAAAGATACCTCAGTCAAGAATGTAAACAGAGGATTATAAAATATGAAAGAAAAATTAGACATCTTCTTAAAATCAGAGAAATAACACACAAACACACAAATTACAGCTAAGGTAGGAATACTCAAGAGTAGTCACAGAACAGAACAGAACAGAACAGAACAGAACAGAACAGAACAGAACAGAGGCAAATGTGGTTAATGGAAGATGAAAAGCCTATACTGAATCCTTTATAAATTGAATGACAGAAATCTTGGTAGAGGGAGAATATATTCAGAACCCATTCCACTAGAAAGTAAGGTACAACAGACAATGGACTACCTGTCAAATAGAAAGGACTACGCACAGATGAAATACTAACTGAACAGTTCAAAGCTGTTGGTAAAGACATACTGTAGTTGAAGTGCTAAAAGCTCTGTGTCCACAAATATGGAACAAGACTATGAGGCCTAAAAAACGGAAAAGGTAACTGAATGTTCCTAAATCAAAGAAGGGAGATGACAAGAAAATGCACCATCACTGGATTTGTTCATCACCTAAGCTATGTTTTGCCTCAAGTTCTTACAAAGAAGAATGCAGCTGTACAATGAGAAAGAAATGCCAAATGAACAGGCAGCTTTCAGAAAATGCAGAGCGATACAAGTTCAGATAGCTAACGTGATGGCAACATAACAAAAGAAAAAGGGAAGTTGCTTTAGCTTCAAACTATTAGTGTTTTGACCTCCAGTTTTGATTCGAATTGTCATCTCCTCCATTTATATGAATGAGACGAAACTGGAATCAAATTTTGAGATATAAAGATAATACCACTTTAATAGCCAAAAGTAAAAAAGACTTAGAACAGCTTATAATGAAAATAAAAATAGTGAACATTTCAGATTAATGATAAATATTGAGGAAAAGATAATATCAAACTGTTTAGTGAACTTAATATCCAATCATGAAAATACAAAGGTGGTAGTTTTGTTTTCTTGGACACAAGAATAGATAAAGATGGATAGCTGGCTGGAAAAGTAAAGATGAGATTAATCCTTAGGCAATGACAGACAAGACAAGGAACGAAAAGGACATTTTAATGACAGCAAAAATCGTAATAGTTAATGCAATAGTTTTTCCAAAGGTAATATAAAACTGTAAAAGCAGGATTCTGAATAAATGAAAGAAGGAGAGATACCTTCAAATTATGGATTCAGAGGGCAGATTGTTACCCAGTGTTTCATGGACTACAAAAAGAACCAGGTAGTCAGTCCTGTACCAAAGAAAGATTGACTTCTCTGTGAGCCAATAGAAATTCACATACTTTGGGCATGTGATGTGAGGGGATGAGGAAAAACTACGCCTGGCAACACTGAGGGAAATAAAAGGGGAAAATAATGGATAAGGTGCATGAACAGGCTCAAAAAGATTATAGGAATGTCCTTGGAAGACTTATAACACTGCATTTGTCCAGTCTGTTGAAGTTGAATCTGCACTTAACATAAAGTTGCAACTTTTGATCAAGTAAATGTTTAATTAATAGACCTTTTAATTAACTGGATCAAGTTGATTTTAATAGAAGCAAAAATAACTGTAGATGGCAGATACCATCTTAAGAAAAGCATTCCTCCTTCAATCCCACACAAATGGTACCTCTGCTGAAACAGCAACTGCTGAGGCACAAATATGCAGCACCCAAAAAGGAAAAAAAATGTGTTTTACTTCTAAACTATTTGGGTGGAAATGCAAATGCAGAGAGATTTAATCACAGAAAAGTCACTGGTTAACTAAGACTTCTTTAATGTACTGACAACCGTACATATAAAATGTAATTGTCTGTTGGGAAAAGATGAGGACATTTAAGGGGCTTGGATGACATTAGAATCGTTTTGAAAATGGGCAGTGATTTAATTTTGTTACCTACCTAAACCCCTGCAACCTCTTCTCCAGTTTCCCCATGGCCATCATAAGGATTGCTATTTAATATTAAGACTTAATGCCTGGGTTTACTTGCTGCTTCTTATCCACACCCCCTCCTTGTGCACTATGCCTTGTAGAGTATAAATCTGCAGACCAAGACTGCTTGTTTTGACTGTTATGCCAGATACTCTGGGATATTTTTGGCTGAAGAGCATGGTAAAAATGCATTAAGTAAATTTAGAATAAATTTCTGAAGGGCATATATGGTAAGCCCTCAATTTACCAGACCTCAGTTTAGCAGCCTTCAGATGCGATAGGCAAAATCCCAATAATGGACTGAATGGACGTCCTCCCCGCATTAATCTGGTAAATACAGATTTATTTTATTGATATAACATGACTATATGTTTCAAATACTTGTTCACTGAGAAAAAATCCATATATGCTACAGATTATATGTATATATGATGTTTGTGAGTGAGTGAATAGGTGTACATTTTGAATCTGAACCCCAAGAATAAGAAGGTTGTATAATGCAGCATCAGAAAGCATTTTGGAAGAAGTTATATGAAGCTTTCACTCCTTCCCAGGCACTCCAGCAATACAAAGCAAATAGTTGCTCTGATGGTTTCTTCTAATGCAATTAAAATGTGAAGCCAAGTTTCAAGGGGCTCTGGAGAGGCAATATTAAATGCATCAGTGGTTCATTTCACTTCTCAAGCATACTTTAAAAACAACAGGACGTATCTTCCTTTCAAAATAGTTCAATCCAGGCCCAGAGTCAGGCTGTAATTCTACACACAAATAATTGGGAGTACGTTTCATTGAATTGAATTCAAGGGCACTTCATTCCAAGTGATCAAGTGTGCTGTTCATTCAGTGAAATCTCCCATTTGCCAATGGCTTGCAGGAGTAATTATTATTAAGAAAACTGGGAGGAGGGAATAGGATCTCCTCAGGCTTTTTTAAATTGGACATCCCTTAAAACTATATATCTATCACTGCAAAATCTTCCAAGTAAGATTTTTGTTAGGCTTTTGGTTCTCATTCTCTTATTGTCTCAAGATGCTTTGACATCCTCTGCATCAGGGCAAATTGTATGTATATGTATATGTATATGTATATGTATATGTATATGTATATGTATATGTATATGTATATGTATATGTATATGTATATGTATATGTATATGTATATGTATATGCATAATATGTGTATGTATGTGTCTGTGTGTTTAATTTTAACTGGAAATAAATTGTTGGGATACTTAGTTGGACTGCAACAATCTATAAGAATAGTAAGTAAACAAACAAGGCAAGATAAAGGCATTCTTGTGCAAAATGAGAAGATGCTCGAGAACCCCTGTACTATCAGGGATATACTCTAAGTTTGCATAAGGAACAGGGGCTACAATGTGCAATTCCAGGTTGACAGGATTGCTGAACCAACCCAATAATTGACTAATCAGAACCAGAAAAAAGCTTCTTTGCAGGTCAAGTTGAGGAAATCTCTACAGAAAAAGACCAAGTTTCATTCGTTCAGTTTGTTTATATCTGTTGACCTGTCTCCATGTTACACAAAGCCCTGGGTTTGCTGACCACAGTTTGTTGACTCAGCTATAATTGGCTGTTTGAGTCCATCAGGCTAAGCCATGAATCCTCCTTTTAAACCACAATGGCTAGTTTTGCAAAACACACAAAACCAAGTAAACCACAATGCAGCTTAGCATGATGTGTGTGACTCCACAGTATTGCTTCTTCCTCTGCTTCAGCTACTACCTCAAGGTACATCCCAAATCTAGCTTTGTGCATGAATAAGATGTATTTATTTAATTATGTTAAATTTATATCCCATCTTTCCTCTAAGAACTCAAGGCAGCATACATAGCATACTGCCTCCTCCAATTTTTCCCCATAACAACAATCCTGTGTGTTAAAGAATATTCTGACCCAACGTCACTTCCATAGCTGAAAATGAACCTGCATCTCCCTGGTCCTAGTTCAATGGTTTAACCACTACACTATACTGATTCAATAATCAGCAAAATTTGATCCCAACTAGTGCTGCAACAAAGCCCCAGTCTGGCAGAATTCAAACTTCAGATAAGCTTGTTTCATTTAATATTTAATTTGGAGAAAACGATAACAAAGAAATGTGTGACATATTAAATACTGTCAATATCTTTCAAATATTGCTATAGAGAGCTAATCTAATTTTGTGGTTAAACGGATAGACCAGACACTTGGGTTTAAATCTCCATGCAGACATAGCTATCACTATGGACTAGATCAGCGTTTTTCAAACTTGGCAACTTAAAAGATGTGTGGACTGGCTGGGGAATTCTGGGAGTTGAGTCCACACATCTTAAAGTTGCCAAGTTTGAAAAACACTGGACTAGATGGATGATACAACCTAACATATTATACAGGAACATTGTGAAATAAAATGAGAAAGGAACCATCTGCTCTAACATATTTGGATGATTAATTTTTTCATAAATTGATTACAGCATGGACACTCCAAGCAAATCTTTTGTTCACAGTGCTGAATTAGAAACATTTTAAGATTTATAAGCATCCCTACCTATCAAAGTACACATTGTACCACATATGCAAAACTCCATTTGGAATGATGTTCACAGATCCGTGAGAGAAGGTAGAAAGAAAAGCATCACAGAAATCCAGTGCACATTACAAATGTCACCAACTGGTGTCCTCCAAACGTGCTGGGCTACAATCCCCACCACCCCCATGTTCACTGTGGATGATGGATATTGCAGCCAAATACATTTGGAGAGCATTAGCCTGTATTGTTTTGTACATTAATAATGCTCCAAGACATGATTGTTCGTTCCATTCATTTACTAACCAAACAGTTGTTCATCTTACCAGACCAGTAGGAGCAGAGAAAGGGGAGGGAGCCAAGAGCCTTGTTCTTCCCTCCAAGTCTCTTTCTTATCTCCTCTGCCACTATTTATTTTGCTTCTTTGCTGTGCAAATAACCAACCACCTTCCAGAGGGGCTCAACCCAGCTCTTTTATGCCCCGCAGTCATGACTATGCCTTTTAAAGGGAAAATTGATTCTTTGGAATGCTGTGCGCGCACATACTTATCTGAGCCCTACAGCCCACACCTGTTGAACAGGTAAACCAGATCCTCAGCAATGGGCCTCAGCGACGACATTCCAGCTTGGCAAGCTATTACTCTCTAATTGCTACCTGTCAAACAGGTAACCTAAGCTTTTGAACCAAGTCCAAACAAGTGCATGTTCCCACGAAATCCTAAACTTCTTGACCTTTGACCCCAGCACAGGGTTACAAATAATTTTAAGCAGGGGAGGTTGGAATATATGAAGGCACTCCCAAATGGTCACCAAATACTTCCCTTCTACTTGCAGCCCAAACAAGCTGGCCAACACCCATATTTAAGGGACACCGGGCTCCAGCAGTATGCCCGAACGGCACAGCTGTTCCCTAAATGCAACCCTGAAATGCTTCATCTGCATAGCAGCTGGAATTATCGACAAGTTGCCTTCTGCTTGACTCCCTGGTGCTGCAGTGAGAATCTGTCAAGTTTCCCGTGGAGGAACAAGTCCCCAAAGCAGTACTTGGGAAAGGTAGAACAGGCACTTCTTGTTCTTTTCTTCCTTCCAGTTCAGGCTTGCCCAGCACAAAGTAGCAAGGCACAGTCTGCACTTGCTTTAAATAAATGCACCTCCAAACAGAGGCTTATGCAACAGCTGCGCTATTGGGCAACTAACTTACTTTCTGTGCCTTTTCCACAGTAAAAATGAATATCAGAAAACTGCATTTACCCCCATCGTGGCACCTCGTAATTATGGGAACAGGGTGGCATTCCACCCATAAGACATTTTGTAGATAAATCCAAGGGCTTGAGAGATGTTGAAAAGGGGCAAACGCTCTTTTGCTACATCAAAGAAGCACCTCCCCCTAATACAAGCCAGAGGTGCGCATCATTTGGTAACACATAAATAATGGTTCATGTTTAATTTGTTTAATTATTTGGTTCAAATAAATAAAGTTCATGTTTAATTTCTTATGAAGTGAATGCCAAGAGTAACAAATGGTTACTAATTCTGATACCTCATTTGTGTCTTATCAGAGCAGGGTTTCTCAACCTTGCCAACTTTAAGATGTGTGGACTTTAGCTCCCAGAATTCCCCAGCCAGCCTTCAAATTCTTCTGGAAGTCCAGGACCGAAGGGGCCTGCCTCACCTCTGGGGGCAGAATGTTCCAAAGGGCAGGCACCACTGCAGAGAAGGCCCACCTCCTAGACCCCGCCAAGTGGAATTCCCTGACGTCCGTAGCATGCCCTCTCTGCATGACCGGGTGGGACAGGCCGATGTCATGGGGATGAGACGGTCCCTCAGGTAGCCTGGCCCCATGCCATGTAGGGCTTTTAAGGTCATAACCAACACCTTGAATTGGACTCGAAAGCAAACTGGCACCCAGTGCAACTTGCACAGCAGTGGTGTCCCATGTGCCCATCTTTGGGCACCAATAACTGCCTGCACAGCCACATTCTGGACCAGCTGAAGCTTCCGGATACTCTTCAAGGGTAGCCCCATGTACAGTGCATTGTAGTAGTCTATATGGGAGATGACCAGGGCATGAGTGACTGTTCAGAGGGCATCTCAATCCAGGAAAGGGTGTAACTGGAGCACAACACGAAGTTGCGCAAAGGCCCTTCTGGCCACAACTGCCACCTGCTCTTTGAGCAGGAGCCGAGAGTCCAGAAGGACCCCCAAATTCCGTACTGGATCTGAATGGGGCACTGCAACCCATTTGCAAGCAAACATATGAAATATGGTTGATCCTATCTGTAATTAATTCAGGATCCACATCTTCCTTCCTTCCTTCCTTCCTTAAATGTCTGTTTGATCAGCTATAAATATGATTTAAAACACATGTAGGCTGAAATCATACAATAAGTTACAATTTGATGATAAAAAGGAGATCTTAGAAAGTCCTTTGGTAGGTTCTATTTTACCCCAGTGCAAGATTAATAATCAGATACAGGGCACCAAATGCTAATACAATTATAGCTACTGAGGTATCTACTATAACTTTTCTTTCCATTTTACAGATTGTACAGATTTTATTTTAAATTAAGAGCACTTTGTACCTTTTTAGACCACCTTTGCTAACACAGCAATAGCCAATAGGGATGGAATTACAACCAAGCAAGTGTCTGGGTCTTCTAACGGTAGACAAGACTATATCTATTTCTTCCTTCATCCATGATTGCTTATGCTGGTACTAGCAACACTGTGAGAAGTTTATATTAGTTGTTTACGAGAATTATATTTATCCAACAGATCTAAGGGCAGTGCAGATAATCAGATTATGCTGCCTTCAACTAATCATAAATTCAGCTAAATCAGTAACATTTATGTAAGATCATTCTACTGTATATGTCATGAGTAAGGATGGCGAGCAGGGGGCTCCCATCCAGACTGTCAAGCGCATGCGTAGCACTGAGGAATTGTTCAGCCATTCAAAGAGACACAGATTGGGACCGCCTTAACCCTTGGGGGTTATATGTCTGGGTTTTTCCCACGCTTCTTCAGTTTGTTAGGATTCCTGTTAAGTACTAGCAATAAATATTAGAGACCAGTTCATTGTCTCAGTGTGTTTCCTGGTTGTTAGGACAGTATATCAGCTTACATGAGAATATGGAAATTTAGGTAATGTTATATGAACAGAGTTGTTTATCATACTTCTGATTTCTGATTATGTCAGTGAAATTCCAGAATCAGGCTTGGTTTAAAACAGAAGCTGGGCATGTGAAGATTATCTGTCTGTGTTGGGTCTCAGTGGCTAATGCTTCTGTAAGGTTTATCAGCCCCTATGAGTTCAGGCATGGAAACTTGCTTATGTTCCCTGATACACTGTGTACATACGGGCTGTTGAAATGTGACAATGACCAGGAAGGGCAAATTTGCAGGTTTTTATTTTTATTTATTTATTTGCAACCCCATTAGTACTTTTAAATAGTGCTTCACTCTTATTTGCATGCATGTAGGAGAAGAAAAAACCATGTGACAGCAATAAGGTATTTCTACTACTGCTGTGAGTTCCCCATGGTTTCAAAGCTGTGAAATGCCTCTGTAAGCTTTCAGCACCATGTCTACTTACAGAGTTGATTGTTTTGTGAGTTGGGTACTTTTAATTTCCCCCTATAGTTTTCTGCTGCAAAATGCATTTAATTGTTGTTAGCAACTGTAATATTTAATTAATAGTTAATAGTTAATCACATGGGTCTCTCCAAATGTGCTAAGCTTGATTTAGGTGGGGCCTGGGAGGGGTGCAGTCAATTGTCAGCTCCTAATTAGTGACTAATCCTGCAGAGTGATATTCCCACACATCATCAAGACATCACTAGGTGACTTTCCCAATTAGCATCCCAACATCAAAATAACTGAACAGTATGAATTTTCTTACCCAGGTTTCTGGCCAGTGGAGATTAACTGTAGTAATCAATTGGGCTACATATGCAAATCAATTGTGTAGAAGTTTGTTGACACAAGCTAAAACAACCATAACCACAGGAAGAAGTTAGAAACATTTATCTTCAACCGGGAAGGATGTGTTGAAAATTCCAGAGTCTTAAACTGTGCTAATAAATTGCAACTTCCTATAAAAACTATTAAGGAAATCTGGAATACCCTTCCTCAACCAGACAGATTCCAGGTGTTTGGTGGGAATTTGGGGAACTGTTGTTGTAACGCACCTATGGAGGACACCTACTTGGAAAGGATGGTATCCAGCAAAATTTCCTTTTGGGTAGGATTGTTCCCAGAGGTCTTCCCCATCATGGAAGTGGAATGCTGAGACACTTGGAAGGCTCTGAAAGGAAGCCTGGACTGAAAGGGAGACTGGACGGGCCTATTAAGTAACATGTTCAGAAGTAACATGCTTCTGAATCACAGTTTTTATGGGCAACAGCAGAGAGGGTTCTTGCCTTGTTGCTCCCTAGACAGGTTTTCCAGAGACATCTCCTTGGCCACTTCAGAAAGGACTCAGACCTGGAGGTGTCTTTGCTTTCCTTTCCTTTTTAAAAGTTTAAAAAAAACATAGGAAACAAAGGTACATCCAATTTTGAGTCCTCCACTAATTCCCTAGATTCTTTGGGGAAAATCTAGGGCAGTTATGGCAGTATAAAAGCTGAAATGAGACAATCAGTTAAATCAGTGACTATCTGTGCTCTAATTAAGTCTCTCTATCCCTGTTTGCCAACATTTCCTCTGATTTGGGGCATGCATTCTGTCTCTGCTACAGTATTTGCAACCATCAGTTATTAGGTCTGCAAGCTCCAGATGCCTTGAAAGCAAATACAAATCCTTTGGCTACTAACTACTCCCCATTGTTTATCTGTTTGTTACTCTGCTCAGATTATGGGGGAAATTTTCAGGGAAAGTAGGAGATGAAGAGGAACTGGTTATTCTAGTTAAAAGTTAGGCCGGTAATGGCAAAGCCATATGATTTAAGGAACAATCAAATGGGTGATCCCTCATCATTCCCATATGAAAATTATCAATAAAAGCTAGAGGTGCACAGGAGGACTGGGTGTATTTTAATTTTTTTTTCTTTATGCCATTTCTAACAAACCTAACTGCACAGTACAGAAGTTAATTTCTCAGACTGACTTCTGGGATTATGTTTTATTGATACAAAGCTAACTAAAATAGATCAAGACAGAAAATATCAATTCATTCACTCAGTCTTCAAAGAGAGCCAGTTTAGTCTAGTGGTTAAGGCAACGGGATAGAAACCAGGAGACTGGGAGTTCTAGTCCTGCCTTAGGCATGAAAGCTGGCTGGGTGACTTTGGGCCAGTCTCTCTCTCTCAGCCCAACTCACCTCACAGGGTTGTTGTTGTGGGGAAAACAGGAGGAGGAAGGAATATTAGGTATGTTTGCCGCCTTGAGTTATTTATAAAAATAATAAAGGTAGGATAGAAAATAAATAAAAATAAATAAATAAACTGGATGGTAGATCTCAGCTTCTTATTCTTATTCTGACCTTGAGTTATCTTATTCTGCTATATATTATTCAAAGGATATTAGAGGCAATATAAATCTACTTTGCATTTTCATAATTTGTACAGCTGAAAGTTTTACCTTGATAGTAAATCAATTTTCTTTGGGAGAAAATGATTTCATAACGTGTGTACCTTCCACAAAGGGCAATAGGAAAAATAAAGGAAGAAAAATCCAGTGTCTCTGGGTGGCACCCAGGATCAATGTTATGTAAACAGTGAGGTAGTTCATACAAAGAAATTCCAAGAACAGCCAACTACAGTCTATACTATACTAGAAACAAATATGCACATTTCTTCCTCTGTATGTACCATGTAGACATAGAGTGCTCTTAGGGTGCAACAGAAAATACTGCAACATTTGCCTCAGTTAATGATAACTTTTGCTAAGAATCTAAGAATATAAACAGTTCGTTTTAGCTCAAGCAACAAGTATTACACAGTCTACCTATCCTGATTAGCAAGGTCCCCATGTTCCTACTCTGTGGTCTTATCTACATCATCTGTCCCCACTGAGCTTCATTTCCCATTTAAAAACCATCCAACCAGCTTATCTTTCCACATGGCTGAAACAATATTAAACAGGGGGCCAGAGGTACTTTGGCTTTTGAACTGAGCCAGTGTCAGGCTGTTGCAAACTGCAGTCAAAAAGCAATTTCTGATTTAGCATTTTTAGTGCTATCTTCAGTTTTTACCCTGAATTTCACTGGGTCTGAGAATCCTTCTTTAATCTTGTTTATATGGATTTTTCCCCCCATCAGAAGAGATTTTTCTAAGAAAAGGCAAATCAAAATCTCATAATTCATGTTGCCTATTCAGAAATCTTTTATCACTTCAAAACTGGGATGAAACTACAGGTAAAGCCTATTTTTTCATATATGTGTTCCTCTAATATCTCCTTGAATTCATAGTAATACCAAACCAGGAAACAAACAGCAGTTCAGGTCAAGAGAGCTATTTGACAGGTGACCAGTTTTTGAAAGTGGCTAACATGGAAGGCTTAACCAACTCCAAATAATTATTCTGAATATGAGGTGGAAAGATTCAGCAATACCTATAATGGAGGAATGGTTTGTGAAGATGATAGAACTTGCTGAGATGGCCAAATTGACTCCTTTGATCAGAGAAAAGACAGTATCTATTTACTGATGACTGGAAACCCCTTATGGACTTTTTGAGTAAAACAGAAAAAGATGAACTTATGATTTATGTTGATCATTAGACAGGATAGATTATAGAAAGAAGAGAGTCATAATGTAACTTTAGAGAAAGAGGTAAATTTATAATTGTACTTATAACTGCTGTAAAGAAGATCAGATGCCACTTCTTTGTAACTTTTCTTTTTCTTTTTTCTTTCTTGCACTTTTAGCTTTCTTTTTTATTTCTTTTTCTTTTTCTTACTTTATATTACTTTTTATTAGTTTTTATCTTCATTTTTAAAACTTTTAATAAAATTATTTAAAAAAATGAATGGTGAAAGGTGAAAGGTCCCCTGTGCAAGCACCGAGTCATGTCTGACCCTTTTGGGGGGACGCCACTTTGGTAATGTTTTCTTGGCAGACTATAGCAAGGTGGTTTGCCATTGCCTTCCCCAGTCGTCACCTTCCCCAGCACGCTGGCTACTCATTTTACAGACCTTGGAAGGATGGAAGGCTGAGTCAACCTGAGCCGGCTACCCAAGAATCCAGCTTCCGCTGGCATCAAACTCAGGTTGTGGGTAGAATTTCGGTTGCAATACTGCCGCCTATGACTCGGCACCACACGAGGCTTAAAAAAATGAATACGAAGTAGAAATCTATCCCCATTCCCTTAGCTACTTAGCAAGAGAGGAAGGTTAAAAATAACAGAAAATATCCAAACCAACCATGATGCTTTGGTGTCCATCTAGACATAATGTAATCAAGACTTGCTATTATTTAGTTACCACATAATAGATTAAATTCATCTCTGAGAGCCTTCATTCCAGAAATAGGACTGAATGTGTCTGTCAACATACCCTTTCTCTGGCCAGACAAAATAATGTTAAAGCCAAGTTTTTAAGAAATATAGCATGCCTCATATTAGAAAAATTAGGCTGCATCACTAGGCATATTGTGTGTGCCATCTAGCTCCAACACATCTTGTTGCAAAGGTGGGTGAATGTTACCCATACAATTTGCAGTGGTGTCTTATGATCCTACAGACATGGTCAGATTGTTAAAATCAACATCTTCTACAACTTTACACATTCATGCACAACAACATGAGATGGAATTTGAATTAAATAAATGAAGATAAGACCTTTTCCTGGATACTGCAAAAAGGGGGGGGGGAGAGCAGAAATACAGTACTTAACTACATCTATAAGAACAGATGCTTCACTGATACTATAAAAATGTGCAGTTTTTCTACTTTGAAATGCAAGTAGTGGCAAAATAGTATTCTGAGTTCATAACATTGGTTTCATAAGTTCTTTTATTAAGCTACCATTGATTTTCCATTTGACAACAAGGAAACTAATCTGCAAGGGCAGTCAACGGACTTGTGGCTGATTAGGGTGCAATCACAAAATAATGCAACCAGCCACTGAAGCAGCCCTGAGAGCTGCCTTTCTTCACAATCCCCGAGTTTGTGATTAAATTAGGAATATTTTCTGAGTATAGAATATGCTCTTATTTCTGGCCCCATCCCAGCTTCAAAGCTACAAGGGCAGAAGCCCCGCTACCTATTATATTCATGGTTAGAACAGCCCCAAGTGATTTTCCTGGGCATTACAAATTAGTTCTTTGTAGTTCAATCATCAACAAAACAGAGGTGGTCATCATTCAAACTTCTCTGGAAGCCAATAATTGACACTGAATTGCAGGTAGGGGAACAAGCTGGCTGATAGAAGAGAGACAGGTCACATCATCCTTTCGTTTATGCCCAACATGGAAATAAAGTGGGCTGCCCCAGAAGGGAAACACCATCCACTATGCCCAACACAGAAATGGCATAGCTGCTACAAATGGAACACAACTCATTGGTCTCCATTGTTGCCACCCAGTGTCTTCATACAATTTTTGCAGGCTACTAACTTTTGTGGGCTTATTTACATGGCTGGAGCAGAGAAAAACACTCACATGCTTCCCCCACTTAGCTGTTGATAAGTTTTGGAACTACAGAAATAAAGGCAAAACTATTACTCCCATTCATTTCTCTTCAATATGCAAACTATTGTTTAACAAATATAACAAAACATATCTTTAGAATGTCTGTAAGCCACAACCACATCAAACTAGTTTATTATTTTTTAAATTAAATCTAGTGGTTTTTTACAAACCATGTAAGAAAACCTAGGTTTTTTTGAAAAAGAAGCAAAGGTGCAGGGAAAATTGCGGCAAGTGTAAATAACCCTGCTTCCTCTGTTTACTTTCTGAACAGGAATAAGGAAGTTAAGTTCTTCAACACAGTCACAGTTTATTTACAAAGCCATCTCAAGAGAAAAAAACCCACACAGCAACTTGAAGCATTCAGCCCACAAATACACTGCATACTACTGAGCACCATTTAGAATCATCTAAGTTTTCCTCAAAGCATCATTAAAAATAGTCTTCTTCAAATTGAGCTCAACCCCAAGTGACTTCATGGACACAGTCATGCAGTTTTCTTGGCAACACAATGGAAATGGCTTGCCATGGTCTACTTCAAGAATGTTTCTTGACTTTCAAGGCTGGCCCACAACTTTGTTATTCCCTGGTAGTCTCCCATCCAAGTATGAACCAGTGGTACCCCAGACAAAGTTAGCCAGGTGCTGCTGCCACCTGCTGAGGCTCAACGTCTCAAGGGATAGATAAGTTCCTCTATAATGAGATGCAATACAGGACACAAGAAGCGTTCATAAGATTTAACATAGCACTGTAACTAAACAGCTCATTCAGGTTTGAAGAAACACCTGTTACAAATTCACTAGGTTACCCTAGTTTTGGAATGCCCAGTATGACACTCTATGGTGCTGATACACCTTTAGTTACCACTCTTGGTGCCTGCTGGGTTCACCTACCCCAACTTACCTTTTCACATAAAAAAAAGTCCAATAACTTTACAAATTAAAAAGAAGGTAGGCTGCAAATCTAAGTTCTGGCCACCGTCATCAATTATATTCTCAGGAATGTTTTGGATCCCATTAGCTTTCTTAGAAAATAAAATAAAAGATAGGCAGCCACAGCCTAGATCTTTGTTTAGAAATGTGGCCATTTGCCCAGAAAAAAAAGGACAAAATTATGCAGGGAAAATAGAGAATGTCCTACAGGAGAGGGGGCTAGAGATGATGCCTGGTAGCATTCTGTTAAATCAGTGCTAGTTATGTCCCCATGCTAATCATTTTGTGAACCAACAAGCCCCTTTCATTTTGTAAAAGTACCCATAACAGAACACCCATAGTTCTCTCAATTCTCCATTTGCAATATAAGGGTAATAATTTCCTTCTACTTACAGATTCTTTTTAGGAATTACAAGATAACACACACAAAGTAATCTGAACATTCAGCATTAGTGATTACTATTATATCAGCTAGTTAGGGCAAAATCTGATACCCTACTTTGAAAATTCACTATTATCTTTTGGCTATATTTAAGCCAACTATTGTTCAGTTCTGGTTATTTTATCTAAAAAAATTGTTGCAGAGTGGAAAAAGTACAGCTTACAACTCATACATCAGAGGATATCATAGCAGCTGTAGTTGAAAATACTTAGAGGGCACTAGGTTGGGAAAGCTAGGCTAAAGACTGGAGTTTTTTGGATTAGGAAAAATATTATTTAGGAAGGAGGGCATAATAGAGGTTTAAAGAATTATGCAGCTTACAGAAAATGCATACAGACATGACCTTTTTCATCTCGTATGATAATAGAACTTCAGATCATCCAATGAAATTGATTAGCAATAGATCTGGGATAAAGAAAAAGAAAGTACTCTTTATATATCTAACAATTTATGTGATGACAATTCTCAGTATACAGGACATACAGTATACTAGTACTGAGAGGTTAAGTGAGCTCCTAATTCAGAGGCACTAATACTAATTCATTATACTTATGTTCTGTCTTTGCTCCAGAGCATGCATAGCTTCTTCCAGAGCATGCAGTTTCTTCCTCACTTTTAATCTTACAAAAATCACTTTAGAAAGATTGATTCTGGAAAGCAAGAGGCTGGAGTAGTTAATGTTTACTCTTACTCAGTAAATTTTTCTTTTCTTATGCTGATGCCACACTCTAAACAGGCTAAATCTCCAGACTGGAGAAGATCAACGAGCACCATATCTATACTATCTCTGGCATTGTTATTTACTTTTTCTACAGGCGCTTCTTGCACTTCTAGCTATTTCTAATACTACTATGATGTCCTTTTCTAACAGACTTACATGATAAAGTAAGTTTTATAGCAACTGAAGCATTCCCTTTGGATGGGAAACATGATCTTAAATACTCAACGAGCCATAAAGATTTACTTACTCGGTAGCTTTAGGCAAGTGATTATGTCTTTCTCTCTAATCTACAATAGTAATGCCTGGGCTCCTTGAAAGAAGGGCAGGATAGGAATGTAAGCCCCCTGCTCCAGTTCAGATAATCATAAAATACATCACTGATGAAGGTGCTTGTGCCTTAAAATGTTTATAGTTAATATATCGCTCTTTCATTTATTTACATTGCAATTGTTTTTATGGTTTTGTTAGTGCTAATCAGCAGACCAAAGTACAACTAAAATTTCCTTTATTTCAACAGAAGAGACTCTTCATTACTGAAGATTATTAGATAACCTGAAATTTCAGAAATATTGATGAAGCAATTACACACACGCACACACATATATAAGCTCAAAGTACAGATATCTAGCATGAAATGTTTATTAGTGTGCCAGGAGAGGCTAGCATACCTAATCCATCAGTCTAACCTCTTTACAGAAAAGGGCAACATTTTAATTACATCAATGGAGAGTATTTTTGTTGTGGTGTTTTACTCATGGAAAGTTACGAAAAAAAGTACTGTTCTTGTACTGTATCTGGCCTTATGGCTATAATAAACAATTTGATGATATTGTTCTTATAATTGCAAGCACAAGGATCCGCAATATCCACATACATGAAGCTCTGGAGAATTCTTTGAAGTGTTAACTGCTGAAATGAGCCTCAAGAATAGGCCCAAAAGTATAACTGGTTTGGTTCAATTATGTTTGTTTAAAATATGGCTATATCTGGTGTAGAATAATCAGTCCCAATTTAAATATTTTAAATATTTATTTTCTTGATCTATAGGCTCAAAGAATAATCTGCACTGAAGGCATTCTGGACTGTCTGCACAGATAATTATGGTACTGAGAAGAGAATTGAATCTAATTCCAAACAGCCTCTACATGTCAAATTTAACCAGTATTGCCTTTGGGGAACACAGTGCTAACAACTGACCATATCAATGACTGATTTTTTTGCCTCCAGTTTCTGTCAACAGTTGCTTATAATAGGCAAAGTTAACAATTTACCACAACAGTATTGTTTAAAGCTAACACACAGCAGTGTTAACTGCTGATGCTGTTGCTTTGAGAAGTAATCCAGGATAACTCGTGTTTGAACAGGCAAGACCTAGTGCCAGGGGATACCAAAGAGCATTCATAAGGCATACTTTAGATCAGTGTTTCTCAACCTTGGCATCCTTAAGACTTCAACTCCCAGAATGCCGCAGCCAGCCATGTTGTCCACACATCTTAAGCTTGCAAAGGTTGAAAAACACTGATCTAAAGTGTTATTGGGGAATCCAGGCCATTGTTCCTAATATAATATCATGACAAGAAACGAGTCATAGTGGTAATAAGCTGTTTTGGTACTGAATGAAGAACTGTAATGAATTGGGTACATTCCTTTAACACTTCATTGTATTTAGTTAGCCATATGGGGACGATGAGAAACAACAGTGTGAAATAATCCTAAACACATCTGCTAGTAATTTCCTTAATGAACTCACTTCTGCATAAATATTGTTAGACTGGGGCAGAAAGTCAGTAATATATCAAATAATTCTATAAAGATGCTGTGATAGAATCATAAACATAGAGAGACAGGAATTTTGCTGTCCTACCTACAGGTTACCTTGGCACCCTCCAAATGCATTGGGATTGCAGTTCCTGATACTCCCAGACAGGGTAGCCACATGTTGCATTAGCCATACATTCTAAATGACAATGTGCTACACATAAAAAGAATGACCACCATTAAGGCAACCTGAGCCATCACAATCAAGCTTCTATCCTCCGCAATGTGCAAAAATAAACCTTCCTCGACCTACATAGCAGCCCCCTTCAAAACAAATTATATAACAAGATGATTGCTAAGTTTCGAGATACATAAAGGATTAACTGTAAGTGCTACCTGTTGCAAAATTAGTAGCTGGCTTTGTGCATGGTGCTCTTTATTGGAAGCTGGCACAAGAGCCTTCAATGACATACTGATAGATAAGCACAAACATATGTAGCCTCCCCTTGGTTAAGAGAACGGGTTGTTCAAACATCTTTCTTCCCATTGTACTTGTTAGCAGCACTGCTTTGATACAAATACAAGCCATTAGCATCTTCATCCCATAGATTTGTTTTAGCTGCTTCCATAACACATAATTTTAGGTACCTGTAATTATAATTTGTAACCTTCATTAAACCCTATTTGAATACCTGATGTTTTTGGTCCCTAAGCAGCAAGCCCAAGCAATACTATTATTACATGGGAAAAAAAAATACACACATGGTAAATTGACGAGAAAACAGTCGCCTTTTACCTTGGTTTCTTTTTCTCGCAATAGAATTATAGCTGTTTGAGAAAGGAAGTAGCCAAAGTGAAAGTATGAGAAACACTGAGATTCAAATGGTAATAAAGCATGCAACCTGCTCTTTAGCATCTCCTATTTTTACTGTTTATTCCATTCAAACTGTGCTCAGGCTTACACATTTACTCTAGTTGCTATTGTAAGCATCACACTATTTTATTCTATTTTTTTGGACAAAGGACAAGACCTTGATTTCTCTTAACATTTGGTCTGATTATGTTTTAATTCACAATGGGGCTGGTTCAGTGAGAAATACTGCATTGGACATGGCTTTTTTTAATGTACAATATGATCCAAGATTTGGTTTTTAAGCTAAAATGCAGCTCGTATTCCCACAGTGTATTTAGAATTAGGATATTAATCCCCAATTCAGGGCTGTTATTCTGAACTAGTGCTATTTGGAAAAATGTTTTATTTAAAGCAGCAGAACTTGACTGAAAAACAAAAAAGTGCTGTAAATTTTAATTTGATATACAAAAGCCATCTAATTTAAGATTATGCTGCCCACTGAAAACATCTAAAAGGCTCTCATTCCCTGTGTTTTGGTCCCAGTATCTTATATACTTGTCTCTGAACACCGAGGTTTAATTTAGTGTCCTGAGCAATAGCTGTTGACAGATTTTTCCTCATGAAGTCATCTATTTCCCCTCTTTTTTCCAAAAGCCATGAAACTAGTGATTATCATCCCATTGTGCAGCTGTAAATTCCATTATTACTTTCCAACTACCCCATAAAAGTTAATAGGGCCACAAGAGATTTTTACTGGCCCATCAAATGATGAATATCAGATGGTCATTTGTCACATCAAAAAAGAGAGCTCATTTGCCTAGAATCTTTATCTGTTCTTCTTCACCACAGCTAAGTGGGCGATTTGCTTACGTGAGTATCACTTCCAGAGCGTTAAGAGGGGTTGACTTCCAAATAAGCATACATGAAATAGCAGACTGAATTGCTTACTTCCACACCATTGATTGACAGGGCCCACAGCAAACATGAGATAGTCTCTCCTGGAAAATGGGGGAAACCTTGCGTTTCGTTGGTGGGTCATGATACATTCACAAGCAACAGATTGCTGTCTGTGGAAATACTGGAGGGTAAACAAGTGCAAAGGACTAAACATGATGGATCCATCCAAGGTCTAGGGACTGGATATTGTTTATTATTGTTCATTCCCACTCTTGAACTTACATAAAACACCACTTTTTAAAAAAGCAAAATAGTGGGTATTAATTTTAATTTATCACACACCTTGCAGTGATGAAGTTTAGGCAGGAAGGCAAGAGGATCTAAATACTGCAAACATTACAGCAACCAGGTGGGGAAATACACAATTCATGTTTATTCTCCTTACCCAAGAAGTAGTTTGAAAGTTTTCAGTTGAAGAAAAGAGGGTAGAGGTGGGTTGCGACTGACTTCCTTTTCTCTATCTAGCTCCATCTAGCTAAAGCCCCCCAAGCAAATCCGAACAAACAGATTTACAACAGAGAGAAGTCGCCTTAACTAGCCCGCTTCATGGCCCTCGGCAGGCCTGCAAATCCTGTTGCGGCAGGTCTAAAACACACGGAACTCCAAAACCAAGCAATGAGTGCCCTTTATGTAACAGGTAAAAAAGGTCTTGTGGAAGAAAGGTGGCTTAAGCTGGCCGTTTCTGTCGCCCAACCTCTTGTACAGGTCGATACAGAGGGCGGACAGGTGTCTGGTGCTCTCCCTCTGGACTCCGGGCTGCCTGTCCCTGCCTGTGGCCTGCGAGGGTAGAGGCGGATAGCGGGGTGATTTCGGGACCCGGAAAACAGCTGCAAGTCAAAGGCGAGTTTGCCAGAGCCGCTCCCCGTAACTCCTGCCCCGCTCAAGTCCAGGCAACCCCGCAGCTCCCTTGCTCTGCCCGTCTTCTCCTCCACCCCCACTTGCGGGACGAGCAGCCAGTCTCCTCGCGCGCCCTCGGCCAGGGAGTTCGGCCTCCCGCGGCTTCCTCTGCCAGGCTTCGCCTGCCCCGCTATCCTAGTGTCCCATTCAACTTCTCTCTCTCTCCCCCCCCAATTCCCCGCCCTTCGCCCCGCGCTCCTTCATCCAGTCCGGCTCCGCTTCCCAGAGGTGAGATCGCTCCGAGTTCTAAGCCAGGGCCTTACCTGAGCGCGCCTCTTCCAATGGCTGCTCACCTGAAGGCCCGCTCCACCCAATCAGCTCGCGGCTCGTCCCTCTCGCCTGCTATCCTTTAGTGAAAGAATCCAGCTTCTCTTGGGAAAGTTACCTGTAGGCGCCTTCAGCTTTTGTTGCTTGGCTGCTCGGTGCCCTAAACCGCGGGGGGAGGGAGTGCAGAAGGGAAAGGCCAGCCAGTCTTCTTTCCACATGCGAGGGGCGGGGAGAAGGGGGCTTTACCTGTCCCACTCCTACCTCTGCGGCTGGCTGAGGGAGAAGTAGAGGGGGGAAAGAAAAGCAGAATTACCAGTAGCTCTGGTTCTGCCGTCCCGGGAGCTCGCTCGCTCTCACACGCGAGCGCACACACACACACACCTTTACCTGCACAGACTTGAAAGTCCAGTTTCACCAGAGAGACTGAGGCATCTGGAAAAGGGGAGAGAGTTCATTGGATCAAACATGTCACAAGAGACGGACAAGTAAGTGATCACAGCCAGCTTGCTACTTTTGCTGCTCCTGAACGGATCAACTGGTTGGTTGTGTTTTTTTTTCCTTTAAAGAAAAAAACAAAACAAAACACGATCTCGGTGGTGGACGCACTGCGATTACATTTCCTCCTTTATACAAGGAATACAGGGGTTAAATGGAACCCACAGGAGAGCTATTGAATTCCACCAACTTCCCCCAATCTCTTTTCCACTCTCCCCCTTTTTTTTTAAGTAATTGGCTCTGGACTCTCTGTCCCTTTCCCAAACTTTGGGGAGATCTTTACTTCTGCGCTGTAGAACTGGAGGACCAATGCCTTCATGTCCTTCAGGGCCTAGATATGAAACGCGATTCTTGGCTTTTGTGTGTGAATGCAACAAAAGAGCTTTTATATTGAATCAGAAACGGCCATCTTCTTCCCTTTTTCTTGGCACTTCTGTATGTGTATTTTGGGATAAAAAGATGTAGAAGATGGAGCCCAGGAATCCTTTATTTCAAGCCATGGGGGGTGCGGTGGGGGAGGGCAGGGGCAGGGGGTGGTGGTTAAAAATGCCCTGATTCCAGAATCAGAAAATAACCATATTGTAGAGGACAAAATGGGGGGGGGGAATATGGGGCTCCCCCCTCCAGTGAGAGGAAGTGATTTTAGGTAAAAATATTGTTTCGGTTTTTCACTAGGTTGTTTGTACATGTGGCATAAAATATTCCACTCCATAATGAAAAGTTATGAATTTCATTTCCTTAAACCCCCAAATATGAGCAAAAACAAAATGCACTTTATTAAAGATGTCAAAATTCTCTGAAAAGCTCTAGGTTGTACATTGGGATACCTTGAAATAAGCGATAAAGCCCACCGTTTAAGAATGTTCATAATAAATCAAACAGCATTAACATTTTCTTAAAGTTCTAACACATCAACGCTGAAGGACACTGTAATCCTGGGGATTGTTGTGTGTGCATACGTAACACTCTTAAGTCTACAGTGGCTTCTCTTGTATTCCTTTCCCCACTTCCAAACATGTGCAAGGTAGAAGAGTTAGACAATCTTGGACGGGCTTCATTCCTCCCCCCGCCCCCAGCTCCCTATGACTCCCTCTTCTTTATGGCAGTTGTTACTGGCTCCTTGTGAGCTTCCTGGTAGCTGCAGATCCTACCAGTGCTAAAGGGAGAAGGCCAGTGTCTTTCAGTGGGCTGCCTCTCAAGATCAGGAATATCAGATTGTATCTTGAACTTTTCTTCTGAGCCTGTGCAGCACATTTGCTATGCACAAGAAGATCATCTCTAGTACACAACTCCTGTTGTGGAGTTGCTGTCCTGGGCTGCTGACCTACAGGTGTGGAAAAAGGAAGAACAAAAGAAGAGGGAGGAAGGGGGATAAAAATCAAAGTAACAATTCAGTTCAACAGGGAAAGGGACCTGACAAATTTTTAACGTGAGAAAGCTGGTTGGTAGGAGGGACTGACTCTCTTGAGCAGTGTTTCTCAACCTTGGCAACTTGAAGATGTGTGAACTTCAACTCCCAGAATTCCCCAGCCAGCATGCTGGCTGGGGAATTCTGGGAATTGAACTTCACACATTTTCAAACTGCCAAGGTTGAGAAACACTGCTCTTGAGAGTTGAGAGTGGAATACATCAAGTTCCATAACTAGGAGATAACTCTATTATAGCAGTTGTACATTGGTCTTCTCCCCCACATTCTCTATCTAGGAGGAAGAAATGTATCTGTGCATGGTCATTATAAGAGGGCTAGATCATCCAGAATAACATGGCATATCCATGGATTTTTGTGGAACTTTCATGTGTTTTAAAGAACGATATAAAATATGGTTGAAGTCTATATTTTCCTACTTTTAATGCATAATGATAACTCTCAGTTGATTTGAGATTGTGTGCCAAAGATGGTTCTGTTTTGATAAAACAAGATGAAAAGGTTTAATCCTTTACATCACCTCCTGGAACTTTTGGAAAGTGGTTTTGTTCTATGTAGCACATTATTTATTATAAAAGTTGGTGTGCCCATTAAAGTCTGGTATGAAGGACAATTGTTTAAAAAACAGATTTTGATCAGTATCTGAGATGTTACGCATATGCCTGGGTTGGTCAAAATGCCTTGAAAAGCATAGGCTGTTCTAGTCGTTTGAGTAGAAGTGAAGAAACTGTGTGTTTTTCTTTTCTCTTTGTTTTTTAATGCTTTGTATTTCTGTAGCTAAAGTAGTCAACCAGATTTTGGTTTAATGCCAAAATTAATTTCTGTAATGTTCAGGCTGCATTCCTATGAACTTTTTATTCAATACCATGTCCCCTGAATTCGTTGGACCAATAAATGTGCTTAGGATTATTCTGCAAGACATATGTGATAGGTAAGGTATTCTCATTTATTTCATGCAAGATTTTATACAAAGTTTTTGAAAGAATTATTGTTTTATTTTTTTATGTGCTACATAGTTGCATTAAGGCCATCAAGTACTTAAAATTATTTGCATATGAAAATAAGGCAAATGAGGTTCCTAACATATTACAAAACTGACCAATAAATTCACAATACCCTTTCTTGTGCACTTTACCCTTTGAAATTATTGTATTGACTGCTACTAATTTTAAATTATTTTGCACCAATAATAGCAACAATTTTTATTACGTTTTATGTGGAGGAAGCTATATTGAAAGACTTCTAATGAACCTTCAAATTCTTTTATTCTCAGAAACAGTTGCATTGAATTTATGGGAGGTGGGAGAGGAAGGGGGAAACTTGACAGGGTGAGACATTTCTAGATTTGAATCTACAACAGATCATAGAGACATTTGTCAAGAGATAGCTATTTCAATCTCACAGTGGATGCAACAACTTTTCTAATTTGATATCCGTCTCTGTTTCCACTTGAAAGCGGCTTCCAAATATTTCTAGCTATTTATTTATTTTATTTGTTATATCACGTTTCCTTTAATCGCTTAAAACGATATGCACAGTTATTCCCCTTTATTTTTATTCTTGCAACAACTGTTTCAGGTTATATTTGACTCAAAGTCACCCAATGATCTGAGGTTTAGAATTTGGGTCTTTCTAATTCAGCCCTCTGATTATTGTACAACAGTGGTTCATTTAGCTCTGAACCATGGAAAAACAAGCAATGGTCTGCATTTCAAGAAGACTACATGCATTTTTAAAAATGGTTTTCTGAAGGTGATGCAGTCTTTATTTTGTGAAAATTAATTTTTCTCCTTGTCAGTAGAAGTATTGCCACTCATGAAAGTTAAACACAAAGGCTATTAGAGATGAGGAGGACATAAAACTCACTTCATACAACCCTCTCTCTGAATATGGATAGAGGCAGTTCAGTAGATACTGCTAGATTCACACACTGCAGTAAGCCAATAAGTAATACGTTTCTGGCTTAATATGATGTATGAAGTGGGGGAGGGTATGGCTGTAAGCCACAGTGAAACCAGGTGAATAAGGTTTGTTATTTCCTTATTTACTGCAACTTTCTTAGCAAGATGTGAAAATAAGGATGCCTGGTTGGTTTGTGGTTTCTTCGGTTAATCTTGATTTATTTCTGTGCCCCGCTCAGGTTTCTAATCAATGCACAGAAATGCAAGGCAAAAACAGCTAAGAAAAGACCAAACCAATAATTGGCTAAACAAGCCATAATCAATTTGCTTATCTGTGAAGCTTCTAGCTTGCTTATTCAGTAAGCAGTTGATAAAATACTGCAACTTGTTCTACTCTGAGCAGCCTTTGAAAAGTACCTAGAAGCTTCAATTGGTGCAAAATTCAGCAGCAAAGCAGGTCACTGGTACACAATACTAGGATCATATTATGCCTGAATTGAGCAATCTGCATATGTTGCCAATTGTTTTGTGGGCACAATTTAATGTGCTGATTTTAGCCTTAGCTAGCTTAAATAGCTTAAGGCCTAACTATCTAAAATTCTGTCATTATAAACTTGTCCAGGCGTTAAGTTCTGCAGGCAAGGCCCTCTTAAAAAGGCTTTTGCCTTCAGAATCCCATTTATTGGGCATTTATGAGAAGGCTCCCAAACATCACAGTTCAGTCTCTGGGAACTTACGTTTGATTCCCAGGTTCTGTCTTTTAGAGGGGACTCAACTAGCACAAACTAAAAAAGCATGGCTAAAGAGAAAATTTTTGATGCCCTTCCTAAAAACGGAAAGTATGGGACCTGAGCTTGACTCCCAAAGATGTACTTTCCCTAGTTCGAGAGAAATATAGGAGAACATCTTCTCCTTTGGGCCTGACACACAGACATCAGAAAATGGGGACATCTTTAAGAGACCTCTCCTGATTCTACTTCTGGACCAGTTCATATAAAGCCAGGAAATCCCTCAAGCAGAAGCCTTGCAGGTTTTTAAAGGCTAAAGTCAACATGTAATTATGATAGTCAACCAGTTTATGAAGGTATGACAGTGTAAATGCAGCCATGTTGACTGAATGATGGCAATCCTGAGATTTCTCTTTTTCTGTTTGCCCATCAGTACATCCTGATAGAAGTTAGACATACTGTACATATAACTAATAGAATGCTGATGCGCATCACAAGTCATGATAGGAATCCTTCATCACATAGCCACACTGAAGATCCTTCGCCTGCAATTGAGTACTCCTAGAATTATACCAAAATGCCAGGTCTTTTCTCCTAGAAAACTTCCATCCGTTCTTAACAGCTTCATCCCATTAACAGCTCCTTGACTGTTGAATTTGTTATTACTGCACCTGCATGACAACTCCTGCAGGAATTCCTTATCTTAGTCCACTATAAGGATGGGTAACCTTTTGGGAGCCTGTGGCTGCACTTAATCTTTTAGAGAGTGGAGCAATGGTGTGAAATAGATAGGGACATGATCACTCAAGAGGACAGGGACATGATTTCAAGTTTTAAACCACAGCTAGGCATCAGTAAATGCTGGGAGAGAGAGAAACACAACTGGTTCTTTGACAAACAGGTACCTAGAACTGATGATGGAGGGAAAAGAACTCCAGTAAAGTTTTATTTCTAATTTATCTCCCTTATTGCTGCTTTTCAGGAGGCCAGAGTAATAAACCATCTAGTTACTACTGTTTGATTCCAAGAAAGGATATCTTGCCTGTTTGTTATTCTGAAGACTATATTCTTCATAGTATATTGGATTTCTCAGATAATTATTCTAGTTGAAAAGTGGCACACAAATATCATAAAAAATACATGATCAAGCAAACTTCTCTGCATTCCTAGCAACCCACGCAGCTCCAGGCATTTATATAGTTAGTTAATAGGAACGGCACCTGTAAGAACCTTTGTCTGGAAATGCCCCAAAAGTAGAATCCCTTTCCTTTTAACAGGATATTAGCTCATTTGCTGGAGCCAGGTTTAGATCTCAAAATTTGTAAAAGGAATTCAGGCGAGACAGGTTTCAGAGAGAAGCTTCTCCAATCAAGCAGATACAATCAAAATAGCTTCGGGGGGAAAAACCAAGTTTTCTTCTCCAGATCGTGACAGCATAGGAACTCCTTGTTTAATTTTGGATGGTTTCTCCATGTACACTAAACTTTATGCTTGGAAAATTAAGCGGCATGTGCAGTACAGTGGTCTTGTGTGTTTTTTAATAAAAGTTCGTATCACAAAGAAATAAGACAGAAAATATTTAATGTGAACTAAATATAACAGGGAACCACCAAGCCACAATCCATTTCAAAACATTAACATTCAGTGCACTTTAGCAAGCTGGCTAATCCAGTTTCCCATGCAGAAAAACCAGCATTATTGTGCCAAATTAAAATGACATACAGTAGTCAATCCAGGATGATTAAAAACGTTTGCATATTTCGCATGTGCGGATTCTTCTGAATCCATTTAATTTGTGTGCCTTTACTTTGGAAGAAAACCAGCAGGAAGAGCCTGTCAACAGTATTTTTCCAATAGCTCTGAAAGGTACTTAGTATATGAAACTAGCAGCATAATTCTGTACATGATTATTCAGAAATGAATCGCTGTGCTGAGGCTTGCTTGTTAAGCCTAAATGCATGTACTTGAAACAAGTAGTTATCGTGCTTTGGATTTGTTATACAGGATTGAAAAACTGGGATTGAAATTTTATAAATAAATGTTTTTCACTTCTATTCCTTCCTTCCTTCATCTCCCTCTCTTTTCCCTGTTGTCTACAGAAGGTGAGATAATAAATTGCTTGGGGCACAGATTTATTTCCTTTTACTGTCAGAAGTACAATTCAATAACAAATTTTACAAGTCCCATTGAATCAGCAAATATGAATTACTATAAATCTGCAAAACTCTGTCCTGACCCCACTACTGTGCAGGATGAGGAAAGAATCTATTTTTGCATCCAGACTTTTTATGCTACTCTTCCCCCACCCCACGATAGGACTCTTTTATAATATACAAGTCCCATTTAGGGACATGAACTGACATGATAGTGAAGTGCTTTGACCTCAGGATCCCCCCAGAGAGAGAGAGAGAAGGGGGGAGAGAAAGAAAGAAAGAAAGAAAGAAAGAAAGAAAGAAAGAAAGAAAGAAAGGAAGAAAGAAGGAAGGAAGGAAGGAAGGAAGGAAGGAAGGAAAGAAAGAAAGAAAGAAAAAGAAAGAAAAAGTTATCATCTAGACTGGAGGTAAATAGAAATATTATACTGGATACATTCCAAATAAGTTACTAGGACCTAAAATAATGAAGCAGTTATAAAAAAAAATCTTTAAAATTTCCATCTTACCTGATTCACCAAATAGAAACATAATTAAAAGAATATTCAGCCTACTTCAATCCAAGTCAATAAAACTTCCATACTTCATGGTATTGTTAAATCCCTGAAGTTGTCCAGGTTGAACAACCTATTACAAGCATAAAAAAGTTTGCTGTCTATTTGGCTTCTGTTTCAATTTTTTCTTCCTCTGTTTCTAGATTCCTTAATCTAGACTCCAACATGTTGTCTACAGCACTTTTATTATTCTCCTTGGTACCCAGAAGGCCTCCTGCCAAGTTATTCCTTTTTTTAATTGAAAGAACTAAAAGAAAAAAAAAGTGTCCAGTTGTTTGTCAACTTTATTTTCCCGTTGTGATCTTCTGGGGGCCCAGAGGCTTCTTAAAAAACAATGGCAAGAGGGAAATATCATTCTGAGCACGCTCCACCATCTTCAGAAAAGAGAAGGGGGAAATGAGATCACTCCTGCTTCCTAAATCTGACTGAGACAAGAATTGAGCAGGGGTGCAAAAGGTATGACCCACTGGCTGCATGCGACCTGACAGCTTTGCTTTGTGGCTCCCAGATTCCCCCAAGTGATTGGGGTAAAACATTCAGGCCATTAAAAAAAATTGGAGGGATTGAGGAGATTGAGCAGGATGAATTCTTGCAAATGCTTAAGGGCACCATTTTACATCTTAGAACTCCTGAAAGCCTGTAACTCTGCCTACTTTTTGAGGGCAGCCCCCAGCTCAAAACCTAATGGAACCTTTGAACCAAAAGAAATTGCCCATCCCTGAAAATAGAGGGTCAGTGCATAATTTGATGAACGTCTTGATGAGGTGGTTCCTAACCTTTTCCTTAATATAGACCATGACAATGGTAGTGAAAGTTTTTGAGGACTACCATGTCTAATAAGAGAAAGTTTGGGAATTTGTCACCTGGCTTCTGGCAATCCCTCAGACTACATGAGAAATTTTGGCTTCCCATAGCAGGAAAACACATAGATGATAATGTAAAAAATAAGTTTAGCATGCCTAATAAAAGAAAAATCAGAAGCTGATCCTAAAAACAATTTTAAAAATATAAGTGCCTGGTTTCATCCATCTGTGTGATATGCCTGTCTCCTTAAATTATTGCCCCACCCAGTCGCTGCATGTGCATGTATAAAAGGGGATACCAAAAAAGGTCTTACACTCATCAGCTAACCCAGTGTGAAACGGAAACAAAATCTTGGAATGTGGATGACTGGCACATCCAGATCTTTCAGTGATTCCCACATTCTGTTTGAGATGAAATAATGATACTGTAAATCAGGAATGAGCAACCTGCAAGCTGCATGTGGTTCTCACCTGTGAAGCCTCCCTTTTCCAAATTACATTACTGAAATCTAATAGCAAAAATTAGATTTTCACTGATATGATTTTGACTTTATTTAAAAAATGAAGATGGGTGCATTGAGTTTCTGCTAGGCTTCACACATCTCTTTTATATTACACCCTACCCTCAGCTCAAAAGAAAAACACTTGGAAAGTTCAGCACCACCAACTCCAGTGGTGTACCTCCATCACCTGCCACGCCTGTGCTCCCTGCATCGCAAATAATTGTTCACCCCTGCTATAAGCCATATATCACTGAAGAAGAAAAGGCTTCTTTATAAAGTTTTATACTGTCTTCTATCAATCATGTTTATATTTACAGTATCTAACCATGTATATGTTCCCCTTGAATTCAGTCCACGTATAAAACATTTTGCATTGAAATCGTAAGAATATGATGGTATGCTCCAACATAAATCGTTAAATAAACCCAGGGACTATTTTTTTAATTTGGATTTTTAAATTTATTTATTAGATTTATGACCCTCTCTTCCTTCAGGAGCTCAAGGAGGCATGGATAGTGTCCTTCCTCCTATTTTTCCCACAAGCTATTTGAGATTGGTTAGGTTGATAATGACTGGCCCAAGATCATCTAGCAAACTTCTTTCCCAGCTCTTAATCTTAAACACTATGCCACACTGGTTTTTTCGCAGCCACCCTTGTTGAGAGATATTGGCATACCCTAAATTGTTGCCAGCCTTGTGAGGTAGTCCAGACAAGATGCTCACCCAGAAGAACTCTACCTTATTGCAAGGTTGTAAGCCTGCTGCAGGCTCAGCTCTCTCTTATCCAACCATTGCCCTGGCTGCGGCTCTT
The DNA here is from genome assembly GCF_035149785.1 of Candoia aspera. Lineage (NCBI taxonomy): Eukaryota > Metazoa > Chordata > Lepidosauria > Squamata > Candoiidae > Candoia > Candoia aspera. Next base: position 188,097,037 of record NC_086155.1, read on the forward strand.
TCCCCTGTCTCCCAAGGTCATTCCCTCATACCATTACAATTGTAATGTATGTAACCCATACATCTATATAGTTTGTATCCATGGGGGGGGGGGAGGCTTCTCTAGGCAAAGTTAATTTAAGATAGACTGCCACATGCAAAAACAAATGAATATTTTAAAAAATATATAGATACCCCTGCCCTTCACATACAAAAGCTGATTCGACAGAGAACTGAATCTCACTTGACTATTGGGGACAAGATATCAATACCCTTTGCCCCAGAAGACAGCAGATGAGCTCAAGGAGATGGTGGGAAAATGGCATGGCATGTAACTCTTCATCTTCTACCATCTTGCTGTTGTCTCCTGACATTCTGTGGGGATTGATGATAGGGCCAGTTCTGGCCTCAGTAAAGCTCTGTTATGTGGATTAGATTTTCTACAAGTTATGTTTGTTTACAAATTATGTTTAACTATAACTGACCCTAATCCCCAGGCTGGTCAGTGTGATGCAGAGTTACTCTTCAGTATCAGCTTTAAAGTACTGCCATTGTCTGGAACAGCTATTTCCTTTGCCTTAGCATCTTCCACTTCCTTGAATTCATAGTGTTGATACATACTGTCCAGTATAAGGACAAGATCTTGTTTTTTATGGATGCTCTGTGTGTGTGTGTTGAGAGAGAGAGAGAAAGAGAGAGGAGGGAGAGAGGGATACATGGCTCTTGCATTGCAAGGCTGCCTTTGGGAAGCAATAGAATTATTCCAAGATAAGGCTGTACATATTACTTGGCTTAAATAGAAATTTCCCTATTGAGAAATCTGGAAGGTGGCCTTTCTTTGAAATGAGCTCCATTTCTGTTCTCAGGACAACTACCAGTATTTCTTTATTTGTCAGGTGAAAAACAAACAAACAGCCCAATGCTGTATGGTGGGTGATTTGCTGTTCTAAACTTACCAGAATGAAACTGAGAAGATGCATGCATAGCCCTGTTTGCTTTTTCTTCAAAGCTGAACTCCTCCTATTTACCCATGCCTTCTTAAAACATCAAATATACCCTTTCCTAGCCTGGCTCTTCCCAGATGTGTTGGAATTACAACTCCAGAATTCTCAGCCAGCATGGTCTCTACCAACCCCTAAATGGGCATTTCAGTTTGCTTGGGCTGTTTGTTTGTTTTTCACTGGACCAATAAAGAAATACTGATAGTTGTCCTAAGAACAGGAACAGAGCTCATTCCAAAGAAAGGTCACCTTCTTGATTGTCTACTAGTTTCCTGTGAAAAGGATTGCAGTGGAGTAGAAGAGAATCACTGGAATTGGAACCAGTCTCTGTAGGCTCTATTTCCTGCTGCCCAATGCAGTTCAGCTAAATATTTAAATAATAGGTAATGAACTCAATAAAAGCCAGGAAAGAGTTTGTTTATGTGTATATGCACACAAGCTGCAAGTATTAATTTCTAAGGATGTGATGTAGTGGGTCTGTTCTTTCTAGCGGCCTTAAAATATCTGGTCAGTTTTCTTTTTACTGTAGTGTCTAGTGAAAAATTAATTTCTTGAAGAATTTAAACTGCAGCAATTTTTATGAACCCATGAATGGTCTTCCCTTCTGAACCCCATGAATTGATTTATTATTTACAAAATTTCTGAACCTCCTCAATCTTAAAATGACTCTAGACAGTACACAATGAATAATAACAACAAGCGAATGCAGATTACCATAATATTATAATACTTCTATACATCTGGCACTGATAATTCTCACCAGTTGTGTGTTTGACGGTTGTATATCATCACCTGTGATGCAAGAGACATCCCTGTCTCTGCTGCTCCCAAGAACCTCTGGATTAGGGCAGTCAATATTAGCATGGGTGCTGCTGGCTATCTTTCTGCCAGTGGCCTGTCTGGTACAGATCCTACCTTCTTGCTCTTACGTAAGAGTTCCCCAATCTGGAATCTTCTAGCTGTGTTAGGACTGTAAATCCCATAATTCCTTATTAGTGATGCCAAAAGGATGCTGGCTTTAAGTTCTGGGGGTTTAATCGCTTTTGGAGAGCACCAGGTTCTCCACGTTGATGCCCTCTAGATCTTAAGAGAATTATAGGCCGTCACATTATAGATTGTGGAAGGCTACTCCAGACATAAACTCGGAAAAACCATTTTGAACAATTGTTGCTTTCAGAATTCCCCCTTCAGAAGGCCCTGGATCACCAATCCTCTTCTGCATCATTCTTGGAGTCCTTCTGCTCTTGGTCCCTTTGCAGATGTCTCACAACCTTCATGTTGTATTGCCCCAAGAAATTAATCCTGTCTTTTGTGCTGCATCTGACTTTGACAGCTTCAAGGTTGCTTAATGTATAGAATGTATCTACCTCCTGGGTCATTCTCAATTAGCTGGCTACATCAAAGCCAGTGAAGCCTTGCCTTAGGGGAAGGCCAGGGTTAGGTGGAGGTTAGCTACATCAAGATAACTAGCTGAAGATTTTCCCCCCACTATAGAGCAAGCAAACTCTGCTGGAAGGCGAAAGAGAAGATAAATCACCGCATATTTTCTGCAGTTGGCAGAGAAATTGAAACCTACAGTTGAAGAGTTCCATTTAAAATGTAATCATTAGGTTTCCCCTCCCCCCCCACACACTTTTATCATGTCCTCCCATGCCTTATCTTCCTCCCCCATATTCCTTCTGCCATTCATTCTTTGAAAATGGCACCTGTAAAAATTATTTCAGCCAAGTGTTCAGATAAGCAGCAATAAATTTTCTTTTCAAATAATCCGGGTGGCACTTTAATACTTGGTAGAGTAGTAATAGGGAAAAATATCCAAACAAATACAAGAAGCTATTTCTACAGGAAGCTGCTACGGCAGTTAGTGTGTTTCTTGCAGTACAAAATAAAATAATACCCTTATCATTGCAATCCAAGATCTACACCCCCCAAATTGAGCTATATAATCTCTGTAACTGATGTAAATCCGGAGTGGAAAACCTTTTGGTGGCTGTAGGCCAGACTTAACATTTTTGGGGAGAGTGAGAACTGTGGTAAAGAGGGCAATAATAGTGGATGGATGGAGCTTTGGCAAAAATATGGGTGACATCAGGAGTTTCTGTGGGGTTCTTTTTTCCTAGGTTTTGCTGGGGAATTTGTTTTTTAAAAACTGTTAGGGTTTTGAGTGTTTCCTGCCTCAAATAGTGAGAAAGCAGACCTCTGATTTTGGACAGTTGCGGGCTACATTCATTCATCATACACCCAGATTACTTTTCTCTCATATAAATGAAAGCAGATATTTGTAGTGTTCTAACACAAAAGTGATATTTGATTTCCTTTTTTTAACCAATTAGTTCTGAGTAGGAAGATATTCTAAACGTGATACATAACTATGTTGGATCAATAGTATTAATGTCATTTGTTTGATATTTGCTAAGTGTTGGGAAGTCCATAAAGGACTTTTATGTTGGAGATATACTTTGCATGGAGAACAGGGCTGTAGAATTTGCAAAGTCCTTGAGATTTGGGTACATACTTAGAGCTCCTTCAAAACTTGACACCAAATTATAGTGATTAGGACATTGGAGAAATTATTAAATATATTAGAAATAATTGTTTTAACCATCTTAATTTAATGTAAATTTAATTTAGTTTTTGTGCCAGTTCTAGCACTTTTTGTAAGAAAATCCATGGCACTTCACTCAGTGGTTAAAGACAACCCATGGCCTGAAAAGATTGAACATTTCTGATGTCAAGGACACATGTTCAATATTTGGCAACTTCTTTTTAAAAAAATCCAGTAGCTGGTGAGATACATTGCTTATCACAGATAACAATACTGGGTTTCATTAACAATAAGTTAGACTCTGGTGTCTAACTTATTGTTAATGAATTTCTGACATTTCTAAGGACATAGACAGGTTAATTATCATTACCCTCCAATAATGGAAATATTTTTCAAGCATTGGGTTGAATAAATAAACTTTTTAAAATTTTTGAAAACTGCATGCTAATTCAGTATGGACAGTTTATCTCAGGATATACCTAGTTAAAGACTCGAGGGTTGATCTGGGTCTCATCTACTGTATATCCACTGCTTGTTAAAATCTTTTAAGTTCTGGTATTTGATAATGGTAAAGGTATTGTGTAATTGGTTCACTGCCTACCTACAAGTTCTGACTTCTTGACATAGACTGGTATTTCTCAACATTTTTCCATGCCTGATGTCAGCACTTAACAAGTTTGGGCAATTGTTAGAATTCAACTGCTGACATCTGTCATAGATACTCCCCTCTCCCCACCCCCCATCACCCTTCCAGACTAAGTATTGAGTGGAGGAGCTGCTGTCTTCATTTTTCAGAGCACTGGCATGTTGGAGGCATTCTGGGAAATAAAACTGGGGCCTCCATCACAATGCTACGGTATTATCACTCTTATTGTAGGCACAACTTTAACAAGCTCATAGCACTGGGCAGGGGGTGGCCTGGAGGAAGTTGCTGCCTTAGAAGTGGGCCTACTGGACAACATTTTTCCAAAGGCAATCTCAAACACTGAATCCACCATGATCAGTCTTGAAAAAGTTCTGTGGTTAATTTTATACAATTTCAACACATACAAAAAAAGAAGTCTGATGTTGCCACTGGATGATGCATGACCAAACTTAGTCAATAATTACAATTACTAAACCACATTTGACTTGATTTCTAGAGTTATGGGAGGTCATATTATTAATATGACAATTTGCTGCATAAAGCTCTGTATCTTTATTAGTAAAATCAGCTTTTTGGCTGGGACAGCTGGAGGACTCTGGCAGTCATCACAATATGGCAATCTTAGCTGTATGCAAAAAACACTGAGCCTTGCTTGGGAAAGTGGGATGATAGCAAGCAAAAGAAACAGTTTAGAGTAACAATCTATTTTTAAAATTTTAACATTGAGAGTTATGGTCAAGGTTGGCCATGTATGTAAGTTTTGAATTACAGTTTTTTATTGGGATCTTCCACAATTTGAAGTACTGTAAGGGCCCAATTCTTTTTACAAGTTGCTATTTATGTGTTTTTGAATATATTATGGGCTACTTCTGTAGTCAGATCCTTTGATTTTTCTTGGTTTCTAGTAATCTCTTAACAGAAGAGGTCCTTCCATATTAAAAGTGGCCAAAAGTAATTATGTGAAAGAAAAGCATGTTTCACCCTTCCTCCAAGGAATAAACAAGTTGTTGCCCTCGTTTTGCACTTGATATGATTGTGTGAAATAATTCTGAGAGGCTTTGACTGGCTTAAAAGCCAGGTAGGAAATTTTATTAGTGTTTTGGACCAAGACCAGAGAGATTCTAATGCCCAGTCTGCTATTCTGGTCTAAGATAACACTGTGAACTTTTTAGCAAAATAGAGACTAAGTCCCAGTCTTTCTGATTCTAATCCAGTGCTGTAGCCCAGCCTTTTGTCCATCTGATATTCACCAGAGGTGTTTGTCGATACCATCCATCATCATGGCAGGACTGTCACATCTGGAAGATACTACATTGGCAAGACTGTCCTAATTATTACACCAAATGCTTCTCATTCAAAATGCAATATTTGGTTACTAAGTAGAATTTCTATACAAAACTATAATGAGATATACACATTGGAAAGTCTTTAATATCAATTCTGCCAAGGACCTCATTGGTATTTCCAGTTATGGAACACAGAGAAGATCAGAAATTGGAATGCAGTTTTGTCCATTGTTTGCATCTGTGTTTCAGTGGAATAACTGAGCATACCATTCACTTTTTTAGTTGTTGGATCATTTGTTTTTCTTTAAATTACTGTTAGATTAGATTTTCTTCTCCCACCCTGTTTAGGATTAAAATGAGCTCTTGGTAAAGAAAGGTATTTCGGCTATGATAGCATGCTTTTCTGTATTTTTAAACGGCAGTAAAAACCGGCCTGTGACTATAGTGCCAAGCGATGCTCCCTTTAATACCAGAAGAGCTTACACAAGTGAAGATGAAGCTTGGAAGTCTTATCTGGAAAACCCCTTAACAGCAGCTACTAAAGCTATGATGAGCATCAACGGGGACGAGGACAGTGCTGCTGCTCTTGGCTTATTATATGACTATTATAAGGTAGGGAATGCTGAAAATGGATTTTTACAGCAGGTGACTCTGGCCTTATTTAAATAAACCTGGCTCCTGTTGCATTTCCGAGAGCCGGTTTGGTGTAGTGGTTAAGGCATCAGGCTAGAGACTGGGAGACCATGAGTTCTAGTCCTGCCTTGAGCACAAAGCCGGCTGGGTGACCTTGGGCCAGTCCCTCTTTCTAAGCCCTAGGAAGGAGGCAATGGCAAACCACTTCTGAAAAACCTTGCCAAGAAAACTGCAGGGACTTGTCCAGGCAGTCTCCGAGAATCGGACACTATTGAACAGATTTACAAAAAAAAAAAAAATTGCATTTCTAGGCTCAGTCCAAGAAGTTAATGCAAGGAGATTGGTCTGGTGCCTGGGGGGGAAGAGTACTTTGGGTTTTAACTGTCTTTTATGGATTGTTGTAAGCCACCTAGAGTCATCATATGAGATAGGCAGCCATATGCGTCTTGCAAACAAATAAATTAATTGACCAAGAGATGTGTTTTGGAGCCAGCTGTAGTCTGTCCCTGAAATTGTAGGCTACTTTCTTGTGATCCATAAGTTACCAGAGACCAAATAAAACTGATCTGAAAGTTTGATCTGGCCACCAATCCTAGCTAAGCTCCACCACAATCCTTAGGGAGACCTTAATATTCTTATAAATAAATTTAACGTTCAAAAGTCATATGTCTTGATATTTCAGGTTCCAAGAGATAGAAGATTATTGCCTGTTAACAAAGTGAGTGATAATCAAGAAGACCAGGACAAAAGGTACGGTGCTTCTGAAACTTCATCTAGTCTCTGCATATGTGTGTGGGGAGAATTCGATGCATATGAACTGAAAAAGACCTTGTTGGTTTGTAAAGTTCTTCTCTCTCTCCCCAAGTGCCCCCAATTTCCACAAAAATGTCATGAAAAGAGAATGAGTTAAGAAAATAAGGCATGGCAAAGATAAAATTAGCCAAGTTAAGAAAAAATATCAAGAAACTGACAAGCTGGAAATGTCAGGATTGTAGAAGACAGCAACTGAAGTATTGTAAACATTTTCTTAAACTTTAAAATACTGTTTAATATTTTAAAAGGTTTTAACTGCATTTCCCACTCTCTTACATAAGGGCGGCACACAGTCAGCAAGACCATCCTACCCACAGTATCTGGTTCTGAGCACACTTCTTTCATAGTGAAATGCAATCCACCTTCCAGAAGGACCACTCCTCCTGGATGCCTCTTCTGCAGCAAAAGCAACAGCAGCATTCCATGGTGGACTGGTAGACAGTGGGCAGGCCACCCATGGAACTGTTACATTAATGGCAGTTCAGATGGTTTATTGTTGTTTCTATACTGCCCTTCGCAATACGTTCCAGGATTGTTTGCAGTATTAATCCAAAGCATTATAAACATCATGACAGCAGAGTGGACTATTGTTTTATAGTTCACCTTTCCTCGAAGGAACTCAAATTTGGCATTCATAGTTCCACTTAGCCCAAGCTTACCCAGTGAGTTTCATGACCCAAAGCAAATTCAAATGTGGGGTTCCCTGTTCTAGTCCAACACAAATATCAACACCATTGTAATGATATTAAATTAAATAAACCTGATTTGCATAGAAGAGAATATCTGTAGCTCAGGGTTGAACTGTGGAGTCCTTGGTGCTCTCTGAGCTTGGTTGTTTGCTTGCAGACATTTCATTACCTGACTAGGTAACCTCATCAGTGCTAATGAGTGTGGGGTTTGCTCCCTGTTTGTATACAGTGTATATATACAGGAAGCAAACCCCACACTCACTAGCACTGATGAGATTACCTAGTTGGGTAATGAAATATCTGCAAGCAAACAACCAAGCTCAGAGAGCACCAAGGACTCCACAAAGCTAATTTGATCATTTATTTGCATGCAAACCACCCCGCTCTAGTCTGCCAAGAAAATGTCACAAAAGCAGCATCCCCCCAAAGGGTCAGACATGACTCGGTGCTTGCACAGGGGACCTTTCACCTTTTACTCACAATCTATTCACCACCTCCCAAAATTCTCTTTTACTCACTGTTTTTTTTTCCTCAGGAATTGTCTTCCCACCAGTGAAACGCAAAGTAACTTGAGCAGCAACAGTGAAAACAGAGTGCAGGTCTTGAAAACGGTGCCAGTAAACCTCTCCGTGAACCAAGAGCAGCTGGACGCTTCCAAAAGGGAGCAGTTCAGTTCAAATGTATCAGGAAGCCCATCCTCCATTTCTGTGACTGGGGTTATGGTGGTGAAAGCAGAAGAATATACCCCAGTTTACATGACTCCTCCAGTGCATTATGCCAGGGGAGAAAATGAAGAGCATCGGGGGGTCATATTTGAACATGCACATTACGATGTGCCCAGCATCACACCTCATTCAACCTACATGAAAGACGATCAGCGGAGCACTCCAGATAGTACTTACAGTGATACCTTTAAAGATGGAGGGGCAGAGGTATGTCTGTTATTTTGGGCACTGTGGGAGCAGGAGTGATGTTTATTCATTTTTCACAGGTTTTTCATTTTCCTCAATTTTGCTCAGGGTAGTTCATTCATTTTATCATCCCAATAAGTCAGTGAGGTAGGCATAGCTGAGAAATAAAGTCTTGCATTTCATGGATAATCAGGGATTTGAGTTGCCAAGTGGGATAAATTCCATCTTTGGAGGATGTCTTCCAAGTGTCCCTCTCCAAAGGCAGAAGATGACGAGATAGAGAGCCTTTCAATGCTGTTACTAAGTTTGTGGCATTATCTCTGCACCTGGTGCTAACATTCTTATCCTTTCAATAACAGAAAGGATTATTTCTGTTCTGTTACGTTTTCTAATCTATTAGCTTTATCTATTTTCGTTTTGATCCTTTTATAATTTTAACATATAATTTTAACTTGTTTTAATTTAGACTGTTTTGAATTTTGTATTCTGCTTTGTATTTGTAAGTTGCCCTGAAAGGCTTAATGAAATGTAGAATGTACACTTTTTAAATAGTTGAGATTTAGTGCCATAAGAATCTCTTATATACAGGTCTAGAAATGTTTTGGGTGATTCATTGTTCATGTGTGCAGTAACAGAGATACAACATTGTTAGAAGAGAATCTGCAATTTGTACTTCCCTTTTGACATTATTTTTTTGTGCATTTATTCAAAATATAAACAATGGAATGTCCCATTATTATGGGACTTGCACAGTAATCATGGGACTGAGTGCTAATATTGAAATATGTTATATGAACTCTTGCAAAAAAGCTTCTAAAGGGAGAATACACTGGGAGTCAGGTGTAAAAGAGCTAATAGAAGTTACTCATCCAACACATGGAAAGCTATAGTGATGGAATACAAGGATGTGGTAGGCTCAGGCCCACTCTTTCTCTCCTAGGATACTAATCTGTGGGGAAATGATATTCCAAAGGGCAGATGCTATGACAGAAAACCCTCCTTTCCTGGGTTCTGCCAGATGACATTCCTTAGCAGATGGAACCCAGAGCATGGGATGGGTAGACATAATGAGGGAGAGGTGGTCCATCAACCCATCTCATGCCATGAAGGGCATGATTACAACCAGCACTGTGAATTGAATCCAGATGCAGCTCATGGAGCAGATGTTTAACATGCACTGATTGAGGAGTGCACATAACTGCCTGTGCTGCCGTATTCTGTACCAGCCATAACTTCTGGAGGCTCTTCAAGGGCAGCCCCAAACTGTTACATTAGTGACCGTTGCAATGTAGAGTACATTGCAATAGTCCATTTGGGAGGTTTTTAGAGAATTATCCGAAGTACTTTTGAGATTCAAAGAATCTTGAATACAGGTGTTTATAAAAACTACAAATAGCAAGCACTTTCTTGCCTCTTTTAAGGTTATCTTGATATTATTGTACCTCATATGAACACTTTAAAAAAGATCTTGGCTTTAGATCTATGAATTGAATCCAGTCATGCTGAAATCAGTAGAGCTTAAGTTTGTTATGACTTCCCGCTCAATTACTCCTGATACATATTTTATTTGTCCATCTTTCAGAAATTTCGCAGTAGTTCTGTGGGTCCTGAAGAATATATTTATGAACAAACAGCCAAGTAAGTATTGGCAATGAGAAGATACTGAAGGTATACTAGATTTCTAAAGACTTTTGATTGGCTTCAGGCTATAATGTTGCATGGAGGACACTGATTTTGCTTGGCCATTTATCATTAAGGACACTTCGTTAATCTGCATTCAGCATACCCAGCCCCTGTTTCCTTCTCCTATATTTCTTAATGAAATTCAGAAGAAGAAATATATCTTGTAATGGGATCCACTAGAGGTGCATTTTATACATGTTATTTGTGCCATGTAGCAAAGTAACACTAAGCATTGGAAAATTCTTCTCCACGTCATTTTGTATGGCCAAGGGAAGCCCACCAGTATAAAGACTTTATGCACCCAGAGATATCTACAGTTGTGAGAGTGATTTCTTCATCTTACTGTAATATGTGAATGCAATATAGATGTTACCTTGCACTAATATGGAACAACATTGTCACTCCATCAGGAAAGAAAGTGGTAAGGATCAGTTCTACCTAAATGGTTGCTAGATTCACATACAAGCATCACGTGCTTCATAGGAAACATTGTAGTTACTAAGGCTAGAATGGGAAAAATTGGAAGACAATTAAGATCATCTGAATTGTCATTAGTATCAGTACAAAATGGAATTGAATCACAAAGAAACAGTTTTTATAGATTATGTAACTCCATCAGGATAAGATGGACCCTTTTCTTTTAATTGAATATAATATTATGAGGCAAGAAATTCTATGCCTTGAAGCTTAGTTCCTTCTAGTCAGCAATCTTCACTTAAGAATAAACTTTGTATATTTATTTATCATTATTTATCATCCTCCCCAATTTTTTAATACTCTGGGCAGTTTAGAACAAGAAACTATAAAAACAAAATCAGAATAACACAAAAATTCGATCAATACTATATCTATATATGATGGTCACCTATAATTAGTCAGAATCAAGGGCACTGATATAAAATGATCTTGATGACTTGTGGATTATAAGATGGGATAGAGCCAAACATAAGTTCCTAGGGCATATGTTCCAGAATGGAGGGCTACTACAGAAAAGGGCTGGCATCTAGCCTATGCCTCCTGTACCTTACATGGTGAAGGGCTCTTAGCAAGGCCTCACTAGATGTTTGTCCTGGAAGGGCAGGGGTGGAATAGGGTTCTATAGGTGATAACCAGGGCTTTGAATTGAGTCCAGAAAGCTATTGGTAGCTAGTACAGTGACTTTAAAATTGGTGTGATCCTGCAATGACTGCTCCCACTAGCAGTCTAGGTACTGCATTTTGTGTCAACTGCAGCTCCAGGTCATCTCCAAAGACAGATTCACACAAAGTGCAGTCCAGTGATCAGGGTGAAAGTTAACCAGCTCCAGAGCATCTGATCCAGGTAGGGTCATAAGTGGTACCTCAGTCAAAACTGGATGAAGTCTCCCTGGCCACAGCTTCCACCTGCTATTTAATCAGGAACTGAAAATCCAGGAGGAACCGCATCACTTCTTGCAAGGGAAGCTTGATCCTGTAAGAACAACTACCAGGACTGATATCTCCATATTACCCAGATATTTATTGACAAACAGCAACTTGATAAGATTTAATCTGAGCTTGTTTTATTCTATCCAGTCCCTAAACCTCCAGCCACCAGTTCCAGAGTTCCATGGCATCTCCAGCACAGCCTGGGGTGATAAATCATCCCTGGCAGATGGCTGAGTAACTTCTGTTTGAATGCTGCATATCCAATGAAGGGGTACTTACTATTTCCCTTAGCAATTGGTTCCAGTCACATTTTCCCAGTCAGGCAGGATCTGCCTCTCTGCAAACTGAATTCAGTAATCTGCCCTCTAGAATGGGACGGTATAACTCTTGGCCTTCTTTTGTGTAACACCACTTCAGATGTTTCAAAAGTGTTATTTCCTTCATTCTTGACTAAGCATTCATATCACCTTTGATTTCTTTACCTGTTACTTAGTTTTCAGTTCCTTGATTCTTGTTGCCCTTCTCCAAACCTGTTCAAGATTGTCTGAATCTTTCTTCAAGTGTGATGCTCAGAATTGGATAAAATACTTGAACAGAATAAAGTGGAACAATGATTTCCTGTGATTCAGAAACTGTATTTTCACTGATGCAGACTAAAAAGCATTCAGTTGTAGATGTTCTAATTAAGATTCCTGCACAGCTGGAGCCAGTGCCACTTTGCAGTTATTGAAAATGTGGATTGTGTAAGCTAGAAGTGAATTGTACTGTGAAGTTTTCATATTTTTTGACATTTTTATGCAGGAGTTCCCTGAAAATTATTTCAAAGGTCCCAACAGGGTAAAAAAGTCGAGAAAGACTGTTTTAATCTGTCCAGATTCTTCTATCATTCATCTTCACTGGATAAATCTAGGTTAAATCCAAGTTATATTCTTATGAGAGGGGGAAAGACATTCACTATTCATATTCTCCACATCATGCATAATTTTAAAAATCTCTACCATCTCTACCATTACTTTTCTTTTTTCTAATGGAAAAAAGCTGCAACTCCACATCATTTTGTGTATAGCCTTTTCCGGTATTACTTTAATTTTTTGAGAAACAGCAACAGAAGTATGCCCGATATCCTAAATGTATCCACAAGATATCTTTAGAAAGACATTATTATATTGGTGCTTTTATTTTGATCCCTTTCTGAATGATTTATAGCATGGAATTCACCTTCACAGCCGTGGGATATTGGATTGACATTTTCACTGAATTACCTATCAGGACCTCAAGATCCACTGAGGATCTCTGTCAGGTTAGAGATCATCTGCATACAAGTGAAGATCAGATTCTTTTTCCCAAATGCACATTATATTGCAGTTATTTGGACCAAAACACATTTCCCATTTCCCCAGTTTGGAAAATATTCTCAAGCCCTTTTTTTCATTTGGCCACCTGAAATAATTTGGGGTCATAAGCACTCACTATTCTAAGTCATTTATAAATATTTTAAAAAGCCCTGGTCCACAATCTCAGTGCAGACCCTTAAGGAATTTACTTTTTGCTTTGTGAATAGCTGTGGAGGAATGTATGCGATAGAATGCATTACAAAAGCATTAGCTGTCTCACCTGCAGCATATTTTCTTTTTTAAAATGCAAAGGATATCTCTTTTTTTTCCAAAAGAAGAACCTTTCTTCTTAAATAAGTGAAAGAGAGGAATATTATCAATATAATTAATATGGGTTATTTCGTATATTTAGGTTTCAAAAATAAAGCATTACTACTCAGATAATTTCTTAGTACAACTAGGGGGTATATCTTTGTCCATGAACTGGAGGTTACTGTAAGAATGAACCCCGCTGCTTTTAGCTGTGGCATAGCACTCTTTCAGCTACTGGCAGTTTCTCAAATCCCAGCTTTCTCCACCACAAATACTTGGGAAAGAGAGTGCTCTAATTTTGATCTGGTTGTGTTTACCCACTGTTTCTTTATTCTCCTGTCTATACAGTAACACTCTGTGATCACTGTCGATGACATAGTGACTTGAAAACATGTTTCCATGAAATGCAGGAATTTTTAAAAGATCCTCAAAGACAGGAAGCTAGAATCCTGCAGGTTGCATGAGCACAATCCTGTTGCAGCACACAGTGCACACAGTGGGGTGTGGCAGTTATCACACCGTTGTAAGAAAGGGGAGGAGAGATTTAGGCTTGGGTTCAATTTGTTTTTCACTAAAACATTAAAATTCACCAGACAGCAAATGATGGCTCAGGAAAAGGGATAAAGAATTGAAGAGCAAAGGCCTCTGAACATTTGCTGAGACAGAATTTTGTTTTTTTCATTACCAATATGAGCTTGAAAAGGTGAAAGAGGCAGACAGATGCATAGGACAAAATAAGAGCAATCCTGTCTGCCTGTCTGTCTGTCTTTCAAATTTATATGGCTGCCCATCTCCCAAGAAGTGACTCTGGGTGGTGTACAACAAAGAATCCTCTGTTGAGGGAGGAATATTGCAGAAGAAAGAGAGACTCAACATCCAGTCTTGTCTTTACCAGGAGCAAGTCTTTTGTAAAACTAATGATTCCATTCAAAACCAAGCTACCACTTTGAATTACAACTGGAATGTAATTCATCCTCCCTCCAGTCACTATTCCCACTTCAGACAATTACAGTTAAACTCAGAAGGAAGCTGAGTGTAATGATAGATTACATTACTATCCCTGCTAAAAAATAAATTCCTATTTACTTAAATCTGTGCTGAATTTGCTCATTTGAGACTAAGTATAAAACCTAACATTCAGTTACGAAGGATCCCTGGATTGCAAACATGTATTTCATAAGATATTTTCACCGGTTGCTTTGGTGCAGAGAAGCTATAGTACTGAGTTTGGACATAGGTTCAGAAGTTTGCTTAGTTCTGGGCAGCTGCCCTTAAATATAAAAAATAAGAACAACATGCCCATGCTTTCTAAACATTGGCTGTGGTGGTGCTCATGTCTGGTGGAGCTATCATGTCACACAGATCTACCTCCAAAGATGGGTCTTGTCCTTGATCTGAACAAGTACAGGGATAGGATTGCTATTCTAAGTATGGGAAATTAAGGGGTCATTTCAATTAAAGTTTTAGTTTAACGAGAAGAGATATTATATGTTTTGTTCAGCACACTTTCTCAGCAGTACCACTGTGGGACTGTCTTGAAAATCTGCATTTTTACCCAGGTGTTACAGTTTTCAGTTGGCCTTGCTCCAGTATGCTCAGAGCTGTGCTTGATGTCTTGCACTCCCAGGACAAATAGTCCAAGATCATCAAGTGAAATGTACAGGTTTTTTTCTAATTATGGAATTTTATCCTTTCCTTCTATTGAGTTTTACAAAAGTTGTAAATGGAGGATTTTAATTCTACCTGTCTTGCTAGCTTGACTAAGTGAGGGGTGAGATAAGCTTGGTAGAATAAGTTAATTCACATCTGGGTGTTTTTTTTAATTAAGAATCAGCTTGCATGCTACATTAAATCTGCGGTGTGTGTGTTTGTTATATGTGAAAGGTGAAAGGTCCCCTGTGCAAGCACCAAGTCATGTCTGACCCTTTGGGGGGACGCTGCTTTTGTGACGTTTTCTTGGCAGACTATAGCGGGGTGGTTTGCCATTGCCTTCCCCAGTTGTCACCTCCCCCAGCAAGCTGGTTACTCATTCTACTGACCTCAGAAGGATGGAAGGCTGAGTCGATCTGAGCCGGCTACCTGAGAATCCAGCTTCCGCTGGGATCGAACCCAGGTCGTGGAGAGAGTGTCAGTTGCAATACTGCCACCTACCACTCTGCGCCACATGAGGCTGTTCGTTATATATTAAGTATTATATATATTGTTTTATATTAAGTATTACATTCATTATAATCGTGATCATAATCATCATCAGTGCATCATGCAGGTAATGAATCAAGGGCTCTTCACGGAAGGTTATAGACCATAATCTACCATGCTGGTCCAGTGTGAGTTGGTAGATAGTTGTTTTCCTCGTTTAGGGATACACACATGTGCATGCGCACGCACACACACATTTTTATCATTGTACGCCAACTTGACTGTTGAAGAAACAAAAAATGCGATAGAAATTCATTAAGTAACTACAAATAAATTCATGGAACGGAAGCATAGTTTACCTCATCCAGATTCGGATCGCTGTGCACGGGACAGAATCATAATTCTTTTCTTCTGTTCTGCAATACTCCAGAAATTTCCTCCCATGCAGCAATTATTCCTAATACAAGGCTCCCATTTGAATCAAAGAGAGTGTTTTTTGGGGGGGGGGTTGTTTTGTTTGGTATTGTAATATATTGGCAATCAGTGCCAATCTGGATTTGTTCCTCTGTTCAGTTTCATGTAAAACAAAAATGCGTGGTGTCTGTGCTAGGAATTGATTATGCTACTGTACATAGTTTGACTTGAGAAGGCTGTTTCTTTTGTCACAGCAAATTTTGCTTTTATGTGAGCAGGGCATACTGTAGACAAGGGACTTTATATGAATTTCAGTACTGTGATTGGGTATATCTTAAATATTGGCCATGCCTAAGTCCCGAATAGCTGCTATTGACCTGGGTTGGATTTTCAATTGTGGCCTTTTATTTGGCACAGCTTAATGTTTGTTACTGGAGTGTCATTATTAAGATAAGTAACATTAGTTTAGCAGAGTGTGGTTACATCAGCAATGACTGAACTTGTATCTCAATAACAATATTTTAAAAGGTTGCAACCATTCATATTTACAGTATATGAATTATTGCATTGATCTAAGGCACGGATTTAAAATGTTAAGGCCTCCATTCAACCCTCCCTCAATATTTTCTAAGTTTATTCTTATTTTCTTCACAGTAACACATTTCGGTATACTTTGGAAGCTACCAAATCCCTCCGTCAAAAACAAGGAGAAGGACCAATGACTTATTTAAACAAAGGGCAGTTTTATGCCATAACGCTGAGTGAAGCTGGAGACAACAAATGCTTCAGATATCCAATCAGCAAAGTCCGGGTATGGCTAGTCTTGCATGTGATTGATAATGTTGGTTTGCAAAAGACTTTTAATGCGTGTCCTTGTTTTGATTCTGCTGACATTTGAATACAGTTATAACCACCACTATCTTAATAGAAGCTTAAGCTCATCCTTCTCCAAAAAGATTGTGAGTCAGGGACCTGGAAGTGAATTCTCAATGCAAAATGTCATGGACTACTACACCTGTCATGACATGCTAAAATGCTAAAGGTTTTGTCTGTTTATTTGAAATGTCGATGTTTTATTTTGCAGTTTAAGAAACTTGTATAGCAAGTTTTTCTTCTAAAAAATAAAGTGACCACAAAGAGGGTTGTGCAAAAGCTACTAGAGCAAGAGCTTTGGAAAGCGCCCATTCAAATCCACAGCTTAAAATATTAAGACGGCTGCATCTCTTCAAAGTTCAGTAGGGTCATTTTGAGACCCTTTCTCAGTTTTTGAGCATTCTTGTGTGTAGACAGAAGATACTTGCACCAGCACTGCTTTCAAAACACCTGAAAGTATCAGTTAAAAACAGCTTATACTAGGAACACAAGCAAATAAAAATGTATCTTTCGTCGGGTATTGGAAAGGCATCATATTTAGTGCCAAGCAAGTCTCTCTGAGTGTTTTAAATGTAGGTACCATAAAGAAAAACACTGTCTCCTTGTCATCACTCCTGTGACTCCAGAAAGTAGGGAGACATGGAGAAAGATCTGTAATGACAGTGCTAAGATTCAGGCAAGCTTCAGTGGGAGAAGATGGTTGTTTTGGTATCTACTGTACATCCCCCAGATGTTTGGAGCTCTAAACATGAAATGTGAGTGATGGCAATCCACAGATTTCATAATTCTGCCATTCATTTACTAAATTTTATAAGAAGGAATTATTGTGGTTTGTTATCTGGGAGTAGCCATACTTGTTTCTAATTTGGGTTGATTGAGTGCCATGCAAAGCTGGCATTTTTGGCCAGTTGGCAGAGCTGGGACTGTTTAAACTTTTTTTCTGTCTAGCTGCTCAGAGCAATACTAGGCAATTCAATCCAACCACCAGTCCAGTGTTAACTATGTGCCTGATATAAAATGGCTCTAGGACATTGTGGGGAATCAAAAGGGTGAGATCCTCCACTGCTGAGAATGCTACCACTGGAACATATTATATCGTCCGAGAGAAGTGTGGGTGGTTCAGCAAGGAATTCTTTGTCCAGTATGACCAGTTCAGTCAGTAAGGGAATCTATTCCCAGGAAGGTGGCAGGCTCTGCTTCAGTGGACATGTACAAACAGCTGTCTATGGTGGATGCAGTAAAGAAGCCATAGGACTCAATAGACTTAATTGACTTTTTCAACCCATATTTCTGCAAGTTGAAGATTACTTTTCTTGGTAATTGTTGTTAGGCTTCATGAGTTCCTTCTTTTATTTCTCTTGACATGGGAGCCTGGTTGCCTCATGCTAAACAAAGCTTTAACGAAAAGCATTTGAGACATGACGTTGATGGAGTCTAAAAGGAGAACAGTTATGGTCCTTAGCATTTGGGTTTAGTGACCATAACCATTTGATGATTGTTGTGTGGTCTTTCTAGAGCGTGATCATGGTTGTATTCAGTGAAGATAAAAACCGGGATGAGCAGCTGAAGCACTGGAAATATTGGCATTCACGACAGCACACAGCCAAACAGAGGGTCTTGGACATTGGTGAGTGATTAAGCAATCCTGTGAGCTCCCATTTTCACTGATGCTTTTCATTAGCTTGGAGATGTGCAACTGGGAAACCAGAATAGGCACATCCAGAAGTGAATTTTATTCTGAAGTGGGAATAGCCAACTGGCAAGCCCAGTCTGGTTGTGGTATGCAACAAGGCTGCACTAAAGTATTTTTCACACTCACATTCACAGTATGGGACTTCCTTTTCACCTTTTGAAAAATACAGTATAGTGTTTCTGGGAGAGTAAGTATTCAGTCTAAGCAAAGACGACAAGTTCTTCAAAACCTAAACTTAATTTATTTTATGTGTTAAATATTTTTAGGTGAACTAGTAATACAAAAACAACTTGTTATAAGAGTAGCAGAATAACCAACTCATATGTTCAAAGTAAATTCAAAACTATAGATTCCAGCTTCCCAGAATTTGTCATCAGTTTTCTGTCTTCAAACTGCCCACTCAGTTAACTTACTCTCTCTCATCACCATGGTAACCAATCAAACACATTCCCATAATATCTTTCCAACTGGCCTACATGAGATGTGTGTATTTGACACCAATTTTTACTGCTCCTGGTAGCTTCCTGATGTGCTGGGCTGTACCTCATTAGGAATTCTGGGAATTCCAGTCCAAGACATCTAAGCTAGGGAAGGCTGTCTTTACATGGCCGTCTTTCCTAATCCCACCTTCTCTGTTCTCTCCATTTGATTTCATTTTCTTTCTCCATCTTTAAAAAAAACTGGCAATAGGTTAACAGTGGTTGGGGACATGGGCCTGTCTGTGAATCACTTTATCTCATGTGGTTACCCAACATAGTGGCCCACCAACTGAAAAGCAGAGTTTTATTAAGGCTCTTAAAGTAATTAAATTAAGTAAATTAAAATTCTTCAGCAAAGGATTGTTACCTTGTTGTGGTGCTGGAGCTTGAGCACCTCAGTGATGCCATGAGCTAAACCGTGAAGGGCCACCCAAGACGGGAAGGTCATGACAGAGAGGTCAGACTAAATGCGATCCCTGGGGAAGGTAATGGCAACCCATCCCAGTATTCTTGCCATGAAAACTAAATGGATCAGTACAACCAGAGATATGTCGGTATACCATCGGAAGATGAGACCCCCAGGTCGGAAGATGGTCAAAATGCTACTGGGGAGGAACAGAGGATGAGTTCAACTAGCCCCAGACGTGATGACGCAGCTAGCTCAAAGCCGAAAGGGCAGCTACCGGCCAACGGTGCTGGTGGTGAACGGCGAATCCGATGTTCTAAGGATCAACACACCATTGGAACCCGGAATGTAAGATCTATGAGCCAGGGCAAATTGGATGTGGTTATTGGTGAGATGTCAAGATTAAAAATAGACATTTTGGGCGTCAGTGAACTGAAATGGACTGGAATGGGCCACTTCACATCAGATGACCACCAGATCTACTACTGTGGACAAGAGGACCACAGAAGAAATGGAGTAGCCTTCATAATTAATAGTAAAGTGGCTAAAGCAGTCCTTGGATACAATCCAAAAAACGATAGAATGATCTCAATTCGAATTCAGGGCAAGCCATCTAACATCACAGTGATCCAAATATACGCCCCAACCACAGATGCTGAAGAAGCTGAAGTAGATCAGTTCTATGAGGATCTGCAGCACCTGCTGGACAACACGCCTAAAAGAGATGTTATTTTCATCACGGGAGACTGGAATGCTAAGGTGGGCAGTCAAATGACACCTGGAATTACAGGTAAGCATGGCCTGGGAGAACAAAACGAAGCAGGACATAGGCTGATAGAATTTTGCCAAGACAACTCACTCTGCATAACAAACACTCTCTTCCAACAACCTAAGAGACGGCTTTATACGTGGACTTCACCAGATGGACAACACCAAAATCAGATTGACTACATCTTTTGCAGCCAAAGGCGGCTGACATCTGTACAGTCGGTAAAAACAAGATGCGGAGCTGACTGTAGTTCAGATCACGAACTTCTTATTGCACAATTTAGGATCAGACTAAAGAGATTAGGGAAGACCCACAGATCAGCTAGATATGAGCTCACTAATATTCCTAAGGAATATGCAGTGGAGGTGAAGAATAGATTTAAGGGACTGGACTTAGTAGATAGGGTCCTGGAAGAACTCTGGACAGAAGTTCGCAACATTGCTCAGGAGGCGGCAACAAAATACATCCCAAAGAAAGAGAAAACCAAGAAGGCAAAATGGCTGTCTGCTGAGACACTAGAAGTAGCCCAAGAAAGACGGAAAGCAAAAGGCAACAGTGATAGGGGGAGATATGCCCAATTAAATGCAAAATTCCAGAGGTTAGCCAGAAGAGATAAGGAATTATTTTTAAACAAGCAATGCGCGGAAGTGGAAGAAGAGAATAGAATAGGAAGGACAAGAGACCTCTTCCAGAAAATTAGAACCATCGGAGGTAAATTCCAGGCAAAAATGGGCATGATCAAAAACAAAGATGGCAAGGACCTAACAGAAGAAGAAGAGATCAAGAAAAGGTGGCAAGAATATACAGAAGACCTGTATAGGAAGGATAACAGTATCGGGGATAGCTTTGACGGTGTGGTCAGTGAGCTAGAGCCAGACATCCTGAAGAGTGAGGTTGAATGGGCCTTTAGAAGCATTGCTAATAACAAGGCAGCAGGAGACGACAGCATCCCAGCTGAACTGTTCAAAATCTTGCGAGATGATGCTGTCAAGGTAATGGATGCTATATGCCAGCAAATTTGGAAAACACAAGAATGGCCATCAGATTGGAAAAAATCAACTTATCTCCCCATACCAAAAAAGGGAAACACTAAAGAATGTTCAAACTATCGAACAGTGGCACTCATTTCACATGCCAGTAAGGTAATGATCAAGATCCTGCAAGGTAGGCTTCAGCAATTCATGGAGCGAGAATTGCCAGAGGTACAAGCTGGGTTTAGAAAAGGCAGAGGAACTAGGGACCAAATTGCCAATATCCGCTGGATAATGGAAAAAGCCAGGGAGTTTCAGAAAAACATCTATTTCTGTTTTATTGACTATTCTAAAGCCTTTGACTGTGTGGACCATAACAAATTGTGGCAAGTTCTTAGTGGTATGGGGATACCAAGTCATCTTGTCTGCCTCCTGAAGAATCTGTATAATGACCAAGTAGCAACAGTAAGAACAGACCACGGAACAACGGACTGGTTGAAGATTGGGAAAGGAGTACGGCAGGGTTGTATACTCTCACCCTACCTATTCAACTTGTACGCAGAACACATCATGCGGCATGCTGGGCTTGAGGAATCCAAGGCTGGAGTTAAAATCTCTGGAAGAAACATTAACAGTCTCAGATATGCAGATGATACCACTTTGATGGCTGAAAGCGAAGAGGAACTGAGGAGCCTTATGATGAAGGTGAAAGAAGAAAGTGCAAAAGCTGGCTTGCAGCTAAACCTCAGAAAAACCAAGATTATGGCAACCAGCCTGATTGATAACTGGCAAATAGAGGGAGAAAACGTAGAGGCAGTGAAAGACTTTGTATTTCTAGGTGTAAAGATTACTGCAGATGCTGACTGCAGTCAGGAAATCAGAAGATGCTTAATCCTTGGGAGAAGAGCAATGACAAATCTCGATAAAATAGTTAAGAGCAGAGACATCACACTGACAACAAAGGTCCGCATAGTTAAAGCAATGGTGTTCCCCGTAGTAACATATGGCTGCGAGAGCTGGACCATAAGGAAGGCTGAGAGAAGGAAGATGCTTTGGAACTGTGGTGTTGGAGGAGAATTCTGAGAGTGCCTTGGACTGCCAGATCAGACCAGTCCATCCTCCAGGAAATAAAGCCAGACTGCTCACTTGAGGGGATGATATTAAAGGCAAAACTGAAATACTTTGGCCACATAATGAGAAACCAGGACACCCTGGAGAAGATGCTGATGCTAGGGAGAGTGGAGGGCAAAAGGAAGAGGGGCCGACCAAGGGCAAGGTGGGTGGATGATATTCTAGAGGTGACGGACTCATCCCTGGGGGAGCTGGGGGTGTTGACAACCAACAGGAAGCTCTGGCGTGGGCTGGTCCATGAAGTCACGAAGAGTCGGAAGCGACTAAACAAATAAACAACAACAAAAATTAAAATTAAGTAATTTTCAGGCTTTTGTAAAGTTTTGGCCCATCCAGCTCAAGGGGAGGGTGGCAAGTGATGAAACTGCATTGCAACATCACATACATGTACAAAAGAAGCAGAGCTTGCAGCACAATGGCATGATTCTGCTTCCATCATTTTTATGAAAGCCTTTGATCTTGTGAAGACCTCTGGCCTACCATCTGTCTTCTTGGTACTGAAATCCAGTTTGGGAGCATTAGAGTCAATGGGCCATCAGCCCTTCTTCCATTTCCTTGCCAGGTTGAAATACTTCATGGGGAGCAGGATTGTACTCCCTTTGTCTTTTAAAGCAAAATTTTCCCATTGCTGTTCAGCTTTCCTGGCTGCTCACACAAATCATACTTCTTATTAGAGAAGATTTATAAGAGATTATAAGATTTATAAGAGATTACAGGTAGTATTAACTACTTGAACACTGTTGTTATGTGCTATACTCTCTTTTCCTTAGTCTTTCTTTCTCTCTCGTGGTAGTCAGCTTTTCCTGATTCTTCTGATCTTTTGTCAGATTTTAACTTTCACTTATGCTGATCTAAATTGGACACGGCACATGGAGGACTACTTAGTTTCCTTTAGGGCAAAACTGTTCCATTTAATTGTGCCAATGCAAGATTCCACTGTTTTGTATAAAATAGGAGGTTCCCATCAATGGGCTCTGCTCAGACCTCTCCGTTGCTCAGTTTAAGAGTTAAACTCTCTACCTTTTGCATTTTTACCTTGTTTAGAATCGTAGGAATTTAGGACTTCATCCGGTACAACCCCATGCTTAATGTATAATCTATGTGTAGAATGTGAGTACAGTAACTCTGACAAAGTCATGTTTAAATACCTCCAGCAAGGGAGAACCCACCATTTCTGGGGCAATCACATGATTCAGAAAACACTGTTCTTGAAATAGTTTGATGAGCTCTGAATAAGTATCTAATGATTTTCTTTTATGCCTATAAAATTTTGGAAAATATTACTGTTACAATAATTATATGAATCAGAAAGGGTGGGTGTGGGTCTAATAATACTCTGCTCTGAGATATTTTCACTGCCCACCCCCCCAGAATAGGGTCCTTTCTTATCACTATTCCTGCGGTTCTATCCTTCGTCCTTGTGTTCTGGGATGAATCCACAAAACTGCCAAGAGAAAGAAGGGGAGGCTTGATCATATTTGTCAATGACATCTGGTGGGCCCGGGATGGTGATAGTGTATCCATCCTGGCCCTTTATCTTTCAGTAGCTGCACTGTCTCCCAGTAGGTTTCCAGGTGAAATTCACAGTGCTGTTGTCACCTTTAAAGCTCTACATGGTTTTAGATTAGGTTAGTTGAGGGACCGCCTCTCCCTGGTGATTTTTGCCCATCCCACCAAATCTGGCAGAGCGGACATCTTCCAGATACCCTTAGTGATATAGTGTTACCTGGTGGCCGCTGGACATTTACCTTCGCTATCATGGTGCTTACCCTATGGAACAGCCTTCCCCCCACCCACAAGATCAGGATGGTCCTAACTCTGTTGGCTTTCTGGAAGGCCATGAAGACTTGTGTCTTTTCCCAGGCATTGGGGCCAGGATGTTACTGATAGGAGTTCTTGCATGGGTGCCTGTGATTGATGACCATGGAGATTGTATTGGACCTCGACTTGCTTTGGTTTTGTTTGGTTTTAATGGAAAGTTTTATTTTGCCTTGTTCTTGCTTGTTCGCTACCCAAAGTTTCTTTGGCTAGATGGGCAGCCATATAATTGAATCTGTATAGTAAGAAAAGCCAGGGGAACATGCAGCATTAGAGAGAAGGCAGAAAAAGAATGATAGGAGGAAGAGGAAGATATAGGGAAGGGGAGTGCTCCCTACTGGAATTTTGGGTTTTACTTTATGATGTTGATCTTTGACATTGTTTCTAATCTCTCATCTAATATTCTTCATTGTCCTGCAGTAGTAGCTTAACTCGATAACATGTGTTGTGAAAGATGGCCCAATTTTTTTCACTAGGTAGATTAAAAATCTGAAACGTGGACATCTGGGAATCTTCCTCTTACAGAAAGCCAAATCTCCTACTTGAAAATTCCACAGATCCTTGTGCCCTCCGGTCTGTTCGACATTCCAAGCAGATTGTTTCACTTGTCCAGACAGCATCCCAGCCTTTCAGAAGAATCTACACTGAATTCTTTCTTTTTAGTCAGTTGTGAATATTAATGGTCTCCTGAATAGAATGTATGTGTCACTTTTGTAGAAAATGAAGGAGGAGCAAGAGAATGGGCAGAAATTTTCCACATGTTCTTTATAGAAATATACCATTTTGTTCATGCAATGTCTTTTCTATGAAGTTAAATTAGTTTAATTCTGTAACAATGCCATTTCAGAAAGTTGATTTCTGGGTTTATATTATCCATGAATTTATTTTGAAAGTGAATGTTTAGAATTTATAAAGAAACACCATAAAGGTTTTACTTTGAATGTATTTAGGTCACTATTCAAAAACTTGAAATTTCTATAAATCTAGTTTGATGAGTGTAAAGGAATCTTAGGGCATAGAATGTATTGCAATCCCAGGACAGATGATAAACCAGCAGTCTCTAGACCAGTGTCTCTCAACCTTGGCCACTTTAAGATGTGTGGACTTCAATGTGCTGGCTGGGGAATTCTGGGAGTTGAAGTCCACACACCTTAAACTGGCCAAGGTTGAGAAACATTGCTCTAGACCATGATTAAGAGATCAGGAATGTGTCATACAGAACATTCATGTTCTTTCTTCCCTTCCAGCCAAACTAGGTTGGCACAAAACTGCATCATGGAAAGCTGCCCAGGGTGTGATAACTCTACTTCCTTCTTCAACCCATGAACAATTTATTTATTTGTTATATACCATTGCATTGGAAGTGATTCCCAATAGTTGACAATATAAATAAGCCATAAATGTACAACAGTCCCAGAATATGCAACAGTAAAACTGTAAAAACAATAAAAGCATAACAATAATAGAACTAAAAGTAAAAAGAAAAGAGCAGTTATAGGCACTACCCCAATCTAACCACAATGACATTGATTCTCAAAGCCCTTTTTAACAGCCTTTCGAACCACAATTACCACTACCGCTTTGAGCTGTTCTACAAAGTGGGGACCACTGTGGAAAAAAGTTGTCCTTGTGCGGGAAGTTGTTGAACCTCCCCAGTCTGGACCAGCACACAGGACAGGAACATTCTACCTGGAGATAACTGGAAACCAAGGCGTGTTGTGCTTTATAGGTTAAAACCAGCACTTTGAATTGTATCTGAAAAACTACTGAGAACTACTGCAGTGCCTGCAGTGCAAGTGTTATATGGCTGTAGCTGCTCTCGCATATTAGCATGCAGGCTGCTGTATCATGCACAAACTGCAGTTTCAGAACAATCTTCAAAGGCAGCCCCACATAAAGAGCATTGCGGTAGTCTAATTTAGTGGTGATGATGGCATGCGTTACTTTTGCCAGGATCTCCCACTCCCTCTTCTGCCTCTTTTATTCATACTATACTTGGCTTTGTTTTTTATGTTCTCTTTTCTACTCCTGGACTGTATGCAAGAAGGTCCTGTCCATCCACTTATTCACCAATAGTGAATGTTTGTAGAATGTAAGTACAAGGTGAAAGAACAACTGAAATCTCTGGTTACTTGTTTCAGTGGGATTTGCAAAAAATACTGAAAGTTAAGCAAAGTTGGCATATACAGTTGATTGGTGCCAGTGCAGAAAAAAATGCTAACTCCTTTTTTTTTTTTTGCCTTTTATTAATGGTTGTGTTGTGTTCCACATACTATTTCCCAGTACAACCTCCCCCCCCCCGTTATTTCTTCTATAATTAATTCCCCCTATAAAATATTGGCTAATAGAATGCAATCAACCAAAATTAAGCTCTGGCTGGCATAATTAGGGTAATTAGTGGGAACCTGATTAATTTTTCAAGTACCTTGTTATCATCTTTGAAGAATAGTTGTAGGATGGTGTACAAAGTGTTAGTGTCAGCAAATTGAGCCAGAACAGCAATACTAAAATGCAAGACATGAATAACAAGGAAATATACTGGAATGTAAAGACAAATGTCTGTATTCTATAAAAGCATCTATGATAATTTTGTGTTGTTTGTTACAGCTGATTATAAGGAAAGCTTCAACACCATTGGGAATATTGAGGAAATTGCCTATAATGCTGTATCATTCACTTGGGATGTTAATGAAGAGGCAAAGGTAAGATCCTACCCTGCCCAAAATGCATATATTTTGTAGGGTAACATGCAGAATTGCTCAGCAAACAGAACCTAAGGCAATATTTTGCATTGTTGTGGGAATAAATAGACCCAAGAGTACTATGTGTACCACCGTAAGCTCCTGAGTGAAAGACAGGATATAAATCTATATCCGTAAAAATACATAATATTTAATAATGGATCTTTTGCTGTTTAGATCCTGCTAGTCCAACATTGTCAATCTTTTGGATCTTTTAAATTAGCTTTGTTTAAATGCCAAATGTCAGTTCCAGTGAACTGAAGCTTTGAAGCTATTTCAGAATGATATTTTGAAGGATTGCACAAGGTATCCTCTTTTATTAGGAACAACCGACCATCTAGGTTGAAATCGTCTACATTACATGTCAATAAATATGAAGTCAGGATTTTAGGAACACATCGTTGGTTAAAAAGTAATACTTCCATTCATGCCTAAAGCTAAAACATAATGGGTGGGTTCAAGCATCACACTAAGTTAAAAGCAAATATTACGGTTAACAAGATCTGTGAAAAAAAGCCTTTGCGTTCCAATAGTTTCAGAGAGTTCTCTTTCCTAATCTTACATGGAGTTTCCGAAGCTGAACTTTGGACTTTCTGGGTACAAACAATGAAGTTGGTATATGCCTCATTTCAAGTCGATAGGTATTTTTCCCACAGGGAAATCATCTCCATTTATGTAGTCCATTTGTATAAATGATTGACACTATTAGCCTGTTTTCCTGCACTTGAGAGGAACTTGAAGTAGGATGAAAGATTTAAATGAAGTGGGCATCTGCGAGGGGAGAAGGTCAACATCTGCAAGATGGCAACCATTGTGTCACTTGGATCATGACACCATTTCCAACTTCTTCCAGATTTAAACACTGTCCCCCTGCCCTACCCATTGATACCTCTGAACCAAGCTCCAGATTTCCAGGTATCAATAAAGTTGATTCAGACAAAGTCATATCAATGATACTGCTTCAAAAGCAGTTTTCTGGGTTTCTGATTTCATCAGCTCTGAGCTCTTAGCTTCATGATATACTATTCTGGAGGCTTCTCCAAAGTAAGACCCAGAAACACAAAAAGCTGTGTCAAGTTCTTTGCAATGGTTTATTTCCTTTTATCGAAGGCAATTATCATTATATTATTGTTACAAACTGTGTAGATTCAGCATGAATTGGTGCTACAGCATTTTGTCTTGTTTGATTAAAGTCAACGTGGCTGACAACACTTTACAGCTACTGCACAGAGGAAACCAGGTTCAGTGGAACAGTGTGATCTTTCACTAAGAGTAACCTTGTAACCGTGATGGCATAGAAAGAATGTGTAGTGAACCAGTGTGTTTCTCTATGGATGTTTTGGTTGAATGATTCAAAGTTGGCTATTGTCATATCGGGAGCAGAAGGAGCAGATGTTGCAAGAGGGAAATCGATTTGTTCAAAAAAGCATCCATACCCCTGTCTACTGGGAATTGGACAGATGAAGGAACAATAACTTCTGGAATTGCTGAGGCAAATATTCCATTGTGTAGTACAGGAACTGTACTTCTAGTGTGTTGTATAACCTGTGCTTGACAGATATTCTGAATTTCCATTCCCATTAGCTCTGGCCGGCATAACCAGTGGAACATTTATGGAGTGTGCAACATGTTGGATGATGGTGTTAAGTATTATCTCTTGGTTGTCTTCTCTACAGGCTAAATGTATGCACTTCCTTTAACTTTTCGCATAGGAACTGGTCTTCAACATTATTCTCTGAACATATGCCAGTTTGTTGATATCATTGTATTTGATTATCATGGCCACCCTCACACACAAATAGCTTAGGGTCCTCTTCCTTGTGATGCACTCCTGTACTACTGAATCATATGTGAACCTGACATCTGCATCATATCGGTCATTCGTATACATTTGGGACTCTTCCAGAACCATGTGGGATAATACCATAGGAAATTGCTTCCATGGTGACAGAAATGAGTCTATAAATCAGATTGTGTACATGGTATTACTGTGTCCGCAGACATTTCCTTGATGCTTACCAAACTCACTGCCCACCTGGGTTCTTTTTTGTATAATTTTAAATAAAAAAATAATTAGGACGATGTGCTGCAACACATCGGCCTTTACTTATTGGTAGCAATACCTTAGGGTCTTACTAAGATCCCACTGGGATGGCCCAGATCATCTTGGAGGATTTGTGTGCCTTGTGGCTATGATTATGGGGAAACTATTTTGTTAATAGACAAGTCTCTCATGGCAGCTGTTTTCCATGTGCACCATCACACACTTGCCAAATCCTAAAATGTGCTCCCTATCCTTTTCAGCTATTCTTTCTAAATTGGTGCTGTCTGTGCTTCTTGACATACTGTGCAGTATCACTGGTTCTGAAACTTGCTTTAGATGAGGCCTGCTCAACATACAGCTGATGGGTTGAGGTTAGGGTTAGGGCTAGACCTCAAAGCCTCACCACTGCTGACAGCCAGCCACCAAACAGCTGACTGATGCACTTTGCAGCCTGCAATGAGTTTTAATTTATCAGTGTGAAGTTGAGCAGGCCTGCTTTAGATTACTTTAGTGGGATATGTGCAGCATGTTATGAATGTATGCTTTCCATAATTGATAAGAAGCTTGTATCTGTATTTGAGTACAAAATATAAAACAAAGTGGAACAGCGGAAGTCCCATAAATCCATGGGAAGATGGTGGTGAGAAATTGGTTAGAGAAAAAGATCGTTATTGCTCCTTCCCTTCTACCAACAAAATTTTGCCACCTTGTTGCAGAGTTAGTATATATAACTGCCCTCTAATAGCAGGATGTTAACATCTGGTGTTACCAGAGAAGTATGCATATGAATATAACCTTGCTGGGAAATACTTTTGGAAGGGTGATGCTTCTGTTCTTTTCAAGGTTTCAAGACTTTGCTAAGACAGAATGTAGTTCCTTTGTCAAAAGAAACAGTTTCAGGGAATGTCTTCAGCATGTAGCTGCTGAATTAGAGTTCCTATATTAATTTTCCATGGTAAGATTCAGATTCAATGGTTATTGAGGCTGATTATTCACTAGAACATAATTGTCCTTCAGATCTTTAGGTGCTGTAGCCTTTCCTAACGTAGGTTCAACTGTGTATGTCAGTAAGAAAGAGATGTATATTTCATTTTCTTAGAATAATCTTCTTAATCCAGCAAAATTTCTGTTAATGATTGGTACTTTAAAATTTTAGATTAAAATTGAAACCAAATATAAACCTAATAATCAAAATATTTACTTGAAATTGTGCTTCTTTAAATCACATTTAAAATAGAATGTTTTACATAATACACCTTGATTGTAATGTCTTTAAGAAAGTCAGTGTATACACATGATTGAACAGGTGTGTGATTGGCTTTTGCAGCAAATTGAATTTTTATGTAGTTGCTGGGGCGTGGTGCAGCGTTACAGGAGCTGCTTAAATGAAATGTAAACATTTGCTGGAGACTTTGGTATTGAGCTGAAACAAAGGCGTTGACTTTATATGGCATGTATAAGGAACGGATGTCCAACAAAGCTATAAAAGTTGTGCTAACTCTGCACAAAGAATTTGTATTTATTTAATGTCCTACTCTGGCCTGTGCTAGTATTCAGAACTATCTACATTACATAAAAATAAGTAAATAAAAGGATAAAAATATAATTAATACATAAATTTGTTTTACAATTAATGTGTTAGTAATAGAATCCTTTTCTAGCATGGAGCTCTCTTGAACTGAACAGCTATTCTCCCTTCTATAAATAGGGTTCTTATTTTAACTCAGAAGGTTATTAGGACTATAACAAGCTACCTTACACTAGACAAATCTTCAGAGTCTGTGGACATTATTGGTATCAGCCCTTCAAGGCGGACCAGGTCAGGAAACAAGCTCCACAGTTTTGCTACAGGCTATAATAACAGAATCATCAAAGCCTGACAGTGTTTTCCCTTCCCTCCCTCTTATACCCCAGGAAATTTCTTATGTCCCAGGGTAACATAAGAAGCTACCTTACATTAGATCACTAGTGTAAATTGTGGTATTTCTCTGTTATGCCTTGTGTTATTTCCTCTGGCTGTCAATAGTTTTGTGGGATCTTGTACTTCTGCATCTCTAACTAAAACTTTATAATTGAACAAACCAAGAGCTAAATTGCACTGTTCAGTAGAACAAGAAAATACTTGGCCCTAGATCAGGGTTTCTCAACCCTAGGGTTCCGCAAGAGGTCACTAGGGGTTCCCTGGGAGATCACAATTTATTTTAAAAAATTATTTCAAATTTGAGCAACTTCACAGCAAGAGGTAAGTTTCATTCTTTATTTTTAGTTTAAGAACACTGTTAATGCTTATATACAGGCCTACCCATGAAACAAATATAATAATTTTGTAACTTCTGGCCTATATTTGAGCCTGAATGTACAGGGGTTCCCCAAGGCCTGAAAAATATTTCAAGGGTTCCTCCAGGGTCAAAAGATTGAGAAAGACTGCCCTGGACTGTTCAAGTTATCTAGGATCTGTTATCTGCATCCAAATATCTGTTTCCTGCAATGTGTCCTTAAAAGAGGCATCTCCTAGTCCCAACTGGGGTGTGATCCTAGCTGCATTTGGGCCCTGATGATGACTTGAGATAGGGGCTTCTTGGTAATGGTATACCAATGAGGAAATCTCCTCTCCAGGAAAATGCAGTTGGTTCCCACATTGACAGGTTTTGACAATGCTATACATTCAGACATTTTTCTAGCAATATAGCCCAAAGTCAAATATATTACTTAAATGAAGAGCTTGTTATACCATCACTCTTAGTAGTTTATGTATGTTTTAATTTGAGCTTTTGCTTTTATATTACTCACTACTTTGGAATATTTTAAACTAAAACTTACATTTTCCTTTGAAACCAGTTTTGATTATATGGTTTCTTGCTGGTCAAGCATAATTTTAAGATCGGTTCTGTGCAGATCTTCATAAATCTTTATTAAAGAATGCATGAGAAGGTATTAGGGAATGGTATGCATGTTTTGTACAAATACATTTCTATACTCAGTTCCAATTAAACTCCAGTTAAAGGGAGGCAGTATGAGAGGATGAGCTCTAGAGGAAACATCACTGGGGGAGATGGGCACCTCAACTGATTTGAAATTAAACAGCTTCTTCTCTTCCTAAACCTCTCTCTCTGGCTTTGGTGTCCTCTGGATGTACTGAACTACAACTGCCATCATTCCTACCTACCACAGATGGGATGGAGAGGAGATAGTTTCCAGTCACCTCTGTTGCCAGTGCAGCAGAGTCCCCTGGTCCTCCACAGCAACTTTTTAGGAGCAATAGACATGGGCATCTGAAGAACTTTAAGCATTGCACCACTTGGAAAAAAATTTTCCCTGTCTTCATTCAGTTTTTATGATGTTATATACTTTAAAATGTACCATAGATGTTTTAATTGTTATTAAATTGTATAGTTCGTAAGTTGCTGAGAGCTGTTAGATTTTGGCAGGGTACAAAATACCACCATGTTCTGAGGCCATGATACTTGGGTAAACCTCTGAGAATTTACTCCAAAGAGCTGTATGGGCTATCTCTGCTCAACAGATTAGATGCCACGATATTAGATCTCATGTAGATAATTGTTGATATTGACTTCCATTAAGAGATAACTTTGTGTTAAGTTGACTAACAGGGCTGGTTCCTGTTTGAGAGGATCCAAGGCAAAGTCCTCTTATGGGCTCCTCCACTGACAGTGTTACTGCAACTGGGGCCAGCACTCCTAGACAGGACCTAACTCCCTGTTAAATTATCACTGGAATGAAGCTAGGTGAGAAATTAAAATGGTGACCAGAGCCATCAAGCTGCCTAATGCTGCTTAGATTGCTGGGCCATTAAAATAAATAAGGGAATACCCCTGCAGTAAACAGGAGGATGCTCTGCCAGAGTTCTGGAATACTACAGCCCTGGCAATTGTCACAAAGGCCAGATGCTGGCACCAACACCAGTTATTAAGCTAGTATTTACCTAAAGGCTGTTGAATACCTTCTTCAAGGTCATGTCCATACTCCTCTACTGGCTGCTGGATGGACTGTGCTACTCCTGTCTGCCCAGTCTGCTCCAGGCCAAGAGCTCACTGTTACTTTTCTATGCATCAGAAAGCCACTGTTTGAGGCCTAAGGGCTGTATGCATTTTGGGTCTGACCCTACAGGCAGCCACAAGTTGTTATCAAATTGTAATTTTTATTGTAACAGAAGGACAAAGTTATGAAATGCATGCCTGGAGAGTAGTCATATTACCTATGTATTGTTTCAATTATTGATATAATTGGTTGTAGCATTTGTGGTAAGATACATGATTATTCAAGAGTCATGTCTGCAATCTTTACTCATCCTTTACTCAGTCTTACCTCATGTTCTCAAGGCAGTATGTACAACAGTTTTCTCTATCCTGGTGTTCTTGTTTAGCAAGAAGATATGCTTTTGTGATCTCCACTGCCATTCCTTCAAACCTCTCTCCTCCCATAGCACCCATCATTATAGCATATAAGACTGTAAATCTGGCCTTCTGTCATGAACATGTCACTGAAGTAAAAAAGACCCCCATGAAGCAAATGGTTCCAAAGTGTTGCTGAAAGATTATTTATCCTCCAGATAATTGATGATGGGTTGTTCATCTTCCAGGAGCAACTGCTATTGTAGCATTAATGTCATCCAAACCACAAAGCTAAAGAAAGATTACAAACAGAGTAAAGAAATTGAATAATGTTGATTCCACTTGCTTGTAAATTGCTTTTCCATAATTAAATATAAACCTTCCCAATGCGGTATCTAAAGGAGGGTAATTGGGTGGTGTACTGAGCATGAAACCTTTTAAAAAATCATTGATCTCCTTTCTTTCTAGTCCACTTCTCTCTATGTGCCGTGCAGAATGACATGGCATTGATGCTGATATGACAGACACACATCATGAGCGTGCCTCTATTGATTCTTAAAGAGACCTGATTTATGTGGTGTCAGGAGGGGGATATTCAGTCTTTCAAAATGGTAATCTGTGTAACATTCACTGCATGATCACTCTTTTTCTGTACATCTCTGTCAATATAATTTGCTGCAGCTGAATTTATTTCTTTAACCCCGTCTTCCCAGCTAACAACCTCCAGAAGCCTTGTAGATCAGTTCTGCACTGTACTCTTTAAATGTCAGGAATCAACAAGCCGCTTGTTAAAACAAATCCACTTTGTGATGTACAGACATGGTAGTAGCTCTAAGCTAAATTTGGTAATAAGAAGGTACTTGTATTTTTTAAACTTTTGAGTCCAATCAAACGGAAGGAAATTGGGAGTCATATTCCCTCTGTCCCCTGCACAGGAGATCCTACGCAAATACTGGGGAGAGAGAGTCCTGAACTTCAAAAACATGTCGTATTTTCTGGAGGTTTTCCTTTTTAGAGGATCCCATGACTAAATTTTTGCTAACAAAGGGAATATTATTTCTGCATTTGACAGAGATGCACAATCAAAGCTTATCAACATTTATCAATAGAACTCCATTCAACTGTCTCCAGACATACAAACCTATATTGGGAGAACACAACACTTTTGTTTAGAGCGTGAGGCAACAGGACAACACTGCTGCCAAGCCTTGTATGGCACTGGCCACACCTACTGGACAACCAAGTAGAAACTGCTGACGCAGTACAAAGCAATAGGGGGCATTTTGCCATGGAAGACATCAAAGATGGGGCCTACGGAGCAACCCCACTGCCCCCTTTAATACATTTTCTAAATTCTGTGTGCAGAAGATGCCTGAAGGAGTTTATATTAGGACAGAGAATGCTCTTGGTTACTTAATCTGAGCATAGCATGTTTCTCCCAGCTCCTTTCGTAGCAGTTAAAGTTCAACCATGCAGTTTGTAAGCATAGTCCTGCGATACCATCAAGAATTGAAATGCCGCTGTGCTTTTAGTTCGGTCAAGCAAACAAGCTGAGCTGACTTCACCATAAATTACTGGGCAGTACTATCTACCCTTGTGATCAGTTGAATGCTGCTAAATTCTCTGCAAACTTTTTTCACCTTGTAGTCTATTAACCAAACTCCTTTTACCTTTAGTCTTCTTTTTCTGAATGAATTCAATGACAGCGAGAGCTTCCATGAAAATGTTGCACAAGTCGATTGTATTATCTCAGTATTATCAATAGTTGAAGTGATAGAAGGTGTCAGAATTGAACCCCATTGAAATCTGAAAGCTGCCTAATACATCACAATAAGCCAGTGTAGGTAGATAACTTTTGATAGCCCAGAGCTGTGTTTAACATTTCTGGGAAGCCTAATGGAAGTAGTGTCTGAACAGGTCACAGCATTTAGTCAATCATGATTGATCTCAAAAAGTTAGGGCCATACCTGATTACTATTTTAATAGAAGACAATCAGGAAACCCCATGCCTATTGGCTAGACTGGAAAATTGAAAAATATTCCAGAAGAAGGAAATAGAAAACCACTTCTGAATTGTTACCAAGAAAAATTTACACTGATATATCCATAAAGTAACCAGAAATCAAGCTTGATTTAATGGAGTATTTAGCTATGGTAGCACATCAAAAGACAACATTGCATTAAGGCTGGGATCAGGATTTTTTCCTGGATATTTGGTGGGTGTTGGGAAGTTACTTGCTTTTTAAATTATGTTAAGCCTACCTTAATTTTTATGAGTTTCTTGCCTTTAAGTGTTTTTGCAGTATAGTCAGAGGAAGCTCCTGGAGGCCACAAAGAAAGGACTTGTAGACCACATATTTTGCTAGGGCTATAAACTGTCACCTAGATTAAGCCATGGTTTGTTTAACAATGTGGTCAGTATACCAGGGTTGGCTTGGTCATACAACATGCACTGCAATAAATAACGAGTTCAAATCCAGAATAGTTTTTCAACCAATCCCAGTCATTGCAGACAATACTAAGCTAAATGAACTAGTGGTTTTAAGCTGGGTTCTTCATTATGCAACCAGTATATTTTGTCTGGAATTGGCTTAGTATATGGAATTGGTCCATCTGCTTAGTGTTGCCTGTGCTGACTGGTGACTTTGTTGACTTCTCAGTCCTACCTAAAGATGCCAGGATTGGACTTGAAACCATTTTTCATGCGAAGATGCATCCTACGGGAACATATAACCTTTTCCCACTGAAGAACTCATTACAGAAGTAACAGCTAAAGTCAATATCCTCAGAGTAGCATCATTTCCCAAGATTAGATTGTTAACCAGAAGAAGCAGAGTCTTTTCTGCAATAGCAAGATTCTAGAAAAATCTTCTTGAGGACTCATATCAGGATTCTTCTGCTGTTTCCTTACTGTTATGTTGACTTAAGAAGTTTTGGTTTTAAGATTATTGATAAGAGGAATGTTAAATGTTAATTGTTTTATGTTGTGAGATTTTAGATTATGTCATAAATCAGCACCAGAATTCCTCCAAAAGTTGTATCCAGATGGCAGTGTTTAATCTGCTAGAAGGGGAAAAGTATGGAATACATGAGGGTATATATTTATTATATTTGATTTGATTTGATGATAATACAAATCTAAATTTAGTTTTGGCACTGATTCTGCCCTTGTTTTAGAAATTGACTGCTAATATGTTACTCTAAAGCTGTATTTGCCCCTTGTCCCAGAAAGATTGCAAACACCTGTCCTAGACTATGGATGGGGCATTACAGTAGTAGAGACTACTTAAATAAAATGACATAGAACAATTCACAGAAATAGATTTATGTTTTCTAATGCAATACTGAACAATTCTACATCTTGTAATAATGAAACCTATGACTAACTAGGTATGTTTAGCTTAATGAAAAGAAGACTGAGGGGAGATGTGATAGCAGTCTCCCAATACTTGAAGGGCTGCCACAGGGAAGAGGGGGTCAACTTATTCTCCATAGCACCTGAGGATAGGACAAGAAGCCATGGGTGATGTCCTAACAGTCAGGAATCACGCTGAGACGAGGAATAGGTCTCTAGTGTTTATTACTGCTACATAAGACAGAAAATCCTAACAAACTGAAGAAGCGTGGGAAAAACCCAGACAGATAAACCCCAAAAGTCAAGGCGGGTCTGATCTGTGTCTCTTTGAATGGCTGCTTAATTCCTCAGTACTACGCATGCGTTTTCCCCCCTGGATAGGGGCCCCCTCCTGCTCGCCATCAGTGCTCATGACAGGTGGAAGCTCATCAGAGGGAGTTCCAATCTGGAAATAAGGAGGAATTTTAAACTTTGTTTTATTGTAAACTGCACAGAGTCCCCCTTCTGGGGGGAGATAGGTGGTGATAAAAGTTGATAAATACAATATAAATAAATAAATAAATTTCCTGACAGTGAGAAACTCCAAGGTCCTTTCCAACCCGATGATTCTGTGATTCTATGACACCAAACAGTTCAGGCTAGTCTGAAACCTCTGACTGCTCAAGGAACAAAGCTATCTGAATGTCTGCTATCCAAGTCCTGCAAGGAAATGAATATTGTCTATTCAGTTGGTTTTAAGGCCACATATAAAGTAAACAGTTTTGTAAGGCAGTAGGGTACAGGCCAATGATGGTGACTATTTTTTGCAGTCTTATATTTTGGCAGCCCTCGGGGAACAATGAGTTTCAAGAAACTATTGTGAAGGGCACAGGAGATGCATTTCATATATTGATTTCTTTGGCTGCAGACTTCCACTAATTTTATTGATTCTAATACATCACATGTTTAACAATCATATTAACTGAGCTGAATAAGCCATCCAGTCTTTGCCAGATTAGTTTCATTTATTGAAAAGAACTCTAAATTAAGTAATAATTAAGTAAAGCAACTTACACTGATGTCTGTTATGAAAGAAAATTTCTCAAGGGGAGCTCCAGATGGAAATTTAAATATTAATTAGAACTTGCAGGTCTTTCTTTGCGGAAAACTACATCTGTGCAAACTTCTGTTTTTCAACCCTATCAGATTTTCATCACGGTGAACTGCCTAAGCACAGACTTCTCTTCTCAAAAAGGAGTCAAGGGTCTTCCTTTGATGATCCAGATTGACACATACAGTTACAATAATCGCAGCAATAAACCCATTCATCGAGCCTTCTGCCAGATCAAAGTTTTTTGTGACAAGGTAAGATAATATATTTCTTAATTACTGCATATGGGGGGAGCAAACCTTTTTTCTTCATTTCATGATTTTAGTTATTCTAGATCTGATTTTTATCATCATTCATGTTTCAAGTCACTTTCATTTTAGCTTTGTTTTGAATCTTTTCTTTCTTTCTTTGCTATTGATGCCTTCAGTAATAGCAGCAAGAGTAGAACTTACTTTGGCTACCATTTTATATTCTAGAATCTCCTAGAAGTTGTGTTACTCCCAACTCTGAGGGGCGAATGACAACCACTATTCAAAGATGGCAACATGTAGATAACAGCAATCTTTTCCTCACATAATAACACAATTATTTATTTATTTATTTATTTATTTATTTATTTATTTATTTATTTATTAATTATTGACTCTGTCTTGACTCTTGCTGACTGCCAGGACAAGTCCCTACAGTTTTCTTGGCAAGATTTCAGAAGTGGTTTGCCATTGCCTGCTTCTTAGGGCTGAGAGAGAGTGACTGGCCCAAGGTCACCCAGCTGGCTTTGTGCCCAAGGC
Organism: Candoia aspera; assembly: GCF_035149785.1. NCBI lineage: Eukaryota > Metazoa > Chordata > Lepidosauria > Squamata > Candoiidae > Candoia > Candoia aspera. The sequence goes on from NC_086155.1 coordinate 188,135,337, forward strand.
AAGACTAGAACTCACAGACTCCTGGTTTCTAGCCTGATGCCTTAACCACTGCACCAGACTGGCTCTCAATAACACAATTACCAGGGGGATTCTGGGATGATAGCATGGTGCTCCTTTTGCGGTAGTTGCCAAGACCATCTTTTGCAACTGTATGAGAAAATAAGCCCCTAAATGACTAACAAACACATGTGAAACTGATAACAATGACTCATTCCACTAATACTTTAAAAATTTTAATTGCTTTAATTTACCAAACAAGAAAGGAGGGAGAGGAAAAGAAAAAAGAATCCCCTTCAGAAACAGAAAAGAAACTGCAAGAAGGTATTGTATTACAAATAGAAAATCATTAAGCCTTATATATCATTAAAATTTGACCACACAAAATAAGGTTGATCAGTCTTTCATATTACATCGAATGAGAGGCAGCTCTTAAAAGGGTGAATGTGGGTCAGTGATCCAACACTGTAAATCTGCGGTTGCACTTTCTTTCCAACAGTGCAGAGTGAGCTTTTCCGCTGCTCCCCATTCTTGATAACTCCTTAATTCCTCACATAGCATCCCATTCTATTTCATTCTAATTCAGAAGAACTTTCACATCTTTAAACAATATTGATCTTTGTAACTTCATAATCACCAGCTAAGGATATTAAATCAAAACACAGCAATTGTTGGAGAAGCTTGTATCATATAAGGGTTCACCTATTTTACACTTCCAGGATAATGTGGCTGTTAGTCAACTCTTTTTAAACATTCTTTGAGATGTCCAGTATGTTATTTAGGAAAAAAATCGTTTGTTGAATTAGTCTCTTTTTAAGATCATGAGAAATATTCTGCTAATTTTTAATATGGACTATTCCAACTCTTTTTTTCCATAGATCTTGCAAACTTATATTTACCTTAACAACATTCTTTGCTTATAAAATTATAATATTATAGAAATTATTTTTAAAAATACTATGGATTTAGAATCATTCAAACATATTCCAATATTAATAGTAATTTACAAATAAATGCTGCTAAGACATCTGGGCCAAATTATGAATTATAATTAAAAAAGAATTTTTAATTATATATACTGCCATTTTACAGTTGTAGGCAACCCAGATTTTCTTGTAATATTCAGATTGTTTAAAAACTTGATAAGCAGGAAGTTGAACTCAAGTACATCTCCACTAATATTAATGTTTAAAGCATTTGTATCAATGCTATCAATTTAATATCATTGGTTCTATTTTTGTTACCTAATAAATATCATCAGAAAAAAATAAAAAATAAGCATTTGCCTACAGACTTTGAATTAAAATTCGCCTTCTTCAACTCAGTGCTGGAAGTACAACCTCCAGAATTTACAGCTGGGAGTTATAGGTCTGACTAATCTGGAGTGCACCAAGTTAGAAGTTAGTCAAAGGAAGATGTCAAGGATGTCAAGGATTGTCCTGACAAATAAGTAGACATTTTATGAAAGCCATTTTCAGAACTCCACTGGTATTCAAACAGACAACTGGGAAAGGATTCTCAAGTCATGGTATAGGACATATTAAAAAAAAAAAGAAGGATTGACTGATGATGATTAAAGCAAATGAGATGGAATGTAATGAGATCCAAGAGAAAAAAAGGTAAAAGATCGATAAAAGAAGGGCAACATTTAAAAGGAGATAGCTAAAAATCAGGAGGAGCCTGGTAGCACCTTTCAGACTAATACATTTTATTAAAAGGCATTAAGTTTGTTTCTGTTGCTAGGTAACTACTTTCTTATTATGACCAGAATTACAGGAACCATGTATGGAAAAGAGCAGCTTTTCTGCCCTTTGAGATGAAGAATTCATCCCATCTCATTCATAATAGTAGGAAATCAAGTTCTGCAAAAGTGTTGATTGTTCAGGTGCAATGCTAGAACCCTTCTTTTTAGCAGAATATTATTTTAATTCAAGTTTTCCCAATTAGGCTTCCTCCGAACTCTTACTGAAGATACTACTTATAAAAAGCTGATTTAGTTTATACATTAAAAAAATCCTACTGCATAGGTTAAAAAAAACTAGCCATTCATCACTTTAATAGAATTTTTGCATAGGATTTTAATAATAATTTATTTCCCAAGGCTGTAGAAGAAAAGCTTCCATTGCCTTTTTGTTGATATGAAATAAATTGGAATGGTTTGCCTTCTAATGACATAATAGCATGTTTTCTAAAAGGTAGAAGTTCTGTTTGCTTTCTTTGCTCACCATATTTAGAGTAAGCAAGCAAAACTGCAGACACAAACTCAGTAAATTTCGTATTATTATCTTATGTAACTTAAACCATATAGTAATGTTATTTTCTTTCTATTTCTTTGGCAAAAAAGATAAAAGGAACTTGCAAGGAGAATTTTAAGACATTGACACTTCAATTATATCAGAAGTTTATTATTAAGTAGCATTATATTCTGCCTTTTCTCTCATGGAGCCCTCAGGACAAACTGACATCAATAAAAAAGGAGTAACACAATTACAAAAAAGAAAAAAATAATACAGCTTAACAAACCAATGCGAACTACATTGCAAATGAATAAACTGTTGACATTCTTAAAATTATTTTAAATTATTTTAAAAATGATAACAAGAGAATCAGATGGATTTTATGTTGTTGTTTACACTGTTGCCAAAAAAGAGGAAGTGTAGCACCCAAAACATACCAATAGACACAAAAAATAGGGCACATTTGGACATGTTCATTTATATATAAAGGTGCAAATATAGACATAGCTACTACAATTCAAAGAGAAATGCAATTCCATTTCATCAATAGTGGGGAAGACTGAGGCCCCTCTACAAGTGTGTACCTCTTTGCTTTGCTGTCCAGGTGTTGCCCATCAAGGTGTGACTCTGGGCTCTCCTTTCTAATAGGGTTGGTTTTTAAGCTGATCTTAGATTGGGCAGTCTTTCAAAAGGAGGATGTCTTCAAACAGAAGACTAGCCTTTCAAAGTAAGATCAATTCTCTGCAAAGTAGAACATTTCATTGGATCTCCACTAGAGGAATGTTTGTTCATATATTTCCTTATTAGATATTATTTTACCCATTATAATCCCAAGACTCTGGTATCTAATATAATATCTAATATCTAATTCCTTCAGTAGATATTATTTACCCATTATAATCCCAAAATCTCTACCAGAGGAATGTTTGTTCATATATTTCTTTATTAGATATTATTTTACCCATTATAATCCCAGGAGTCTCAGCAATTGACAGTAGTGTTCCAGGGACTCCTTGGGTGTTTTCAGAAGTTGGAAATTTTTTGATAGCCAAGCTCTTACCAGAAGGGCCATTGGGATACAACTGGACATTGCATTCCAGTCCAGCCATTTTACTCTGCCCACAAAGAGTAAAAAATCAAACAAAACAAGATCTTGTTGCTAAGCAATGAGAACTCATAAGATGCAGTAGCAGATGGGGTGGGGAGAAGGTATGAGCAGAATGGTAGAGCAACAAAAGGCTACCAGAGCTATCCAATTAGCTCATGCTTCACATTTTGAATGTACTTTGCTGTTGGATGGCCCAACAGATTGAGGTGCTGTGGCTTAACATATGATGATAAACTATTTTTTAATAAAAGGGGGGGGTTGCATGCAATGAATCTTAAGTGTCATGTTTTAATGTCTATTTTTTTACATCAAATATTTGCAGAGATTTAAGGATACAGCTACCTGTTAAAAGCTCAGTAAATACCAAAGGAGTTAACGCAGTCTTACCCTTACTATTCTTCCGCTTGCCAGTTTTAAAAAAAGGAAGGAGGGGTAAGGAGAGAAAAAAGAAAGAGCTTAAGAGACTCAGACTCATCAAAGGTGACCTATAGATGACAAGAAGTAGAGCCTTTGAATTATACATATTCATCACTTTGACTATCCCGTTTAATTGATACTTCAGATTTCATGGTTGGGAAGCAGGAAATGGGTGTTGACAGATCTAATCAAAGCCCTCTTAAAAGTGGGAGAAAAGAGCACAAGGGCAGTTAAAATGTTACTCTTATCAAACTTGGAGTCTGGATAGCTCAGGGAGGCTTAAAATAGGATGTGTGATCACTCAAACTGAAGCTTGCCCCAGGCTGCAGATTGCCAGAAATTGGGAAGCTTAGATTCTTCGTTATTTTAGTTACAAAAGACTTCTCCACCCCTCTGGATTCTGAGGCCCGTTTATTTTATCCTCATCAACTGGGTCCCCTCCAGATGTATTGGACTGCAGTTCTCTTTGGTTGTACTGGCTTGGAATTCTAGTCCTGTTGCATCTGGTGAGGGCTAAGTTTGAGAAAGTTGGTTTATTTCAATACCCTACATTCCCAGTAGTGATCAATGGAACCATAAATTTCTCTCAGAATAAAGCTCTAAGATAACTATTTATAGCCAAGAGTTTCTTCAAATTGTAGTCCCTGGACTGCAGGCAATCCTATTCAAATGCTCTTTGAGAGCAAGGAGTACTGAACACGTTAAAAAAAAAACCCTCAACTTGTGCACATTGCATTTCTACTATTGAGCACTGACAGTTCAAACATTTCAGTGTTTCAGAGTATGGTTTTCAAGTATTTGTTAAAACTTTCCTGTTAATCAAGTGGCAGTAGTATATGAAAGCTCTAACCCTGAAACAGATTTTCTTGCAGTTAAATTGCATCCAATCCAGGTCTTGCTGAAATAGATATAAACTCCCTCAAAAGAGTCAGGTCCATTCTTTGAAACCTACATTACATCCAAGATAGGTACTGCTGCTTGATGGGTATGAGACAGCTGTTGGGGTTCTGCAACTGTGACTGGATACTGATATTTGGGTCAAGTCAGTAATTTGGATCCTATTACTCTGAGGTTTTCCCAATTATATTATCCCTCCATTTGCTGCTGAGCCCATGTTCAGAATGCTAGACATGACCTTGGGTTTAGATTATCTGAAACACTGGCTCCTTTCATATCAATCTATTTTCCAATAAGATCTTTGGGGTGGGGGGGATTCTTTTCTACATTTTGCTCTTAACCAAACCTAAAGAACTTTGAAGTGCAGTTCTAAAGATAATGTGGGGTGAGTATGTAATCACACGTTCTGAATAAATACAAACATATTATATTTGAATATTTCTGTTAGAGAAAGTCAGGAACTTGAAGCCATTGTGTCTGTGGCACAAAATGTAACTCCTGTTGTATACGCAACATCATTTGTGCCATTACTGTATATTATGCCCCATTCATACACCTGATTCTGACTGTCCTTCTAGTGTAAACAGAGAAGAATAGCTATACTTAGGAGACATTCCATTACAGATACAGATGTACTTCCTTTGCATCAGACTGTATACTGTATACTGGAAACACTTCTTCTCGGTTATCACTTGAACTGTCTCCTAGGCCTTCTGGCACTTGTAGAAACAGAAGAACTATCAATTGGCTGCAGCTCAAGGAGGGATGGCCTACCATTCAACAGAATGAGATGGCTATCTCAGGCAACAGGTACAGATGCAGATTGGAGGACAGAGCTATGCATGCTCTATGAACTCTCCTACATCTCTTAAGCTTCATGGTTGCCCTCAGGTGGATGAAGAACATTCTCCCATTGCAAGTATTGAAGTAGGTGCCCTTGCCCATTGAATCAGCTTCTGGATGTGAAATATGGGAGAGGGAAGAATATTGCATTTTGTCCTTCAGTCCAGGCAGTGAAAGACCTCCCGGCAGCTTTTCACGCAGCTGCCTAGGTCACAGAAGCTCAGGCTACAGGGACCAATGAATGACATTTAAGCAGACCTAACAGCCCCAGAGGTTGGGACTGTGTCAAACCTGGGGCCTATTTTGTATTTGTTTCCTCTCTGTAAATCCACATGTGCCATCTAGTGGCATAGCTCAAAAATACTGACAGTTTGAATAAATAAATATTGTAAAATAGAAGGAGGAGGAATATTTTATTTATTATATTTATATCCTGTCTTTCTTCCAAAGAATTCCAGGTGGCACAAATGGTTTCTCTACTCCTCACTTTATCTTCATTGCAACCCTGTGAGGTGTAGGTTAATTCTGGGACGTTGTGATAGGCATAAGATATTTGTTTTCTTATTTAATTTGTTTACAATGCTTATATTTTTCCAGCATGTGTCCAAAGCATCTTACACCAGATAGGAGTAAATTGTAATATAAAATGAATAAAAATTTATTTGAAGTATTATAAAATAATCAGAATATGCAGCAGCCTGATAGGAAAAAAGAAATGCTGCAAGGAAAGAATCCCAAAGGCAGATAGAAAGAACATTCCAATTCCCACGATTTCTCAAATAAAGAATTTGTTCCATAGTCTGTAAAGGCCACATTTCCTAGCTATGGATGCTTGTATTGCATGATTAGCTGAAATAAGTACCAGACTGATAAATGAAGGACAGTGGGAAGCTTGGCACAAGAGAAATAATCTGGCTTGTTAATTGGCCCTGGTTTACCAAATTAACACAATTGCCTGCATTTGTACCACACACTAAATAATAAACTGACTACTCAGGATGAGTTCAGCCAACACATTGGCCCCTCAGCTCCTAGGAATTTGCCATCTTTAGTTCTGGATGGGGTTGCACTGCCCCAGACAGACCCGGTGCATAACTTAGGGGTCCTTCTGGACTCACAACTCCTGCTCGAAGAGCAGGTGGCAGTCATGGCCAGAAGGGCCTTTGCACAACTTCATGTTGTGCACCAGTTACACCCCTTCCTGGAGCAAGAGGCCCTTTGAACGGTCACTCATGCCCTGGTCATCTCCCATATAAAGTATTGTAATGCACTGTACATGGGGCTACCCTTGAAGAGTATTCGGAAGCTACATTGGTCCAAAATGCAGCCATGCTGGTGATTTTAGGTGCTTCAAGATCAGCACACGTCACTCCTTTGCTCTGCAGTCTGCATTGGGTTCCAGTTTGCTTCCGGGTCCAATTCAAGGTGTAGGCTATCACCTTTAAAGCCCTACATGGCATGGGACCAGGCTACCTAAAGGACCGTCTCATCCCCGTTACATCAACCCATCCCACCCGGTTGTGCAGAGAGGGCATGCCTCAGACCCCGTCTGTAAGGGAATTCCATCTGGTGGGGTCCAGGAGGAGGGCCTTCTCTGCAGCAGCTCCCGCCCTTTAGAACATCCTTCCCCCAGAAGTGAGGTTAGCCCCCTTCTCCTGGACTTCAGAAAACAGCTGAAGACCTGGTTCTGCTACCAGGCTTGGAGTAGGGAGAGAAAGAGCTGTTCTTGGGGCTGGTTAGTTCCCTAGTCCTACTGGGACCGGTCTTATCCCCTTACGGGTGGAATTAGACCTACCATTACTTGGATTTGACTGTATTTTATGTATTTATTGACTACTGGTATTATGATTTTATTGAATTTTAAATTGTTTTTATTGTGAACTGCTCACGGTCCCCCATGCAGGGGAGATGGGCGGTCATAAAAATATGATAAACAAATAAATAAATAACACATTGAGCCACAACCAACCAACTATATAATTGAATGTCTCTCTCTCTGGAAGCCTTCCTCTGGTTTGTGTTTTCTGGGTATTTTGGACCAACTTCCAAAGGTCATGCTGGTGGAGATATTGGATGCTGAAGTCCAACATTTCTAGGGACTATCACTTGGGAAGGTTACAGTCAGGAATTTTCCCCAGTCCAGGTGTTTTCCAGATATGTGGGCTTTTAGTTCCAGAATTCCGCAGCAGGTCTGGACATTGAGGAGCATTCCCAGAATTGATGTCCACATATCTGGAGGGCACTTAGGTTAGGAAAAGCTGCCCAAACATATGCGAGTCCCAGGTATCCTAATGTTTTTCACCCATTGTGCTAAGCCAAGTTAATTCAACCATGGTGCTGAATAAATTACAGTGGCTGGGTTCATGCACTTTGCAAACCCTAAGTGGTAGTCTTATGCATTGCACTCAGCCATGGAACATGGTTTATAAGCTACGAGCGAAAACCAAACCACATTATGGTTTATTAGTGTAATGAGTGAACTCAGTGGGAGGTTAAAAACAGTACTGGTTGGATCAAGCTTGTAAACACGCTGAAAGCCAGTTCAGTTGACCTAACAGCAGCTAACGCATATACCATCTCCACCTATTCAATAGGAAATGGATTGCTGCATTTTACAATATCTGTAGCTCTTCAGCTGTCTTCAAGGTCACTGTGTTGTCAAGCATGTAATAATAGCCAAGCTGGAGATTACAAAAGTATGGATCACATTGATTGATGGATTGCATTTATATATACCATGAGAGTCAGAATACACATACAGACATGTAAGGACATCTGCAGTGACAGTCACTGGTTCAACATGGCAGGTGAAACATGAAGCCTTGCTCCTTTTTAACATGTGTCATACACATCTCACACATGTAAAAAGGACTGGGGCTTTGAATAGACTGGCCCCTGCCCTTCTAACCTTTAGGAAAGGCCTGAAGGCATGGCCATGCCACCAGGCTTTGGGGTCCAGTGGTAGTGGTGAGCCTTTTCAGTAGCGATGTCATGAGTACTGATGGCGAGCAGGAGGGGGCCTCTATCCAGGGGGGAAAACGCATGCGTAGTACTGAGGAATTAAGCAGCCATTCAAAGAGACACAGATCAGACCCGCCTTAACTTTTGGGGTTTATCTGTCTGGGTTTTTCCCACGCTTCTTCAGTTCGTTAGGATTCTGTTTTATGTAGCAGTAATAAACACTAGAGACCTACTCCTCGTCTCAGCGTGATTCCTGACTGTTAGGACAGCTATACTGAGTGTGATGTCTGGCTTGTATTCCCCTGCTGACAGTGTTTATGTTTTGTGTTTGAGTTTTAATAGTGGTTTTAGTACACTTATATGTTATTTATTTATTTATTTGTTTAATTATTAAACAATTTATAAGGCCATCCAACTCACACACAGTGACTCTGGGCAGCTTGCAGAACTAAAAACTATAAAAACACAATAGACAACCCCCTGGGCATTATGCTTATTTATGTTTTTATTATTCTTGCTGTTGTTTTTAATTGTTGTGAGCCACCACCCAGAGTCACGTATGTGGGATGGGCAGCTATACAATTAAATAAATAAATAAATAAATAAGACAACATCAGTGTCCAAAGGTTCTGTGGCATAAAAAGAAGCCAGGGTGATTTGTCATTGATCCAGCCCACAGAAGAGGGCTGTCCCAAAGAAAGAGCATTTGGGGGATGTCTAAGGAGGCTATTCCAAAGAAATTGCATTGGGGGGGGGGCTTCTCCAACCTCACCTCATCTAGACCAGGAATATAGAAGCACATTGGTAACCAATGCAGCACCCTCAGAATAAGTATTATTTGACTATAATGACTCTCCTCCATCAGCACATGGGCCACAGTGTTTTGCTTCAGTTGCAGTTTCCAAGTAATCTTCAGAGGTAGCCCCATATATTTTTGAATATATTTTTATGTGACCCATTTCTAAAAGGACAACTGTGAATTCATGTTGTATTTGCAAAACAGAGGCTGCTCTGTGTCTGACTTTGCAATGCAGTTGACTCACATTAAGGCTTGACAGTCCAGGGCAGAGATTTGCTTCCATTCAGCAATTGCTCTTAAAGTCCTTTCACCTCTTGGAGAATAGTGAGCTATTCCTTATTACCATAAAATGATACTTTATAAAAAAAACAAGGCCTTAAATAGCACTGAGCAGGTTGTCAAGGAAACTTGGCTACAACACCAAGCTAGTTTAAGATTAATTTATTGGAGGCAGAAGCTGCTATCACTACTGGGGTGGAGGAGTTTGTGTGATAAATTTTAAAATACTATATATGTACTGCTCCTAAAACTATCGCATTATTTCATCTGTGTTCTATCACCTTGCCATCCCAGAGAGGCTTGAGAAATTAAACTATGGAAATCAAAAGTAGCCTTACTGACATCAGGGTGATGTCCATCTGGCCTGTGCAGTAAAAAGTCTCCAAAGCTAACATTTGGCTTAGGCTCTGGGCTGTTTAGGAATGTCTCTCTCACATGATTTGCAAATTTTGTATGTGTGCTTATATTACCTTAGTATTCTATCTATCCATCCATCCATCCATCCATCCATCCCCATCCATCCACAGATAAATACACAAGCACACAGTCTGTCTGTCTATCTATCTATATATCTCCATCCATCCATCCATAGATAAATATACACATACAGTCTATCATCTATCTATGTATCTATCTCCATCCATCCATCCATCCATCTCTCTCCATCCATCCATCAATAAATACACACAGTCTATCCTCTCTCTCTCTCTCTTGTCTGTCTGTCTGTCTGTCTATTTCAGGCCAGTGGCTAATACTTGAGACCAAGCAAGATCAGTTTTCTCCAAAAAAAGTGTTAGTCTACAGTATGTCAGAACTGTAAAAATAATTTTGAACCAGTAGAACTGTGCAATTTTTAAAAAAATCCATTCAGTCATGTCCAATACTCGGAGACTGCCTGGACAAATCCCTGCAGACAACATTTTTCAGAGGTAGTTTGCCATTGCCTTCTTCCTAGGGCTGAGAGAAAGTGACTGGCCCAAGGTCACCCAGCTGGCTTCATGCCTAAGGCAGGAATATAACTCAAGGTCTCTAGCCTGATGCTTTAACCACTATACCCAACTGGCTTCCTAGTTAACTCTTAAAACACACAAAGTTGTATTCATATTCAACAGACAAGTGATATCTTGAGACAAATACCTAGAATTAAGAACAAGACTTCTATCTCCTTTCAGAAGCTGCTTTCAGCCAAGCAAGCGAAAGCATCTGGTGCTTCTAACAGACTGAGCATAGCTGATGGTCAAAGTACCCAGAACTTTTGTTACAGAAGGCTTCCCCCAACATCTTCTTTTCTAAAAACAACAACAACATCCAACAGAGGCTAAGATAGCTGCTGGTTTTGGCCATAAAACAAAAGATATATAATTCCACCATTGGACTAAAAGCAGGCGGAGGGGGTGATTTGAAGGAGAAAAACAGTAGAAATAATATCCTTCTCCAGAACAGTATTTGGAGTCTAGATGGCTGCTTTAGATGAAAAGTACTAGGAGGTGGGGGGAACTACACATAGTGAAGATGTGTAGCCTGAGTCATACGTACACATTTCTGTTTGCCTGCTTGGGAGTTAGCTCAGCTCAATGTAAGGAGAGTGACTTCTAGGTGCAAATCACATAGAATGAGGCTTTCAGTTATTTCAGGCTTTGCAGAATCGTTCTCACACATGTGCTGCAAATCTTTGCTTTGTTCTTGGAATAACCAAATCAAATTTTTAGGCTGCGTAGACCCAAGTCCGGAGAACATAAGGAAAGAGCACCAGCTTTTTTTTTATCCTTCTTGCCATAATTCTCCTTGGTGTATTTTTAAAGGGCTGGTCCCATGTGTTTATTTCTTTGAAATGATGGCAGTGACAACCTAAGAGACAGTGGAGTAGACACCAGGTTGCTCACAAACCTGTGCTTTCAAGATCCCATGAGGATCTAGCTGGAACTTGAAAGCTTCTAAATTCTAGTGTAGTTTTCATGTGGCCAGTTGTGTGGTGTCTAGCCACCATCATCAATAGGGACCCCCCCAAAGAAAGGGCAGAGACTATATAACATTTTCATCAGCTAAATGGTAGATAGATAGGCAGGCAGGCAGGCAGGTAGGTATGTAGACAGACAGATAGGAAGATAGACACAACTTTAGAAATCAATAGTATAAGTAGGAAAAATGCATTGGTCTTTTCAAACCTGTTGCTTTCTAGTCCTCACATCCTTTGACTTCAGCTTCCACAATTCTCAGTGCAGCTGCTGACCATGCTGACTGAAGATTCCAGGAATTGTAGCCCAAAGTCTACCTTGCTGGCTGGCAGTCCTAAAACTAACTTGCTGGCTGGAGAATTCTGGGAGTGGAAGTCCACACATCTGAAAGTTGCCACGGTTGATAAACACTGCATTAGGAAATCACCACTGGTGAAGACTGCTGGGCATTTTACTATAGGAGGAAAGACTTATGCCAGAGGACTTACATAGGCTGGCCAACCTGTTGTCCAGTTGCTCCCTATGGAAGGGGAACTTCAAAGCACCTAATCTTATTCCCTAAGAGATGAGGGACTTCATCTTGGTTTTGAGGTGGTCAGCCCTTGAAATAGAGTTCTCTCTAAAATAGGACATCTGATGACCTTATGTCAACCCTCTTCTAAATAAATTTGATTTTGGCACACTTGTTGTATATTCCACTTCTGTGCATTAAAAAAGAGAGCAAAGAAGGAAGGAAGAAAAAGCCCTACTGTGAGCAGTAGGTGTACTTATGAATTTTTGCAAAAAATATGGTTAGTGTTACCACTCTAGAGTCTGGATCAATTAAGATAATATTCAGATGACTAACCAAGCTTGTGAAATATTAACATTAAAAGTTCAGCCATTTCAAACACAGCACGGTGCTATGTACAATTGCCCTGCGACCCCCTGCTTTGGCATCATAAATGTGTAAGACCTTCACGTGGCTTCCCATTGGTTTATAATCCCCCCTCCCCATCTGCCCATGTTAAGGGAGAATAAAATGCTACAGAGCGGGTAGCTTGTTAATTCACCAACTTAAATAGCACAGCTAAGTGCAAGGGAGTGGGGTGCAAGCCAGAATCCTATAGCCGTTTAATAGAGGTTCTGGTGTCAGGCAGTGAGATCAGCATGCTAGGCTGAAGATTTTTAGTATTATTCCTTCCTGTGGTGATGAACAAAAGGGTTGTTTAACTCCATTGCGTTAGCAACAGGTAAATGGCTGACCCTGCTTTGCCTTTGGATGACCTCCAGAATATGATTTTATAGCAGCGGTGAGGGAGCTGAGGCAGTGCTGAGCAGCTGAAGCCCAAAAGCCATGTGCCTTTTGCCTAATATCATGCCTGTGAGGAACCCTCTCTGCAAGGGATCAGTTTAGAGTAGGAAAAGAGGAACAGTAGGAAAAATCAGATAGAAGAGAGAGGAAGAAAGAGATGGGAATACCCACTTCTGACTTCGGTCACTAGCTTCCTTCTCAGTTGTTTACCCTCAGAGGAGTGGCCCTTCGCAGAAAAAGCCCTCTGTTGAAGGCATTTAAATTGCTGATCCTAAGATGAAACCTACTGAATGTTACCAATTTTATTTTCTGTACCAGAGAACCCAAGCTAGGATTCCTTTGAATTAAAAGTGACCAGTTTAAGTGTGTTTCTTAAAATAATTTTTTTGGCAGTGGGTGGGGACTTTAAGTCATAGTTGACTCCTGGCCCAAGGTCACCCAGCCGGCTTTGTTTCTAAAGCAGGACCAGGACTCACAGTTTCCCGGTTTTTAGTCTGATGCCCTAACCACTGCACCAAACTGGCTCTCTGTGGTTATTACAGTCACCCTAAAGGAAACATGGTATTCATGGCTTAGGGCATCCATTCACAATCTGTCTCTTCCAAACACGTTAGATATAATGTTTACAATCCCTACTCAGCATAGCCTGAGGAGTTGCAATCCCATACAATGAGCAAGTCTGAGATTAAGAATGAATTACTAATGGATTGTATTGGCTGTTTGTTTATTTATTTGATTTATAGGCCATTTATTTCATAATTCTGTTTATTTACAAAATGAACTTAATACCTGCTTGTCGTATCTGAAAAATAATTTCAGAACTAGAGCTTTTTTTTTTTTTTTTAAAGGAAAGGTAAATGTCCTTTGTGTCCAGTTCAACTTCTAGGTGACAGTACCGAAACAGTTTGCCATTGCTTCTTTGGGGATTATTATTGGTGGTGGTGGTTTCACAGTCCAGGCAGCAGCCCTAGAATTAATTCTTGGGAGTGGTTCTTATGCCAACATAATGAAGCTTGACCCTTTCAGCTTCAGATCCCAGACAAGGTCAGCCAGACACTGCCACCTTCTGGGGCCAAAATAGGAGTACAAGATGAAGAAGTAAAACTATACAATAAGGCCAGATCAAATTACAACAGGTTAAAAGCATTTTACTGGCCCGCAAAAACAAGAAGCTTCCCTAGGAGTTGTATTTGCTCATTCTATTCTTTTTCTCACTCTACCTCCCCCTTTTATGTTTGTGTGCATCTGGCCCCACTGGATTATTTTTTAAGTGGGTATTTTGAGATACCAAACAGGTTGCACTAAACTATAATTTAGAAGCTTCAGCAGAGGTGCCCTGCTTTCTAATGTATACACAGTGGGTATGGAATTCCTTAGTAATGTATTTACATATTGTAGAGCAGTGATTCCAAATTGCTTCTAAGCCAACTATGTCAACAAAGGTAGATCTTGAAGTCCCACAGAACACATCTGTAGTTTTTAAATGTCTACTTGCAAACATGATTACAGTCACTTACAAATTCTGTATCATAGCTTTGTTCATTCTGATAACTGGTCTTCATTCGTCTTCTGTGTTTCTGGGACCGTGTTTGTACGTCTGTGTATGTGGGTGGGTGGGCGTGTTGGAATTAAGGACTGGATGCCAACCAATCTTGAAGTACAGTAAATACTATATAATGCTGTGGTATATAAGAATTGAGTCTCTGCAAATTTATGTCCTCTGTTTCGTATATTCTCTTTTTAAAATAAGTTATATTTTCTGATAAATTGGTTTTTCATGTTATTATTTGTGAACTGCCCAGAGTCAGTTGGAGTGTCCTGGGCAGTGCCTAAATCAAAACAAATAAACAAACAAACAGTGGTGACTGTGGAACTCAATTCTGTTCCCCAAATTTGTTTCTGTGTTTCTTGTTGGTAATGGCCCTTGCCTTTAAGTAGAAAACTGATCTGCTAGATTGGGGAAATCAGAAACATCAGAACAGGAAAGTACAAATAATTATTAAGTTGAACCAAGTTAAAGGTTTTTAAACTCAGTTACATGAAAAAAGATAAGAAACCAAGGAACAAAACAACAATTCAAATAAAAAGTATTTAGGTATCAGTTGTTAGAGACTAATGGCCAAGAAAAGCTGTTCCTTTTGTGGCTACTAGACTTTCCACAGGCATCTGGAGAGTCACTGTGGATAATAGGGCATTAGATTAGGCAGACTTTGGTATGATCCAGCAAGATGGATTTTATGCTTTTCATCAATGAGAGCATCACTAGCTTCTCCTTTGCATCTCAAATTAGTATGTATTGGCAGGCATCATTATTAAAGTTATTACTTAGAAGTAGCAAAGTGGCAGACAAAGCACTGCCTCCTTCAACAACCATCCCTGAGGTAGGTAAGGGTGAGAAGCAGTGATTGGCCTGATGTCATCTACTGAGCTTCCAAAGTTGAGAGTGGGCTTGAAAATGGACTCCAGAGTCCTCATCCAACATCTTAACCACCATATTGGCTATCCACACAGCACAGCTGAAGCACAAATAAAATAATTTGAGCAAACTAGTGCCTCAAAAATTCCTACAGTATAACCATAACATATATGGCCTCATTTCAGTATTTCTTAATTCTTAATTCTGTTTGGATATTTGTTTGTTTTACAGTA
Source organism: Candoia aspera (assembly GCF_035149785.1). Classification (NCBI taxonomy): domain Eukaryota; kingdom Metazoa; phylum Chordata; class Lepidosauria; order Squamata; family Candoiidae; genus Candoia; species Candoia aspera. The sequence goes on from NC_086155.1 coordinate 188,150,773, forward strand.
TTTATAACCTGCTCCTATCCCAAAGATAGGCAGCACAAAATATCAACGAAACCAGGGGTGCCTGAGGGTGTGGTTAAAAAAAAAAAAGTCAACATGGCGGCCATGACAGTGCAATGGAAACTTTGCCTGTTTTTTTATGTGCAACATGCATAAAAAATGGGTGGAGCTTTGATCACACCATCGCAACTACCATCTTGAATTTTTCTTACCATTCTCTATGGACACCCCTGAACACAAAGAAAACCAGAAATATAATAAATTGGTAATCAGAACAATGACCAAACCAAAAAGTGATCATAACAAGCAAGGATAAGCCCACAAATTCATCCCTGGTGACAGAGATGCCTCCTCCACAGAAGATCCACTTACTTTTAAGTCTGTTCTTCTCATAATAGGGAGCCGAGAGGAAAATCCGGGATGAAGAGAGAAAGCAAAACAGAAAGAAAGCGAAAGGCCAGATTTCTCAAGCTACTTGCCCTAATGGTGAGGATACAAACCTCTTTCTCTGGTCTGTACAGTGCTCAGTGCAGTACTAATAATGTCTTCCCAGTCAGTAACTTTTTCTTCCATTTTCCATGAGCAGCAGAAGGGAAGTTGTCTGCGGTCCCTCTCCAAAAGAAGAGTGACATCACCTACTTTAAAACTATGGCTGATCTGGATTCCCAGCCTGTTCTTTTCATACCAGATGTTCATTTTGGGAATCTCCAAAGAGCTGGACAGGTAAGAAATCAGGCAACGTGAAGGTCTAGTCTGTCTTTGCAAGGGTTTTGGTTCATCCTCTAGGAAGTTCCCAGAAATAAATGGGTATGATCCAGTCTGTGTATAGCACTTTTGGGAGTCCACTGATGTACAGAAGAAACTACCTTCTTCTGGATCAGATTATTTGACCAACCAAGCCTCTAGAGTATACTAGGAGTGGTAGTAGCAATCTTGAATCTGCAAAGGCTTATTAATGCCATTCGTTACTTCATCTTTTTGCCAAAGATTGAACAGAGAACTTTCTGCATGCCACCCACATCCTCTGTCTCTGAGGTGTGGACCACAGTTGAAACTGAATGTACTCAACAGAGCTAATTTTTTTCAAGATTTCTGCATTTTTTTTCTTTAGGGAAAAAAAAAGAATTAAATTAATATTCAAATAATGCCTGGTGAGACTCCCAGTTCAAGAACTGTTTGTGGTTGTTTGTGTAGGTTTCCTAATCAATCGTTTTTCATGAGTATGCTTCCCTTCAGCCTAGATCTTTATCTGATTTTGAGATAGAAAGTAGGTACACATAAAACTTAGTAGTGTTTTAAGGACTTCATGGAGAAAAATGCATATGCCCCATCTTTCTACTTATAAAGAACTCAAAGAAGGAGGGCTAAGAATATCTCCCAAGGAGGATACACTGCATGCAGAACTTAGAAAATTTGTTCCCTCCAATGATCAAAACTTATAAATCATCTTTATAAGTTAACCACAAAGGTTGCTAACCCCAAAATGTTCCTGGGAACTTGCTGGCAAGGGGCAGGAACTTCAGCCCACCCCCAGGAGCAACAATATGTTTTTAAGTACAGTGTGAGAAGGAGAATTCTCCTCTACTGCCAGGTGTCTTGTCTCATAGTTGTGTACTCTGTTTCTTCTCCATCAGTTTGTTTCCTTGCTTGCAGGCAATTCCCTGGAGTTGTATAACAGTGTCAGGGGTGTCCACAGGGTATGGTCCAAAAAATCAAGATGGCAGCTCCAATGGGGCGATAAAAAACCAATCTGTTTTTTGTTTGTTTTTTATTGACACACAGAAAGGACAGATGGAACATCATTCATACTACTTCAGCCACCATCTTGACCTTTTGGACCATACCCTAATGTTTAAACATAAATCTATCATAAGCCTATTGGTCAAGTGCAGATGCCACATAGTGCAGTTCCTGTGTTTATATATTACCCATTTTTCCCAACAAATACATTTTTCTCCTTCTGTAAGAAATCCTAAAGTAAGGTCCCACTACCACAAGGCAGACTAAAACAATTAAACCATTACATCAACAAAAGATAGGAGAAATGGATTATTAGAAGAGATGAAAACAACATTAGGCAGCAGCAGGAATTTAAAATGTTGAGAAGCCCTGAAACCAGACTGTCTAAACCAGGGTTTCTCAACCAGGGTTCCGCGGATCCCTAGGGTTCCGCGAGAGGTCACTAGGAGTTCCCTGGGAGATCACAATTTATTTTAAAAATTATTTCAAATTTGAGCAACTTCACATTAAAGAGGTAAGTTTCATTCTTTATTTTCAGTTTAAGAACACTGTTAATGCATACATACAGGCCTACCCATGAAACGAATATAATAATTTTGTAACTTCTGGCCTTTATTTGAGCCTGAATGTGCAGGGGTTCCCTGAGGCCTGAAAAATATTTCAAGGGTTACTCCAGGGTCAAAAGGTTGGGAGAAGCTGGTCTAAACTGTCAGTCAAAATCTATACGTTATAAGGAATTTGGGAGACTCCACATATATTATTTTCTTCCCTCTCCTTTCTTATTCCTACTGTGCAAATTCCAGGTTATCACATCTGGGCAAATCTAAGGTAAAAATCAGATGATCGGTACATGATAGCAATTAGAGTTTTCTGTATCTTTGCTGCCATCTAATAGTTACTCAGTTTTTACGGCACAGCTCCGATAGCCTTAAAATCTAGTTTGCTAACCTTCTTCCAGTTGCTTTTTTCAAGCTGAGGTTTGAGCTAATTACGGTTAGTAAAAAGACTGATACAGATGTAATGCTGTGTTATGGTGGGTTGTCAATCGTGCTCAGACGACACGAAATTTTATTCGTAACTTTGTGTAGCAAGAGAGAATATTTGACAGTTTGTATAGTATTTATATGGAACTTTAAGTGTGGTCAGAAAACTCAGTGGTATATCTGGCATATTTGACAGCCAGAGCAGATCATTTTTAACATGCACCCCTTCTCCATTGCTGCTGTGCTGTGCTGTCCTGCCAACTACCAAACAACTGATCAGCACATCAGCAGCAGTAGCCACCAAACTCCGGACATACAGTTACGTCTTCCCCGTGACATCCCCAAGTCGCCATACAGTGAATCCCCTTATTGCCCCCCTGCCATTGGTACACCACTGGTTTAGTGCCTCTCTTAGAAGAAACAGAAGCTATTTCCAAAGCCTTTTCTACATCTCTAAGAACGTTAGCATCTTTTAGTAAGAGGAGAATACAAGATTAATTAAAATTAAAAACAAGCATTGAGCTATCAAAATCTAGCTGGGTTGATCAGTGTAACCAAACTTAAAACAGCAAGGGCAGGAGTTAAATATTTCTTTTAATCTGCTATTATTTAAAGGTGTTCGCATTTTAGACAGTGTGATACTGTCAGCTAAAAAGTATTCTCCAGTATTAAAGAAGTAAAGCCTAGATTTTAATATCAACCAGTTCCTCTGATTGTGTGTCTCTTTCAATAAAGGAATTCAAGAGGAAAGTGCATTTGCATTGCAAACTGTAATGGTTGCCCAACCCAAATACTCAGACTCACAAGAAGATGCTAAATGAAATCTGATTTATTAGGGATCTTAGGACAAATACAGAGAAAGCTGAGAATGAGCAAAAGCGCGCCAAATACAAACTTAAAACCCTCATTGCAAACATACCCCGCCTCCCTACCAGCAGAACCGCCCGTCCCAGGTGCTGGCAACCGTCAGAACTGCTAGCCTGGGAAAGTAACCTTGAACACAAGAGATAACCCAAATACATTCCAAAATCACAGCCAAGAGATAAACCCCTCTCATCCTCCCGTGAAAGATGAAACACGCATCCAGCTAATGACATGCGAAATGTTACGATGTATCAAAGACATTGAAACAGCGAACATGACATACCGCCTCCCCAAAAACAACCTTAGGGACCCGGTTTAGCGGGGTAAGCAGAATGGAAACGGGCAACAAGGACAGGAGAAGCCACGTCAGAGGCAGCGACCCATTCTGGATGAGGGAAATGCTTCCAACAAACTAAATATTGCAGAGTATTACGAAGGCGTCTAGAATCCAAAATTGCTTTAACTTCAAAGTGTTGCTGACGGTCAATCATGATGGGGGTTGGAGGTGGAGGTTGATCATGCCAGCGGTCAGAACAAATACTTGGTTTGAGCAAGCTGCAATGAAAAACAGGATGTAAGCGTTTCAGATTATGTGGCAAGTCAAGTTTAAAAGTCACAGGGTTAATTTGAGTGGTAACAGGGAAAGGACCCACAAACTTAGGCGCCAACGTCTTGGAAGGTTGCGAGGACTTAATAAACTTAGTCGATAGATAGACCAGGTCACCGACTTGAAAAGCAGGGTGAGGGGCACGTTTCTGATCAGCATAGCGTTTGTAATCCGATTGGGCGTCAGCCAATGCCTTTTGAATCACCGGCCAAGAGTCTGCTAGTTGGGTCGACCAATCTCCTGGCGAGGTCGACCCTCCTGAAGGTTGTGGTAGCTCCGGGATAGGCACAAAGTCCCTGCCGTGTGCAACACGAAATGGGGTTTGACCGGTGCTTTGATGAACAGCATTGTTGTAGGCAACTTCAGCAAACGGAAGGAGTTCAACCCAGTTGTCCTGCTGATAGTTTACAAAAGCCCGCAGGTATTGCTCCAGCGTAGAATTTAAAGCCTCTGTGGCCCCATCCGTCTGTGGATGCCACGCCGTGGACAGGGCTTGTTTAGTTCCCAAAAGTTTGAGGAACGCCCGCCAAAATTGGGAGGTGAACTGTGTGCCCCTGTCCAAAATTAAGCGAGAGGGACATCCGTGTAGGCGGTACACGTGTACTAAGAAAAGCAGGCCAACTGGCGGGCAGACGGAATTGACACGCATGGGATGAAATGGGCTTGTTTAGAGAAATAGTCTTTGACAACCCAAATCACTGTTTTGCGCTGGCTGGGTGGTAACTCTACAATAAAGTCCATAGAAATCTCATCCCAAGGGCAAGCTGGGCTAGCCACAGGTTGCAGGAGTCCCTGAGGTTTACCTCTCTTGCGCTTTGACATAGCGCAGACAGAACAGGAGGCGACATACTCCTTGACATCTTTGCGTAAGGTGGGCCACCAGAACTGCCGCCGAACAAGGTGCAAAGTTTTTACAAACCCAAAATATCCCGCCACCTTGTCATCGTGTGCACGGAGCAACACATCTTTTCGCAAGTTCTCAGGGACATAGAGACGGTTAGATTTCCAAGCAAAACCGCGGTCAAAAGTAACATTGTCTTTATTTGCGAGCAACCAAGTATCAGTTTTCAACTCCTTTAGAAACTTTTGTTGCAACTGGGAAGGAATTGACAAAGCGCTCGGCGGTCCGGAGTCCGCAGCGATTGGCCGCTGCGCCCGCGTTTGGCTGCGCGTCACAGCCAGCATACCCAGCTGGGGCGTTGTCCACAGAGTGCTGACCACTTCCGGCACCGCGCAAGAGTCCTGGGGTTGCCGTGACAGCGCGTCAGCCAGGAAATTCTTTTTCCCCGGAATAAACTTCAACTGAAAATTAAATCGATTGAAGAACTGAGCCCAACGGACTTGTTTCGGGCTCAATTTGCAAGGGGTGCTGAGGGCTTCTAAGTTCTTATGGTCCGTCCACACCTCGAAAGGGTGATTTGCCCCCTCCAATAAATGTCGCCAAGCTTCTAACGCAGCTTTTACTGCGAATGCCTCCTTCTCCCATACATGCCAACGCCTCTCAGTCTCAGAGAACTTGCGGGACAGGTAGGCACATGGCTTGAGGCACCCAGCCCCATCAGCTTCCATCAATAATGCCCCAATGGAATAATCGGAGGCATCAGCCTGAACCACAAAAGGTTTAGAGGGGTCAGGGTGTTGTAAAATTGGCTCTTTGGTAAAAGACGCCTTTAGCTGCTCAAACGCCGCTTGACAGGCCGGCGTCCAGCGCAGCAGCGCCCCTGGATTCTTTACTCTCCGAGTATCCCCCAGTCCTTTGGTTCGAAGTAATTCCGTTAGTGGCAAGGCAATTTCAGCGAACCCCCTTATGAATAACCTGTAATAATTACTGAACCCCAGGAAACTTTGAAGTTGCCTGCGGGTGCAGGGTCTTTCCCACTCCACAATAGCCTGAACCTTGGCAGGATCCATTTCAATGCCCTTATCTGAAATTCTATACCCCAGATAGTCAATTTGCGTTTGGTGAAAGGCACATTTAGACAGTTTGGCATACAATTCAGCTTTCCTGAGCTTGCAAAGCACCTTTTTTACCAACAATACATGTTCCTCCATAGTTTCAGTATAAATCAATACATCATCCAAATACACCAATACCCCTTTAAACAGATGTTCATGGAGTACCTCATTGATCAATTGCATAAACACCCCAGGGGCCCCAGCCAAACCAAAAGGCAAAACCTTATACTGGAATGCACCCAACGGGCAATTGAATGCCGTTTTCCACTCATTGCCCTCCTTGATGCGTACACGGTAATAGGCTTCTCTCAAATCAAGTTTGGAGAAGATTTTTCCTTTGGCCAGATGTGACAACATGTCTTTGATCAAAGGCAAGGGATATTTATTGGATATTGAGACTGCATTTAGCCCCCGGAAATCTGTACAGAGTCTTAATGTCCCATCCTTCTTTGGGTGAAAAAGGACCGGTGCCCCCACCGGTGAGTTAGCTGGCTCGATAAACCCACGAGCCAAGTTTTTGTCCACGAAGTCCCTAAGCAAAGTTAATTCCTTTTGCGTCATGGAGTAGATTTTTGGCTTAGGTAGTTGAGTGTTGGGCACCAGCTCAATGCCACAATCCGTTTTCCGATGGGGCAGTTGATCCGCTTCCTTTTCTCCAAACACATCAGCAAACATCTGGTAGTCCACCGGCAGGCCCTCCAGAGGAGGGGCCGGGCAATGCGGAGTCGCAGCTGCCGCTACCCCCACCACCTCCTCTGGGGTATCCCTCCCCTCCGGTGCTTGATAAAATCCGTCCTTAAAGGTGATAGTTCGATAAACCCAGTTTATTTGGGTATTCTGCTGTACCAATCAGGGCACTCCCAAAACCACCAAGGGACCCCCCACCGGAGCCACCACAAACGACAACCCTTCCCGATGGCTGCCCAGCTGCAAAGCCACCAATCCCGTAAAATGGGTGACCGGTTTGCCACCTGCCATGGACCCATCCAACTGCGTAAAGGCGATGGGTCGTTGCAAGGGGAATGTGGGTAGCTCCAGAGCCGCTACCACATCGGGGTGCATCAAACACCTGGAACACCCCGAATCAATCATAGCCCACACCTCTACAGTCTTGGATCGGGAGCCCAACTTTAACTTCACCGTGACAATACGGTAACTGCCACTCACCGAGGTAGGCTCGTGCCCTTCTTCCACCACCTGCCCTGCGGCGCCCTTTAAAGCAGGTGGCTGCCGTTTCCCGCCGGCTGCAATAATTCTGGCTCCCCCTCGTCTTCGTAGAATGGCACACTGTCTCCCTCACTTTCGGCCACCGCGGCTTTCAGTTTCCTCGGCAGGGAAGGGGACTTCGCCGTCGTCTTCCCTGGGCGTTCTTCACCCTTAGCCTTTGGACATGCCGCCACTCGATGCCCCTCCTTACCACATCGCAGACACTGTCCCTTCGCATACCGCCTCTCTCTCTCCTCTTCCCAGGGTCTTTGCCCGGGCCGTCCCCCGGTGCTCGCCGGGCGGCTGGGTTTCACCTCTCGCCCCGACTTCTCTGTCCTCCGCTGGGCGAATACCTCATGTGCGTGCTCAGCCCTTCCCGCGAGCTGGATCCACTCGTACAAAGTGTACGGGTCGTCCCGTCCCAAGGACCAGCGCAGCACCTCTGTATTCAGGCCATCCTTGAACAGCTCGATGATGGTGGCTTGGGACCAGTCATCCACCTTTCCGGACAGCACCTTAAACTCCAGCGCGTAATCAGCCACGGATCTCGACCCTTGCTTGAGGTCCTTCAGGGCACGCTTCGCCCTCTCTTTCGCCAAGGGATCCTCGAAGTGCTGCCTTAGAGCCCAAAGGAACTCGTTGAATTTCTCCAGTTCGGGCGCTTCCGACTGGCACATCTGTACATACCAGTCTGCCACCCTCCCTTTCAGCTTGGTAGCAATGGTGATGATCTTAGCTTTTTCCGAGCGAAAAAGCGACCCCCATTCCTCCATGTATGCCTTGGCATTTGTCAGGAAAAAGGAGAGTTTGGTCGGATCCCCATCGAATTTGACAGGGAAGTCCCTCAGCCCGCCCGCCGACGGGCTGCGTCCTCCCACTGAGGGTTCGGTGGGTTCCACTTCCCTGGCCGGCCGCCACTCGGGAGCTGGTGGCGACCGTACGGGCGGCGACGCTAATTCCACTCGGACAGCCAGTTCCCCTTCCCACGGACGTGCCGACCTTCTCCGCTCCAGGGACTGCCCATGGGACGAAGGGGTCGAATGCCGTTGGCTTGACCCTTCCCGGGTTTCCTTCAACGAACTCAGGTCTAGACTCATCTGTTTCAGGATCGTTTCTAACGAGTCCATTTTAGACTCTAAGACCCGGATACGGTCTGGAGTAGGAGAACCCTCTTTCGGCTGCACCTGGATCACGGTAGGGGACAACGGGTACCTCTGTCTCCAGGATGGGCCCCCCACGACCGAGACATCCCCCCGAGTTTCATCCCAGGTGACCAGCTCACCCGGGGTGGTTACGGTAGTCTCCGGCGCAGTTTTCATGCCTCCGGCTTCACCCTCCGACCCAGAACTCGCCTCTTCCAGGATCGCTGAGAGCTCCCCCAGTTGGGGAGGTCTGTCGGGGCGCATCACGGTCGAGTCCGGTTCCCCTTCACTCGATTCCCCACTTTCCAGTAGCATGATATCGGGTTCGGTCATCGCTGGCACTCTCCCTCACAGGTTCGGACAACTTGCCTTCTCCTGGACAGGGGCCAGCGGAATTGGGATTTTAAGATTCTCAGCTTTATGTAATGGTTGCCCAACCCAAATGCTCAGACTCACAAGAAGATGCTAAATGAAATCTGATTTATTAGGGATCTTAGGACAAATACAGAGAAAGCTGAGAATGAGCAAAAGCGTGCCAAATACAAAACCCTCGTTGCAAACATACCCCGCCTCCCTACCAGCAGAACCGCCCGTCCCAGGTGCTGGCAACCGTCAGAACTGCTAGCCTGGGAAAGTAACCTTGAACACAAGAGATAACCCAAATACATTCCAAAATCACAGCCAAGAGATAAACCCCTCTCATCCTCCCGTGAAAGATGAAACACGCATCCAGCTAATGACATGCGAAACGTTACGATGTATCAAAGACATTGAAACGGTGAACATGACACAAACTCTTCTCAGTAGAATTAGCAGAAATTACCAATGCGTTTTAGATATTTTAGTCTAAGAAAATGTGCATATAAGATAAAGTTCAGACTATGATTGATTGTTACGCCTTGAATGACAATATGCTTTGTTGGCATAAGCCTTGATAGGTCTATCTTGGGGGACAAGGCATAGCTTTGTACAGAGTATATGTTTTATACCCGAAAAGTACAACCACAACCTTTGAGCCCAGCACCACATGTGCTTCTCCTAAAAGCTTATTTGTGGTGCCCAAAGACAAGACTGTCATATGGAATGTGACAAAAGAGGGGAATATTCAGAACTATCTGGCTATAATATATTACTTATATGTAATTATAATTAAATTTAATAGCCAATTCAATCAAATCAATTTTGGTTTTTGACCTGAGCCTATCCACTATTTTTAAGTTCCTCCCTTGTTCTCCTGCACATCCCTCAAAGGCCAAATGTGACCACTGTCCCAGAAAATGTTGTGCCTTCCTCCTTATATTGAAATGTCAGATTGGATCCCTGACATCAAATCTCCAGATATGGCTGGAAAGTATTCTTTTTTAAGCAACTTTTCAAGTTAATGCACAGCCACGTCTCCTTCACGGAGTTAAAGGGTGCGTGACTTTTCCAGGATGGAAGGAAGGACAGAGAGTGATAGAGAATTTCATCCTATTCATTTTTTCACAGCAGTTTATGCCTTTGGCAGGCAAACCAATCATGTTTACCTGATTTTGTTTAATGCAAAAAAGAACAGAGAACAAAAAATTCTAAAGAATGAACAGACACGATTTGTCAGGGACATTTTCTGCGCAAATCCTCTAGAAACGAATGGGGCATGCCAAAACTGAATGAAATGAGCAGCTGATTTATGGGAAGAAGAGCAGACCCATGGCTTTGCCTCTTCTTTGACTTCCTTTCCCCTGGAGACACCATAACTATAAATCTCTTTGTTGTTCTCTTTCATAGGTTTATTATAACACTGATGATGAACGAGAAGGGTAAGGCATTTATACTTTACACATTTTGTGACCAAGAATCCAATCCCTTGACAAAAAATATAAAATGACATTAACATGGAACTTCTAGTGCAGATTAAAGCTATTTAATTTGTTTCCCCAGCAGTGATGTTTCAGTGTAGCAACTTTTATTGCTTCTGATAGAAGTGATTTGATATTTATCATACAGAATCTGCATCTTCTGAGATATAGTTTTGGCTAGGTATGCTTTAAAAGGTGTACCACACCACTAAAGCAAGGCAAGGCAAATTCTGTAGCTTAGAAGACTTCCTTTCTTTTTTTTGGACAACTTATGTTAGGCACATTAAGAAAATGCAGTTCAGCTTGCCAATTTTGGAATAGTTTGTTGAATTAATCATTGGTAAATCACTCTGGAGATCAGTGGCTATTGGAATTTCCTCTTAGTTCTGCTTACCTTCCCCTGGCCTGCATGCTTTCCTTCCTGGCCATTAGAGTAGAAACTGCTGCATGTCTATGAGTGACATCGAAACAGATCCCCTCAATTAAACAATGTGATCTCTCAGGACCTAGGAAGTGTGCCTCCTCGGTCACAGAGCTGGTCCTCTGGAACAGGATCCTCTCCCCCCCCAAATCCATATGCTTCCCACCCTAATGATGTTCTGAAAGTCTTTGAAAACCTGGCTGTTCTCCCAGACCTAGGAGTAGGGTGGTTGCTGAGCCCCCATAGGTCATTTTTTTACTGTTACAGTATATTTAATTTTCTTACCTGGACATCTTTTTCTTAATTTTTACTGTTTCTTGCTTTTAAAGTATAAGCTGCCCAGAGCCGTTTCAAGTCAGAAGGCCCCTAAATTGTATAAAATAAATAAATGGAAGCTTAGATCCTCAGAGTTCCAGTTTTGGTAATATATAAGCACAAAACTGATTTATAGCCTTAACTTTTTTTGTGCCTAGTACCTTACATAACTACTCAAGCTATTAGCTTTGATAATACATCAGTGTTATACTCATGGAATTAACAGTACCTTGTTCTTAGAACAGGCTTACCAAAAGTAATAGCACTCTGTTAAAAATTATTATTCCACCATTTCACTGTAAAGGCTGATCTTGATTTTTTTTTCTGTAAGTGATTAATTAACTCATTTATGTTTATTGCATTGTGATATGGTCTGCATAGAATTATAATGTATAATGTTTGAGGAAATAATTAGCTGGAATTTGGAGAGGCAGCCAAAGGATGTGTGTCAGAACTATTGTTACCTTCTGAGTATTCTGAACAGTGAACAAACATTCCACTGAAATGGTTTTGCCTGATGGCTTCTCTTGAGGAAGAAAGAATTAAAGTGGCAGTCTAGATAGCAGAATAGGTCCATACTATGTACTACAGCTTTTGCCCGGACATCTAGCTATGTGTATCCTGCAACAAAAGAGATTTAAATCCCATCAGATTAAGATACATCAGGTTCAGTTAGTGCAAGGATGCTGATATTTTTATTTAAAAAAATTACATTTTGTAGAGACTCCATTGGATGGATGTTCCATCTTTAAGTAATCTTGATCACTGCAGCCCCTCATTGCACAGTCCTTCCCTGAACAAGGAGGATTATTGTACTTTGACAAATCTGTTTCTTTCTGTTTTTCTACTCAGTGGTAGTATCCTGGCTAAGCGGATATTCCGCACAGTTGAGGAGGACTTTGTTCCACCACCATTGAAACAAATAAAAGAAGAAGGAACAAAAAGAGGTACCTATTTGCTCTTAGCCACTTTGTCTTATATTCCTTGCAGCAGCTGATGATCAACTAAAATTACATTTGTAGTACTAAAGCCAGCATTCCCAACAGTGCCTCCCAGACATAGTAGGTAGCAGTTCCCCAGAAGATGCGAATTACAGCGCAATACATTTGGCAGGTCTTGGAGTAGAGGACGTTTGGTTAGAGTATTGGACATCATTAAGAAAGAGCCAGGCTCAAATCCCCACTCAATCATTGGCCCTATCTCTACCTCTCAGCAAACACACCATTTGGAGGAAGGCTGGAGTATTTAGCAGACAATGTATATTTAATAGGCACAATACAGTTTCTGCAAATTTCTACAATTAATAAGGTTCTATACTGAAACATTCTGTTTCTTTTAGAAGAGAATGCCACTCAAAAATTACTTTGTTTACATGGGAAGGCAATTCCTCCACTGCAGTTTAACAGCAGTTCATGCTAACCTGTTGACTGCAGTCTCTAGGTGAACTACACCAGCATGTATCACAAAATCACATAAATGCATGTTATAAGTAAATTACAGGTAGTCCTTACTACCATTGGTAAGGGGGACCAGGAACTCCATTGCTATGCGACATGGTCGTAAGGCATGATGTCACATGACCACGGCAACTTACAACAGCAGTTCTGGCAGTCCTGGCAGTCCCAGTTGCTGTCATTAAGTGAACCCCACATGGTCGCAGTGTCCCACAATCATGTGATCGCCATTTGCGACCTCCTGCCAGCTTCCCCATTGACTTTGCTTGTTAGAAGGCGGCAGTGAAGGTCGCAAATGGCTATCACGTGACTGTGGGACACTGCAACTTCATAATTGCAAGCCAGTCGCCAAGCACCCAAATCACAATCACATGACTGTGGGGATGCTGCAACAGCTGCAACTACGAGGACCTGTTGTAAATGCCCCTCATTCAGCACCGTCATAACTTCGGATGGTTGCTGAATGAGTGGATGTTAAGTGAGGACTACCTGTATTTGCTGGTGATACTGTTGAAGTCTCACATTGGAAATGGTGAGTGGACTATTGGACTGTGTATGAAAAAAATATTTTGGTGATTTATCTATCTGTTTGTTTATTAATCAAATTTGTATAGCTGCCCATCTCACAGAAAAGCGACTCTGGGTGGCTTACACATACATAAACAATCAGTATAAAAAGTATAAAAAATAATATTAAAAGATAAATACAATAAAAAAACGAATATACAAACCCTAGGCAAGAGAGAATAAGCATAGCTAACTCAGCAATGGAGCCATCTAAACATGTCTCTGGTTCCCTGGGAGCCCCAGGCCTGGTGACATAACCAGATCTTAAGGGACTTCCAGAAGGTAAAAATTTACCTTGCTTCATCATAACAATATTTGTTTTGCCCTTATACCACAAAAAGAAAATTAATTCACTTTATCATGTTTGAGTATTTGCTTTACAATATGGTGGAACTTTTAGTTATTTACTGGCAAATTTGTTATCAGTGATGGCAGCCACCCAATTCAATAGGGAACTTCAGTGTAACTACCTAGAACTGATTTGCAAGTTCTGGAAGCTTTAAGGAATGCAGCTCTTCATAACACAGTTTCCTGGAAGGGAAAAAATGTACACACTGTTTCCAGATCAGCTAATATGCCTCCTGCCCCATGTCCTTATTGTGTGTGATAGTTTTATTTTTAATACAAGTATCTGGCTTTTTTCAATTGTCATTTGGTGGAAAGAAAGAAATTGCTGTCCAAGGGAAGTGATTCATTTGTGGGACTGTTATACATCTTCTCCAAAGCTTGGTTCTTGACTTTTCAGTTCTCCTGTATGTGAGGAAAGAAGCAGATGAAGTGTTTGATGCTTTGATGTTAAAGTCTCCCACAGTAAAAGGGCTTATGGATGCGGTAAGTATTTGTCACTTCATCTCACATCTTATTGTATCAAAGCAAACAAACAAACAAACATACTTCACTTTAATTTTCTGGGGTATTTGCAAAAAAAAAATAATACTTTATATCTGCACAAACATGAAAAAGATCCAGGATCCACATTTACTCAATACCAACCAAAATGCCACAGAAAAATGATGTTAACGAGCAAAATGTTTATCATTAACACAGATTGGACATGTGTGGAGAAAATAATTGTTTTTTGCAATTATCCTTGGCTGTTAATGTGATCTCGTGTTCAAACACATCTTTGAAACCCTGAGGACTGAGTAGAAGAGTGTGTCTGTGTGTGTGTGTGTGTGTGTGTAATAGACCAGGCTGATTAAAACAGAATGTTGCACTCATACAGTTCTATAGTTATAAAATCCAGTCACTGATTACAGAGAGATATGACACTGAAAGTCTGATCAGTTTGGATTAAATACAGTACTGGAACAATGCAGATATTCATATACACACACACACACACACACACACACACACATCCATACACCCATACACACACACACACACACACACACATCCATCCATCCAGATAGTGTTTCTGTTGGTGTGAAGCTGCTTACCTTGTCAATAAAAATAAATTATCTATTTTGGAGAAAGGATGTATCCATATCAGAACTGGGTAAAACTACATTATCCAGAATTCATAGCTAATCCTAATCCACTTTTATTGGGTACCTTGTGATAAAATTGTGCTAGCACTTTTATGAAGCACTTGTCTTCTAATATGGGGCAATGGCCCAGACATTGCGAAACAGTTGCCTTGCTCTGATTGGAGATTTTAATTTAGATTAAGAGGGGTGAATTCAGAATTCCCAAATTAAGGGGTCCAGTATTTTTATGCATACTATTGCCTTGTTATTTCAAAAACCTCATCATAAAAGGCAGTGGGAACAAGAAAATAGCTCACACATTGATGCCTCTTGCTGAATAGCTTTGCTTGCCAAAAAGGGTGGAGTTTAGAATGCAGAAATGTTTTAGCATGTGAACTTTTGAAATTTACATTTTACTACAATATAATTACAAATGTGTTACAAATATTTGCAACAGTGCCATCTTGATGCCCTTCACGTTTCACTTCCCATAAGGGAAGGAAACCTTTCATAGATACTGTATATGTTATACTTTGACAAGGCAATGTAAAATGTTTTACTTAAACTTACATGCCCATCTGTATAGATTCATGCCCACCTGAGTTTGATAGTCCTTTGCATTTTAAGCTTAGTTGTGTTTCCAAGACTACAACCTACCATAAATGCAAAGCAAAGTTCCATTGTTTACAACTTGTACATTCCTCCCCGTTTATCAGTTCTGATCTGTGGACTCACCCAAGCTTTCCATGATGCTTGATCATATTTTCTTATATTTAGTATCCACCTCATTTTTCTTCCTTTTATAATGGCACACCAGAAGAATGGGCAGTAAATCTTCACATTTTGCTTTTTCCAGAGACAAGAAAATAGTATGGTACCTTTGCAAACTGACTGTTATAGCAGGAGCTCTCACAGGCAGCCATTGTATTGTCAAACAGCTTAGAAGGAGCCAGAACAGGATTGCTGAGCATAAGGTTCAGATTTTGGAGAATAAAGCTTTTTCATAAGTTGAAAAGAACAATCATGTAATACACAATCAAATGAGAGAAAACGTTGAGTTTTGGAGAGACAGAACTTTAATTTTATCCATGTCCAGGAAAATACAAGTAGATTTCTATCTGAATTACTCTTTTCCACTTCCTTTTATAAAGCCTTCATGGCAAAATCAGAGGGACCTGTTTAATAGTAAGGCATAAGAGGGTTATATAAAGGTATTTGGGATATATTCAAATGGGCATTGGGGTAATTATCTACCTACATACTAAGTTGAATATTTATTACATACAGTTCAGAAAAACAATTCTGGAAACTGGGTAACTCAGAGCTGTTATTAAGAGTCTAACCAGTCATCATGGACAGCTAGAAATTACTAGTAAGTGATTAAAAGCAGTGACTCACATCCCTGGCTTGCAATAATTTTCCACCATATCCAACTCCATAAAGATCAAAATAACAACTATTGGATATTCAGTGCTGACTGAAATTTTTTGGGTTATCTAGCTCCTGCTTTCATCCCAAAAAGCTTCCTGCTTTTGCTTGTGAGGCAGCACTGCTGTTTCTATCCTTCTGAACAGCAAGACCAAGTAACTTAAGACTGCTTAAGAGCTTTCTCTGTTTTCCATTTTTCCTTGGCTTGAGTCTGAGTCATAAGGGAAGGTGTGAGGTGAACTCTAATTAGCTGTTTGCATTTGCAACCCAGAAGCAGTTTTGAAGACTGCTTTTGTCCCAAGTTGACTGGAAATGTTTAATTTCTAAGCTGCCTTGTTGCCCAGAATAGATCCCAAAGGTGAATTACAAATAAAAATTAAGACATAATTAAAAAACTTAAAAACACATACACAATAAAATTAAAAGCAGCGAGAAAAGAGAGAGAAAACAGGAGATTAGAGGTAATTCATTTCGAATAGCTGGAAAGCCAAATTGAGCAAACAAGATTTAATAGCCTGCTTTAAATGCAAATAACAGTTGTGCAGGGAGAGACCTCACAGAGCTAGTTAGCATGCCAGTATTTTCCTTTTCATTGGCATTATCCAGATAAATATTTTCCCCAATTAAGAACAGTCACTCACCACCAGCTATTGGAATCAATAAAGTCTGCCAGGCTGTCCATAAGCAAGGGGAAATTTTGTTATGCTTTGAATAAGGAAAATACAGTGAGATCTTGATTTAAGGCACCAGTTGAGAAAATGGTGTGTCTTCATTCTCTATTGTATCTTAAATCAGAGAGTACATATCTGCAACAACTTCATTATGCAAATGATGCAAATTATACATTTGCATCATATTATATCATTTCAGTCATCATAATGATGACCAGCAATGTGGATAAGCAGGAATGGATACCGATCAATTGCTCTAATCAGCTGGGGGGTCATCTGACCTGATTATGCACACCAGGAAGGAGTACTGTCCTGTTCCTTTTTTTTCCCAATTAATTTTTTTGCATTTCTATCACTCTTGAACCTTTCCCCAAACATTTTAACTCTTTCTTTTTACATGAATTCAGAATCTTTTGATTTATCTAAACAATGAGGAGGAAATATATGATCATAACTAAAACCAAATTGAGATCTATTGATTTAGACACATTGAAGTTCATCATGATTGGCCATTGGGATTTCAGCAGAAGTTCCATTCTAAAGGAAAGGACAGGCCCGCAACTAGGGTCTGTGTCACCTGGGGCAAACATGGATTCCGCACCCATTTTGGCACCCCCCCCCAGTGCTCATTTTGGTGCCCCCCTCCAGCGCAGTGCCTGGGGCCCATGCCCCACTTGCCCCCCCCCCAGTTGCAGCCCTGGAAAAGGACAATCTAATCCAATATTTCTCAGTCTTAGCAACTTTGATGTGTGTGCTTCAGTTCCCAGAATTCCCTAGCCAGCATGCTGGAGAATTCTGGGAATTGAAGTCCACACATGTCAAAGTTGCTAAGGTTGAGAGATACTGATCTAATCCTTTCCTGTTGCCTTTCTCCAGCAGCTTTCTGCACTGTTGCTGTGGAGGGCCTCTGAAACAGTTTTTTCAAGAGGCAGAGGAAGGAATAAGGAAAAAATGGTGTATTGAGCACTACGTCCTGCTCCCTTCCTCCAGTCTAAATGCTATTCTGATCCAACCCAGAGCCACCATCTCAGTGCAGAAATTTAGATGAGGTGATCCTTTAATCCTTTACTTTGTCTGTAATTTGATTATGTTGACCTGCAACGGAGAAAGATGCTTGCTTTGATGTGCTGTGGAATCTGGTTGCCAAGGACAATTTGTATCCCCTGCCCTCCCCAGCCTCACTTGAAATGTTTTCCTGATTTGAGAACATCACTGAAAAGTTATTTTGTTAAATTTAGAATGACAGAGGAGTGCATTCTTTGAGAAAGAATGCAGTAACAATTCTGAGATCAACATTTCTTAAGTGAAGAGCATGCTGCAATGTGTCTGCTCCCAGTCTCCATAAACACAGATGAATAAATTAAATCTTCTATGCATTATCAGGATGGAAGAACTATTCTGGTAGTACTGAGAACATATGGGAAAACCAGAGGAAGAAAGGTTGTTCAACCATTACTTGGGAGATTTTCTGTTGGAATAACTCTAGAAAAACTCAGCTTGGAGATACAGAGTTGCAAAAACCATGATTAAGATAGCAGTGATTTTGCTGTATGCATTAAATAAAACTAGTTAGGGGAACAGTTGAGATAATGGGTAATGTTTCAGAGGATCATCCATTATCTCCACTATTGTTTGGAATCAACAAAATCTTCTGTCAGCAAAATCTCTCAAAAGCAATTTTCTCTTCAGTCTGGGTTGATGCCATAAATGGGTATCAAAGATTCCATTTGCACATAATTGAAACATCTTGGTTGTAATGTACTTGAAGGAACTGCTATAACTCAATACTTTGGATGCCCCAGAAGCTCAACTACATTTTCTTAGAACTAGCCATGTTCTGAGATTTGTTATTTCATGCTTCATTTGGATTTTTTTTTTTCATTTTGCCTGGACTAATTATCTCCTTTATAAGATGCTGTGGCTTAGAACCTTTCTCAGTCTGTCAAATTAAACTCCCCAGATTTCCAGGTGGCACAGAGAAGGAATCCTTTCTTAGGCTTCTGCATGTCTAGTTGTACCATTTACAGCCACAGATTCTACTAAAACCATCTGAAAAGGATCCATATTGCTTACTGTATTCCAAGATTATTTGCATTTATACCAAGATGTGTGCTTCTGGTAACCAGTGAAGATTATAAATGCGATCTGATCATAGTGCCATGCGTGGGCAAACCTCCTCCCACCCCAGCTTGCTTCAGGTGAAGTTTTGGGGCACTCTTCAAGGGTATAGCATATATTTCCATTAGTTTGGTCACATGAAACCAAGGTATGGTTGGTTACAACTGGATAAGGAAAACATAATATAATTGTCTGCAATGCACTCTGCTACCTTCATCATTGGAAATTTAGGCACAGCATCAGATCAAGGTATACTCCCAGATTGCTTTATAAATCTGCATAATTCTTGCAAGGAGATTCACTTTTGATTTTATTGGCTCAGTTCTTGATCAGTTGATCCTAATTCATTCTTTAGAAGAGAAAAAAGCCTGTTTTAAATCAGTGGAGATTAAAACTGTGAGAAGGAAACCACACAAAGAGTATAGTGTGGGCAGAACAGATTTTAAAAGTGACCAAAAGTTCAGCTAGACCTAAAGCTGCTCCATTTCCTGTGAGTAGGTCCCACTGTGCTCTGTGGCATCTGTAGGATTGCACTGCAGGTCTGCCTCTTAAAGTTAGTGCTATTAAGAAGAAGGGGCACTGTGTAGCCTGTAAGTATTACCTAAACCTAATTGAGGGCAGCAATCCTGCAGTAGGTTTGCTTTTAATACATCTATCTTCCTTTCTTTTATTTTAAATATAGATCTCTGAGAAATATGGCCTTCCAGCTGAGAAGATTACAAAGCTTTATAAGAAAAGCAAAAAGGGGTAAGAGAAACAAACCAGCTCTGGGAGTCATGTTTTTATAAAATAATCCTGAGACCACAGCTAAGCTTCCCAATCTTTCATGCTCTGATGTGTGCTCACACTGCAAGACAAATTCCCAGCTCCAGGTTCACACAGGGATTGCAGTAGATATCAAATCAGCCACTGGCCTCTTATTAAACTACGTGGTTCTGCTGTAGCATTCCTTAACTTGATGCCCTTCAGAGGTGTTAAACTACGTGTCTCATCAGTGGACAGATGGAGATGCTGAGAATGGTGTGAATTGTAGTCCACTTCTTCTGGAGAGCAGCAGATTAGTGGAGGCTGTTCTTGGAGGCTAGCAGCTTGGGAAGGTATCTTCAACATGAGTCTTAGAAGCTATAGCAACACAGTTTCTTCCCCTACCACTTGGGTCATCTGGGAAGCCACAGTGGAATAGCACACACAGTCTTATTTGATGGGTCCTCAGTTCCCCTATTTGCTGCTAACAGTGCCCTTGGGACTTCTCAGTTTAGCTTTGGACTTTGACCCTAGTAGCTTGGGACTAGGTAAAAGTGCTGCAGCAATTCACCCAATAACAGCACATGAGAATGGACCATTTGTGGCATGCCAGATAAGAGTAATTTACTTGTGTCCTCAATGAATTGGAAGTGAATTAGCATGTCACTTAGTGGACAAGCAACAGTATTCAGCCAGTATTTCAGTTGAAAAAAGAGAACAGTAAGGGAATACAGTAGAACAAGAGCAGATTTCAAAAAATGGGTTCTCTCTCTCACACACACATGGTGGTTCCGAGCAACTTGGGTGAGTTGTAGTTCTTTAAAGCTGCTCAGGCTTGTGTAGGCAAAGCAGGAGCACTGTTAACTCATCCCTGCTTTATCCATGGAAATTACCATCTTTCAGAATCCATCTACCAGTCACAGCAGCCCTGCAGAATTTGAAAACCCCTAAATTAGGTCACCATCTTGATTTTCCTTCAATTAATAATTTAGCTATGGATGTCTCAACTACAAGTTCCTCTATGGAATCTTGCCCCACCACCAGACAATTTCCAATGGGCTTGCACTACAGCATCAGTCCATCAAGTTTGATATAGTCTACTGGTCGTGAGCCTCAAGCAAATGTTTTTATCAGAACTACATCCTACATCCCCAGCCTCCCCAAAATGTTGGCCCTGAACATGTTGGCTTACAATTCCAGCCATTCCAGCCACAAAGGTGAAAACTGAGGATTATGGAAGTTGTAAGCCAGCAGCATCTGAAATGTGTGCTTTCCCCCTTCCTGCTATGGTGCACAGGAACTATACTGTAAAAATATTTAGGCTGTATGTGTAAAAAAATACAATGAAATAATGTAAGAAGTTGCATAGGAGATTTAAGTTGGATTACCCTAGCATTGGGGACATGGTGGAGCTGCGGGTTAAACCACTGAGCTGCTGAGCTTGCCGATTGGAAGGTCGGCAGTTCGAATCCGTGTGACGGGGTGAGCTCCCGTTGCCAGTCCCAGCTCCTGCCAACCTAGCAGTTCGAAAACATGCAAATGTGAGTGGATTAATAGGTACCGCTTCGGCGGGCAGGTAACGGCGTTCCGTGTAGTCATGCCGGCCACATGACCACGGAAGTGTCTACGGACAAACACCAGCTCTTCGGCTTTGAAATGGAGATGAGCACCGCCCCCTAGAGTTGGACACGACTGGACTTAATGTCAAGGGAAACCTTTACCTACCCTAGCATGGACCTAACTGGAGAATTCATATGAATTTGGATCATTAACAGTAGAAGCATATGCATATTTACTCAGGACAAAAAAATCATAAAATATTTTATGGGGCAGCTTGGAGTCTGACAACTAAAAGATAATGAGTTTTCTTGTGGGTTTTGTCAAGGCACTCATACAAATGGTCAACATAAAATCCTTCTTGCACACATTAGCTGAACAGCTGATCTAAATTATCCCCTTATTGACTAGATTCCCACATTCCATCAAGCTATTGTTTGTACAACATTTATGGAATAGTCTAAGATTGGCTATGTTCAGACAACATGCTAATCACAATGGCTAGGTTCATACAGTAAGCTAAATTGACAAATTTGACAAATAAATAAATAAATTAAAATGAAAGGAATTGTATTATGAGGTAGTACATCTTGTACGAATTAGCCATTATCTGAACTTTGCCAATGTATCTCTTTCCTATTTCAGGATCTTGGTAAATATGGATGATAACATCATTGAACATTATTCCAATGAAGACACTTTCATCCTAAACATGGAGAACGTAATGGAGGGCTTCAAGGTCACATTGACAGAAATCTAGTCTAGACCAGCATAGACCTTGTGAAGTCACAGCATTTTATCCTCAAGGAAGCAAAAAAATAATTAAAAACCCTGATTTCACTGATGCTGAGAAGAAAGGTTGTTACAAAACTAAGTTGGAAACAACCACATTTCATTTTTTTTTTGTGACTGGAAACCAATTTGGCAATTACTGACCAGTCTGTTCAAAAGAACATACCTTCATAAAGTTCCTTATTTATTGCTCCTCACTCTGCAACATGTAAATAATCAGTGGACCCTAGACTTCACAGTCTTGATGTTGCAAGGGTAAAACAGAGACGTTAAATAAAAACAAGAAAAATAGTTAATACAAGAAAAATAATGTTGAAGAATTACATTAGTTCCACTGGGACTTAATCACTGAAATTGCACCCTCTAAATGAATTGCTAGAAAATCTGATGAGAGCTAACAATGGGTGAAGTGCCTGGTGGTGTTTGCACACCTACTGTTTATCAAACTGCTACCTAGTGCTGAGTATCATGTAGCTTAGCCATATCCCTCCAAGTGTTTCCCTGCACAGGTCACCTGAGGACTTTAAGACTCTTAGATGGCATGTACTTTGTAAGTAAAACACCATCCATTTTAACCTCTGTATATATTGTTTATAATATGTAATAATATATTTTTCCTATCTGTGTGGATGTGTTCACAGCCACTCTATTCTGTGTTTGGATTAGAAGTTGGCAGGATCCCTGGCCAAGGAGCAAAGTTCTCTCACCAGCTCTCCATTCTTCAGGGCTTTTGATACCTTTTGTTCAAGGCTTGTCTAGGAGCCACATTAGAAAGTTAAAACTCCTTATTATCACAACTAAGATTATTCTTTCCCTGCTATACCAGGCTGTCAGGCCTTCTGATGAAAAGATTTCTGTTATTTTTAAACTAGAACTCCTGCTAAGCCAGACATTTAACCATACAGAGTAGAACCGAAGGCAGTTTTAGTCCAAAACATTTGGAGTGCACTAGCTTTGGGGCGTCACAGTGAACCAATCATGCTACAGTCTTGCAGTTCCTGAAGTATTTTTCCTTTATATGTACCCTTGGATTTCTGTCTTGTCTTATGCATCCATGCTGAATGGGACCTTCATTTTTGCTGTGCATCATGCAGGGAGTCATAAATGAGGCATTTTTGTGTCATTCCCATCAGTGGCTGCTTCCAGTTTTGACCCATCCTTTTCTAAAGAAATGTTATTCTTCCATTCAAGTTACCTCTGCTTTGATGTTTCTGGCAACGTGGAACCAAATCTGAGTTTAGCAATTTTATTTTTTGCTTTCATTTTAGGGAAGTCATATGCTCATAAAACAATAGAACTATAAAGTTGGAAGGAAGGTTTGGAATTATCTATTGATGTCCAAGTCTGAACATGCCAAGACATATGGTGGAAGATGCAAATAAAGGGTTTAAATACCTCAGTATACCTCTAGCAGGGGAGAATCCATCATCTACTGCAGCAGCGTGTTCCATATTCGCACCATGCGTTCGAAACATCTCTTAATGTTCAGTTGGAATCTGCTTTCCCAAAATGTTCTCATCCTTTCTTCAGGAGCAATAGAGAACAGCTGTGCCCAATAGCCTTCCTTAAATTTGAACATTGTTATAACAAGAGCTCCACCCAGAGTCACCATGTGCGAGTTGGGCAGCCATATAAACTAATAGTAATAGTAATAATAATAATAATAATAATAATAATAATAATAATGTCTTTCCATAACGAAGGGTTGGACTTAGGTTTGTAATGCTGCACAACTTGAGGTGAGCATCATCTGCTGCTGCTGTTTTTTTCTTCTTGATGATATCAAGTCATACTTATGATTAGGGCTAAAAATGAATTCATTTGGTTTGCATTTGAACCAAACTGAAATTTAGTTACTGATAAAAATTCACTTTTCTGAATTTTGTGGTTCATAGATGTATAAAGTGCATTTATTCGTGAAATGCTACACAAAAATGCTTTATATTACGGGACTTATATTTAAAAGTCATGCATAAAAGGTAAAATTGCAAACAAAAGAGCACAGACATAAAGAGGTGTGCCCCAGAATATACATCAAATGTTAGTGCAGTCTTCAAACAAACCCTAAGTGCAACAAACTGAGAAATTTGCAAAAATGAGGATCTGAGAAGAATTAACTTCACAGATTCACAAGATTTAGGGACTGAGAAAGAAACGAAGTTGATATATTTGCTCATCTCTACCCTGTGCATGGCATTTGTATACAACGTGAGTTTTGATAGTTTTTAGCATTGCAATTCATATCAAACTGTGAACTGCATATTTATTGAGGATATTCTACGATATGCATGAAGAGGGTTTTTTTCCTTAATGGAACTAATCCAAAGAACCGTGTGCCATATTCTGCATGCATGGCAGAATAAGTCTGGAAAGGCTGCGGGTTGGGTCCCATCACCAGAATAATTCACCTTCACCTTCATTCATTTCCCCTTCCAATACATTCAACCCATTGCAGGATTTTTGGTCAATACATCTTCAAAGAGGTGTTGGCCAGAGTGGAAAAAATGTCTTGTATGAATGGCTTTTTCATACTATTTTTTTCATTTAGTAAAACTGACTAGTGTTCCTGATAGGTCCCACTAGAATGTAAATATAAAAATGTACATAATGCTGTCCTTGATGTGAGTCTGTGTACATATACCGCCTACCAAATTTTTTGTTGTTGCTGTTGTTCAATATCTAGTAATCTGGTTTTTTCATTTTTGAATGGCGCTTCCACGGATGGGGCTAGTGGGAAAGAGCAATAGTGCAGTAGCAGCACAGAGGCTCTGCACACAAAAAGCCTTTGTTTCGGTCAGCAGCCACTTCAGATGGAAACGCACAAGATCCTGGCAGAAACAAGCCAGATGCCTTCCCCAACATAGTAAGCCATCAGATATGTCAGGCAATAGCACCCAGTTTTCTGGACCTTTAAAAACAATGATTTGCCGACATATATGAAAGTAACTTTTTCATATAGCCATGTTTTTCTTGTCCATGTTTTTATAGCACATTGTCTTCAAGAGATTCCTGCTGCCATCATTTATTTGACTGCACAGCTACTGTGTCCTGGGTTGGTTTCTTAGTCTGTCTCCTGGCAACTGCCTGGGCTAGTCCTTGCCATTTTCTTGGCAAGATTTTTGGGGGTGGTCTGCCATTGCCTCCCTCCTAGGGCGGAGACTAGCCCAAGGTCACCCTGCTTATGTCATGCCTAAGGTAGGACTAGAACTCCAGGTCTCCCAGTTTCTAGACTTCTGCCTTAACGACAACACCAGATTGGCTCTTGCTATGTTCTGTTCTATGCCTAAATCACTCCTTTATTTTCTGGGCTGTGGCAGCTTCTGTAGAATTAGCCCAAGCCATGGCATGTGACCGTGAAATTCACCTTCTGGGTCATGCAACCCACCCAAACGTTCCTTCCACCATCTGCACAGTTGGTGAACTGAGACACAGAACTTCTTTTTAGTATGCTGTTGGTAATGGCTGGCGTGCTAATCAGGAAAAGAGTTTTAAAGGTTTCTTCTATATAAATCAGCTTGATACAAATTTTAAAGAGCACTTGATCCTGCAGGCATTTATTTTTCTTGTAGCATTTTGGGGATTTTTGTCTCTGAAGTTTGAAGTGTCACAGGAGAAATGTCAGACCTGAGTTATGAGATATAATTAACAGCTTCTTTAAATTAATTTATTTAAGTCAGAATTTTGTAATTCCAAGTTTAGTCAATGTTTTCTTTTCCTTTTGAAAGAAATCACAGCCCTTGTTCTCCACTGGTATACTTGCATAAAATTGGATATCCCTAGAAGTGTAAAACTTTGATGGCTGATTAAAATTATACAGCCTTTTTGTAGCAGAATTTTTTGCCTTTAAAATGACATACAGTGGTGAGATTCACTGTTGCTTCACTTTGTTTTGGATCATCACGGGCCGAGGAATCAGCTGCACCTGTTGAACACCACTTGGCAGCTGCCAAAGGCTGCTGGACCTCTGTATTCCTCCAGCACTGCAATTCACTCCTGCTTGATAAGTTGGAGGAAAAAGCAGACATACACGTATATCAACCAAAGTAGATAAACTGCAGTTTTACACAAAATTTGCATGTGATAATTTATACATACAGTAGATACAAATTTAGAAATAATTACTGTAATTTAAATAAAAATAGAGAACCATGCATGACAGGCATGCTTTATGTCTTCTTAATTGTTCATAGGCAGCTTTCTTACCCATAAATCAGCCAGAGTGCCTCCAATAGAGGATGCCTGATTTAGAGGGTTTCGTTCGGGTTTTGTTCAGCCCCCACCCCCACCCCACCCCACCCCAGGGAGGCTCTGCTAGTGGCTTTGCTTCATTAAAATAAAAGAGATGTCAAATGAATCCCTTTATTACTGATGTCCTTCTAAATGGAGCCGGAAAACATTATGTATGTTCTGCGGTGTAAGATGGGGAAACAAATTTGGCCCACACCTACCACATATGTTAGGCTGGTTCACACCTAATCCTAAGCCAGCTTTTCCTAACCTAAGTGCCCTCCAGTTTCACTGATGTTAATTCTTAGAAGTTCCTAATCAGCTTGGCTGTTGATGCGAATTTGGGAGTTTGATGTCTGCATCATTTTAGAATATCTACACTTACAACAGCAGTTAGAAGTCATAAGGGGATTGGCTTTGGCTATGCATCTTGTACAGATTCAGCCACTTTGGTGTAAATCATATTTATGGTGGAGTTGTCCATCAGAGGCCCAGGTCCACCTGACACTTGGGCACAGTTCCTGGTTGCCTAGAGGCTGGTACCAAATTTTAATATTTAATTAATATTTATGCAAATGAAATGAAATCAAATCTAGTCTGTCCTGATCCAATCTACTGCTTTTTAGAATGCAGCTTCACAAACACCATAGAATGGCCCAATGTCTTTCTCAACTGCACATTCCTAGTTTATGGCTAATTGTATCAGACAAATCCAACCAATGGTGGTTTATTCAAGATGATGGTTAAACAATAACTTAGCAGGTTGTATGGACCAGATTGCCTAGTAATTTACTAGGTCAAGGAGCAAATGCTCACGAGTGTCTCAGTAGAAACATCAAAAGCTCCCATTATACAGTGATGTTCTACAGATCTCATCACTGAATGTTACACAACTAATGTCAGCCTTTGACTTGTCTAATTGGGAGGGAGAGAAAGGCCTGCTATGACTCCTTATCCTATTAAATTTAATCATTACTATTGTCATGTCAAGTCTACCTGTTTTTAACTCATCTTTTACTTGTAGATGGGAAAAGAGGGGTATAGAGAAGCTTAATTTAGCTTTTTTTTTCTTTTGTTATTGTTGACCTAATTTGATGCCAAATAGAAATGACCAATAGAAGCATTTGATTTATGATTTGAATCTTTATTTTCTTTGGTTCTAACCTGATGACCTGTTGGAAAGATGCAAATTAGCAAAATTCCTCCTGTTCTTAATTACAAGGAGATTGAAAACTTTGTGGATTCAGCCTGCCATCACATTGCAAAAACTGTATGGGAGCAGGCTTGCTGAAATTTTTAAAATGGATACTGTTTGTTAACTTTTCTAACCCTGACTGTTTCCTCCTCCTACTTCCAATTCCTCCTGCAAGATGCTGACATGATGTGAACACGAAAGAGTGCTTGTGCCAAAAACTCTGTGCAGCACCCCCATCTCTGAAAAGCAAGCTTTGTGTATAAACATTGTGTGTTATCTAACAATAGTTTTGTAAATGGGAGAGGGGAATCTATAAACATATAAATAATACAGGTTTATATTTTTTGTACATTTTTAAAAAGGAAAGAAATAAATGTTCGTAAGATATAACCATTTTTTGTTGATTTTTTTCCACAGATGGTAGTCATCCCTGGGTATTTACTTACATTCCCTCAAAAGCACACACTGAATTATATCTTAACCACTTGGGCCACGTTATGGCTGGATTTACACAGAATAAACCTAAAGTTAATTTAACAATACAGGTGGTCTTTGTTTAGCAACAATCTGCCGTTATGATGGTGATGAAAAAATAACTTGGTGACCAATCCTCACATTTACGACCTTCGCAGGTCTGCAAAGCAAAGGAAAGCTGAACTAAGATTGTAAAATTGTGGTGTTTCACTTAGTGACCGCTTTGCTTGATGACCAAGTTGCTGGTCCTGATTGTGGTCACTAAACGAGGACTGCCTGTACACAAGGCTCATCTTTGCAGAACGTGCTACGTCTGAACAAATAGACTGTATTATGGCTTGACTCACATGAGATAGCAGCTGGGACCCCAACCTTATTTTAGCATAGGGTTGTGTGAACCCAGTCACTGACTGATAAACTAACCAGAGTTTAGTTTAACCAATAGCACAAACCCAGCCCCTGGGGCTTACACTTTGTGTGGGGCTCACAGCCACCCCCTTCCATGTGTCACATGTCTTTATTAACAGCGAGATGTGATTCAGAAGGCATTCATTTGGGACCTGGGGCCATGATGGAATAGCAGGTGAGGCTTTAACGATAGTTGCTGGGGCAATACTTGATTTTCTTTTTGTTTGCTGTTATTTGGCCACTTAGCTGCCAAATTTCTTTACTCGTGTTCCAAACTCCAACGCAGTGCTGTAGAATTGCAGCAGCCAACTGTCCAGCCAACAGGCTGGTGGCCAGCCTTTGACATGTTCATAGATGAAGCAAAAAACATAAAATTTTCTTCTAAACCACTGAAAAGCAAGTCCTTGTGCCATCACTGGTCTTTTTCCTCCAACTCTCATTTTTACAATAATTTTGTATCTTATTTCTAAAATGATTGTATGTTTCTTTCTGGCAAAGTAAAGGACACGTGGTAGGGCTTTTATACCTCTTGGCATCAAAAACCATGGATACTGCATTTATGTGAATGAGCACTGCCATTTTGACTTTTCTGACCCCTGTGGACATCCCTGGGCTATATTAGTGCTGGATTATTCAGAATCCTTTTAAATCATGCTGGGGCCTCCGGAAAATGATTGGTTTTCCTCAGGAAAGATGGAACTGAACTTTCTGGAAAGCCTAGTAACAGTGAATAGTTGGAAAGGAACAAAATTTAGGGGCATCATGACAGACATGATATTTGCATACCGTTCAAAAATATTGGGTTAAGCTTATGTATTCATAAAAGGAAAAAAAATACAATTATGATCAGGTGCAATCAATTATTCCAGTATGAAAAAGTATCATGTCACAAAATGGTATACAATACAAAATTATTTTAAACATCTAAAAACAATATTTGTTCAGCAGTAATACAGTAAAAAAAATCTTACTTTCCTTCAGACAATACTGTTCATATGTTTGGTACTGTAAAAATACATGATCACAGGTTCATCTCTCTCTCTCTGATTCTGTCTCTCTCTTTTTTAAACCAACCAACATGGTTGCTGTTAAAGTATCTGTATGTATGTTGTCTGCAAAAACAAACATCATAATAAAAAAAGCTGCCCCACATCAAGAGTCAATATCCAAACTTCCCACTTGGTCAGTATGTGTGTGCATGGATTACTCTCAATGGACCGACACATTTCTAATTTTGTTTCTTGTATCAAATCTGAGCACTTTAAGGGGAAAAAATTAAACAGGTTTAGGAGCCATTGGGTTCAGTGAAACAAGGTTAAGCGTGTTTAAATCCGTCTTGCAAGTACTGTAAGTTCTTGACAGTTACTAAGTCATCAATGCGTGGAATTGAGGTGATTAAAAAATAACTCAATGTAATAACTTTAATGTGTCAGTTTAACATAAAATTATACATCAGCTATTCTCCAAATGGGTTCCCCCTCAGTGTGTTTTGGACTTCAGTTTCCAAGATTTCCAGCAGCAAAATCACTAGCATGCTGGCTGAGAATTCTGAAGGTTGCAGTCCAACGTATGTCCAGGGCAGGATGGGGAAAGGCAATACATACCATGTGTGGCAATACATACAAAAATGACAATTTTTCAGGATCAATTTTTCTATGAAAAGACCAATAATCACCAAGCAGCAAAGAGCAAGAGTGGTTTAAAAGAAAGGGAGGAAGGAAGGAGGGAGGGAGGAGAATCAGCCTCAGAGATAATTACAGAAAAATAGACTTTTCAGGCAGATCATAACAACAAGTCCCAATTTTAAAACAAACAGATGGACAAACATGGAATGCTAGTTCCCTATACAAATAAAAACAATTGCATCGTTGTGCGACTAGCAATGGGGTAGGAAGGAATAATCAGTTTAATTAACATGCAAGTCTTAATACTTTTAATAAACCAAACACTAAGAATTCAGATTTAAGTAGCTTTTTTCCCTTACATTTTACAACAACATGGCCACTACCAACACATACTAGGATCACACATCAGTACTGCCTTAAAAATGCAAATCACACTGTTAAGACTTTCACAGAATTTGCATATCATGTGAATGGTGGATGGAAGAGCTCATCCAGTAGGAAACTAGTCAGTACAGTTAAAGTCATTTTCTGAACAGTAAATACAGAAATACAGATGCATTTCCTGGTATAGGAAAAATATATTCCTTTTACACTGAGAAATTCTAGAAACACTCTAGCAAAAAGCATAGAAAAGAAAACCATAAAGGCCATGCTTTGGAACACAGAAAGTATATTATCATCCATCGAATCTGCTCTACTCCTCAGCTAAATTAAGTGGGTTATGTTCTACAGATATGCTTTAACTTATCATGCTGAACATTTAAAAACAATATATATTTATTCACCTGATCCCTGAAAGGAATTAACACCCACAGAAGCCACTCTTATGGATGAATTCCTTAACTTGATCAGGAAGCATGCTACACAGTTTGGATACTGATGAGCAAACAGATGCATGGTTGATTCGCACTGCACACTTAGAAGAATGGCTGATTTATAACACACCCTCAGATCTGAGGTCATCCAGGGCAAGTTAACTGTGCTCACATCCTCCTGAAATCAGGAAGACTGATTTGTCTCACTGATGCCAGTGAAACTCAGCCATGACCAGCTTCCTCTGAACTACAGTCAGCACATTCATACCCTTACTGTCATGGAAATTCTGTAGCCTGCAAAGCAGCATTTATTATGTCCTAAATTTGTTCCTGAATCTTTATTCAGTTCTAAGATTGCATGCACCATCCTAAAATAATTGAGAATAGAACGGAGCAAGTGGCTCCAAAATATGCAGTAATACTGCAAATTAAAGCAACACTACCCCCAGCTTTGTATCAACAATTCCAAAAAGCTGCAGTCAAAATCCTACAAAAACAAATGGAAGTTGTTCTGGATTTAATATTACCTACAAAGGCCTAAAATAAAGCAATATGTATTTTAAAAAAACACCTGAAATGTCTTCGGTTGTGTGCTTGCATATGTGCATAATGTGCATATGTGAAAATATCTCAAGATTTGGCATGAATTGCTTACTCTTGCTAAATCAGCTCTTCAACAAGAAGGGAAAAAAAAGCCTTTGCACTCCCTCAGGTTTGCCAGCACTGCATCGAGTTGTCAGAGCATGGATAGCTATGGACTGACAATAATACCCATCACTGTTTACATGGCACCTAAGGCTGAGTGATGGGTCACTAAGGCAACCATCTTGATATTGGTCTCTAGAAATAGGAGACTTCCCTCCACCTTAATGGATTCTTTCTATGACCCAGCTGCTGTCTGTTGATTTATGATAAAACGTGTAAGCTATGTTGTAGAAAAGTCTGCATCTTATGCCTGATCACAACTTTTTCCCATTGAGATATGTCCACAAGGGGGGACGTGAAGATGGTGGGACACACATTCCAGGAGTCAGGACATGACTTCCACCACATGATTGTCCCCCCTCTGTGGACATCCATGCTTCTACTAGACTCTTACTTGTATCTTTTTATTGAAACAATGCAAATCTGAGCACCCAAACTTTCAATTTAAAAGGGCTTTTTGTCAGGCTTTTTCATTATGAATAATTGACAGAAAATAACCAGTAGACACAAACATGCTTTTCTCCTAGCATATCTTTTCCTTGTGTCTTTTAATACTATCTACCATTAACAATACCTTCTATTGCACTGTCATATTCATTTATCAATAGCAGATCACATCACACTCTACTTCAGGTCTCTCCAATCTGCCATCTGATATGCTGGACCAAGCAGCTGAGAACTCTGGAAGTTGAACTCCCAACATACAGGGCACCAGGTTGGGGAATGCTCCCTTACAGTGTTTCCACAGCATTGATTGATTGACTGATTGATATTCTGCCATTCCTTCAGAATCTCAAGATGGTGTACATAGCACATCCTCCTCCTATTTTTCCCCATGAAAGAACCCCATGAAAGAGGTAGGACTGACAGCCACCTTGTGAGCTTCCATGGCTGAAGGTGGACTTGAACCTGGTGCTAGTCCAACACTTTAATCCCTACTTCACACAACTATGTGTAAAGTTAGAGTGTTTCTCCCAAACCAACTGTAATATATAATGATTATACCAATAGATATTTATGTCATTCAAATACGGTCAATGACCAAAATAAAGTATTTTAACTTTGACTTAACCACTAGACACTTTGGTAAACTTTGTTTAGGTGCCTCCTCATCTGAAAATGTAAATGTGCAACAACAGTTGCAAAGGATGGTACAGGGTTGTATAATGCAGGGATGTTGCCTACAGGATTCCTGGAGACAGAATTTCCATTGCATTTACTGCCTTGTCTGACTATATCACAACCACCTGGATAACTCTAAAAGGCATTTTAATTATTACTAAATTTATTTGCAAAGCTGCTTCTCTTGTTATGGATGTTTTTTGTTTGTTTGTTTGTTTGTTTGTTTGGAAGATTTATCTTGCTGCCAAACTCATGTGATTGCAACTCCAGGCAGTATACATCAATAAAACTAAAGGAAAACCAAATTACAATTAAAACCATCATCAAGAAGAACAAAACGGAAACTGACATACAATAGTGTACCATCACATGCACACTCTGCCTCCCAAAGATGGGCTGATCTATCAACTCGGCCCAATGCATGTAGTAATATCCAAGTTTTTCAAGCCTTCCTAAAGGCTAACAGGGTTAGGACCAATCAAATTTCCAGGGAGAGGTTGTTCCAAAAGGCAGGCATTGTAGCAGAGGATACATGCTGTTAGGTCCCATCAGATGACATTGTTTCAGGGAAGGGACCAGGACCATGTGCATCCTGTTTGACCGTATAGGCTAGGCAGAAATGTTTGGAGACAGTAATCCTGCTAATAACCTCATCCTATGCCATGAAGGGCTTTGTAGGTGATAACCTGCACCTTGAATTTCACCTGGAAGCCTACTGGTAGCCAGTGCAGCTCACAAAATAGTAGTGTTACACAGGCATACTATGGTGTGCCCATAACTTCCTGCACTGCTGCATTCTGTATCAACTGCAGCTTCTGGGTCAGTGTTTCTCAACCTCAGCAACATTAAGCTGTGTGGACTTCAATTCCCAGAATTCCACAGCCTTTTGGAAGTTGAAGTCCACACAGCTTAATGTTGTCGAGGTTGAGAAACACCGTTCTCGGTGATCTTCAAAGGCAGCCCCACTAGCATTTCATCTTCAAAGGCAGCATTGCACTAGTCCAGCTGGGAGGTGTCTAAGCTGTGAGTGACCAAGAGCAGGGCCTCCCAGTCCAGGAACAGGCGCAATCGGCACACAAGCTGGAGAGCTGCAAACTTTATGTTAATTGATCAGCACTGCTCCCAACCCCAAGTGTTCTTCACAATGGAAGGGTTAATTCTGCTCAGGAGCATATTGGAGGGAAAAGCTTCAAGTCCTTGCCCACACTACCCTCTTGATTCACCTCAATGGCCCTTGTACCTGCTATTAAAGTTTTAAAAAATAATGCAAGAACAACCAATTTCACACACAAAGTGCTGGTCGACTGGATCCAGGGGAGGTAGGAAAGGTAGACTATTTTTTCTTTCTCTGCAAAATCTACCGGTGAGCTGGGGACTCTGGGGAACATGGAGAGAACTGCAGAGGAGAAAAAAACATTACTGGTGGAAATTTCCTACTTTTCCTCTGGCGAGGGAGGGGAGTATTCGCCTAGATTCCTGCTTGTTCAGTAAACAAAGGAACCCTTCTATTTCCAGAACAGTCAATTTGGATGAGGCTAGGAAACGTTGACATACCAGTTAAAATCTACCATTCCTTCTGTTCCTTGCAGCTGTTCTTAAGACTTCTGCATTGGCATCTGACTGGTTTCTGCTCCCAACCATTAATATAAAAATTTATTCTGTTCTTCATATTTTAAATAAGCAGAGAGGAAACCACACACTGTGTCCCTAAATCAGGAAACAAGGCTTTGGGCCAAAATATTTGCCAAGCATCCAAGCAAATGGGTGAACACAGCTGCTTAAACAAAAGGCGGTGTTAAAAAAAAAACAATACACATCTGGCTGCTTTTTATAAAGAATGAATTGTGGCCATAGCCTTGCATGAACTCAGCTAGACTTTTGGTAGATTTACTTTTTTATCCTGAAATCAGCTATTTTTACATTATTCTTAACCTTATGAATCTTCCTTTCTTCATACAGCAAAATCCTTTAGAACTTTGGTCAGAAAAGCTTTAAAATTACCAGCATGATGATAAAAGGGCTTGTGAAATCCACCATCCTAACTCTTAACACACTAGGGCTACAGTACCAACTAATCACATGGATTGGTGAAAATGCAAACCATTTTACTGCCTGTTTTATGCAGTTTTACCTTGTCAACATTATGTCCAGTATTTGAATAAAAATATCCAGACATCAATTTGCTAGTCTGTTTAGTATCCAATGCTCTTAAAAATCAAAGATGTTACTGGGCTCTGCCTTTTTATTTTTAGAAGAAAAATAACCCACTGCCTCAGAACAGCACAAAGCATTCTGCAAAGTGTTATTCTTGATTGCAATGCTTGGACATGGAATTAACAAATCAATCGTCAGCTCTGTAAATCCACAACTGACAGTTCACATGTAATTTTCCACCATCCAACCTTTTTTTTTTTTACACTAAATCCAATTTTAGTGGCCACACACTAAAATTCAGAAGCATGATTCTTCAAGGCTTTTGGGATAAACTTTACATACCTCTTTTATGCAATCTTCAAAAACCTCATAAAAGCCAAAACTGCTAAAAGATTCAGCTCTGACACCTTCAGGGCCATCACTGCCACATCTCTTAGTCTTTGGAAGCCAAAACAATAGCATTATTTTTTTAAAGCAAGGGCCCGAATATAAAAACTCAGCCCAATCCTGAGTTAATGCTCAGGAGAGGATTTGTCCAACTTCCTTTTTTGGTGGAATTCACAAAATATGTAGCAAAACCCAGATAGAAAGTTGACAAGTAATCCTTCTTACCATAAATAACGCTAATCATCTCACAACCAACACCATGGTTGAAATGTCTTTTCCACAAGCATTGTTTGGGGTTTCCTTACTGAAACAAATTTAACAGTCTAGGTTGGAAGGAACTATTGTCATTTACACACACTGCCTCCCTTCCCACTTAACTTTGCCAATAATGCATTCCCTTTCATCTGGAGTTCGTCGCTTACATGTCAGAGCAAGGGATCCTGGTACACTTCAAGGCAAAAACAGCTCCATTAACCAATTTATTCCCTAGCTCTGCACAGAAGCTGCTGCCTGACAAATCATGCAACCAGACTATTGCTTTGAGAGGGCTCTCAAAATGTTTATAAACGCCATTGTGCCCATCCCTTTGTCTTCAACATAGCTGAAGATTACAGAAGGAATTTCAAGGAGATGGAGAAGATAACTACAGGTAGTCCTCACTTAATTACCATTCGCTTAGTGACAGCTCAGACTTACGATGGTACTAGGAGACCTGAGTTACAACCAGTCCTCACATTTACGACTGCCGCATTGTCCCTGTGATCACATGATCACAATTTGGGCACTTGGCAACCAGTTCTCATTTATGACCGTCGCAGCATCCTGTGGTCACGTGATCACCATTTTCAACCTTCCTGGCCAGCTTCTGGCAAGCAAAATCAATGGGGAATCATGTAATTCATTTAACAACCATGTGGTTCACTGAATGCTTGCAGTGATTCACTTAACAATCACTGCAAAAGCAGTTGTAAAAGATTAGCTTAATGACAGCTTCACTTAGCAGCCAAAATTCCAGTCCCAATTGTGATAGTTAAGTGAGGACTGCCTGTATAAAATAAAATAGTCACCTTTGGACAAAAAGCATAAAACATTAAACATCTTTCCACTATGTGTATGCGTGTGCATGTGGTTATATTTATAAATATATCACAAATGGTACCCTGTCAGTGTTTTAATTAAGACCTACATGAATCCTACACTTTATATCTGAAACAATATTAATAGGGCTTCTTTGTTCCCACTCCTTAAAAAAATAAAACAAAACAATATGAAACGGATGCACCATGACAAATTAACATGGATGATTTCAGGACTGATTCACACAGCTACTTTTGAGGTGCAGCTCAGATACTTTTGCAAAAGTGCCCCCACGTGGTGGGCATGATGACCAGAATTTGGATGAAACATGGGCTGTTTTACAAGTTACTTCTGTGGTATGAAAATTATCAGGATAGGGAATCTACCTTGGGAGAACACCCCCCCTCCAGAATTTGAAATGCATTCACATCAACCTCTTTCTTTGGTGCCAACTGCTTAAATTGTACCATTTCCTCATCCCCTTTCCATTCCAACTGGGGCAAAATTGCATGTTACTAAGCAAATGCTAGTATTTGCTTGCATAAGAACTGGGATCCCAACACAGGAACAAGGCGGGTTGGAAAGGGTGTTTAACCCCTTCCAATTCTCCATTACAATAGTTCCTCTTCCCTTTCTGCTATTTTTATGTCAGTGAGACATGGCATAATAAAGCCATTGATGAAGGTGGAAATTGCCTTGGCAAGGTATTTGAAGAGAAAACTTCCATGGTGCATAAATGGTTAAATATATGGATGTCCTCCCTGCCAGCTGATTCTCCTTTTGCATATACTTCCAGATTTCTAATTCTCCCCTGGAACAATGCCCTGTTTCCCATTTCTATTGTTTTTCTGAAAGCAGGTTTCATGACTGGAGCTGAAGGGGGAAATGGCTTTGGTGTGGCAGTGGAAGAGGAAAAAGATTGTATAACCATGACTCTCCTGCCTGCTGATTCTTCCTCTACAAATCTATCCTGGTAAAGTTACATGCTTAAAAAATATATCTTCTATTATATTGGAACCACTGAGTCTCCTCAACTTAATACAAACAAATTAAGGCTCTATAACATACAAGTTTTCTATCATTCTATCACCAAGTTATCTCATTCCCTGAAACTCTCTTCAAGGTAAGTGGCCTTCCAGATAAGAAATGCCTTCATTCTCCTCCACCATCACAACATGCATTTCTCCAGACATTTAGCTCAGTTTTCCTCAGCATACCTCTCAACTTGCACAATTATCCTTCCTGATCCAAGACTTAATCAATCAACACAACAATGCCTCTTTGGCATTCTCCTCTGCCCTTTCTCTAAACAAATCCTTTGTTTAAGGACAAGAAATTTCATTAGTAGAATCTGGTTAAAAAAAAAAGCTGAAATATTTATATGATCTGAAAAGAAACCAGTTGAACAAACCCATTATTTTCTATAATTTTACAAAAGTTATGGCATCTCTGAAGACTGCAGCAGAAGTGTTATGGCAACATAGGTTAGTGATTATTATTATTAATAAATTCAGTTGTGTCTGATTCTCAGAGACTGCCTGGGAAGTCTTTGCAGTTTTCTTGGCAAGGTTTTTCAGAAGTGGTTTGTCATTGCCTTCTTCTTAGGGCTGAGAGAGAGTGATTGGCCCAAGGTCACCCAGCTAGCTTTGTGCCTAAGGTGGGACTAGAATTCATGGTCTCCTGGTCCTAGCCCAGTGCCTTAACCTCTACACCAAACTGGCTCTCAGTGTTAATTATTCCTTAGCATTAATTCTCTTATAACTCACACCTTTGCAGACAAAAAAAAAATCACTGTGTATTACTTAAATTTGGTTCCATGGTGCCACTAGTCCTTTTGTTACATCGTTTAGACTGGAGGATTGGACTCTCCATCACTTAGAAATGGAATTTCATACCTCCATATACTGATTGCTAAGGATTTCTTAGGATCAATGCACATATTTACCATTTTGGCTTTTGTATTGGAAATTAAGATTTGCATTTACTTCATCAGTACCAGCAGTGTACGTCTGTTGTTGTTATGGTCCATCAAATCAACCCTGATTCCTGATCACTACAGGAATAAGTCTTGGCAACATTTTCAGAAATAGTTTGCCAGTGCCTTCTTTCTCAATGTGAGAGTGACTGGTCCAGAGTCACCCAGCTGGCTTCCATGCCTTAGGCAGGACTAGAGCTCAAAGCATCCCAGCTTCTAATGCAGCACCGTAGCCACTAGACCAAACTGGCTCTCCATGTACTTCTAGCAGCTATGAATTTAACCCCATGTCCTGGCCTAAGGTATTTTTCTAACACATTTAAAGAAAATGTCCAGTGAAGAATACTGCCTATGTCTAACATAATATGGTAACAGGAATTTCTGTATAAAGTGTCTTAAACCTAGATCTGATGCAAACATTAGCATCCTCTCTCTGGCATACACACCAAGCTCCCCATGATCACAGGCCTCTTCATTCATCAGAATGACAAAAAAAGTTGTCTGACATTCCCCAAAATTGAAAGGAACATGGCAGTTATTGGCTGACTTGGGCCTTGCCCCACATGTGCCTCAGACCCTACAGAGTTTTGGGACCAAGTTCGTGACTCTCTTTCTTTTAAGATTGGAATTGGCAAACAAGACAAAACTTAAGGCATTAATCCTATTAGGAAGTAAGTCCTGTTCATACTCAGTGGAACACAGGCCACAGATGATCACAATTTGAAAAATGGCACTGTTATGACAATTGCACTCTCTGTAGTCCAGGATGTGTTTTAGAGAGAGTGTAAGCACAACCTCTTCATGGTTGGCCATGAGGATAGCAGATAATGCCACAAAAGAAGGCATAGTTAGCCTTAAAGAGGCAACCTCACCCATGAATGTTGTTCTGGCAAAGAGATGTATGAGACAAAAGAAACAGAAACCAGAAAGACACCAGGTAATACAAACATCAGCTTTAAAACTGTCCAGCACTGCTGGGATCACATTGAAGGAGACGGACAATGGATGGGTCGCTTTTGGCTCCTCGAATAAACTCTTCCAGAGAAAGTTTTCCTGGAAAATAAATAGAGATGCTGGTTTGGGTTTTCAAAATAGATATGAATTATCACTACCCATTATTCTGTTCATACACCATGCTAAGCCATAAATCATGGTTAAAAAAATACTTAGTCCTCCCAACATGCTTATACAAAACAAACCATATTATAGTATAGCATGGCAGCCCAATTCATGCAAAACACAGAGTCATAATTTAGTTGAGGTTTGGCTTAATCACTGTAACCTGTAAACTAGGTTTTATGGTTTAGCATGTAAGGCAAATTTAGCCAGTATGTATAAGCATGTATAACACTATCCATCTTTGGCTTAAAAATAACATCTTCATCCTAAGCATCATATGATTGCCACTATATATGAAATTTCTGCAGTGCCGAATCTGTTACTGAATTATTTTCCCACCTGATCCTTTGAACTCTTGCCCTCCATTGTTAGCACACCTGTATCATACTCCCTTTCCAGATGAGGACAAGGGCAAGGAAACCTTTTGGTAGAAATGGCCAAGAGAAGCTAATATTCAATGACAAATTTAAATGAAACTCTACCTTACACCAGCTCAGATATGGTTGACACAGCTTTTTATTACCTACTGTAAGTTTCTCCAAACTAAAGACTTCAAAAACTTCTGGACTTCAACTCCTAGGACAGTGCTTCTCAACCATGGCAGCTACAAGATGTGTGGACTTCAGCTCCCAGAGCTGGCTGTGGAATTCTGGGAGTTGAAGTCCACACATCTTCAAGCTGCCACGGTTTAGAAGCACTGTCCTAGAACATTGGGAAAGCTTGGTCTGTTCAGATTGGCACTGGCTCCCCAGAATCTTACACATTTGCTCCTAAATTACAGATGCCAACGACTGAATCTGAGACTTCTTCCATGTGGAACATGATCTTTACCACTGAGAAATGGTTCCTGCCTCAAAGGCATCCTAGTCTATAGCTACAGGATTGTAAAAAGCATTCCCATTACTCAAGAGCTGAGCAATATCAACTCTGACAGCAGTAGTTACAGGGGCACTTGGCATCTGCAAATATTGATTTCTTCAGCTATGGCTTAGATAAACAGAACCCCTCCATAGTTTATGCAATTACTAAAGCTTTTTGCAAAACTGATCTATTCCTTTGGGAGCAAAGCGTTACCCACAGTTCAGGAAACAATAGTGTTTTGAGCCAATCAAGACACAAAGCTAATAAAACAGATTGATGCTAGGAGGGAGAGTGGGAGGACACACCTATAGCTTTCACAACAGCATTATAAAATGAATTTATTTCTAATTGGACTGTAATGCTATCAATTTTTCAAAGCAAATATTTGCTTGAACTGTTTCCATACAACCATATAATGATATCATCATCTTCTGACTTGGGTATGAATGACAGCAAGCTAGAAACTCATTGGCAGCAACAAAAAAAAAAAGTTTGAATTCTTTCCTACTCCCAGATTTGGGAGCAGAAGCCAAGTTTAAAGGAATTAAGAAATGGATTTTAGTTGTAATACTTCTAGGATTTGTCTTGCTGTGCCACTATATCTGGGTTCTGTGAAAGGGGGTTCTTAAATGGCTTAAATCTAAATCCTAATATTTAACTAACGGGCTGGGCTGCAAGACAGCAAACTCACAAGCAGCAGCGTTTGGCTTGCCAACACTTTCTCACAGTAACACAAACAGTCATTCTTTCACAGAGGTTTATTGCTGGGTCTATGAATCAGTGGCATCCTCCTCCTTATTCAAGTCTGCTATTCAAAAGGCATCTGAGAGATCAGAAACAACAGGAGCAAGTTAAAAGGAAGATAATCAAAGATAATTTACCATCTCGGTTAGTATCCATCTGGCGGAAGATTTTTTCAGTTCTTTTTTCTGGTGTTGATTCATCTTCTGGCATTTTCATAACTGAAGAAACCATCTTGTAGATTGCCTAAAAAGTGGAATATGAAAAGGAAGGGTCTAGGAGTTGCATAATTTCAGAAATGTCTATAGGGATTCTGTGCATTGGCAGACCGACCTATCCCAGGTAGCTTTCAGGAGTTTAGGTAGCTAAAGCTGCCTTCTCTATCCTGGGCTTTACAGATCCACTACACAACCCTCATCATCCCCAAATATATATTGAGATGAACATACATGTTTATCATTTGGGGTTATTAACCAAATGATATTTTGCTAGTGAAACTTGGTAGCAGCTTAAGTGTATACAAAACCACCCCAAGATATCTGGATGTGGTGGATGCTTCCTTAGAAAGGTCTGCAGGCAATTTGCTGAGATTCTTCAGTCATATGGCAAGACTGTGCTTTCCTGCAAACTGTAATCACACATAGTCTTGGTTTGCAGGAAAAGCATCATTGGTTAATTCACCCAAATGTTATGCATGTGTTATCATCACCAGAAGAACCTTACTCCAGCTCAGGCAAGTTAAAGCATGGGCAAAGAAACTGAGCTGAACAGGATCCACAATGCAACACCTTCCTCTGGGGCACATATGAGGAACAATTCTATTTCCAGTTATTCAGATTAAATCCTACTGAGAATTTACTTCCGTAAAAATGAGTGTACAATTGCAGCCTTAAATCCATCTTTCCACCAGTTTGCAGAGATCTTTGTTTCTCAGTATTTCTAGTCCCTTGCGTTCAATTACACAGCACACCTATAAACTTTATGCCATAAACAGAATATACTTTTCTGTATTTGAAAAGACTTAGTGGGACCAGTTCTCATCCCTTCTCCATTGTATCAAAGCCTTTTTTTTTTGCAACAACCAATAAATGTTGAATGAGCGAAAGAATGACAGCATTAATTACTGAACAGTTGAAGCAAAGGTTAATGGCCTACCCAATACTTAATCTGATTGTATATTTCTTGCAAAGAATGTTATTGTATTTACTTATTGTAAAGATTTAGTATATTCTACATTTAAAATAAACAAATGAAAAATTTAAAGCATATTTTAAAAGATTACAATTATAAAATACTGAGAAAAAAATCTTATTTGAAAAAGAAACTCAGAATGATTATTGTTATTTGGTTTAAAGAAGGAAACTGTAGTCCCATACTGTTTCCTGAGAGTAACCCCTACTGAACACTAGCAGATTTATTTGATGCAGGTATACACAAAGTTGGGCTGCAAGTAACATAAATGTGTACTCTCCTGAGTATTCCTTAAGGAAACCCCATTCCCTCCCATGAAAGAGTAACTCCACTTAAAT
Organism: Candoia aspera; assembly: GCF_035149785.1. Classification (NCBI taxonomy): domain Eukaryota; kingdom Metazoa; phylum Chordata; class Lepidosauria; order Squamata; family Candoiidae; genus Candoia; species Candoia aspera. The sequence continues at coordinate 188,193,059 of NC_086155.1, forward strand.
ATGCTGTGAAATGTGTCAAAAGGATACTGACATGTGGTTGAATCTTAGGAATATATATATGACTCTTAATCATGAAGTCCTAGACATCTCCATTCAGAAGAAGTCTCGGTAAGTACAGTTTGTTTGTTTGTTTAATCCGTTCAATTGTGTCCAATTATCAGAGACTACCTGGACTACCTTCTTGGCAAGATTTCAGAAGTGGTTTGCCATTGCCTCCTTCCTAGGGCTGAGAGAGAGTGACTGGCCCAAGTTGAAGGGAAAAGTTTGGGAAGCACTTGTTGTTTATTCGTTCAGTCGCTTCCAACACGTGACTTCATGGACCAGCCCACGCCAGAGCTTCCTGTCGGTCGTCAACACTCCCAGCTCCCCCAGGGACGAGTCCGTCACCTCTAGAATATCATCTATCCATCTTGCCCTTGGTCAGCCCCTCTTCCTTTTGCCCTCCACTCTCCCTAGCATCAGCACCTTCTCCAGGGTGTACTGTCTTCTCATTATGTGGCCAAAGTATTTCAGTTTTGCCTTTAATATCATGCCCTCAAGTGAGCAGTCTGGCTTTATTTCCTGGAGGATGGACTGGTCTGATCTTCTGGCAGTCCAAGGCACTCTCAGAATTTTCCTCCAACACCACAGTTCAAAAGCATCTATCTTCCTTCTCTCAGCCTTCCTTATCGTCCAGCTCTCGCAGCCATATGTTACTACCAGGAATACATTTGTTTTAACTATGCGGACCTTTGTTGTCAGCGTGATGTCTCTGCTCTTAACTATTTTATTGAGATTTGTCATTGCTCTTCTCCCAAGGATTAAACGTCTTCTGATTTCCTGACTGCAGTCAGCATCTGCAGTAATCTTTACACCTAGAAATACGAAGTCTTTTACTGCCTCTACGTTTTCTCCTTCTATTTGCCAGTTATCAATCAAGCTGGCTGCCATAATCCTGGTTTTTTTGAGGTTTAGCTGCAGGCCAGCTTTTGCACTTTCTTCTTTCACCTTCATCATAAGGCTCCTCAGTTCCTCTTCGCTTTCAGCCATCAAAGTGGTATCATCTGCATATCTGAGATTGTTAATGTTCCTTCCAGCGATTTTAAATCCAGCCTTGGATTCCTCAAGCCCAGCACGTCGCATGATGTGTTCTGCGTACAAGTTGAATAGGAAGGATGAGAGTATACAACCCTGCCGTACTCCTTTCCCAATCTTAAACCAGTCTGTTGTTCCGTGGTCTGTTCTTACCATTGCTACTTGGTTGTTATACAGGAGGCAGACAAGATGACTTGGTATCCCCATACCACTAAGAACTTGCCACAATTTGTTATGGTCCACACAGTCAAAGGCTTTAGAAGAGTCAGTAAAACAGACATAGATGTTTTTCTGAAACTCCCTGGCTTTTTCCATTATCCAGCGGATATTGGCAATTTGGTCCCTGGTTCCTCTGCCTTTTCTAAACCCAGCTTGTACATCTGGCAATTCTTGCTCCATGAATTGCCTAAGTCTACCTTGCAGGATCTTGAGCATTACCTTACTGGCATGTGAAATGAGTGCCACTGTTCGATAGTTTGAACATTCTTTAGTGTTTCCCTTTTTTGGTATGGGGAGATAAGTTGATTTTTTCCAATCTGATGGCCATTCTTGTGTTTTCCAAATTTGCTGGCATATAGCATGCATTACCTTGACAGCATCATCTCGCAAGATTTTGAACAGTTCAGCTGGGATGCCGTCGTCTCCTGCTGCCTTGTTGTTAGTAATGCTTCTTAAGGCCCATTCAACCTCACTCTTCCGGATGTCTGGCTCTAGCTCACTGACCACACCGTCAAAGCTATCCCCGATACTGTTATCTTTCCTATACAGGTCTTCCGTATATTCTTGCCACCTTTTCTTGATCTCTTCTTCTTCTGTTAGGTCCTTGCCATCTTTGTTTTTGATCATGCCCATTTTTGCCTGGAATTTACCTCCGATGGTTCTAATTTTCTGGAAGAGGTCTCTTGTCCTTCCTATTCTATTCTCTTCTTCCATTTCTGCGCATTGCTTGTTTAAAAATAATTCCTTATCTCTTCTGGCTAACCTCTGGAATTTTGCATTTAATTGGGCATATCTCCCCCTATCACTGTTGCCTTTTGCTTTCCATCTTTCTTGGGCTACTTCTAGTGTCTCAGCAGACAGCCATTTTGCCTTCTTGGTTTTCTCTTTCTTTGGGATGTATTTTGTTGCCGCCTCCTGGAGAAGGTTGCGAACTTCTGTCCAGAGTTCTTCCGGGACCCTATCTACTAAGTCCAGTCCCTTAAATCTATTCTTCACCTCCACTGCATATTCCTTAGGAATATTAGTGAGCTCATATCTAGCTGATCTGTGGGTCTTCCCTAATCTCTTTAGTCTGATCCTAAATTGTGCAATAAGGAGTTCATGATCTGAACTACAGTCAGCTCTGCATCTTGTTTTTACCGACAGTATATGTCATGTTACCCATTTCAATGTATTGTTAACATTGTAACGTTTCACATGTCATCTTCTGTTCCGTGTTTCTTCACCCATCCCGGGTTTTTCCATTCCTCCGCCCTCCGTTGTTTTGAGGGCTTGGAATGTATGTTTGGGTTTGCGCTCCTGCTCAAGGTTACTTTCCCAGGCGCGTCTAACGGTTCCTAGCACCTGGGAGGGGGTGCGCACTGACGGGGCATGGGGGCGGAACTTGCTCACAGGCAAGGCTTTTAAGTTTGTATTTGGCGCGCTTTTGCTCATTCTCAGCTTTCTCTGTATTTGCATACTATTCCTTTAATAAATCAGTTATCTTTAAGCCCGAGCTTGTGAGACTGAGTATTTGGGATTAGGCAACCATTACATAAAGCTGAGAATCATTTCAACCATTTTCCGCTAGCCCCATCCAATCGTTGGATAAGAGGGAACGCTAGCGATGACCGAACATCAGCTTCGCACAAGTGAAGGGAGCGAGGAAGAACAGGAGGCGGCAAGGATCCGGCCAGCTCTAACCTCGAGAGCGCAAAGAGCGGCACGTCGGGAGATGCGGGATGTCCAATTAGATGAGTTGCTGATATCCATGCAGGAGAGCCTCAGGAGTGAACACAAAACTGTAATGGAAAGAGCACCTGGGAGGGGGTCTCCACAACTATCCTGGGAGCCCGAAATTCCCTTGTCACCGAGGGTGGTGGTAACCAACCAACCCCTGGAAGAGCCAGTCACTCCTGCTCGTATGAGAGCATTAGAGGACAAAATGGATCTAATAGTGACAATCCTTAAGGATCTCCCCAGGGGTGCAGAGCCCACCCCGGAAGATTGGGAGGAAGAGTCGTCACAGTACCCAAGGCATAGCACCCTGCCACCCAGGGGGAGAAGCAAGACTCGATCAGCCCGTCAGGTGGGGGGGCGAGAGGCAAGACCTCCTAGGGATCGGCCACCCATGGGGGCTCGGCGTACGCTGACATTCACGGAACCGCCACAGCCACCTGAGCCGGTAAGAAACTTCCCACCATTTGGAGTGAAGTTCGATGGGGATCCCACTACGCTCTCCTTCTTTATCACTAATGCTAAGCATTATATGGAGGATTGGGGCCGGAACTTTCGGTCAGAACATGGCAAAATCAATTTCATTGCCAACAAACTGAGAGGAAGTGCAGCTGATTGGTATGTGCAACTGTGCCAGACCGAGGCAACTGAGTTAGAGGACTTTGATGACTTTTTGTGGGCACTTAAACAGCATTTCGAAGACCCTCTAGCCCAAGAAACAGCTAAAAACGCCCTGAGGAAGCTCTACCAAGGGTCCCTCTCAGTTGCCAATTATGCGCTGGAATTTAAAGCTTTATCAGGGAAAGTAGAAGACTGGTCTGAGCCAACTTTGATTGAAATGTTTAAGCAGGGGCTAGAACCCGAAATCCTTCGTTGGGCACTAGGAAGAGACGATCCTAAAACGCTATACGGGTGGATTCAGTTGGCGGGCAGCGCAGAAAATGCCCTGCAAACCTATGCCCATACCAAAGAGCTTAGACAATCCTGACTTGCTAGAGGAGCGCGTACAACTGGACTTGCCAGCCGCCCCAAACCAAAAACCTGGGAAGAGGAAAGGGAACGACGGTTCTCCAAAGGTCAGTGCCTGAGATGTGGGAAAGAAGGGCATCGAGCCACGTCGTGCCCCAGACGCTGTCCAGAAGAACGACAGACGAAACCTGCAGCAAAGTCGCCTGCTCCTGCTCTACCGCGGAAACTGAAAGCTGCCGTCGCAGAACTGGACCCCCCAGAACTACCCTTCGGAGAAGAGGAAGAAGAGTTGCAATTTGAGCAGCCGGCGGGAAAAGCCTACCACCTGCCCTGAAGGGCGCCCTAGGGCAGGTGGAAGAGACCGGGCGTAACCACGATTCGGTGAGTGGAAACTTCCCTACACTGACTGTTAAAGTTAAACTGGGCTCAAAAACCAAAACTGTGGAAGTTTGGGCCATGCTAGACTCGGGCTGCTCCCGTTCCCTTATGCACCCTGATGTCGTAGCGGCTCTGGAACTGCCCACGTTTCCTTTGCCAAGACCTATGATCTTCACCCAATTGGATGGAACTATGGCGGGAGGGAAAGCAGTCAATCATTCCACGGGACTGGTCGCCTTGCAGATGGGCTCCCATCAGGAAAAGTTGCCATTTGTTGTAGCTCCAGTGGGGGGTCCTCTGGTTATCTTGGGGATGCCCTGGTTTGTGCAACAAAATCCTTTCATCAACTGGCTACATAGAACTGTGACTTTTGCGGATGGATTTTACAAAGTACCCGAAAAAGACCTACTGGAAGACATGGAGGGTGGAGGGGTAGCGTATACTACTGTACAAACGCTTCAACCTCTGGAGGGACTACCCAATCAGTATCAGGATCTTGCTGAGGTATTTGGGGAAAAGGAAGCAGATCGCTTGCCACCCCACCGAAAAACGGACTGTGCCATTGAATTCTTACCAAACGTAAAATTGCCTCACCCAAAAATATACCCCATGTCTCCCAAAGAGCTCACTACGCTAAGGGAGTTCATTGACAAAAACCTGGCTAGGGGTTTCATTGAGCCTGCTAACTCCCCGGTAGGAGCCCCTGTCCTATTCAGGCCAAAAAAGGATGGGTCATTAAGGCTTTGTAGCGATTTCCGTGGGCTCAATGCGGTCTCAATATTAAATAAATATCCTTTGCCCCTGATCAAAGATATGTTATCACATCTGGCCAGAGGCAAAATCTTCTCAAAACTGGATTTGAGAGAAGCCTATTTTCGTATTCGCATAAGGGAAGGGGATGAGTGGAAAACAGCATTTAACTGTCCTCTCGGGGCTTTCCAATACAAAGTCTTACCCTTTGGTTTGTCCTGGGGTTTTTATGCAACTAATCAATGAGGTCTTGCATGACCACCTATTTAAGGGGGTACTGGTATATTTGGATGATGTATTGATTTATACTGAAACCATGTCAGAACATATCCACTTGGTGCGTCAGGTACTGGCTAAATTGAAAAAAGCAGAGTTGTACGCTAAACTATCAAAATGTGCCTTCCATCAGTCACAAATTGATTATCTAGGCTATCGAATTTCAGCTAAGGGCATTGAAATGGACCCTGCAAAAGTAGAAGCTATTGTGGCATGGGAGCCTCCCCGTACCAGGAGACAATTACAAAGTTTCCTTGGATTCATTAATTTTTATCGGGCATTCGCCCAAAATTTTGCTGAAATCGCCCTCCCCCTTACTGAACTGTTAAAAACCAAAGGACAGGGGGATACGCGACGTTCAAAGAACCCAGGAGCGCTCCTTAAATGGACTCCAACCTGTCAGCACGCGTTCGAAGCGCTCAAACAAATCTTTACCACAGAGCCAATTTTACAGCATCCAGACCCCTCTAAACCATTCGTTGTACAAGTAGATGCTTCTGATTTCTCCATAGGAGCACTCTTGCTACAATCTGACCACTCTGGTGCTTTAAAACCCTGTGCTTACCTCTCTCGCACTGAAACTGAGAGGAGATGGCATGTTTGGGAAAAAGAGGCTTTTGCTGTAAAAACGGCTTTAGAAACGTGGCGACACCTATTGGAAGGCACTTCCAACCCTTTTGAAGTCTGGACTGACCATAAAAACCTGGAGGCTCTAAGCACCAGTCGCAAACTCAGCCCTAAACAGCTGCGCTGGGCTGAGTTTTTCAGCCGCTTTGACTTCACCCTTAAATTCATACCAGGCAAGAAAAACTTTTTGGCTGATGCACTCTCCCGCCGACCCCAAGATGCTGGCCCAGGGCCAACGGTCCAAGGCACCGTCTGGACCGACAAACAATTAAGTTTGGCAGCGGTGACTCGCAGCCAGACCCGAGCGCAGTCAACGCAACCTCCACCCGCTCCGCCTCCCAGCCACTCGCCACGCTTGTCAATTCCATCCGAGTTGCAACAACAGTTGCTTCTCCACCTTAAAACAGATACTTGGTTACAAACCAATCGAAACAGTCTAACTTTCACTGACGATCTTGCCTGGCACAACGATCGTCTCTATGTACCAGATGCTATGCGGAAAACCATACTCCAGCACTGCCACGATGACAAGCTGGCTGGACATTTTGGCTATTTAAAAACTCTTCACCTTGTTCGTCGGCAATTCTGGTGGCCAACCTTGCTTAAAGACCTTAAAGCTTATGTCACTGCTTGCCCTGTAACCATTACAGTATAGATGTCCACCACCTTTGGCTGCAAAGGATGTAGTCAATCTGATTTTGGTGTTGTCCATCTGGTGAAGTCCATGTATAAAGCCGTCTCTTAGGTTGTTGGAAGAGAGTGTTTGTCATGCAGAGTGAGTTGTCTTGGCAAAATTCTATCAGCCTATGGCCTGCTTTGTTTTGTTCTCCCAGGCCATGCTTAACCTGTAATTCCAGGTGTCATCTGACTGCCCTTAGCATTCCAGTCTCCTGTGTTGAAAATAACATCCCTTTTAGGCTTATTGTCCAGTAGGTGCTGCAGATCCTCATAGAACTGATCTACTTCAGCTTCTTCAGCATCTGTGGTTGGGGCATATATTTGGATCACTGGGATGTTAGATGGCTTGCCCTGAATTCAAATTGAGATCATTCTATCATTTTTTGGATTGTATCCAAGCACTGCTTTAGCTACTTTACTATTAATTATGAAGGCTACTCCATTTCTTCTGTGGTCCTCTTGTCCGCAGTAGTAGATCTGGTGGTCATTTGATGTGAAGTGGCCCATTCCAGTCCATTTCAGTTCACTGACGCCCAAAATGTCTATCTTTAATCTTGACATCTCACCAATAACCACATCCAATTTGCCCTAGCTCATAGATCTTACATTCCAGGTTCCAATGGTGTGTTGATCCTTAGAACATCGGATTCGCCGTTTACCACCAGCACCGTCAGCTGCTAGCCGTCCTTTCGGCTTTGAGCTAGCTGCGTCATCACAGCTGGGGCTAGTTGAACTCATCCTCTGTTCCTCCCCAGTAGCATTTTGACCATCTTCCAACCTGGGGGTCTCATCTTCCGATGGTATACCGACATATCTCTGGTTGTACTGATCCATTTAGTTTTCATGGCAAGAATACTGGGGTGGGTTGCCATTACCTTCCCCAGGGAAGTAATTAGTCTGACCTCTCTGTCATGACCTTCCCATCTTGGGTGGCCCTTCACGGTTTAGCTCATGGCATCACTGAGGTGCTCAAGCTCCAGCACCATGACAAGGTAACGATCCTTTGCTGAAGTGGGAAGCACTACTTTATGATATTATTCTCAAGTATATTACTTGCAGTTAAATAGCCATCCTCAGCCTGGTGTCTTACTAGTTGTGGATGCTGTGAATTGTAGTTCCTACAATACAATACCTACACTGAAGATCCTCCAGTAAAATATTGGTATATTAGCTCCTCCCATACTGGAGATCCTTGCATTTAGAAAAAAATACTGGTATATTAGTTTCTCCTATACTGGAGATCTTTTCCAGTATAGGAGGAACTAATATACCAGTATTTATTTCTAAATGCAATTGCTACTCAGTGAGGTCACATTAGTAACACATTATAAATGCAAAGTAGTAAGTACTCTTTTTATAATGTCATACATAACTGAACCGGGCTGCAAAAATCTGTATGAAAGTGACACAGAAAATGTTTTTGCCTTCTAGAGGTCATACAGATTTTTGCAGTCCTGTTATGGTGGCCCTAATTGAGACACCTGGGAAAAACTGAATATTGAGGAGAAATAGCATCAGGAAACAGGATGTGGGCATGCTAATGACCTATAGATCACAGGAAAAATGCTAATACAGATTTTCCTCAGGTTGGAAAAGACTTAGATGTAGTACCTTAGTCTATGGTAAAATAGCCTTTGGTACTCCTCCAGAAGTAAGTGATTTTCTTCTTACTGCAATTTCTATATGCCACACTATATCTAAGTGTCTAAATACATGTGAACAGGCAACCTTGCTGCACAGAACTGATAGGAACACAGAGGAAATTCAGATTGCTTCCTGATAGGTTGGCCCAAAGTGTCCCCTTCCCTTCCCTTCCCTTTCTTCTTGCCATTATTTTGGACAATTCAAACAAATACTATGGTTATAACACAAGTCGTCAAAAATAATAAAATTCAACATTAAGCTTGGGACTTCAACTTCAAAATGAGAACAAACTGGCAGGTAACAAAGCTAACCTCAACAACAGTCCTTTTAAAAAAATATGAATTTCAGAAAGCTACTTAAAATGGGCTATTTATGGAGCTACAAAAAATAGTTGGATGCTATAAAATAGATCTCTAGGAAAATCTGTCTGACACTGGATGCTATAAAATAGATCTCTAGAAATGTCTTTCTAGAGGAGGGACATTTTTATTCCTCATAGAAACATACTGGAAACTCAGAGCCTGAAGGTACCAGATGCCACAACTTTGCTGGCCCACGTCTGGTCTGAGACTGCATTAATGGCCATCAGAGAATTCTCTGCCCTCAGTTCCACAGAAGGGACATGAAATTTAGCTTTAGCTGATTCTTGCAAGCCACGTGGAACAGATGAAACCTTTGTGCTAAAAACTTTCTCCCAAATACTCTTGGGCTGTGAACTCCACCTGTTATCGTGGAGCATGAAGAGCACTTAAAAAGAGGCATAAGAAGGCAGGTCTCACCTCAAGGAACTGAACAACCTTAAAGGTGATAAAAGGAAACAATGCAGAACAAGTAGAGAAATGGGAGGTACGAAGATTCACCCCTATGTATGACAAAAGGATTATGGGGACAATATTATCTCTCATGTTTTTATCCCACCAAGAAATCAGGATTTCCCAAGCTTACTCCAAGGGTATTGAAGTTGTAGATCTGAGCATCAGATTGGGAAAGGTGATCTTCACAACAACATTGTGAGGTAAGTTAGGCTGAAGGTCTTCCACTGATTTCTGATTTGAACCTTGTCACTTCAAGTGCTAATCCAAGGCTAACTACTACAACGTACTGACTTTCTACTGACTTGGCCACACCCACCTATACACACACCCTAGCCAAAAAAAAAAAGGTGGGGGGTCAAACTTCTGCAATACAATGTAGCCCACACAGAGAATAGAAGTTTCTAATTGCCTTGATTACAATTGATCTCCTTTTCAGTAAAGCAGGCAGCCAACTGTTTTTTGGTCACACAGGGAGGGATTATAGCTGGCAAAGTGTCATAATTTACCAATTTGATACATTAAATCAAAATATGGAAACAGTAAGATAAAACAGAATTTACACCAAGAATCCATTTTTTTATTTAATGGTCTTCACAGGGACACACATCCAAATATCCTGGCAGAGGTAAGATTTTCCTTTCTACTCTAGCCAGTGATTAGATATTAATATGAGTATATTACATTTTTATACTGAAGAGAGCACGCAGAAGCTCAAGAATGCTGAAAAAGTTTATTCATTCAGAAGGAAAGGAAAGGAAAGGAAAGGAAAGGAAAGGAAAGGAAAGGAAAGGAAAGGAAAGGAAAGGAAAGGAAAGGAAAGGTCTTGTAAGTGATACGTACCTGGACTATTTCTAACATCTCTGCTTTGCTGATGTATCCATTTCCATCCAGGTCATACATACTGAATGCCCACTTCAGCTTTTGCTCCAGTTTCCCTCGGGACGTTACACTCAAAGCTATGATAAATTCTCTGAAATCTATTGTCCCATCGCCGTTTGCATCAAATGTACGGAACACATGTTCAGCAAATTTAGAAGCGTCCCCATAAGGAAAAAAATTCCCATAGATTTTCTTAAATTCCTCCATGGACAAATGTCCACTTGGACAGTCTCTGAGAAAGCCTTTGTACCACTCCTGGATCTCATGTTCGGTAAAGTCTGTGCTTTCTAGCAAATCTTGCATCACTTCTGGGCGTAACTTGCTGTTCTGTTTTCCCATTGTGGTATCAGGATTTTATCTAAAGAAGGAAGGGGAAAAAAGCAGTTTATTCTCTTGTTTACAAAACCAAGGGCTGATGAACAGCACGGGCCTTACAAAGCCTTTAAAAGGATGCTTCTCTTGGTGATGATTAACATTTTCATTTGAAATAGCTCAGTGCAGTCCACTTCTCCCAAACCAGAAGAATCCCTCAGCATGCAAATGAGAAGTAACATATTTTCACTTGTGACTGAACTTCCTTACTTTATCGTGAATGCCATTTTGTGTTTTGTGACGCAGTGGGGAAGAGATGTCCCTGCTCGTTAGTAAATCTAAAGAGTAGTAAATGAGAGATTGAAGAAGGATACAGCTAGAGATGGTCTGATGAGCCAATCCAAAGCCCTATAGGAGCTCTACCATAATAAACTGCCAGGAGGCCCTATTTTCCTTAAGACTGCTTATATCGTGTAGTGAATTATTTTAATTTATTTATCACATTTGTATAGCTGCCGATCTCACATTGTGACTGTGGGCGGTGTACACAATAAAACAATTATATATTTCCAGATAGTATAACCAAAAGGAGTTTTCAGTAAAATGCCAGTTTTACAAACTTCACCAATAAATGCTACTGCACCCATAATAACCTGATGACCCCCAAATTGACTGCAATTCCCATAAGCAGCAGCTAATGGAGCCATTGTTTACAAGTAATGGCACCTCTAATCTGATTTTGGGGATACAGTAGTAACACTGGCATGTTACATGCTCCATTAATCAGACTCAGTACAGGAGATTCGTACAGACTCTTGGCAGTGTGAAGAACAGAAATCAAAAACAAAATCATATTAATCAACTAATTAGATTAGTAATGTCCATCTGCTATAAAGACAACATTTCTGTGTTTAATGTACATTTTTGTAAATATTAGTAGTGCAGTTTTATTTGTCAGGTTTCCCTGAATATTATGTCACAAATTTGTGAAATTATATATTTTTTTATACATCTTTTCCAGGTAAAAGAAAATATGATTTAAGACAGGTGATTAAGGATTCAATGCAGTGTGAATTTTTCATATTCCTTTATATTCCTTAGTGACTAGCTATCAAATCCAATTAGTCATTATAAACTGACCCGGCTAAGATTCTTTGATTTTTAAAAAAAAGAAAAGAAAAAAGCTAATAAAACACACATTTATAAAACTGGAAAGCCTTTTCCCTTGAAATTTATTAAAAATGTGCCCCAAATATAGTTATAATCTCCACATTTTCAATTAAGTTATGATGGTCAGATTTCATTACCAGAACTTTGCTACAGTCATAATGGATCTAAGAAATTAAAATTGTGTCATATAGATATTAAACAGCATTTTAGAAACTAACATTTCAACAATAAATTCAGCAATTTAATTAGTTTTCCCAAGAGCTCTCTACAAGGTAGGACATGCAAAAGAAAAAGACTCTTGGCTTCTTGAATAAAAATTGGTACTTCGAGATTCCAGTTATTCTCAGGAGTCAAGAGCAATTTCTGGACAGGGCAGTGGCAGTAGACATGACTACATTTGGCAAAAGGTCACTTTTATAACCCAAACAAAGGCAGAAAATCAAAACCCGTGAACAAATGAATTTCACAAAATACGTCTTAAGCATATGACTTTTAACAACAGAACTGCCATCAAATTGTACATGTGGTACTACATACAAAAACACCCCACTGCTCCAGACCTTGCCAGATTTGTTTTCCCCTCTTCCTACCACGATGGCTTATATCCCAAGGAGCAAAAGGCAGCACACAGTGATCTCTCTCTATCTTATCCTCAAAACAAGCCCATCAGGTAGGATGAGGTGTGATTGGCACAAGATCTCCAGGACAACTTAGAGTTTGAATATCTCCCTCTTTCTCTGAGACTTTAACCATGATGCCACATTGGTTCTTACAGGCATTTGGCCTTAGATATGGTTTAATAAGGTTTTAATAGTAATGTACAACAGGCTAAGTATGAACAACTTTGCTTCTTACTCCCAATAAGCTCTTGTGACTGTCTATATTTTCTGCGCCACTGTAATGGCTTCTCCCCTTTGGTGTTCCCTCCAACCCCAAGGTATTAGCTCACATCTCTAATTATTCCCAGCTACCACAGCCACATAGATCAATACATATGGAGGGCATCAGATAGAAGGAAAGTGCTGTGGAGGGAATTTTTATTATTCTGTATGCCTCCAATACGCTTATATCTAAGACATCAATGTTCCCTCAATACCTCTGCTTTACCTGCTTGTTTAAAGTAGAAGTCACTAAATTTAGCCACTAAACTGCTTAACTATCTTCCCTGAATACTACCCTGTCACAACATATATTCTCCTTGAGTTGCAGTCTTTGTTTAATCAATGAATGGCATTTGATTCACAAACTGTATGTCTACATGTGAAAGGTGAAAGGTCCCCTGCGCAAGCACCGAGTCATGTCTGACCCTTTGTGGGGGGATGCCACTTTCGCGACGTTTTCTTGGCAGACTAGAGTGGGGTGGTTTGCCATTGCTTAAACTGCAACATTCTCAAGGATACTGCTAATGGTATTATATCATTATCTTCCCATTCAAAATGGGGTCTAGGGTCAAACAGTCAGAATAATGATCAGTTTCATTGGCACTCAGAGCGCTTAAGCACCCTTTTATAAACTGTTCTCTTGCAAGACACGGGAGTGCACAGAATCCTGCATACCCCTATCTGTATTCCTTACTAGTTAGAAAGCAACTCTTTGTCAACAGCCATATATGCTCATCTTCAATCTCTAACCTATGTAAGAACTTGGTTGACAGTCTCTGGCACCCTTCACTCTTGATAGCTGGAGACCAGTGACTCACTGTAACTTGCTAGCTTAAATAAAACAATTGTTGGATCCTCTCCAATTGATGGCGTGTTCTTAGATAAGTTTTCCCAGGACGTTGCTGTACCTGTGATTGGGCTCTCACTCAAATTACTTCCAACCGGAAGAGGTAGTGTTACCTCTCCTAATACGTTACACGACAGATTGGTGCAGCTATCCAAACAGAACCTACAAAGGGCTAATTTTCAAGCATCCCAGTTGTCAGAAAAAAGGAACTAAAACAAGGAAACATCATGTTTTCAGCCAACTATCCTAACTGTAAAGGTTAGATAACACAAAAGCTAAATAGCAAATTAATGGATATATGTGATCTTTATGCTGTAGAAACATGAAGCAAATCAAAACCCGTAATTACATGTGCACCTCTTGCTAAGGGAATTCAACCAGGAAGAAAGCTCCAATTACACAGGCTTCACATAGGTTTGGGAGGAGGGCAAATGCTAATTGCCCTTCACACACACAAACACACGTTCCAGTGAAATGACTGAAGCCTCTGGAGCGTATGGAATGACGGATCAGGAATACAGAAGTACCCATAATGGAGGAATGGATTGTGAAGATGGCAGAGCTTGCAGAAATGGCTAAATTGACTTGTTTGATTAAGGAAGGAACAGCAATTACTTTTATAAAAGACTGGAAACCCTTTATGGACTTTTTGCTGAAAATGGGTAAAAATGAATTGGTGATTTTGGGATTTATTGATTAAAAAGGTTTGTTTATGGGAAGAAGGGAACCATGATATGTAATTTGGGAAGATGGAGATGGTAATTACTATGTTTGTAACTACTGCAAAGATCGGAAGTCACTTCTTTAGATACCTTTCTGTTTCTTTCTCTTTTGTTACCTTTCACTTTTTCTTTTGTTCTTTCATGTTTCTTTCTTTTTTCTATTTTTCCTTTTATGGTTCCGTAGTTTTTAAATCTCATGTAACATTTTCTTTTAATAAAAATTATATTTTTTAAAAAATGGCAGATCAGAAACTTTTTAAAGAAAAGTGTGTGTACACAAAAAATCAGTGCAAAACTTACTTCACCACAATAAAATAAGAATGAAAACATGCATTTAGATATTTTCTTATTCAAAGCACTCATTTTTTAAAGTATTTAATCCTAAAATAAACTCTATGAGGGAAAGAGTGAACTGACAGCGTATTACTGCAAAGTGGTCCTCTATCAATAAGGAGAAAGAACTAAATTGAAAATTATCCTTTAGAAAAGGGCTACTATCTTCCAATCTGTACATGATTCCATGCAGTATAACTAAATCTGGATTGCTTAAAAATGCTTAACAAAGGACCATCAGATCATGGGTAGGGTGATGGGATTGGAACAGATTAAAGTAGGAGTGGGCAACATTTGAGCAGCTGGGCTGCAATTTGGCCTCCTGTCCTTCTAGACCGACATTTATTTGTATATTACAGTATTTCTATGCTGTTCTAACTTTTCACAATTTAGAGTGGTTTACAAAAAGATGGCATGACATCACTAGAAGAGGTAGGGCTAAAATTTTGCAGTCTTTTTCTGGGGACTGGGGGATTAAGGTAGAAATGGGGGCAGGATGATCTGTGAAGGCAAACTACTCCTTTCCCCTCTTAAATCTTCCCAAACCACCTAAAATTCTACCCCTAAAATGCAGCTATTTTGCCATCAAATTTCACGGGCACAATCTGGCCATGCTGGAGGTCCTGAAAGGTGCAGAGATGTCTTCTACTTATACAGCAAGTTTTCGGAATTCAAAACATAGCCCAGCTTTCCCCAACCTGGAGCCCTTTAATGATGCTGGAACTATAATTCTCAGTCACTTTGCTTTGCTAGCTAGCAAGGTCAATATGGGTACTGTCTGTGTATGTACACACACACATAAAGATTTGGAAACAGCCTTCTCTGCAGCTGTGAAACCCCTGCAAAGGATGTGGCTGCCTTAACACTGGAAAGAGCTGCTCCATTAGTATTAAAGTACTTTACAAAGCATTATTTCAAATGCTTTGCAGGGCCCTGCCAAAGAACATATAGTTTCAACTGTAGTATTTGTTCTTTAATATTTAATTGCCTTCAGCTGCTTACTGATACATATTTTGAACCATTTCCTTTCTCTCTCAATAGCTTAGATGCCCAATGCTTCCTGGTCTTGATCATTCATGCCAACCCACTTTGACTGGGCTCAGCTTCTTATTCTGTATCCTGCACAAATATTCTTTACGTACTAGGAAATCTCAATTCTGAAGACAGGAGTCTGTGTTTGACAATTAATACCATGAACCAATTCAAAGGATTTGTAAATAAATTCACAGTAGATTATCCTTTCAGGCTCTCAGTTTCCTTTATTGTTATCATCTTGTAGATCATATACTAGGGATATTACTACCTTCTCCAGCTGCTCTCTTCTCTTTCAAGGCCACAGAGCAAAAGCATATTGAACACATGAGACAGGAAGTCCCAACAGACACAATTCACAGATGCAACAGCATACTCAGTTCAATATCCTACAAATACCACAATTCAGGGACGCCGGAATGTCACTGGAGTTACTGAGCCAGTAATTTCTGAAAATGTGTATTGCGGGTAAGTACTTCTAACATCTAGAAAAGCTAGAGCCTGCAACATTTTGGAAGTCTCTGATTTAAACATGCTATTTTTATGTTGCCTTTATTCTGCTAATAAAACTGCTAGATTCCTAGTGACAGACATTCCCCTGCTGTACTTGGCAAACTTAAAGAATGTTTTGCAATAGTGAACTGAAAACAACCTTTTTGCAAATGGCATAAGAAACAGAGATAACATTTGGGAGCCCAATCTCTGATGAAGACCAATCTTATGAAAAATATCTATCCCTGCATTCAGGGCCAGTGCAAGGCAGTGTGCAAATTCCGCACCATACAAGGGGAACCGGCACTAGTTGCAAGTACAAAGAAATGAAATGCAATATCAACCACAGACGTTTGCCGACTTTGCAAATGCACCCTCAGCTGTTGAGAGTGTGAGAGAACCTATGGTTAGGATCCAGCAGACCCTTACATTATTAAAATTATACTTAATGCATTTTGAATATTTTAAAAAAATGATTTGGGGGACACCAAGTAGAATTCTGCAGAAGGGTGCGTTGCCTGCATTATAAATATTTGTTCCTGAAGATTTGCATTATCATTCATGATGCTACTAAGGTAATTTAAGCACCATCCGCAGAAGAAGCACTGACAAAGGATGAAATCTCATAGCTACTTAGGAAACAGTAAGTTATCATACAATGTGTCTAATTACAGTGATTAGCTGTGGCTTTGTGGAATAGATTATTTCTTTCCGTGAGCCCTAGTGGGCATTCTTCCTCACACAATTTCAGTCCTATAAAGATGGAGCCTCCAACCACAATCTGTATCTGTTTTCAGTATTGAAAACTGTGTGTGTGGTAAGACTCCTTGGGCAATTTTAAACTCTGTACCAATCTTCTTCAGGAAGAGAAGTTGGGACTGCAACTCCCAGAATTCCCAGGTATCCCAACAAATTAGGAAGGAGACAGATTGGAGAAGGATGGAACCAGGGTTCTAAAATACAAAGGGGCACTGGGTTCTGTGTATCAGATTGTCTGCCTCAATGTGACTGGGCCTGTGAGCATTCATTGTTCCACATGCAATGAGGATATACTATATGTCCACAGAAAGCCTTGCTTCTGTGGACCCTAGAGCAGGACACAAGTGTTTCTTCCAACTTCTACACCCAATTTGTAGGCAGAGAAATTAGGTGGACCTATTTCTGAATTCTTCCAAGTGTAGG
Organism: Candoia aspera; assembly: GCF_035149785.1. Classification (NCBI taxonomy): domain Eukaryota; kingdom Metazoa; phylum Chordata; class Lepidosauria; order Squamata; family Candoiidae; genus Candoia; species Candoia aspera. Next base: position 188,210,055 of record NC_086155.1, read on the forward strand.
AAAAATTTTCCAATCATTTCGCAAGGATAGGACTTCCCCATGTAGATGACAAGTCTACTGTTATCAAAATAGCCCAATGGATAGAGTTCTCTCCTGATAGCTTCCTTTGGGATTGAACAGAAGTGTGGGAAGCCCAGGAAGAAAATCTAATGAACAAGATATTCACAAGCACACTTCTTGGCCTCCTCCTAACTATATGTTTAAGAATACTACATTCCACCACTGAATTTTTCCTCTTGTTTGAAATAATTTCTAAAGGAAATCTTCTTTCATCCAACTGAATGAGAACAAACTGAAAAAAAAAATACACCGAAAAAATTCTATGCTTGGCATGACCTGTTCCCCAGACTTCTAATCATCTGCTTATACATGTATTTTGACAGTTTTATGCTGTCCCATAACTGTACTTCTCTGGATAGTTTATGTAAAAATATTTAAAATTCACAATAAATAATGAAAAACACAATGCCATCTGAAAATATGCAACAGATATAAAACATTGCAAACAAATACCAAAAAGCCTTTATCATTTTAAAAAGTCAAAGTCCATGGAAGTAGCAATCTATTTTCTTCAGAATTTAGCAGGGCCCCTTGCCAAAACATGGACACAGATGTGTCTTTTTTCCAAATTTTTATCTCCCACTTTTATTCACATCACAATATCAATTAAAATAGGAAAATAAAAGTGCAACAAATGCCACATAAAGTTTCTGAGGTTATCATAAATATATATTTATAAATGAACACATTTTGAAATTTAAAATAGGGCTTTTAAGAACCCTGTTGTTGTTTATTCGTTTAGTCGCTTCCGACTCTTCGTGACTTCGTGGACCAGCCCACACTAGAGCTTCCTGTCGGTCATCAACAGCCCCAGCTCCCCCAGGGATGAATCCATCACCTCTAGAATATCATCCATCCATCTTGCCCTTGGTCGGCCCCTCTTCCTTTTGCCTTCCACTCTCCCTAGCATCAGCATCTTCTCCAGGGTGTCCTGTCTTCTCATTATGTGGCCAAAGTATTTCAGTTTTGCCTTTAATACCATTCCCTCAAGTGAGCAGTCTGGCTTTATTTCCTGGAGGATGGACTGGTCTGATCTTCTGGCAGTCCAAGGCACTCTCAGAATTTTCCTCCAACACCACAGTTCAAAAGCATCTATCTTCCTTCTCTCAGCCTTCCTTATGGTCCAGCTCTTGCAGCCATATGTTACTACGGGGAACACCATTGCTTTAACTATGCGGACCTTTGTTGTCAGTGTGATGTCTCTGCTCTTAACTATTTTATTGAGATTTGTCATTGCTCTTCTCCCAAGGATTAAGCGTCTTCTGATTTCCTGACTGCAGTCAGCATCTGCAGTAATCTTTTACACCTAGAAATACAAAGTCTTTTACTGCCTCTACATTTTCTCCCTCTATTTGTCAGTTATCAATCAAGCTGGTTGCCATAATCTTGGTTTTTTTGAGGTTTAGCTGCAAGCCAGCTTTTGCACTTTCTTCTTTCACCTTCATCATAAGGCTCCTCAGTTCCTGTTCGCTTTCAGCCATCTGCATATCTGAGATTGTTAATGTTTCTTCCAGCGATTTTAACTCCAGCCTTGGATTCCTCAAGCCCAGCATGTCGCATGATGTGTTCTGCGTACAAGTTGAATAGGTAGGGTGAGAGTATACAGCCCTGCCGTACTCCTTTCCCAATCTTAAACCAGTCCATTGTTCCATGGTCTGTTCTTACTGTTGCTACTTGGTCGTTATACAGATTCTTCAGGAGGCATACAAGATTACTTGGTATCCCCATACCACTAAGAACTTGCCACAATTTGTTATGGTCCACACAGTCAAAGGCTTTAGAATAGTCAATAAAACAGAAATACATGTTTTTCTGAAACTCCTGGCTTTTTCCATTATCCAGCGGATATTGGCAATTTGGTCCCTAGTTCCTCTGCCTTTTCTAAACCCAGCTTGTACATCTGGCAATTCTCGCTCCATGAATTGCCTAAGTCTACCTTGCAGGATCTTGAGCATTACCTTACTGGCATGTGAAATGAGTGCCACTGTTCGATAGTTTGAACATTCTTTAGTGTTTCCCTTTTTTGGTATGGGGAGATAAGTTGATTTTTTCCAATCTGATGGCCATTCTTGTGTTTTCCAAATTTGCTGGCATATAGCATGCATTACCTTGACAGCATCATCTTGCAAGATTTTGAACAGTTCAGCTGGGATGCCGTCATCTCCTGCTGCCTTGTTATTAGCAATGGTTCTTAAGGCCCATTCAACCTCACTCTTCAGGATGTCTGGCTCTAGCTCACTGACCACACCGTCAAAGCTATCCCTAATATTGTTATCCTTCCTATACAGGTCTTCTGTATATTCTTGCCACCTTTTCTTGATCTCTTCTTCTTCAGTTAGGTCCTTGCCATCTTTGTTTTTGATCATGCCCATTTTTGCCTGGAATTTACCTCCGATGGTTCTAATTTTCTGGAAGAGGTCTCTTGTCCTTCCTATTCTATTGTCTTCTTCCACTTCCACGCATTGTTTGTTTAAAAATAATTCCTTATCTCTTCTGGCTAACCTCTGGAATTTTGCATTTAATTGGGCATATCTCTCCCTATCACTGTTGCCTTTTGCTTTCCGTCTTTCTTGGGCTACTTCTAGTGTTTCAGCAGACAGCCATTTTGCCTTCTTGGTTTTCTCTTTCTTTGGGATGTATTTTGTTGCCGCCTCCTGAGCAATGTTGCGAACTTCTGTCCAGAGTTCTTCCAGGACCCTATCTACTAAGTCCAGTCCCTCAAATCTATTCTTCACCTCCACTGCATATTCCTTAGGAATATTAGTGAGCTCATATCTAGCTGATCTGTGGGTTTCCCTAATCTCTTTAGTCTGATCCTAAATTGTGCAATAAGAAGTTCGTGATCTGAACTATAGTCAGCTCCAGGTCTTGTTTTTACCGACTGTATAGATGTCCGCCACCTTTGGCTGCAAAGGATGTAGTCAATCTGATTTTGGTGTTGTCCATCTGGTAAAGTCCATGTATAAAGCTGTCTCTTAGGTTGTTGGAAGAGAGTGTTTGTCATGCAGAGTGAGTTGTCTTGGCAAAATTCTATCAGCCTATGTCCTGCTTTGTTTTGTTTGTTTAAGAACCCTGCCTCTTAATAATTTACAACATGGAAAGAAATACGAAGTTTCTTAAAGTATCCCAGAATTGTTAGCAAGTAAAAGTTACATCATCTGAAGAACCAAGATTTTATGCTGAGTAAAAACATACATGCTCATGTTCCCAACTATTTTGTTTTCTATATTAATGTAACGTAAAGCTACCTGTGAAAATATTACCTACTCAAAGTGTACGAAATGAATACCTTTTCCCACCCATCATTCTCCAAACTACACTTGTTAATGTCAAATGTCAAAGGTATAAACAGGAGCGGTTGCAGACTGCTATTTTTTTATGAGCTTAGAGTTGTTTATGGAATTTTAAGATCAAAAGAGAAGGCTCTGCTCCTTTAGATTTATTCTGGCATAGAAGTCCAACAGCTGCTTCATCTTGTCTTCCACTTCCCCTTATCTTTTCTTTGTACTGTCTCAGCAGGTGGCTAGAGATGTGAGGGAGACAGGAAAAGGCAACAATGCCCTCATCAGGAAGAGGGTTTCTTTCAAGGATCCAGATCACAAAGACCATGTTGTCAATGGGTTTCAGATACTCAGCTTCATATTTCAGTATTGCTTCAGACAGGGATCATGAGTCCCGATCAATGGCCCCTATCGCCACCATTACATCGTTATTGCACACACCAGGAGACAACTGCCATGATTTAGCCAAAGTTAGGCCCTTGAAATCTCAGTGATTTTAATGTGACAACCTTAAGCTGGTACACATGAAATCAATGGGGCCAAAAGTAATAAATTTAGGTTGGAGGAATTATTTCTTTACATATTTCTGTACAGTATTCATCATATCATAAAACTGGGTAGAATCCAAACAGCACAGATCAACTTTCCCCAAGGTAGCATTCTTTAGATATGTTGGATTTCTATTCACAGAATTACCAGCTGGTATGAGTAGGAAATCAGGAAGCTAAGGCCCAACCCTATCTATGAGTGGCATATTCTTCTTATTTTGAGCTCTTAGACTAGAGAGATAGATCTGTTATCGTATTAGAGGTTCTAAGACTAGACCCTTCAAAGGGGGGACTTTTTCCAGCATATATTTCTGTGGTTTTTTATGATTACTGACTACTAGGATGCAGTGTATGACAGCTGTGTGTAATTGATGAGATCTCCTAGTTGGGATGAAACTAGTTGTACACTGCCTCCTGGTGGTCAGTAATGGTAAAGTCACACAAAGCTCCAACCTATCTGGGGGTTAGTAAGGTGCCGTAACCAGTGGATCCATAAATCTTGATGGGATGGATATCCGCAGGAGTTTCTTGCTTTTGTCAGCACAAACTTAACCCCTTCCATACATGCATGCAATGTCCCAACACATGTACAAAAGGGACAGGGCTTGCATCACAATACTGCTTTGTCACTCTTTCCATTCTTGTTCCTCTGCACATACTGTTGCTTAAGGATAATATTTTAATACAATGCAAGCCAAAATAAGGCTAAAATTTGGAGTTTCCCATGCAAAAGTAAAATCCTAGCACTGGGACAAGAATGACTCTTCCTTCCACCTCAAGCACACAATATTGTCACTGGGTTTGTGCACTCCCAATGTGTCCTTGCAGCAGTGCTATTCTATAGTTGTATAGTTTCAGCCCTGGAAATACCATGGCAGAAATTGTAATGCATCAATGCCTATGCTTCAAAGGATCTTGTCTTTCTCTGCTTCTCAGCTTCTAGAAACCTTCGTAGTGAACTGCCAGCATCGTTTAAAAAAAAATTGGGCCCAAATGCAGAATTGCTGGTTATATACAGTAATAGCATTATAGGTTGCAGTGATCTGGAAAACAATGGTGAGTGGGAAGCTTCTGAGGGGGTTCAGTACATTTTTTTCATTTGTTTTTTTAAATAGTCATCCACACTATTTTCCCTCAAACTGACTCTAGGATTTTTTCCTCCCCCAAATAATGGACAAATATTCACAAATGTGTGTACAGAAATACGAAGTGTAAGAGAGAGAAAGCATGCCAGCAACTCATTTTCTTTTCTCTTTGTGAACGGGGGAAAGGATTTTTTTTAAAAGAAAAGATTCAGTGGAACTTAGGAGAACTGATAAGGCAGTTATTGGGCAGACTGAAAGGATCATAAATCAGCACTGACTAGCAAGCTGTTTCCCATATTCAGCTATTGCCAGTAAAAGCAAGTACTGACTGACTGGTTGAAGATTCTTTGTGACCTCTTGTAGTGGAACAGCTTGTTGGGTGGAAGACTTGAGGTACAGCCCTTCTCTCCCAGAAGCCCTCTAAGTCTTTACACCTTGGTTCCAGCTCCTGTTTTGGGACAGCAGCTAGATAGCTCCTGCTCCATTGCCAGGGGACACCTCAGTTGGGGACCTCCCCCTAACCCTAAGAGAGAGAGTCCTCTTACAACCTATGGTGATTACAAGGTATAACTGAAAAAGAATGGAATGATTTTTAAAATATTTTTATCCCGCCTTTATTATTTTTATAAATAACTCAAGGCGGCAAACATACCTAATACTCCTTCCTCCTCCTATTTTCCCCACAACAACCCTGTGAGGTGAGTTGGGCTGAGAGAGAATGACTGGCCCAAGGTCACCCAGCCAGCTTTCGTGCCTAAGGCGGGACTAGAACTCACGGTCTCACAGTTTCTAGCCTTTCCATAATGAGAACCTCCTGGATATACGGCGTAGAGATAAGAGACCAGAGATTTCAGCCCTTCATATCTCCTTTGGGAAATAAACCAATAACACTACAGATAATAAAATCAAACTTAAGAAATGCTCCAGGCAGACCAAAAGATGGTGTTAGGCTGCGATGAATGAATGCTTTTTCCTTGTAGATGGAAGTTGATGCAAGTTAATACACAGAATATTAGAAACAAAATTAGTATCTTCTTGCCAAGCCTGAAGAATGGAATGCAAGGCTGTGAGAGACACTCAATTTTTCTAATTTGTACACAGAAGTTTTTTTAAAAAAAAATAAACTTGGCTTAGCATGACACATACACAAAAGGAAGAATCGACACAATTTCGTACCTAGACTTTTACTATTATCTCCACAGAAAATAGCAATTTTCCAGAGGGGAAAAAACCCCTCTGTTTCTTCCTGTTTGTCTGACTTCTTCCAGGTTTTGGGGGAGACATCACTTTAATCAGAGGCTATTAAGATGAACTCCCACTCCTGTGCAGCTGTCTCACCAAGTTTCTCCCCAGTTCAGCTACAGGGTGCACAAGAGGCCGGGGAGGCACAGTGCAAGCACAGCAGGCTCAGGGAAGGTGCACAAGGGTGTGCAGGTGGCCAGCAAGGCGTGGTGCGAGCGCAGAGGGGCCAGGGGAGGGTGTGCAGGTGGGGGGGACTTACCCAAGCAACTTGCAACCTTCCTGCTGGCTTCCCCATTGACTTTACTTGTGGGAAGCCAGCAGGGAACATCACAAATCACAATCAAGTGACTGCGGAATGCTGCAACTGTCCGAAGTGCGAGCCAATTCCCAAGTGCCCAGTTCGTGATCATTTGACTGTGGGGGTGCTGGGATGGCCAGAATTTCGAGGACCAGTCATAACCACCACTTGTTCAGTGCCATTGTAACTTCAGTCACTGAATGAGTGGTTGTTAACCGAGGACTACCTGTATGCTTTACTGTTGAAAAACCAAACCCTTTCTATCTATAGCAGATAGGAGGGCTGGGGGAATTTGACTCTGCGCATGGCCAAGAGCCACTTCATACATGGATGTGGATTAACCATCTGGCATGTGGCTGACTAGCTGGGAATGTCAGAGTTTGGAGCCCTGTACATTCAGAACAGCTGTAGATTGACAAACAGTGCATACTAGCTAATCAACATGAAACACATTTTAAATGGACTGAGAAGGGTTGGGAGATGGAAAAACTGGGGCTCTAGAAAATGGGTTTTATACTAGCCAATTCTGGATAAAGATTTGGCAATTAGCAAATACACTGGCTTTAGGAACTTAAACCAGTACACTTGATGGTATGAAGCTAAATAATCTATGGGAATAAAGAAACAAATCTGGAAGATGTCAGTTATGGGCAAGCTGCAGAAGAAATGAATCTGTGAAGCCCTGATTTAGCTTGTTAGAAAAGCCATCACAGGAGAGACACCATTAGAGATTATAATGGGTGGTGGAGATGCCTTTCTCGGTCTCGTCCTATGTGCTGCTATGATTATGAAAGGCTGTGGGCATAATTAGTTTCTTACCAGTCCAGGGTTCATCTGGCCAGGAGAAGAAAATCAGGTAGACAAAATACCCACAGCTAGATAGTTGCATGAGGATTTCTAAAAAATGTATTACAGTATTTAAGTATTTACAATCTCCAAACTGTAACCCCTCGTATATTTCAGGAAGGAAAGCCTTCAAAACCTCCTTCCAGAAACAGTTTCCTCTCTAGTTTTGCTTTTCTGCCAGTTTTTCCATTTACCTTCACTCCTTCAACATTATTAAGAAGGGAAATGGCAAATTCAGTTTATCACACCATCATCTTATAAACTAATATTAAGGCATTTTCTTGATTTAAGTTCTAGAGGAAGTAACAATAATAAACATCTCTACATAGCATTTTGAACCCTAAATACAGATATATTTAACCAATATATCTTCCAATATATTCAATTTTTGGATCCTAAAAACAAATCTTTGTCTTTATCAACCACCCTGGCCTCAGCACTTGGATTTCGGTGCCATCGATTTCGGTGGGAGTTTTTAACCTGCGATCAACCCCCTCCCCACAAAAACTGCAGTTTCCAAGACTCACTCCTGGAACTTCACGCCTGTTGGAAAATTGAAACCTTTATTCTTCATTCCAGTTGACTTCCTGGAATGTTCAAAACATTCATAATAATCCACTTCAAATGACAAAGGATGTTTATACCTCCACATTCTTTCCCACATACATCACTTTCTCAGATGGGGAACTCCAGATGAGCTGGACCTCAACTCCATTTCTGGCTGGGGATTATGGGAGTAGAACACCAACCCATGTGGAAAGACCTATTTGGGAAAGTCTTATTTATGGTCAATAGGCCTCACAGAAGTCATCTAAAGATAAATAATCTAAAGACATATAGAGAAAAAATATATCCCTCACACATGAAGATATTGGAGATATAATAAATTTGAAGGGACATTTGTACATATGCTGCTCATGTCCACTGCTGTTTTGTTTTGGTTAGATATTATTACAATTATAAACAAGATTCTTGGGACGAAGAAGGTAGTATCACTTAATTATATCCAAAAGAGAGATTGCATATTCCTGGAAGGATGCCTGCATATCAGATTTTAAAGCCTGGCTAACAAAATTTGTTAATTCACAGCCTTTGAACTGGCTTTTTACTGATGGAAAGGAAAGTCCAGACAACGAGATTCCATGCGGTCAAGACTAAAAGCTGAGTTGCAGTGATTTTACAAAGATGTAACAACTATATTGTAGAAAAGGATTATAATTCAAAGGGCTTTTTTTCCTTTTTCTGTTTTTTACACTTATGCTAATTTAGTTTTAGTTTTAGTTAGGTTTTTATGCATAGTTATGTTTGAATTACATTCACAAGTTTTTAGAATTCTCATTTGTAGCTTTAAGAAAATTAATAACCTTTTAAAATTAAAAATGGAAATTAACTAAAAAGATACCGCACCCCATTTTATTGGAATGTAAAGTAGGTCTAGATAATTGTTAAAAGACTCCCTCATTGAAAGGCAACACAGCCTTGTGAAAATGAAAATAAATACCTAAACCTCAATAAAACCTCTTTACAGAAAAATCCACATATCCTGCTATAGGTTAAATTCTGAGGACATTGTTAAGGGAGATTATGTGCTCCTTGTATCTGACAGAAAACGAAGTGACTGAATTGTGGTTCCCCCTTGCCCCTTCCTATATTTTCCAGCCATTTCATCCAATAATACATCCACCCCGACACAAACAGCTAAGGAAAGAAAACAGAATAACTGCAGTAACTTCCAGCATGGTAGTGAGAACATTGCCCACACTCAGCCATGGAAGCTTTTTGAGTGATTGTGGCCAGGAATTATCTTTCAGCCAGTCTGCATCACTGTATTATCTCCATCGCTGGATTATCTTTCAACCAGTATCCATCACCTATTGTTGCTGAGGTTAAAACAGAAGGGCAGAGTATTATATAAGCTGCCTTGACTGTACAGAGGAAAGGCAAGATATAAATCTAATGAACATACAAATAAGTAAAGCCCTAAATAATTAGGACTAAAATGTTTCATCTATTGTATTGAAATGATCCTTGGTGTTCTCCTTTATACTCAAAACTATCCTTGAAATGATAGTTGGGATCTCAGGCTGCACTTAGGTCCTCAAACTTCATTCTCAGAGAAGACTTTCTTGCTCCCGTTAATAGCCATCTCAGAGGTCAGAGATGCTGTCCTTTTAGAAAGGCCTTCAAAGCATCCTCCTGTTGCCGTTTTCATCAAAGTGTTGCTTTCATATCTTAAACACCTTTATTGCTGCTGTAATAATTCCTCCCAGGTTGGAGGAAGGAAACCCTGGAAAATCAAGGGCTGTAAGTTATACTGGGAAGTCAAAAACACTTTCCAGAAGAAGGCAACGGCAAACCATGTTCATATTGTTACCTAGAATGTCCATGTCCACATAGCCACCACCAGGAGTTTTTACTACAGTTCCTCCATTGCTTTGTTGTTTTATACCTCTCTATTTTTAGTAACATTTCAAGCTACCTAGAATTATATACAGGATAGGCAGAATAGATTTTTAAAAATCACATTGAAAGACTTGAACTATTATGTTAATGTAACCTTACAATAAAGATAGAGCTAGTACTTCTAGATGTGCTTCTGGTCTGGACTACCTCACAAGGCTGACATCAACTTTGCAAGTCTCAAAGTACATCTCTTCCCCCCTCACTTTTACAGTCCAAGAAATTAGAGACGGTCCCTTCTGAGACATTTGACACACCCCCATTCCTTCTGCGGACTCATTGCCTTTGTCTAGTCTGCAGCTCTTCCTCCTGTCTCCCAAGGTCATTCCCACATACCATTACAATAACCAAATTTTTCAAGTCTGTCCATGGCTTCTCTTCCCTCCATCTTATATCCCAGGGGGTTGGGGAGTGGGGACTAGTCTTAGTCTCTTTGTATCACCTCTAGAATTAACACATTTTTCTTCTGTACCTGGTGTCTCCTAATGGCCTTTGGATTCCTTTTCCAAGATCATCTCCCTGGTTCTCTACAATCTGGGATATGTTACATGCAAAACACATAAAACTAGTGCTATCTCTGTGAGCTGTAACAGACAGAGCAGCTCTGAGCTATCAGTATTGGCCCAAACCAGGAGCATTGATGGGGGAGTAACAAAAAGACAAGATGGCAGCCACGACCATACAATTGAAGCCCCACCCCTTTTATGTGCCCCACCCATGCCATGCATATAAAAAAAGGGGCCAGGCTTTGATCACACAGTAGGAGCTGCCACCTTGACTCTTTTGCCCACCCAATTGCAGATGCCTCTGGGGTAAGTGGTGTACTTGCCTTTGTTTTTAAATTCATAATAAAAGATCCTGTTCTCCATTTCTCTGAGGAATATTCGTCTTTTCATTTTTTTTTCCAGGGTAGGTACTAAGTGGATGCACATTTCTCGTGCCCTTTGAGGGTGTTCTCTCCATAAGAATCTGTGGCTTTGAATTAATCATCTGCCAGTCTAGAAATTAATAAACAAGTAAGCACTAAATCCATTCTTTCAAATGAAACTATTTTATAATGCCATCTGTAAATCTAATGGACTGAGTAAGAATAACATAATTACACATCTGCTCTTTTACTCTTATTAATGTCTGTAAAATAAGCACAATATGGTGAAGGTGGTAGTCATGGCAACCCACAAACTAGCCGAAGCAATAGGAGAAAATCGCTGTTACAATTCAAGGTAAGTATCTCATTCTCCTGCTTCAACCTACACCCCACTATATAAAAAATAGCACATAAGATTTAATACATACTTCTACGTAATTCTTTTTAACAATTTCCTTTGCACTGCAGTGGATAATGTTTAAATAATAACAATAATACAATGTGGATAATTTATTAAGACACTCAGGATAAAACCCCAACATCTTAAAACATTGAGTGGTAGGAAGCTACGGTACGACTGAATATCACCCTGTCTTGAACTCCTGACAAGCCAGCCTTTAACCCATACACCAATCCAGCCCTCAGACCACGTGCAACCAATTTGGCCAGCAGGAATTTCTGCATGTTGTAATAAGTTAATACATTGCTGACTTAAAAGAATGATTTCACGGTCTCTCCTCACCCTTTTCACTATCCTTACTTACCACCCCATCCCCCATCTTCTTCCTCCGCTTCCTATTTCCTTTCTTTCGCCTTCTTTCATCATCCAAGTTTCTCAAAGTACCTTCACGCTTAATTCCCAAATATTCACACAGGGTGTCCGCAGAGGGGGCAAGTGATTCTGCACATGCCAAAATACCTTTATGAGAGTGAAGGATGTAATTGGCATTAATCATGTCAGATTCACAACTCGTGTTGTTGGCATGATGATGTCATGATGTCGGTGATGTCACTGTGCCTTGCATGGGTGTCTATGGTCCCCAGTGGGTAAGATAGCTAGCCCTGCAGTTCTGCAGTGAGCATTCGTGGACTCTCTATCATTAAAAAAGGGACAGCCAGATCTCATAAGTTGAGTTGTCCTGGGAAGCATTTACAAGCAAAACACGAAATTTACATGTAAAGATCATATGTGCAATATGGAAATGAACAAGAGTTCATGTGGTTACACTGCAAACATTATACTATATATGAAGCCATCCTTCTTGTAAACAGCAAAGAGTATTAAGCCTCACCAAATCCTCTCCCAGCATGCTCAAAGTAAACGTTTTTGCCCCACAATGGCTCAAAAACTAGAAACCAGCATTTCTGTTAGTTCCTCAGCAAACTTTTTGCTTCAAATTCTAGTTTTATGGAGAAAGGACCTTTTTGCTGATTGTACTCAGGAGAAGAAAGGCTTCTTCTTCTCACATGCCTCAAGCTTCCTGAGGATTGCTACACCTCAGCATATGACTGTAATGTCTTAAAGTGAAAACTAGGTGTATAGCTGCAGGCGGCATATTAATTCAATATCTAATTTCTTAGGAGGTTGAAAGTTCAGTCTAAAATATTCCAGTTAAAAGGATCTCAGGTTAGTGGGGGGGGAAGGCCTCTGTCTAACAAGACCATGAGATGCTACTTCCTGTCAGCCAAGGCTAAAATGAGAACAGATAAATCACTGGAATATTTCACTATTTAACTCTTCCATGTATTCAAAGTAAGAGAATAACACAAGGGGATGGGGGATGTTTTCTAAATCTAAAAAGCAAAAGGGAAAGATTTGGGATGACTCTTATTTTCACTGGAACCACTCCTGTCTCTCACTTTGCATTTTACTTTCACATCAGAGCTATCAAAAATCAGAACAGATGTTTAGGTGCAAAGGGGGGGCTATTGCTACTCTACTAACTTCGATCAGATCAGCTTCCTTTTTCTGATTGCAACAAGGAGAAAAGTTTAGTAACTTAACAGGTATTTGAGGGATGCTTGTATTTACTGTTGACCTCAGGTCTTTTAAGGTCAGGAAAACTACAGTCCTCTAACTGTTGAACCAAAACTGCAAAATTAGGTCATCAGATTGATTGACTTAGAAGCTGAAAGTGATACAATGGTTATAATGGAATGAAATATGAACTCTTTTCCATCAGGTAGGATAGGTTGAGCCATTTTTTATTATAATTGTTTTTAGCTATAGATTCCACTTATTTCTTCACATTATCTCCTGTCTCACGCAATTAAAAATCAGTTCTGTGATGTCCCTAAGATGGTTCAAGGAAGTATCTGTTGCAAATGTGACTTCAGTAGCATTGGCCCTTCAATATTCAGAATCTAATGACAAAGGTCATTGCAGTGTAGATAGAAAGTGAAGGATTTATTCTACAGTATGTCCCCTCTTAGTCTTTCAGTCTGCTTGCTCTTCATATATGAGGTTCCTGCCTCAGGATTATTTCTTTCTCCCGGTTTTCCCAGGCCTGCACTCACTGGGCACTAGTTCCCTGACTTTGCTCTGGTGCAGTAAGTGGTAGGCTTTGCCTATTCTATCACATATTTCCATAAATAAATCTTCTTTCTCTGAAAGTTATAAGCCTGCTTCACTAATCTTTACTCAAATTACTTTCCCACTCTCAGGAATGCTCATGCGCATGACAAATACAGGCTACAGATAGAGCCTAGATGTTAGGAATTTTAGGAGGCTGACGGCTTGCTTAGTTTTGTGAGAAAGATGGGAGTACACTTCAGTGGAAACCTGGTGTGTGCTAAGAGATCTGAAACCAAGCTCCTCCTGGGTTTTTTTGTTCTAAAAATAAGAGACACTTTGGAGTGGCAATGTCTGTTGCAGAGGTATTAGCTGCCTTTCCCCTTTCCGCTGCTCCAGCATAGCAGGAAGTAAAAGGACCAGCTGTGTTTGTATCTTGAAAACAAGAGACAGAAAAAGACTACTCTACACACCGCCTGGATATCTGGTATTAAATGGAATGACACTTCTACAGGAGTATATATCAAGCAATTGCCCAGACTCATTTTAAAGGGGCTCTGAGGACATAGTCTTCTCACTGTCCTGAATTTCTTCGCTTCTCTCCATCTTGCCACAGTAAATGGATTTACAGGAAGAAAGATGGAATAACTGCCTTCATTTTTTTTTACTTATTTTTACTCTGCTTCATCCTGTTTTTCTGCCTAAATGGCATTCAAGGGAGCCTAAGTTTTTAAAAAAACCACAATATGTAAAACATCATAGGTAAAGGTAAAGATTTCCCTTGACATTAAGTCCAGTCGTGTCCGACTCTAGGGGGCAGTGCTCATCTCTGTTTCAAAGCCGAAGAGTCAGCGTTTGTCCATAGACACTTCCGTGGTCATGTGGCTGGCATGACGAAACAGAATGCCATTACCTGCCTGCTGAAGTGGTACCTATTAATCTACTCACATTTGCATGTTTTCGAACTGCTAGGTTGGCAGGAGTTGGGACTAGCAACGGGAGCTCACCGTCACGTGGATTCGAACCGCTGACCTTCCGATCAGCAAGCTCAGCAGCTCAGCGGTTTAACCCACAGCAGTTAAATTGTGATGAACTATTTCAGATGAAAGTGTGGAGGCTGAGTACAACTTCAAAGGAATGCATTTCAGTGCTTGGGGGTCTCCCCTATGTGCATGACAAACACACATGAGAAAGTGAGGACATCTTTAAGGTCGAATCTCCTGCTGACCTTAAGGTCTCAACAGGTTCTTATTATGGTCAGTGGTCTCTTAAAATTAGGATTCGGTACAGGGAGCCATCCATCCAAAAGTATTTTTGGCTATTTTGTTAGGGATGCTGAGATGCAAAACATATTTCCTTGCATGAAATAATTCTTTTCAAGTGGTTTGTACATCCCTTTTTAATGTGTTTTGTTAACCCACCCTAGGTGTGACTTTTGTTTGGGAAAATAAAGGGTGAGGGAACTTTAATCAGTGTCACATTTTTAATCTGATTTTGGGCTCCAATGACTACTATTCATTAAAAAGAACTCTAGAGTGATCAATTGAATAGTTTCTAGACAGTAAGTCTTGCTGCTGATTAAAGACTAATCAATTCTTCATCACATAAGCTTCGGTGGATCATAGTCCACTTCATCAGGGAAGTCAAGATCCATGGTATCTGTATGCAGATAATATTTAGCTTTTAAGATAATATTTAACTTTTACATACCAACCCACCTCTCACTGCACTCCGAGATATAAATATATATATATATATATACACACCTGATGAGGAATAGCACTTTGCTACAAATTGTGAGTTGAAGCTTGATATTTCATGTACTTGTGCACAAATGAGAGAGGAAGAACATGATGGTAAGGTTTGACACGAAGCCTAAGCCTCACAATGTCTGGTTTAAACAAGGCTGCTCTTGAAGAGAATTCAGAAGCTGTAGTTTGCCCAGAATGCAGTGCCTTGGTTAGTAATGGGTATACCTTGAGGTACCCACATAATATCTTTAAAAAGCTGCACTGGTTGCCAGACTTCCAGATGCAATTCAAGGTGCATCTTAGCATACCTCTGAGAGGTAGCAAGTTGAAGCAGCCTATAAGCCCTGTAAATAAATAAATAGATAAATAAATGCCCTTCAAAATACAAGGAAGGCCTAGCATCCCAGGTGCTCGGGGACAAGATACCAGGGAATCAGCCGAGTCTAATTTAGACAACTCATTTTTGATACATAGAGAAAAAAGGCAGATAGACATTAGAGAATTGATGGACAAATCTCTCTTAAAGAAAAATTGGCATAATGTCATGTAATTTGCATTTGCAATAAGAAATACTCCAATTACTATCATTTCAAACAAAGTCAGCAAAATAATCATTCTTCATTAGCAGGCAACTTTTCACTGGAAAAGTTAAGACTAGCTGGCTGGAAAAAAAGTTTTCATTTTATAAATACATCTTACAATCAAATTTGCAAAAATGACAATCCAGCTTCAAATCAGCTTTCACAATCTCAGTATGAAGACCCTTTCAAGAGTTTTCTTGTCTAATTGTCAACAGTATCCATCCAATCCCTACAAATGCATTTAAACTTTGTTTTGTTCTTTTTCATTCTATTTTCTTTATATACTTCATTCTCATAAGAGAAGCTTTTAATAACTGGATGCCAACAAATCAGGGTTTAAGGTGATTTCAGATGAAAATTCAGCCAGCTATCAGTAACCAAAGCAGCCTCAGAACCAACCTCAGGATCAATCCAGAGTAGCCTAAATATGTTAAAGCAAAAGTCATATAGTTTTGGTACTAGCCAAATCTGGTATCAGGTTATTTTCCTCTATGTGAAAATTAACTGCCATGCAGTTAATATGTTAAAGCAATAGTCAGAATCCAAATTTAATCCCTCCTGGATCCTACTGATTCCAATAGCAGAAAGAAGCATGATGCTTGACTCATCAGAATCAATTAGAATTTAAAGCTGCAAACTATAAAGCATGTTGGAATTCTTTTCTTGTAGATCTGCCTTTGTAGAATTTTTAATGATCTTTAAAGTCTTCCCCCACCTCAAACTTTTCATTTCAGATTTAGACAGACACCTCATTTCACTATCCAGATCACAGACAGTAAAAATTTTAAAAACTACTCTGCTTTGCAGGAGGAAATAAGGGAGTGTGGGTTAAACTTGCTAACCTTTGAAATTTGGCAAAAGCCTTCTTCAGAGGCCCCCACTGGATAAATAACCAGCATTAGTTACTGCAGCTTTTAGGAGAAAGAAAATGGTAGCTACTACCCAGCCAAGGGAGAAGCAAAGGAGGGTCATGAATTTAGGTCCCAAAACTTGTCAGCCACCCTTTCCATTGTACAAAGAATCCAAAATTTTATTTAAAGTAGCTGCAGAGAACTTTCAACTCAGTATTACTGAACAGGCATTCTGTATTGTTTTCATTATTTTTAGGCCACATATACAAGGAAAACAATTCTCTCTAAAACAAAAAAGCAGTATAATAAATAACATCTGCTTAAATATCATATCAGTTATCAGTATCAATATACTTTCATTAAATGTTAAACTAGTGTAATAAATGTAATAAATGCAATAAATACAGCTTTTTATTCCATTGTAAGTAAGGAACTACTACTAATAATAATACAATTACCAGTATTCTGTAAATACATTCCATCATTGGTGGCTTTCTGCCATGTTAATACAATATTTTGACTTGCCATAACAGTAAAACTGCACACTTTATTTAACTATTAATCAATTGAGGAAAATGTTGGTAATAGTTTTATTCATAAACGATTCAAATTTCAGTTAGCATATATGAATTTAACTCTATAACAGATACATTGATCTTGCTGTAACAAAACAGAATTTAATGGAACATTATAACCCAATATTTTCTTCACTATTTATTTAACCATTTAATATGTCATTGAAAACTGAGCTTCCCCCTATACATTTCTCACATTTACAATAATTAACTGAATCATTCTTGTTCATGTGGTTAATGGTAAACAGAAGCTTATACATCATATTGCATATTCATACATACCTTATCTGACTGATATATTTATAGATAATTCATGATAATTATGCCATAAAATCCCCAAATTTCTGTAGATACATTCTTCCAAATACTGTACACGATACTGCTTTGCTCTGGGTTTTTTTTCATATTTTAGAAGCTATTTATTCAATTTAAATAATAAATGTTCTTGCTATATTTTCATTATTTGTTAGATTTCAAAATTCTGAATTTGTTCTGAGATATTCTACAACAACACAATATACACATCACAAGGGAAATGCTGTTTCTTACTTCTCAGCAAGATATATTCTTATTTACGAAAGGTTTACAGTATATCTATAAAAGTTTAAAGAGATCCAAGAACTTCCCCTACATTGTTAATGAGCATTATCAAGCAAACTACTATAAAAAAGAAACTTCAAAAAATGAAAGTGTTGACAAAAAAGAGAAAGAGAGAACAAAAAGTATACATTTGCATAGGAGAAATTCAAGGAATTAGTAAAGGATAAACTGCATTTGGTTAATAATATTAAAGCCAAAGTAAAGATTTATCTAATGATCATAAGGCATATTAAAGGAAAATAAAGAGAATGTGGTAAGGATGGATAAATTCTATGTATCTACCTTCACTGAAGAAAATGAGCATATAGCTATACCCAAATTGATATTTTTAGGAAGGAAAGCTGAATAACTAAATCAAGAGAAGCAGTTCTAGAAGTCTTTTGGGGGGGAAAACAAAATCAAAATCAAGTGAAATGGATGTACAAGTGCTTTAAAGGTTTTAAATGCTATAGTGCTGATCTTCTAACAAAAATATGTAACATGTCCATACATTTGACCTCTATATCAGAAGACAAGAAAATGGCCAATGTCACTTAAAAAAATAAAGAAGGATATAGATGGTGTCCAGTAAATCATATTCTTGTTCAATTAAAGTCTCTTCAGACTTCAGATATCTTCAGATATTCTTCAGGTGGAAGAATATTAAATATTAAATTATCAAACATATAGGACAAATCTTTCAAAAGAATAATAAGCACAGTATCTGTAAAGTCCTATTTTTTAAGGTTTAAGAATGTCAGCAAGCACACCAAGAAGGTAAGCCACAGATATTTTAAAATGTTGTCAGTGGAGTTCCTCACCAGGGAAGCCTAACTAATAGCAGCAGTGGATAATTGGAGATTCTTTGAGTGTTAATTGGTTAAAGAACATAGAGATAGAATCATAGAATCATAGATATTAGAAATAAGTATAGAGGATTACAAAGATAACCTTGGTGATGGAATGCAGGAGCTGTCAAGGGTGGAAAAACAACGTAGTCCTGGAAAGCGTGAGAAAGAAATTGAAAATAACCCCGCCTTCATTCTGTCCAATAAAAGAGCAGGCAAGGGGAAATTCTTGCAGGATTTCAAGATCCTATTATTATACCCTAAAGCAGTGTTTTTTCAATCTTGGCAACTTTAAGATGTGTGGACTTCAATTTCCAGAATTCCCCAGCCAGCATGGAGATTACAGCCATTCCTGTAATCTTTGTAATATCTGTTTCCTGACCTGGCCTATCTCAAGAGGCTGACAATAAGTGAAAAAATGGAGCATAAATAATAGTGTCTCCCTAAGATCCATAGAGGGATCAGTGCTTGTAAATATGTTAATAAGTTATCCAAAAGGGTGAACAGAAAACTGATAATGCAGAATTACTAAAGGCTTACAACAAGATAAAGGCATCGATCACTTAATATGTCAAGTACTATTTATTCAGGCATACAAAATATCCAATGTAAACGAACACGTGTAAGTACTATTTTACAAGCATATGTTTAAATCAGCCCAAAAGTTTAGAACTTATACCAATTTAAAGCCAAACCTAAATAGTAGAAATTTAAAAATCTAGTTTCAGCAATTAAACTTAATTCAGAATGTGTTTTAATACAGAACAGGCATTCCATCTGAATATGAAAGAGTAATATTGTCCAAATTCACTAATTACTCTTTGCATTTGCAATTAGTTAAATCTTATGCTGAGGAGCATTTTTAAAGAAAATGCACTCTAAAATATTTCAGTAAATAAACAAACAGTGGTCAGAGCAATGGAATGCATGAAGATAAAGCACAGTTTGAGAGAAAACATAGTTCTTCTCTCCACCATGTTCTCATTTCTCAAGAGTCATTGTAAACACATTTTCAACACTGCATATTATGTCTGTGGAACATGTAATGAATGGATAGGATCTGAATTAAACCTTGGATTGTAATTCCCCCTCCCAAATTATACGCTTATATTAATAATATTTTCCCAGATTTAACAGCAAATTTAACTAAACAAAATATTGTGTTCCTTTACTTCTTCATAACGTAAGTATATTTTCCTTCTTCAGTACGCAGAAGTTGCTTTAGTCTAGATTATTTTATACCATGTTCCTTTGTATTTAACATTAAAATCTGTAACATAGACACTATAACTAATTCAATCCATGCCCCTATACATCATATAATCTTGTTTGTCAACAGTTTAAATACGTATTTTAAATAGTCCCTGGATGTATCTTTTTTGTATAGATCAATTAAACAGATGAAACAGGAGACAGTAGGCTTTTTTCATATTACAAGGGATTAATGTAACTGTTTTTGGTATGAGATGCCACATATACGGATGTGCAAAACATTTCCTACAAACCATTCTATGCACACAATAATCACTTCTGGATGGTCCATGTCCAAAATAAACATACATGGTTTGTACAGGTGCAGACTCAAGACAAGTGTGTTTGATGCAGCAATGGACCCAAAGCATGCTTGTTCTGGGCAGAGATGTTCCAGTGGCAAAGAAGAGGTAAGGGAAAGGGTTTGGAAGATCAGGGGGAGAGGCAGATGAGCCAATGGGATATGCCATGCTTGAATTCAAGGATGACAGCTAAGGGGAAATAAGGGGCTGGGAGGATCTGTGGACAAGCTGATGCAGAGACCATGCAGAAGAGGGCAGAAGGAATGGAGACAAAATCTGGAGGGGTCCTAGGGATGATTAAGGCAGGGCTGGTAAACTCACCCTCTCTCAACCCCTAGGATCCCTCCAGATTTTGTCTCATCTGAAACTGGGAATAACTAAGATATTCCATTTTTTGGCTCAGGTGGACCACAATCCACCCAAAACAGTTCAGCCAAACTTCTAAGCTACAATGTGCTTCTTTGGTATTCAAAACAAAATACATTTTTTTCTGAAACAGGATTTTTATTGTACTGTATCACAAAATGATACTGGGAAGGAAGAGAGAAAACCAGCAAACTATTTGTTGTGACATCCAGTTTGCTTTCTTCTGTTTCTTGGTCTTTGGGAATCTCTTTCCACACCCTTAACAACTTCTCTGATTTCATTCCACAGTACCTCCAGTTTTCAACCAATGAGATTCAGGACTTTAAAGTAAATTGTGATATTCTCCTTGTGAATGGCTCAAGATCGTATCATGGAAACTGGATGGCTTTGTTTTTCCATTTTCATTTGGAACTTGCACATGAGTTCATGATCTGTTCCAGTCAGCCCAGCCCGTTCAGTCAACCCAGGCCACGTCTTTGCTGTTACAACCAAACTCTTCCACCTCCTTGTACCAAAAATACAGTCCACAAAGTCTAATTGATATTTTTCAGTTATTGATTATACTGTACCCAAATATTTTTATTGCTATATCCTTCAAGACTATGAAAGCAAGGCCATTCCTTCTCTGCTTTTGTGTCCTGGGTAGCGCTGAGTTGAGCTGAAGCAACGATTCAGATGTGTTTTGCACATGTGCATATGCATTTTAACTATACAAATCAGTTGGATCTAATTGGCTCAATTTAGATCATTCAAATCAATACTGATGTCAAAATCAGTCAGCTCATCTCAATTACCCAAATGGAAACAATGATTCACATAGATCCTTCCTAATTGCACTGGGTTATTTTACTGGAGGCATACTCTGAAACTTTCTAATTGACTAGTTTCAATGAGGCTTATATTTCAATTCTTCCCAAGATAAGGCAAAGATCTTATAGTCTGTTCCAATTCTAAACCCATTTCTCGGATAATAGCTCTCTTGATCTGTACATTACAGCTTGTTCTTCCAACCATTGTGCATTCCTACTCAGCCTGGGTTTATATTGTTCTGATAATCCTTGGATGCTGAGAAAACCTTATGAGGTCTTTAGAGGTTCTGAAGCAGATGTTATTTTGAGTTTCTCCAGTTTCATACTTATATGACTTATATGTATTCTGCTTGACACATATTTAACAATAGTATGTTTTCTCTTTCTCACATGTTGTGATACATTTTCCTCTCTTCCCTTTTAATCTGATCTGTCTTTAACATTAGAAATTCTGGAAATATTAAAGGAACGGCAGTGGATAAGACAGAAGGTAAGATTATTTTATGTGCTGATGATACATTATGCCTATGTGAACAATCAGACTAGCGTGAACCATGCAAGGAGTTACAGTGGCACTACTATTGCAGAGGAAGAGCTACAATCACTGGATCTCTGTTCTTCTAAGAAGAGGGAGGGAAAAAACAAAGACACAGAAGGCACAGAAAGGATGCAGGTAGATTGGAAAGCTTGACTGACACAGCCCTGCCCCATATTTTAACCACACCAGTTTGTGCCACCAAAAGACATTGAAGTTGTATACAGCGAATCCTTATTCCAGCATATTAGAAGTACAAGTTATAACAGTTCTTATTTTAAGTATTTTCCTTTTATAAAAACTGGACACAGAAGGACATATTCATCAGGAAAAAGCCAAGCACAAACCTGATCTTGTACAACTTCTTTATGCCTATAGCTTTTAGCCAATCAAGTGTTACGCACACTCCTTGTTCTCTTCTCTCCCAATATGCCTTTTTAAAATTTCATTTCTACCTCTTAACATTCTTATCACGTTTCTACTCTGTTTTCTTATTCCTGTGTTTTCACTTTCTTTCTTATCTGTCCACTTGCCAGAATTGTTTTCTCTATCTGACCAGCTTCTTCAAACTTTCTTCTTGGTAGCAGGCTGATGGTTTTCAGCAATTAAAAGAGGTTCAAGAGATCCAAAGCTTCGCGTGTAGAAAAACAGGTCGGGAAGGGTTTGATGCAGAACTCAAGCAGCATATTCAGAAACTATGAATGATATATTCAGCACAATATATCATAAAACAGAATGTGCAAGGTTGTTTTTCTTTAACCACACAAGAAGCACAATACAAACATCTATACTTCCAGCTGGTTGCTAGGCAATATAGAAGCAGAGCTCCTATTAGTTCTGCACCCAGAATGACCTGCTACTGTATATTCAGAGCTTTAATAAACCAGATCCCAGCTGGTGACCTCCAGGGAATATTACTGTATAGCTATGAGCTAAACTGAGAAGTCAAAAAAGCATCTTGGAAGAATGCAGTGGCAAACCACTTCTGTACTGCACAGATGTGTCCATAGTTACAGGAGTTGAGGCCAACGTAAGGTAGACTTTCCCTTTTTAGTCTATTTGAAAAGACCTGAATCTCAACTTAAAAAAATATTAATGACATTCTGTCTCTGCTGTCAATGTCTCTCTCTTAGAAGCTACTACAGGGATGAAAGAACTTCTGGAAATATATGGCAATGATAAATTTGGTAATAAAACCTTGTCAGCTGGCCTACTCTTCAGTCTTAGTACACCCTGTTCCCAACCTTTTCATTCTGCTGCCTCTTTTCAATTAAGCTGCAACTCACTATTCCACTAAACATGATAATCAAGTTTATCTGATTTGTCATGAGTAATTTTCTAACGATTTCATACTGTTTCATTTACATTACAAATTTAGAACAATTATTATGTGCTCTCCATTCCTTCCCCAGTATAGTTAGAAACAAGTATCCTCTTTTTATAGTTTCTCAGACTATGTAATGGGAACATTCTAGGTATCAAAGATTTTGTTCTTAAAGCCTAGATGAAACTATGGAATTCACTGCCATCCAACATGGTGATACCCACTAATTCAGATGGTTTTAAATGAAGACTACACAAATTCATGGAGGAAGGGGTCTATCATGGCTACTAGACTTGATGACTATACATAACCTTCTGAATCACATGTACCACATCTGAAATGCCATCTTTTGGAGAATTATAACTGAAAGGAACTATCATCCTTCTGTCCATGTGTTTAATTTGCTGGTTGGCCACTGTGTGATATTATAAGCAGTGCCCTGCTGGATCGGACCCGTTGCCCATCTAGTTCAACAGTCTGTTCTCACAGTGGCCAACTAACTGCACAAGGAAACCCACTAGTCTCCCAGCAGATGGCCTTCAGAGGCAGTCACATCACCATCAAGGCTAATAGCCTTTGATCCCCATGGTTTCCATAAATTGGTCCAACATTTTCTTGTAGCCAGCCAACCTGGTAACCAGCATTACATCTCGTGGGAGTGAATTCCAAAATGTCATTACAATTGCAATTACAAAGGCCTGCTCGAATCAGCAGAGCTTGCCTTGTTCTCTTATATTTAAGTCAGTATTTGCTCAGTGTTTACCATTCTATTTTATTTTCTGTTTTGCTGAGAATGCTTTACTTTGGGTTCCTGACTAAGCAGGGATTGGACTTGATGGTCTAAAATGGTCCCTTCCAATTAAAAAAAGGAGAGATGTGGGTTAGATAAGCCTATAATTTGGCAGTTTCACTACCCACTGATATGTCCATATATGGCTATGAACAAAAATATTGATATCGGAAAAACACTGCCAACATGGAGCACCAGTTAGTGCACTGATTTCCTCACTCCTTGTAAAGTATATTAACAATTTATATCTACTCATAAGTAAATCCCATTTACAGGATTATAGTCCAAACTATGTTTGGGTGCATAGTAATTGGAATTTTTTTGCATCAGTGCAATGGACCAGGGAGAACTGGACCTTTGCTACTGTGGAATGAAACCCCTATCATGAATAGATGTTAAAAGATAGTCTGCACAGTAACAATTACAAAGGAAAAAAAAGGTGATACCACTTAACTGCCTCCACTCATACTTCTAGAATTGTTTGTTCTTTTACAATAGGATCTTAAAATGATAAATAAGAGGATTTGTTCAATGAAAGATGCTTCTTTGTGCACAGTAGGGAAATAAAGAAACTGTTCTCAAGCAAAATGAACAATACTGATTTTTATATGTTTACACTGAAATCACAAAGAGCAGTATGTTTGGAAAAGGAAGCACATTTATGCATCACTTAATTATGCTAATAAACTAGGTGAATGAACCAGTGTTATCTTTTATATTCCCAATTATGTCTAAAATGCATTATCATTCAATTTTAATTTGACCAGAAGATATGAGCTAAGAGAAAGGAGGGGAGAGGAAGACTAAAAGGCTAGGAGCATTTTTATTTTCTGTTCTTTGCACTGATACAGAATTGCAAATTCTGATTACAGTATATTATTGACAGTATTATTAGAGCTCATGATACAGAAAACTTGTTTTAGAGCCTAATGCTGATATATCCAAGACAGTCATGCTAGCAATGCTTTATGGCAGACAAGTCAGACGATTCAGTGGCAAGAAACCTAGTGGCCAGACATCACAATCCAGGAACTTTCTGCTAAGAGATCCACCCGAATTTGAAATACACCAGGAAGATTTATAGAAAGATAAAACATTCAACCAATTCAAACTTTTTAATTTACATAACGTATACAGTTTACATACATTGCATAGAGTTTGCACAGTCCAAAGAAGAATTAGGTAAGTATGATCTGTATCTTTGCTAAGAGATTTGGAAGGTTTTGCTCCCAACTCTGATACCTCTATTTGGTAGCATAATTGGGAAAAGAGACTGGGAAACTGAGACTATGTGCTATAAAAATTTCCCCAGGAAACATTTATCGAATACATTTTGCTCACATTAAGAATCCTTCATCTTAATCATCATTCCTATCTAATACCTCAATAGCTTACTTAATACCAAACAAAACTCCAAAAACTCACTTTTCACTTAATTGAAGGCTAATTTTTTTAGATATAATTAGCATGGAAGTTTAGAGAACAAAATGATTAAACAATTTCAGATAAATCAGTTGCCTTTTATTCCAGTGTTCCAAGGAAAACCTGACAAAAAAGTGGGCTACTCATAGATTTGGTATATAGGAGGGACCTTACTAAGCAGTTAGTGCATATAATGAAGTATGTTGGGGGGGGGGGAAACTTCAAGAGTGATACAGATCTAAAGGAAAGGACATTCCATCCCATCCATTTTTAGAGAATGAAGGGCCACTAGGCAGTTGCACCTCTGCCTTCTAGAAAGAACATCGAGACTTGGCAGATAACCGTTTAGTTCTACATATCAACCAGAGAAGCAGCAGCTGCAAGAGGCTGGCTTTGCCCTCTTCCCTGCCAGAAAGAGTACGCTGGCATTGCAGAGCAGAAAGCAAGTGTGGCATTGCCCATCACCCAGAAGAATGGTGATTGTTGGATTGTTTGGGCTTTTAATTACTTTTGTATTATTTCATTCTTTCCTAAGCTGCCTTGAAAATCAATTTATCAAAATAAATAAGTCTCAGAAAGCAACAAACCAACCAGCAAATCAGACACTATTAAAGCATTTTATCAAACACAAAAAAGGTTAATCCAGTAGGCTATGAAAATGTTTGCCAAGGGACATCTAGATGAATCACGCTAGATCTTCTAGAGGCAGAGGTCATACAGACTATCAGTCTTTTTACAGATTTGCTGCCTACATTGCATGTTTTTGAAGAATCCCACAATGACTTAATGTACCGAGAAATACTGTTTTCTCCCTTTCATACTTTATGGCAAGCTATTTTTTTCTCTCAATAAAGTGTTTTTCAACATAGCAAGCTAGTATTTTTCAGGATCTGTTTGCTATCAAGGAAAGTTCTCTGTAACTCTTAAGAGCCAACTTTAGGGATAATTGTCATAACTGCACTGGTTTATATCTCTTTTTTTAGTGAGCATTTTTACGAAATGGAAAAGAAAAAGGGAAAGACATACCAAACAGGCACCAGGATTCATTAAAAAAAACACTTTCATCTTGCCCTTCTCCTGAATTAAAGACAGCAGAATCTTGGTAAATGTCTGAATTCTTGCATGAAATCTTATGAAAACTCTCCAAAATCTCATGATATCTCATGTGAAACTCCAGCAACTTTGAGATTCTGGAAATCTCAGGTGAGATTTTGGGAGGGTTATTTGGTCATTTTTGTGCCTGGATCACTGGGCAAATTATTTTTTGATTTGCTACATTTTTATCCTGGAAAAATAAGATTGGAAAAAGATTGATCCTCTGAAGTCAAAAAATTGTGAGTTGTAAGGCAGACAAGGTGACCCATCTCTCTTTAGAAAGCATGTTGTGTTACTGTGCAGCCCCTCTGTTGTCTCTTCTCTCTTTCTCTTCCCCACCTCTGTCCTGTGTATAAGCTAATGGGGCCTTCTATACATTCAACACCTGTGCAGAAGCATGGAGGATTCTCAAAGGAGGCGGTTAAGAGTTTTGCCCAACAGCCTCCTCTTAGCATTCTCCACCATTTGCAACAGTAGAAACAGACTTCAGAAGCCTCTACCCACATTTTGTAGGTAATAAAGGACTCCAAAAGGATGCAGAGCACCTCCTCTTTCAGTTGCCAAAGCTGCACAGAAGTATTCTTCAACACTTTCAGTCAACTAACGCTGGAGAAGGCTGCCGAGGCAGAGTAGAGTGAAGCAACCCAGCTGCTTCTTTTCATTCTAGGAAGTGAGGAGGCCATGTTGCTTCATGAAGAAGCATTGAGGAATGTTTCACTTCTACTGTTGTCAAAGTGAAGCATCCCCCCCAAAACCTGCACAGTCCTAGTAAGCAGTAAGTTGGATGAACATGCTTTTCTGATTGATTTTCACAGCCTGGAGCTTTTGCTTGAATAGCCATTTGTGTCTCTCGCTCCTTTGGTTGGCAGACATGGCCAGAATTGATAATGACTGATGAACAGAACCAGTGTGTACTGTTCTTCAAAGCTGTAGCCCTAGGACTAGGATCAGTGGCTCATTTATCTGGCAAAGGGAGCAAAGTAGTCTTTCTTCAACAGCTCCTTCTCTGGCTGATGTAAGGAGCCAAGTTGGTCACCCGCTTCCCATGACAATTGCTCTGGAAAGTCAGCAGAAGAAAACTCTTAGTATCCTTGGATGAACAATGGATTATGCTAGACTGTACCACTGTTTGACTCTCCAGCCAACCAGGAAGTGTTCAGATTTACAATACCTCACTATAACTTCATGTACAACTCATATCCTTCCTCTAGGCTGAAGTTTTGCAAACTTGGCGACTTTAAGATATGTGCACTTCAACTGAACTGAAGTCCACACATCTTAAAGTTGTCAAGTTTGAAAAACCCTGCTCTAGACCTTCATGAATAATACCATTCTTTTTTAATAAATTGCAAACCTGAAGGAAGAGATTATTCTGTGATGAATGAAAGGAACTCTTGGAGACAATTGTTAGTTTGAAAAATGTGAAATAAAAATATAATAAACTTATTTATGTGAGCAATTACTATGGATCAACATCAAGCCAGTTTGACAAATCAAAATCAGCTGCTTTGGAAGAAGCCCCAAAGTTATGTTAATGGGGTTTAAGTAGGTTGCATTCAGAAGTAACTCAAAATGCTTCTCTCTCCAAAGAAAATACTCCACTATCAATAAGAGCCAATATCAGTAAGAATTGATTAGCAAGGCCAGCATTATTTTTAATAACTTCCCAAACAATTTGGCTTGAGGCAGAATCTTAACTTCACCAATTGATCTAATTGGACCCTTCTAGCTCTACCTAATGTTGACACAGCATATAAAAGGATGGTACAATCAAAAGGCATAAATGAGATTGTGTCAGTAGCCATAGCTTCAATTTTTTTCCAAAAGGATGGAACTGCTTGAATTTTCTATCCAACAAGAGTTCATGGTGAAATTTTCTTTTGAACAAGAAAGCTTCCTTGACATCATCTGAAATGTCTAAAACATTTTTTTTAAAACAAAAAACTAAAACTAAAATCCTGCTAAAATTAGCTTGAAGAAATTCTTTTCATGCCATAGACTTTGTAGCTAAAAAAAAAAAATCCTAAAAACCCAAACATCCATCTCTGATTCAGGTCCAACTTCTATCTTCTATTCTTCCTCAGCAATACAATTACTCATAATTAAATTATATAATAAAATAATAGTCAATTTTGTTTCCTTTCACATTCCAACTTTTTAAAAAAAAAAAAGTAAAAAGCAGGAAACTCTTGAAAGCAGATACTTGATTCTTCAACACCTGCTAGAGCTATTACGCTTAAAAATTCATTAATGTTTCTTGAGCCAGGAACAAATGCTCAGATTTCTATTTTAAACATTCCCAGAAGATTTCACTGAGCTATTTCTAAACCTGCAACTCAGTGAAGACTACACATTTACTGTTTGGGAAGCTTTCTTGTACCTTTCAATCAGCTTTATAGTTCATATTGGATTTCAGTAAGCCACTGACCAAGTCCAATAAAGTAACACAAGATGAAATCAGAATAGCATCTGATACGGCCACACTGGTTGCATCATAGGATTTTACTATCTTTTGGCACTTACTTAAAGCAGTGTATTCCAATGATTCCAAAACTGGTTCGCATCTCTATGAGTACCCCATATTATACGGGCCCAGCCTGTGATCCATCAAGCAGACCATAGCTTAGCAACTATGTTAGGTATCTCACTGGAGACCTGGTAACCATCCTATTTTGCTGCTGTCATTGGGCTTGGACTGGTCCTTTCCTTTCTTTCCATTCACACTCCTCTTGCCTGTTCCTTTTAGGGGGCATGATCCACAGGGATTTGAAACATCTCCCCTTTCTCACCTTGTTTTCTTTCTTTCTTGATAGCCTCCTGAACTCAACTATTTGACATTTCTTAACTACTTAATTACTTTAAAGATGGGTCAGAAGCTACAATTGGTGGGGAATGCAGTGGCCAGATTATCGAACCTATGACTGCACTACAACATCTACTTTTTGGTGACTGAACTGGTTGCCTGTAGGCTTCCATGCCCAATTCACACTGCTAGTTATTACTATAAATCCAAACAGGGCACAGTGCCATACCCAAATGATTTTTCCCACCCTATGAGGTCATCCAGAGAAAAACTGCTTAAGGACCTTCAGTATCCTCTCGAGAGGGGAGGAAAGGGTGGTCCAGAAGGTGACCCTTGATACACTTCCCAGAAATACTCCTGGTCTCCATGTTCCTGGTGTTCTGAAAGAAAATGAAGGCTCTTCTTGTTCAGTGGGCATTGAATCACTACTCCAGCAATGACCAGACAAACATTTAGCATTGTTCTGATGGCATTATAATGTGGGGGTGAGGTTTATGGTTTGGGAATGTTTTGATTTTATGTTGATGTTTTCATTTTGTAAACCATCCAAAATGTATCCAAATTTATTTATTTATTTATTTTATGAATTTATTCACTGCCCATCTCTCCCCTACGGGGGGACTCTGGGCAGCTTACAATAAATGGGCAATATTAAAACATTATTTAATAATATAAAAAATAAAACAACCATTAATGAGAAAATAAAGATTCTCACAAATCAAGCTTGACCCCTGAACATTTAATGGAGTTTTCTTGGCAACAGCATGGAAGTGCTTTGCCAATAGCTTCTTTTTCAACCTCCTAGTCTAGTTTACATCTTAACCAGATCTGACTCTGTTTAGCTTTCTGAGATCAGCCAACACTAGCTAGATGTTGCCACCCAGCGAGGCATTAATGAGAAGATTCTTCCATTTCTCAAGCTTTTTGGAAACAACAGGAGATACAGGGGAGACAATATTGACAACATTTACTAATTCTTACACATCAATTATTACCCAGAATGAAAAGAAAGAGATCACTATTTTTTTCTAACTGCATCATAGATTCCTAATTACGATGTTTCACTGTACTGTTTTGGCCATTCACAAAAGATTTTAAAAATTATATTTACTTACAGTATTCCCTTTGGAAGAATTAGCTTTCTGCTCACAGATAGCAAATGCTGCCTGAGGTTAAAGTGTTGTTGGTCCAACATGTCTGAAGGAGGTAATTTAGAATATTATTATTTTTTTAGAGATTAATAAGTGTATGATAGAAACCACTTCAAGATACAGGTAGGCAAATTAGCAAGATACAAATTTTTAACTAAGTAAAATAAAACAAAAATTAATGTTAAAAATGCCCACCAACTTCTTCCCATAGCATGCTACACTATGTAGAATTTGGCTTGTTTCCTATTTGCATATTATAACAATTATTCCTACTTAAACATTTTGAATAACTGAATCACAGAGATGCCATTTGGACCACCAAGTCCAACCCACTGCTCTGAACAGAAATTAAATTAAAGTATCCATGCCATATGGCTCTCTAGCCTCTGTTTGAGCCTGAGCAAGATATTATCATATGGAGACACATCAAACCATCCTACTTTCTGAATGTTCATCAGCACTGAACGGGCCCCAAAGGTCTGCTGGGAACTAAAATAGCAATTTTATAAAAACTTGCAGCAAACCCCACCCCAACATTTCTTTAGTGTGGAAAAAAAAGAGAACATGCTTCTGACTGAAATGTGCACTACTCTCAGGAATCCATCCTTTCTTCTTGTGCCCTTCCTACATAAAGCCAGCCAACATACTCATCAAACATATGGCTACAGGTGGTCTACAAAATTTGATTTTGTAGACCATCAGCTTGGGCTAGCAGAGAAATTTGTCTGAATGTAAATTTATTCACCTTTGCATTTTCAACTTAATACATAAACCAACATCTAGTATTGAAATCTGGACTGTTCTACGTTTTGCAGTTGGCAGTTTAATTCATCAATTTTAAAAAGTCTATACTGTAAGGTCTATATGAAATACATATACTCATGAACATGTTAAAAATATATTTGGGGACACTGCAAAAACTCTGTATATTAAGCAGTCAATGACTAGTCCATAAAACACCTAAAACTGATCCTGAATAATCGATTAGGTAAACAGATCAGTGAAACAAACTGCTGCACATTTTACATATAACATGACGAAATTTGACCATACATAAGGAAATGCAATTGTTTGAATCTGAAAGTTTAAGTTTTAAGTAAATCTGGTCAAAGTGACCAGGATATTTAATGCAAGTATCATTAGTAAAATGGACAGTATAATAAAACATATTTGGTGGTTTCAATGACTCTTTCACCACATGGGCAAGGCTGAATTTAAATGTGATGCCTTTGTATCTCCCCTCTAAGACCGTTGATGGAAGCATGCTGAACTGTGTCACGGTTAAGGCCATTCTTAGTTTGGGAACAGTAATTTGGTTAAGATATCTGGCTGGTCTATAAGGGGTAGGAGGGCTGCTTAAAAAGACCTATTTGGAGAGGTACATCAGGTCTGTTTGAATGTCAGTGTCCTTGAGGCATTGCTTGATTGCCTCTGCTGTCCATTCTTGCCCTAGCATGCACATTTGAATTAAGGAAAAACCCAGAAATTCCAGTTTTTCCTACATCGCCCTGGCCCAAGAGGAAACAAATTTATCAGAAAGAACCCAGAGTTAGACCTGCTGGTGTCAGCCTTGTGAGGTAGTCCAGACAAGCAGCACACCCAGGAGTCCTAGCTCTATATATTTATTGTAAGGTTACATTAACAGAATCTTGCAAGTCTGAAAGTACATTCCTCCCCTCACTTTTACTCTCTGGAAAACTGAGGGTCCCTTCTGAGATGCTTTCTCCACTCCTCCTCCTTTGGACTCAAATTGCATTTATCAGGCTGTTGTGTAGGCTGCGGCTTTTCTTCCTGTCTCCCAGGGTCATTCCCACATACCATTACAGCTGGGGAGACAAGCAGTTTAGTCCAACATGTAAAAATGTGCATCCAGGCACTGGATTCAATATAACAAAGCAACTAACAAACCAAAGGGAGAAATTGAGAGAAACTTATTTGCCCATTCCTACCACTAGCCGCAATCCAAGCTGAAGAGGTGGGAGGCTTACAAAGCTTATTTTTCCACTCGCTGAAACTATCTAAGCCAAGGTTAAGCAACTTTTTTTGAATCAGTGAGCCCACTGAAAATTCTGAGCACATGTTGTGGCACTCATTACAAATGGCTGCAATAAAGAAGTTTATACATTTATAAATGACTGCCATCATAGGCAGCTCGCAAATCATCCATTTATCAGAAATAAAATTTGCAAAGTTACTTCCCGCAACTTTTAAGTACCATAAACAAAAATTATGACCATTTATTTTCCATGACTTTGATTACGATGTTCATCATTCAGGTAACACTAATTTAGCATTCAGTGTTATATTCAGTATTATGTTTCTACATGGTCCAGGTGCATATAGTAAAATATTCAAAAGCAAGACATAGCTGATGTTTAAATTTTGTTTAAATGCACAGCTTATCATTCTTGGCTTTCATGCCAACACACAGTAATAAGCCAAATCAAATATGATAGCAACAAACATTATACACATATCCCATTAAAAAAAAAATGGTACATATAATTTAGTTAAGACTTCAGTACAATAACATGTTTTTCATTGTAAATATTTGGGCAGTAAGGTTTTAATCCTAGAATATGTTCAAAATTTTGACAGTTGCCTAATATTGATTATTTTAAGATGTTTAAATTATTTTTGGCTCCATATTTGTACATTAGTCATAAAAATGTTATGGAAATATAATTAGAAACTAGAGTTCAAGCACTATGGGATATAGCATTTCCCAAAGGAAGCCTTCTAAAGAAATATCTTTTATTAAAATAGAAGTCAAAATCCTGAAGTTAGAGAGGGGAAAATGTCTTTCAAAATTTCTTTCCTCTGTGTGTGTAGATATGTGTACATGTTACTTCTTTTCTTCATACTTAGGTTAAATATAATTTTTGTATTTAACCACAAATACTTTGTTTTGTTCTGTTCTGTTTTCTCAAGAGACATTCACTCTGGTGTTTGCTACCAGTACAACTCTGTGATAATGCGGGGAATATTAACTTTCATTCCAATATTAGGAACTAGGGGTTATTGCTATTGTACTATTAAAATCTCTCTACGTTTTTTTTTTTCTCCTGCAGTGGTTGCTAACTTCTTATGCATAATCCAGACCACAATATTTCTGCTAGTGGGTACATTGCAAAATGGAAAAAATGTTGTAGTCCCTTCATCCATTCCCCCAAGAACACCTACAGTAGCAACATCAAAAGTTGGGTCAATAGTAATTCTGCCAAAGCCACATAGTAAGATGGTATCTATGGAATCACTACCACAAAATAAATGCTGAAATACCCATAGTTTAGTCTATTTATTTATTCAGGAAACACACACCAGCTCTTAGCAAACATATATATATAAACATTAAAGCATTAAACACTAAAGCAAGTAAAGAACATACAGTATCCACAAAACAAACAAAAGTACAATCAACTGTTCTAAACAATTTCGATTCTGGAAAAGTATGATTCTTTAAATTTGCCATGAAAAAAGAGGGGACAATGCTGTTTCCTTCCTTCCTTCCTTTTTGTTTATCATATTTCTTCACCGCCCATCTCGTGTAACGACAGCTCTGGGCAGTTTACAAGTGAATAAAAAGAATAAAATATTAATTATAAAATATAAATATACATAAATATAATATAAAATATAAAATCCAAGACGGTCTTAGTAAGATTTTCCGGGGCCACATCAAGGTACCAACCACCCCCATAATCAACTATCCCCCCTCTTGCCCCAAGTGAGGTGGCATAGCCAAGTCTTAACTCCCTTTCTGAAGGCTGGGAGAGTGGGGGCCTGCCTCACCTCTGGGGGTAAATTATTCCAAAGAGCGGGGGCCACAGCAGAAAAGGCCGTCTTCCTGGAGCCCACCAGAAGGCATTCTATTACAGACAGGGTCCGTAACATGCCCTCTTTGCCTGACTGGGTGGGATGGGTCGATGTAATGAGGGTGAGGTGGTCCCTCAGGTAACCTGGACCCATGCCATGTAGGGCTTTAAAGGTGACAACCAACACCTTGAATTGGACCCAGAAGCACACCAGCAACAAATGCAGCTTGCGCAGCAAAGGTGTTATATGTACCGTCTTTGGGGCTCCTAAAACTGCTCGTGCGGCCGCATTCTGAATCAGCTGTAGCTTCCAAATACTCTTCAAGGGTAGCCCCATGTAGAGCGCGTTGTAGTATTCTATGTGGGAAATGACTAGGGCATGAGTGACTGCTCAGAGGGCCTCCCAATCCAGGAAGGGGCATAGCTGGCGTACAACACGAAGTTGTCCAAAGGCTCCCCTGGCCATGGCTGCCACCTGCTCTTCAAGCAGGAGTCATGAATCCAGGAGGATCCCCAGGTTACGCACAGGGTCTGTCTGGGGCACTGCAACCCCATCCAAGACCAAAGATGGTAAATTTCTGGATGATAAGGAGTCCCCAACCCAAGCCACTCTGTCTTACCAGGATTC
The DNA here is from genome assembly GCF_035149785.1 of Candoia aspera. Taxonomy (NCBI): domain Eukaryota; kingdom Metazoa; phylum Chordata; class Lepidosauria; order Squamata; family Candoiidae; genus Candoia; species Candoia aspera. Next base: position 188,244,731 of record NC_086155.1, read on the forward strand.
AGCTTATTTAATATTTTTATTTTTGTAACAAAAGTTATCTAAAAAAAACTTTAAAAAATTAAAAGTACTAACTGAAAATACAAACTCAGAAGGAAAAGAAAAAAAATCACTCATATTTTACGCTCATCAACAGTCACTAGTTTATGAATGAATTCACTATTATAATAGGAACAATGCAAGATATTATTGTAAGATATCACAGAACCTTTGCCATAGTAACACAGGGGCAACACCAATTTCATAAATTCCCACTTCTGTCTAGTGCAACATTGGAAACCTACACCCTTCCAGATATAGCTCAGCTTGTCTCAAGCACGGAAAGGCTGACCCTCGTTCTTTGCAATTACTCAGCTTCGAGAATGGAGTAAGGCTCTCAGGTACACAAGACGTATGAGTGCTATCCCGCCAGTTCAGGTGGGAGACGAGAGGCATTAAGGCCCTCTGGGATGCTGCAGGGAGGACAAAATAGATTGAAAATAACTCTTTCATTCAGATAAGGACCAGACTATCGGTTCTTGCAGAGCTCCAGATAATTACCTGTGGAAGTGGTTCCCCCCTTCTTAACATGGATTTAGATTTAAACTCCCCTATCTGGCAGATCCCTGTCTGCATTTCCTATGATCCTAGCATTCATAACTGGATATTGGAATAAGGAGGACAGTAAATGCCCCAGATATCTAAGATTATTGAAGTGATCAAGCAATTAGAAAACTGTAATATTTTGCACTGGGAGTACTGGGAGTTTCCTCTTTTCTCAACTGATATTACTCTAATCCTGCAAAAGGTGGGTGGAGATATTTCTTCCCATTTCAGCAGCTTCCTAAACTTCTGCCATTTTGTTCTTATGGCTGCCATGTCTCAGCCCATCTCCTTAGCCTTTTGACTCAAGAAAACAAAAAGAAAACCCTTCCTTCCTATCCTGGGTGGGTCAAAGAAAATTTGCTTTGATGCAAAATGCCCTGCGCAAAATGGTTCTTGCAACCCAATGAGTACATGGGTATTACTTGTAGAGACTCACCTTCCTTTGTTTCTGGGTATTGTGCTAAAAAACTGGCAACTTTGAGAAACATCATCTGGCACACTGGCTATATGATTATGTCAAGGTGCATAATAGTGGCATCAACTTGTCATCATGAGTTTTCTTGCTCCTCACATGTGTGGATGACCTGAGGTTCCACTGCCAGCGTGGTTGCTAAATGATATGAAGGCACTGTTGCGTTTTCTAGAATACTACAGACAGATCTATTGTTTTCTCATGAGCAAGCAAGATATGCATGATTGTCCATAGAATATGTTTCTCTCCTCAAGTGCAATATGAATATATAACTGCTCTGGTCTGCAGCAAGAATGCAATCCTACTGAAATGCTGGAATGAGTAAAAACAGCAAAGAAACTCAGACCTTTCCAGAATAATCTCTCAAAGAAAGGAATGCAAAAAATATTCTTTGCTAACATTTTTGCACCTGAGGTTCCTAAAGATTCAGAAGTTATGATCAAATGTGCATTCACCAATATGTATTATTACCCATAGGGTTGATTTCTAGATCAAACCCTGGTTTTACAAATGGTGTATGGAGCCCCCACTGTTATTTAATAATTGGATTGGGGGGGGGTTGGAGGGAGAAGATGCAATTTTGGAAAAGTATGAATTCTTTTTCATACAGCCCACTTTTCTTTACCAAATGTAACTTTCTTTATATTGTTTACAGCAGTTTAGTTACACATGTGGAGAAGAAAAATGCAATATTTCTAACTAAGTAGAGCAAAGTTCTCACCTTTTGAGGTAGTGAGCACATGGGATATTTTGAGCCCATGGATGGAACTCAAACAAAATGGCTGCTGTGGCAAAAGATTCCCAATCAGAAAATGGCTGTCAAATGGGTATGGCCATCACAAAAAATCCACTTATTGCTCCTTGTCATAGTCTCTAGCCTCCAAGGACACTATTTAACCAAACCTCCACTTACCTCTATCTTTTCTGGGCAGGTGGGCAAAATATAAACAAAGCAGTTACAATTGAAAACTAGTATTTTTATTTTTTATTAATGTCTGTAGCAATGTTTCTCAACTTTGGCAACTTTTAAGATGTGTGGACTTCAACTCCTAGAATTTCCCAGCCACACTACAGAGTGTGACTCGGTTCACACATCATGCCAAGCCATAATCAGTTGTTTTTTTCACTTTCATTTAGAATGGGGCATTTGGGAGCCTTTGTGAAACTGCTGGATGGGGAATTCTGGGAGTTGAAGTCCACACATGTTAAAGTTGCCGAGGCTGAGAAACGCTGCTGTAGGGAGTTTGACCAATAGAAATTGAGTGAGTCCCTTGCAATTCCAGATGTTTGCATCTGTGAAGAGGACACAGCTTCTTGTTATAGCCTGCACTGGTGTTGGGTCATTCAGTACAGATGTCTTTTCCATGCCCACCCCTTGAGCAACCATCACTGCAGAAGCAAACAAGACATAATTGCATGCTCTAGAGGCCAACTCTGCCCACCACTGAACAATGCTATGGCAGCAGCTTAAAAAAATTTCAATCTAATCATGCACCCAGGAATCGCTTCACTTCTGTCTTTAACTTATCACAACTGGATCACTGCTGCTTCTTTTATCTGACATAGTAAAAATGGCAAGGCACAAGGTACAACTGTAGCTACTCATGAATCATTACAGAAACTGTAAATACTGTACATTTGGTGTTGTCAGAACTGCAACGTGATTACACATACACAAATTTAAGAGTGCAATGGAGAGGAACAGTTATCTTGCACTGCAGCTGCACAATGAGCTTTTGCCCCAAAGTTTTGTTTAAGAAAATGAGGGTAGAATCCCCTCCCCCAACTCAGGTTATCTTTAAATCAATGCTTGATTCCTTTCACCACTAGACACTTTTCTTTTATTAATCCAAAAACACATGTATCATTAGGCTAAACTTAGTGACTCCAATGCCAAAAATACACAAAACCCTTTGAGCTGATTGATACAGAAAGTTGGGTTTTAATAGCCTGTGTTTCACCGCTAAGACAATACATCTATAGTTTTAATAATTAAAACTATATTGTAATACCAATTGCAATATTTAAAAAACGTCTACCGTATTTTTGATTAGTTAGTTTTATTTTACTTAAGCCAATATATTAAGTAGGAGATCCTAGTATTTTACTGATAAGCAATCATCAGGTATTAAATTATTGGAAGACTTCTTAAAAGGCTCAGGAATGCAACACAAATTAGTAGGAAACAGTAACTTGCTTCAATAAGTTGACCAGAAACAAAGTATTTATTCCCCTTCCTAGACATCAAATGTACAAGTACTCAAATCAAGATAAATTATTTGCAATTCTTTTTTCAAACTTTGTATACCTGGCAAGTTTCAAACCCATTCTTTTCACTCATTAAATAGGCATGTTTTCAAGGAGATATTTTAAAAACAGTATGCAGGCCTGAAGGAAATGTCAAAGACATGCTGTTCTTTTAAAAAATATGTGATTATTGCACTTAATTGCTCCTACATTTCTACTTAGAGAAAGGAAGAATAGCACCATTATTCTAATTAAACAATCATTTCCCACTCTGTTACATACAAGGCATCCATACTAACTCTCATTCAAATACAGCTCAGTGAATTATTATTTATTGGTTTGTTTATTTAAATTTATGGGCTGCCCAACTCCAGTGGACTCTGGAATTCTGCAAGATGCAGTCTATTTTTTTATCAGGGTAGGTAGGTAGGTAGGTGGTAGAGGAAGGAAGGAAGGAAGGAAGGAAGGAAGGAAGGAAGGAAGGAAGGAAGGAAGGAGCGAGCGAGCAGTATTCTTATTTTTCAACTGGGAATAATATAGTTCAGATGAGATCCTTTTTTTTTTCCAGTACTGCAAGTCATTTTTCCTCCAGAAGAAAAGTTGAGATGCAAAGCTGTAAGTGGAGTGGGCCAAATGGAAAGGTAGCTGAAAATGCACTACTTTTGATCTATTCTATTGGCATAACTCAGATTTGGAACAGTCTGTTTCTGACTCCCTTTCTTCTTCTTACTACCTGCAACATGCCTCGCTGCAAAAACAAAAAGATTCGTTTGTAAGACAAACTAATTTAACACCAGGAAAGCCAGACTTCTTATTAACTTCTTCTCGGCAATCAGAGACGCCGGTAGCTTCTCACAACTCGCCTCGGCTTGGAAGTCCGCTCCCAGTTCAATGGGGCTTCAGTCCAAGTCCGCGAGTGGAGCATCGGGACCCCCACCCGAGATGCAACTCGAAACTCCTCTGGAAGTAAATGCCATTTCAAATGCTCCCAAATTTCATCCGTCGGGAATCCCGCACGGCTCGCAGCGAGAAAGAGGGAAGAGGCCAAAAGTGTTCTTTAATCGGATCAAGCAACCAATTAAGGTGCCTCTTTAAACCTGGCCGAAGGGGAAGGGAGGGAGACCGAAGCCGCGTTTCGTGCACTCCAGTCCCCGACACTTTCTCCCAAGCCGGCCGAGAGCGTCCCGCCCAGTCTCGGCGGCCGCCTGGCATTTCCCTCGCCCGCCTTTAACTTTTATTCCCCGCCGCTGCTCGCGTTCAGCTCGGTGGAGGAACTGCGCCGCATCTGCCGGACCGGGGGACCCCAGCTCGCCCTCTGCCCCGGAGGGAAAGTTGTAACGCGCCCCACACGAGCACACGCGAGGCAGGAGAAGGGAGCCACCGAGGCGGGAATGGCGCGATGCCACCGCAGGCAAAAAGCAAAGCAAAGCAAAGCATCCAAAGCAGGGGGCATGCCTAGCCGCAGCCCTTCCCGGAGCCTTTACCTCGCACCGCAGAAACGCAATTCTTCTCTAATGCGCCATGCTCCGGTGGCTCTGCGGAGGAAGCGCGGCGGCGGCGGCGGCAGGGAGCGAGCGAGCAGCCCCAGACCCAGCAGATTCTCACACACGGCTTCGGCTCTGCCGGAGACTCCAGCCACACCGCCTGCCTCCGGCTGACGTCAATGTCACTGTCACATGGCTCGCTGCGAACCCAAAGAGCATTGGTCGTCGTAGCAACCGCAGCCCGGCGCTCTGAGATAATTTCGAGAGGTCATTTGTCAGACCCGCGTGTGCACGTTAGGAGAGCGGTCGGGGCTGACCTGGGTCCCTCGAGCTGCGGAAGATGGGGAGGGGGGGCAGGGGAAGGGGTGAAAGGGAGGAAGGAGGCGAGGCGGTGAAGTAACTAACATCCGCATGGATAACTCCGACCTTCCCACCTTTTTTGGGTTCTGCAAAGGTGGGGAGCAGAAATGTTGCTCGGCGCCCCCACTTCTTAATTTCTTCTCGAGGCTTTCCCGAGTTAGGGTGATTTTTACCGCTTCCTTCCCTCCCTGTGCTTTTTTGTTTGCTTGCTTGCTTTTGTCAATGGGCTAGTGAAGGGGAAGCGCCAAAAAATCCTGAATTAAGCCTTTGGCATTATATTTTAATTGATTATTTTTACTGTCATGATCCATCAGTTCAACTATTCAGCAATATATTATGCTCCATGTGGATTAATTGCCTCTTTGCTTCTAAAAAAATCTGCACAAACCAGATTTCCTGGCTGGTTTTTTTAACACAAACATTCATAACTATTTATTGTTATTGGATCTTTATCAGCTACCTTTCCTGACTAATGTTGGACTTTATTTAAAAAATCTAGAAATAAAAGCCAATAAATACTGTAATAAAATTTCAAAGTACAAAAATACAAGAAAGCTCATAGTATACTAGTTCATAGAACCACACTTCCCAAATAACTACAGTAAAATGAGGGTACTACTGAGAAAGGCCTGTCTCTGGTCTTCACCAGTTTGAATTTAAAGAAAGGAAAACAAAAAGGGAGTAAACTTCTGATCAGACCAAAAGTCTCATTAACCTATGCAAAATGCCTGCTGTTTGCCATAGTGACCATCAGATGCACCTAGAAGTCCACAAACAAGGAGCTAAGTCAATAGGCTTATCATTTGCCACATATCATCTGATACTACTTCATGCTGCTTTTTTTCTTGCTGGGAAATCCTTGTGAGGTCCAGCAGCCAGATGTGTAGACTATTTAGCTGTGACAAGTCATGTTGCCTGGGGTGCACCACGAGGAGGCTAGTCTACGTTGCACTGAGTTGGGCTGAGAGAAAGTGACTGGCTCAAGGTTAGCCAGCCAGTTTTCATGCATACGGCGGGACTAGAACTCCCAGACTCCTGGTTTCTAGCCCAGAACCTTAACCACTAGACCAAACTGGCTCTCTATTTCACAGATGAGATATGATAAAAAGAATTATCTATATGATCAATGAAAGGGCAGACTGACATCTGATTTAAAGTGGTGAGTTGTGGATACTGAATTCTTGCCCATGTTTGAACTGGGTAATTCTCAACAGAGACATAAGGAAAGGAATATTTAAATAATTTGATCACATTTCCCTTAGACTTCTTAGTTTATGTTTATATATTTTCAAGAAGATTTTTCTTTCTATTCCTACATTATTTTAATCATTTTATTAATATATATTATGTGGGTTTGATATAGTCAAATGTATTTAAAGTGGTATCTGTACAGGAATTCTTATGTTTAAGAAAGAAACATTCAAAAAATCTCATTTGTCTGATTCTGGAAAATATGAAAGATATCACATTCCATAAGAATTAACTAAAAATACTTATTTTTAGAAGGAAGCTGTTTGTCAACTTTATTGGGTGTCTTTGTTTAAATGGGAGAAAACTTTAACCTCTGCCCAGTTTCTCCATTCATATTATTAACCTTAATAATTACCAATCAAAGAGAATATTTGTAGCTTAGGGTTGAACTGTGGAGTCCTTGGTGCTCTCTGAGCCTTGTTTTCTTGCAGACCTTTCATTGCCAGACAAGGCAGCATCTTCAATTTTCACACTGAAGATGTTGCCTAGTCTGGCAATGAAACATCTGCAAGAAAACAAGGCTCAGAGAGCACCAAGGACTCCACACCTTAATAATTAAAAAATAAAGTGTATTTAGATATTAATTCAATGTAGATTTTTAGAAAAGTTTCACACCACTGCTGGAAAAGTGGTTAGTAAAAAAAAAAATAGCAAGGTTTTCTTAGCTATAGGTCACAGACCATAAAAATTCTCCCTGGCATAACTGTGATGTCAAGAAAATGATGAAACGTACAGCCTTTCATACCTGCATCATGATGCACATCAAGAAGACCTGTGGTTTTTTATTCATTATAATAAATTCACTGTTAAAAGAAAGGATCATCTTGAATGTTTTCTTTTTCATATCTTGTTACTGGATCAAAACAACCTGTGGAGTACAGGTGACAATTTTTCAGAATTACTTGCATGTTTTCATCAATTAATTAAGTAAAACTGCCATAAGTTAATCTACTGGTTCTGATTAAATCTCACACTGCTTTAAATATCTGTGTTTACCCACAGATGAGACCAACCGGTTCATACTTTGTTGCTTTTGTGTATTTTGTAGGAAAAAAAAAATCAGATTTCAATTTCCAAATGCCATTAAATTATGGGCTGCCTTAGCCTCCATATAATAAACATGTTCCTGCCTTGTAGCACTTTCGAAGTAGATAAGGAACCTGTAACTGAAAAAAAGATAGACACACTCAAGCTGAACTTAACTCTTGCTTTCTTAGCAAGCAACAGCATGGAAATAGTTTGTCACTGCCTCCTTCTGGGGTACTTTTTTGACTTCATAATTTAGCTTATCCTCAGGGTTCCCTGGTGGTTTCTCATCCAAGTACTATCAGCCCTAATTCAGGTTAGGTTCTAAGCTTAGCCACGGTCAACTGGGTTCTGCCACTTGCTCAAAACTAAATACCTTCCATTAATAAAAAAAGATGCTAACAGAAGTTAGGAGGAATATAGCTCTAGCTTTTAATGTTATAATTTTTCATGTAAAGATATTTTTAAATAATTCTAATCACTACTGCCATCAATGTGAAGTGATACAGCCTGGGTTTTACTGTCTAACTAGCTGGTTTTGTCAAGTCAGACCATCCATTCCTCACTTTTTATTTCTCTGGAAGAAAAGAAAAGCAATTGATGGTGAAGAACATCACCTGAATTCAACTTTCCCAACCTGGGTATCCTATGGTTGAGTGGACTTCAACTCCCAAGTTCTCAGGAATGGCCATGATGGGTGGAGAATTCTGGAATAGCCCATGCATCTGGAAGTTGTTAACATTCAGGAAGCCTGCTTTAGATTTGGGTCTTTTGGTTCCCCTCTTTTTCAAAGGCAAATATATCTTACTTTAGCTGGCAACCCAGTCTTACTGCCTTTGGTTACCATCCTATTCATTTAGATAAGAAAGGCTGTAGGCCTCTGCCCCAATTTCAGTCCCATTAGAAGTATGTAACTGAATACGTACATTTTCATTCTATAAAATAGCAAAGCATTTTGTAATCAGCCATAAAAGTAGTGATTAAAATAATACTACTTACATTTTTGAATGTTTTATACCCAAAGCCTAAGGTACAATTTTCTTCAGCGACATATTTTTAAAATGGCATTATTGGATTTGTTCCCCTAAATCAAGAAGAAAGACAGGGAGATGAATTTAATGGAATGTAGTCAATTTGGGTGTTGTAATATGGTGGTAAAAATAAGAGTATCCTTGTTGAAGAAAACACATTTTTTGTTATTGAAAAAGGTAAAAAGGCATTTTGACTAATGAAAGCTCTTGAACAAAAGATGTAAAATAATTCACAGTTTTCCATTGACTGCATTATTGGAGAGCAAAAGAATGATTGTTTAAGACAAGTCAAGTGGAAGGTAATTCTCTAGTGAATACAGCATTATGAGAAAAATCTCAAGCTCTCCCTTTTATTTTCCACCTTTACTACCATTAATTTCAGTTCCCAGGAAGAAAACTATAATCATCCCATTCTCCCAAATCAGTAATTTATATTTACAGTTATCATATGGTTTGTTGTAGCCAAATTGCTTTTGGAAACAGTGGTGTCTGTTATGAGTAAAAAAATTAAAAACAAATGGGTCCTGTCACCAAAAGTTGCAGTGAATCCTCACATATGAATAGGTATGGTCCTGTTCAAGGCAGAGCTGCAAAAGAAATTAATCATGTGATCTGGATACTTAGCAACTGGCTCACCCTTACAAGGGTTGCAGCATCAGTCGTAGCATCCCACAATTACGTGATTGCCATTTGAGACCTTTCCTGCCAGCTTCCCACAAGCAAAGTCAATGGGGAAGTGTAATAGTATGTTGGAATGACCTTGAGAGGTGAGGGGAAGAGATGCTGCCTAGGAAATGATCAGATAAAAGGAGGAAGAGCCCACAGCTGCATAACAGGCAGAGAAAGAAACTTAGGAAGGATCCATCCTAATTTATCAGGTTGTAAAAAGAGACAGCGGGAGCTTTATACTTTCAGATTTGCAAGATTCTGTTAATGTTGCCTTACAATAAAGTAGAATTAGCTCATCTTGTATTGTTTTCTGTCTGGTCTACCTGGGAGGCTGATAGGAAGCCAGCAGGGAAGGTCATAAGTCACTCAGGTAAATTGCTTGCACTCTCCCCCTCTCAGCAGCAGCCACACCTGGCTCCCCTGTGCTTGTGCCGCACCTCACAGACCACCCTCACACCCTTCTTCACCCAGCAACAGCCATCTCTGGCCCTGCCACACTCATACCGCATCTCATAGGCCACCCGCACACCCTCCCCCACTGAGCAGCAGCCGCTTACCTGCTTGGGACGTGCTTAACGACCCGTGATCCTCACTTAACGACAGCAATGGGGAGTGCTAGGATTGCCATCACTAAGTGATGTGGTCATGTGGTGTCGTGCTTTACGAGTGCATCACTAAGCAATGGGAATTCTGGTCCCAGTTACCATTGTTAACCTAGGACTACCCATAACAAGATTACATCAAGATTTGGAAACAGTAATTGTCAACCACGAATACCAAACATGCATAATAGGAAGCACTGGCATGTACATAGTTTGAGGAGGTGTTGGGCCAAAAAAAGACTTTGTAAAGGGGCATTTCATTGCAAAAGTTTGGGTAACACTGATGTATAGGGTGACCATCTTTTCAAACAGTTAAAAGTCAAGACCATCAGGCTTGCTTGCCTGTCCAGGCAACATGAGAATCATCGTTTTTTCAAAGGGACAAAACCCCACCCTCCCCTTTGTACAGCCCTACTTTCCAGGATGTTTTTGTAAACTGACCAGGAAACACGTACAGGAGCACAAAGCTGGGACAATAGCGCTCAGACCTGGACATATGGTAAGCCTAGCCATGTATGCTTAATGGCTCATAGCATGGCAGAAAAGCAGATGCTGTATTTGCAGACACATGTACTCTACTCTTAGATTTCACATCTGCATTAAAAAGGGAGAGAAGAAGGTACTCCTTTAAAACCACAGGAAATAGTTCCTCAAGCCAAACTCTAAGATTAATAACACTTTGGAGTAGAAGCACTCTCACCAGCTACTCTCACCACAACAGCCATTTCGCAGAGAACCTGCTGCACACTCTCAAAATTCCAGAAATGCCCTCCAGTCCAAAAAGATTAGAGACCCCTGAATGATGTCCACACAAATTTATAGCAGATCCCTCAGAAGTCTTTCTCACTCAAGCTGGAAATACATTTGCACATCAGCCATGTATTTAACCATGAACTTCCGTTCTTCTCTGATAGGAGCAAACTCCACTTCTAAGAAGATGCCTGGGATGAAAATATTTGAACATCACTTAAAACCATGCTTCTGGCTTAAGAAATAACAATTTTCATTATTATAGGTCTACTTTTTAACGAATGACTCTCCCCTCCCTTTTCTGAAACATTTCGTTGCTCCGTATAATATGATAATAAAAATAAATTTTAGGAACAGCTCCTATCTCTCACTGTACAGTGGATTATATTTAAAATGTTGCTATTATTTAACATCTTTGAAAGGTCCAAATGTTCACACTGTTTTGCCAGCACTGAGATTTTTCTCATCACACCGTCACGCATCATGGTTACATAAATCTGCCTGTTTTTATTTTAAGAAAGCAATCCAACAGCCTTTTTCACTGCCATGTTTAATTGACCACATCCAGTAACAAGATGTTATGCTATGTTTCCATTCTTTCTCATGGCACAGCACTTTTCATTACTGTAAAACCCTTAGGGACAGATTAGCTCTTGACAACAAGAAACATTTTTTTTAACTCTGTCAAAACATTGCAACCTTTGGGGATGATCAACGGTAGCAGAGTATATATGCATTATGGCTGGTCAAAGCATATGCATGAACTGCAGCCTATAAACCGCACTGGATGAAACACACATGCAGTTTCTCTAAATCAATAAATGTACAGACTTTCTTTCTCATATTCATATATATTGGTTCAATAAGACAAGGATGTGTTGATGTCCCCTTGGTTGGTTAATGCACTTATGCATACATGTTAAAGAAGTGATTGTCCTGATTGAATATATGAATCTACACATAGTTTTATAACCATAAAAGGTAGTCTTGTTGGCTGAGAAACCAGATTTGCAGAGATAATATTAATTATATAATATTATAATTACAATATTAAAAGATTGTACGATTCAGCAGAGAGATGGATCTGAAAATTGATGTATCAAAGACCAAAGGAGTTGTGCTTGACAAAGATGATGCATTGAACTATGGCACGTTATACATAATGTCAAAAAACTAGTAGGTAGATTGTTTAACATGTAACAGTAATGTGCTTAACAGAGATAGGAAAATGGATGAAGAAATGTTAAGAAATGCAAATACTGATAGAGATAGATAAATAGATGATAGATAGATAGATAGATAGATAGATAGATAGATAGATAGATAGATGAAAGATAGATGAAAGATAGCAAATAGTATATAATCTGTCGTAAGGAATGAATGTGTATCAAAGTAAGTGAAAATGGCTTGTGTAGAAAGGTGTTCTTTTGCCCACTTTGTTATATGGAAGTGACAGTTTGGTATGTCAGGAGAAACATCAAAGTTGAAAGTGATGCAAATGGGGTATTTAAGAAGTGTTTGTGGAAAAAGAAGAGAGAGGGCCAAGAAGGAGTAAGTGCTGAATGAGTACTTGCCAGTATAAAATAAATACCCTGACAAAGTTTAGTCATGTTGAATAAATGAGGATTGAATCATGAATCAAATGTATGAAGGAAGAGTGAATGAGTCAAGAAGAAAGGTAAGGTTGAGAAAGTTGTGGTTAGATGGAATTCATGAGATCCCGAAAAAGAGAGAGGAAAGAAGTCTGAACACCAGAAGGCAGTGTTGATGTATGAACATTGTCTTCAGTGTCTGAAGAACCAAAGGCAGTGAGAATGGACATGTGGAAGCAAGGATGGGCTGCAAGGGTGGAAAAGTATGGAGAGGTATTCTGAATAGTTCAGAGTAAATTAGCTTTACCTAAATTTCCTTCTCCTTTTCTTATGTCATAATTTCTTTGGCTTACTGTTTCTTACTTTTTGTCTGCATTTGCATAGCAAGGCGTACTCCAGAAAGGAATATTGTGGCATATAGGAATGAATATAAGTATATAATGCGGCTTTCTTCAGTTGTCAATATTTCTTGATCGTTAATCCTCTGACTTTGCTCCTCTTAGCAGAATAAAATGAATTCTAAAACCATAGCATTACAACAATGCCAATAGAAAAAATAAAGGAGAAAATAGAGAAAGTGCAAAACCTAACCACTCCAGAGAAAACCAGTTTTGTAAGGCAAGAATCTATATATGAGTAGTAACCCTTCAAATAGAAAAGAGTCCGGGATCATAGGACGAGATGGTGTCTGTCAGCTATCACGGACTCCTGCCTTAAAGCTGGACCATTTCAATCAGTAGTAAATCCAGCCACACCCAGCTGATCCTTCAAACTATACATTGAAAGCAAAACTAGTGGAGGCCTGATTATGAGAAAATGGAATAACCACTGCTTCTTTTGATTATCTCTATCCTGACCTTTCTTTCAGCCTCTTAAGGTATTATTTATCCAAGAGAGACAAATATCATCTATATTGAATTTGGACACAGCAACCAACTAGCTCTGCTTTTTTTCTTGCTGCTAGAGTTCATGGCATTCCTCCCTCCTTTCTCTTTTAATCTTTTTTTCCTCTTCAGTAAAGGCCACTAGATTTGCTTCCTGCTGCCAGTTGAATAAATAAGTTCCAGCTGTCATAGTCAATCATAAAAGTTGCTTGACTTCCTTTCTTTACATTATTCATCCAGTGTAATTCAAATTAGTCTGAAAAGAGTGTGCATAAGATACAGCACCTTCTTCTTGCGCATGGGGAAATGATTCTAGAAAAAGCAGCCGCAGTCATTCTTTTGATCAGATGTTTCATTTGCTTCTCTGCCATCTACAAAGTTAATTGATAAAAAGTTCACACTGTGCAGAATTTGCAGAAGAGACAGTAATGGAAAACATGTGGCAACTGGTCTGGGACTTCAGTTAAATAACCATTTCTCTCTAATCTGGCAAAATGATATTCTTCCTGCAACACTCAAAAATTAGCCATTCATTGAAGAAAGTGTGATCAGTGTAAGATTGTCCTCCACTGCCACATAAATATATTCTTTCTTAAATTACAGATTTCCAATCCAGATAGTAGATAGTGGAAACAGAAACAAGTAATGCTTATGGATCCTTATTACAAACTGAGTGTCATGACCTCGTTGCAAGGCACAAAAGAGCCTCACAACGTAGATCATGATCATTAAGGAATAGAGGAAGAAGATAATTAAACCAGGGATTAAAACAAGCACCCAAAGCACCCACACCCATGGACCCATAGACAGCTAAAAAGAAGGACATCGGACGAGCAGAGATAAGCCGCACCTGGTGCCCTGGAGGACACTCCCGATTCGAGGGGACAAAGGAAGACACGGGAAAACGCCCAGGCAGCCATTAAGGATCCCATCAAGAGGGATTGGGACAATGAAGGGTGGAGGAGCCCGGGGCCCTACAAGAGGGTATAAAAGGGGCACCTCCACACCACAACCCCCGTTCCCGTTTTTCGTTCTGTCAGCCATCATTCCAATAAACCAGAAATCCTTAATACCCATTAAGTGAGTCTGTGTCTTATTGCGAAGCGAGACTGACCCTGACACTGAGGCTATCATTCCTCTGGGAACAAGCTGAACTAAATGAAGTTTGCGGACTTTTTACATACAATTCCAGTTATTCCAGCATTCTTCTTTTCAGCAATATAATTTGTAGTAGAACTAAAACTCTTTGCTGATGTACTGTAAATCATTCACTGTAGGCATTATAGTGGGAGTATCATGTTAGTCTATGGCAGCAAAAAATCAAAAGGAGATACTACCAGACTCACTCATAAACTTACTGAAAGGTCGGACATTTCTTCTGGCTATCCCTGCTCTATCTAAAAGCTATGCTTCAAGGCATCCTCTATTTGCGTTTGTTTTTTTGGTCAAAGTCTCTCTTTAGAGAGAAGACATCCAAAGTCTAGTTTAATATTAGAAACGATCAGATGGATTGATATTTTTCAGTCCTCCAGTTCTCATGCATTCCTGAGGTTTTGTGCTTTCTCCTAGGCCATTAATTGCAGTGGAAGAGAGGGATGCTGCAGGGCTCAAATACAGAGAATTTTTTAAAAACCCTACCTTAGGAGTGATTTCTGGAGATATACATGATATCTGCAGCAAACAGTGGGTGAACCTGAACCCAAAGTGGGAAATTTTCTGTATGATGCTCCCTTTTTTCTATCTTATGGGCACTCTTTTAAGCAGTAAGTTACCAAAAAAGGACAAATAATTCTTCCAAGAGTAGTATCATGTATAGGCCCCAAAAGGTTGCCTACCCATTCTCTGCTTGAAGAGCTGACTAATCTCTGCTTTAAAGCTAAATCATTACAGGGCCTCAAAGCTGCCCGTCAATAGTTAGCAGGACAGAGTGAGAAGACCCACAGGAAGACTATAAACCACAGTGGAGAAACAAGATACAGTTATACAGTACATATTCTTTGTCCACTGTGATATGTATATATACACCCACCCACACAAGCACAGAAAGTACAATATAGAAGTTTAGTATACCGGTTAAGGACATGGGCTGTAAAAGGCATTAAAACAATTTGAAAGAAATGGAAAGATAGTGCAAGGAGAATTGTCCAGATGGAGCAGCTGAATCAATTTCTATAGCAACTTGTATGCTGGGCCACCAGAAAGTAGAATTGCAGCTAGCACATTGCTCCAGCAACTATAGATTTTGACTGCTGAGTAATTATACTTATCTGGCCTGTAAATCCTATCAGCAACTAGATGGCAGGAAATAGTTTTTTATATCTCTTTGCTAATATCTAGAGATTGTCTGGATTTTTGTAGTACAGACATTGTAGCCCTACTATTAAAGAATTAGAAACGAAAGATGGCATGGGAACAGATCAGAGGGGGGGTAAGAATTTGAGAAGAAGGGAGAACAAGCAGTGGTGCACTATGGGAGCTCACATAAAGGAAAGGTTGAAAAGCTGTTGACAAAATAGAGAAAAAGGGAAGGGCCTGACTATGTCCCATTAAACATATATTAAATAACCTTGTTGTTTTTATTTGGAAAAAAGGCATTTCAAAGGCTCCAAACTGGAGTATGCTACTAAGACAGACTGGGGGACCTGTCCAGGGGCATACAATATTGCCAACTTGCTAATAAAGGGTTCTCCAGCCACAGATGGCAGGAGGGGTGAGAAAGTCCATACTTGTTGCCCCACCAAAGACATCCTCTTCCTCTAGCTTTCTCATTCCTACTGTTTGCCTATAACCAAATTAGTTGAGAGGGATCAGAATGGCTAATGCTGTCAAGTAACAGTGCAGAAGCCCATCCACTCTCAGGTCTTCCTCAAGGGTCTTCTGTCTGGCATCCCAAACAAGGAATTGAGTTGCAACACTTGTACAGTCTACCTTATGTCTTTCCCCCAGTGGATGTGACAAGACCATTGTAGTGGATGGTGACGCCTTCCACATTATCTCTCTACCCTCCATGATTGCAATGCAAATTTTATCAACTTTATTCTTTTAATAAGGGATTCTGACAATCCCTCCAAATTTAACAAGAGGCTCCTGAAAAACCCCTCCAGCAGACCCTCAAACTGTCCCATTTAACAGGCTGTGTAATTTGGGCCCAGAAAGCTGAATGGAAACTTGGAAGTAAAATCTCAAACTGTCTGAAGAAAGTCAGGCTGGATTAGACAATAGATAGAAAAAATAGTGTAGAGTGGACAAAGAAAACAGGAAGTCAAAGAATAACTTTACAAAAAAGAGCTAAACAGCCTCAGTATTTAACCTAGTGCTGCCCAGAAAAATTCTCTTTTGTGAAGTCCTTGATGCTCTCTGAGCTTGTTTGTTTGCTAGCAGATGTTTCATTACCCAGCTAGGTAACATCATCAGTGCTTGTGGGTGTGGGGTTTGCTCGCTGTTTATATACAGCATCTTGCTACAAAAAAAAAAAATCAGGGAATACACCAGAGTTCTTATTCAATACAGTACAACTTGTGACCATAGATCTTTCTTCCCATTAGAAGTAGGAAAAGTAGGCTATTCCATGCTACTTTCTAGTTGGCTCAGCTCTCTCCCTCCCTAGCTTAAGGAATTTTGAAATTATCTTGCTCATCTTGGTCACACTCATAAATGAAAATTACATTCACATCTGATTTAGCTTTAGTGTAAGTCCCATGGTAATAAATAAATACAAAAAGAACAAGAAAGGCAATTTATTATTTAGAAAGTCAAGTCTGCAATGCATGTGTTTCATGAACACAAAAGCCTTTAAAGGTGTTAAAGGACATCAAATATATGTTCACTAGGTAATGACCCTCCATATTTTCATTGTTCCATCAAGAGTTATATGACCAGGCTCTTAATGCAATTGGCTGATAACAACTCTTCTTATCTGTTGCCTAGAATCATGGCATCCTTGCTGCCATTGTTGTCTGTAGTGACTTACAGATTAGAAGCCAGTGACCATGACCAAGTTTTGTGGTAGTCATCCACAGAATATCATATTTGATCTTAGCAGATTGTGCTTCCAAGTACACAGAATTTCAGTATACACCTGGAAATCCCTAAGAGTGAAAAGAACACCAAATGAGGTGACCCTCAGCAGTATTAAAAAAAATCTCTACAAGTCAGGCAAGAACTCTTGGGAACTCCTTCCCAGAATAGCTGCCTTAGACAGCTCCTGATCAAGTTTTTCCTTTCATCTGAAAGTTTTTTTTTCCCTTTCCCTTATTCTTTCTGTAATATTGCAACCTTCAGGTTAATTACTTCCAGCAAAGGGGGCCACTACCTCCTGAGGTAATCTGTTTCAGTGTTGAACAGCTCTTATTATTAGAAAATTTGTCCAGCCAAAATCTTCTTTATTGTCATTTAAACCAGTCGGTCCTTGTCCTGTCTTTTGAAATAGCTCTGAACATTTTTCTCCTATCTCCTGCATGACAGTCTTTCAGATCCTTGAAGACAGCTATCATGTCTTCCCACAGTCTTCTCTTCTGGAGGCTAAACATATTCAAGGCATCCAACCGTCCCTCATAAATTGTCAGTCTCCTTCCTAAAATGTGGTACACAGCACTGGACCCAATATTCGAGGTGATGTGTTTGATCCACGTGAAAAACAGGCAAAGCTGCAATCACATTGTCATAGCCACCTTCTTCACTTACCTGAAGACACCCCTGTCCTGAACAGAATGATAACATCACCTAAACCAAACAGGAGGACCATACCAGTTTGTAAAGTATGGCACCATAATTTATAGTTTATACTTCTGATGGTGATCATATGTAATTTATTTGTTTTTTTATTAAAAAGTAGAAAATATATGCACAAATATTTAGCAAATTAGCTCCAGATAAGCTGATTATTATTATTAATTGTTGTGCGGGGAAGACAAAAAAAGCAAGGTTTCACAGCATACCCTTCACCTATACTGCCAACCCAGATTCTTATGATAGATCTATCTTACTCTTTAACTGAATGCTTGTTTGGCCATCAGTCTTGTTCCCCACTACCATCCACCATTTTTCAGGAACATTTTACTCACTCTTTCAGTGCATAAGTATTGTCTAGTCTAAATATGGTTCATATTTAAAGAAATGTAAGAAGTAAAAACTAGGACCTTGAAGATATGCTCTGTTTCACATCCAATCCAAGCTTGAAGGGTTATCCCAGTTTAAGAATAGTAAGCCAGGAGGGCCTAGAGGACCTTGAAATAGACTGTGAACACCTGAACACCCGCACAAACCATCTTGTGTTATTGCATTTTCATTTATGTCAATTATTTCCATATTAAATAGAAATATATAAATTAGCAAAATACATTTTAATGTTTTGTTCTCTTTTTCAGTGATGTGGTCATCCTAAAAACCATGTCTTTAGATATGATTCTTGACTTTTTTCTTGGTTTCTAAAATGGCATGATGTTGGATCCAGGTTTTCTTGTCTCCTTTCTCATAGCTGCATATTGCTCAGACCTTACATGCATCCAGCTGCAGAGAACATAGCTCTTACAAAAAGCTTGTATTAAAAAAGCATGGGAAATGATATTGAATATGAATTGTGTGCCTGCTTTCATCTGACAAAGAAAAGTAGATGCATATGAAGTGGTCTTCCAAACCCTCCAGCAATTTTTCTGTGTCCCGGGTAGGAGGGAAGAGGTCAAGAGCTGTTGTTTTGGGAGATTTAAGGCCCAACCTGAGAGGGCAGGACATCTGATTGTTGTATTTAATCACCTGCTCACTCTCTCAAAATGTAGAGAAGAGAAATCTTCTTCAGAGTAAAAGTTGCTCACAGCCCAGATGTCAAGGGAACCACCTAGATGACCTGAGGTCAACATATGTAACATGGTAAACAGCAGGAGAAGAAAGGCCTTTTCTAACAGAACAGAGGGGGAGCATTTAATAATGTGAAGAACCGAACATCTGCTCCTCTCCTTGAAGTATTGACTGAAAGAGAAAGAGAATAGCAAGAGAAGCCTGGTTGTGCAGCTCCCGCTAAAGAATCTAGCTCAGTGCCTATGGCGAGGAAAATATACTTGATCTTTATAGAATTATACCTCCAGAATAAAAGAGTTGAATGAATTGGAGCAAAAAGTGATTGTAACTTATGCTCTGTATTTGCGTGTGTGTGTGTGAGAGAGAGAGAGAAATGCTTTTCAAGCTTTTTTTTGTTTTTGTTTTTGTCTTAATTATATTTGTTCACATGTAACTGTAACAAAACTCAATAAACATAATGGGCTTTGGCTGCTGTTTTTAAAGATTATTCAGTTCTCTCAAACTGCTCCATTAATATAGTTATTTTTAACATGATACATTGAATGTTTTAATATGACAAAGGGAGAAAATGATTAAATCTATGATTGGAGAGCAATCTTATTAACTATATTTAATTAAGTGTAAATGAAATGAAATCAAATTTCATTTTTGTCCTAGCTCTATCCACTCTTTTTTGAAATATAGCCTCCAACACACAACTCTGGACAAGTGTGGCCCTTGTTCCAGAAACAGTTTCCTAACTCAGATTTAAAGTTACCTAGATTGATGGAATTTGAGAGCCAGATCTTGTGAAATAAAAACATATGGGATCCATGACTAATTGGGTGCCATTTGTGCAATTAGCAAGTGCATGAATATTGCTTTTTACTGTGGAGTCCTTGGTGCTCTCTGAGCCTTGCTGTTTTTTTGCAGACGTTTCATTGCCAGGCTAGGCAACATCTTCAGTGCTAACAGGGAGAGGGCCCTGCTCTCTGTTTATATACCGTGGCTTATCCAGCTTGAATTGGTGGGGGTGTTGTTCGCTCCTTGGGAGTTCCTTGATTGGACTGTTATTTGCTGCTTGGTTGATTGACTGAGTTAATAGTTGATTAAGGAACTTGATTATAATGTACTGTTTGGTTGTTCATCTGGTGTTAATCCTAGTGTTGATTTTTGCATATCTGGGTGTTGATTGCTGGCAGTGTACTGGTCTTTTGGCTTTTCTATTGTCTCTTTTGAATGGTATGTAAATGTTGTTTACCTCTATGTCTCTGTTGATGGCTGCTTTGTCTGAGTGCCAGGCTTCCAGGAATTCTCTGGCAGTTTTGGATTTGGTTTGGTTTAGGATGCTCACAGTTTCCCAGTTGAAACTGTGGGTGAGTCTGTCCATGTGTTGTGAGATTAAGGAGTTTTCATCATGTCTTCTGACTGCCAGTTGGTGTTCGTGGATGGGCTCTGCTAGTCTTCTGCCTGTCTGTCCTACATAGTGGCTGCTACAGTCCTTACACTGTGTGTTGTAGACAGGGCCACAACTAGGGGGGCAACCGGGGCATGTGCCCCGGGCGCCACACTGGGGGGGCGCCAAAATGAGCACTGGGGGGGCACCAAAATCCATGTTTGCCCCGGGTGACACAGACCCTAGTTGCAGCCCTGGTTATAGATAACTCCTGTTTTTAATTCTTGAGCTACTGGGTCTTATGGGTTACTTAGGATGTTTTGAAAAGTTTTAGTTGGTTTATATGCTACGGTGACACCATGTGGTTGTAACAGTCTGTTTGTAGTTTCTGAGATGTTTCTGATATATGGCAATGTAATCCTTTTCACCGCTTCTGTTGGTTGTGTAGTAGTGGGTTGGGTGGTCAGGCACTTTTTGATAAAGTTGAGTGGGTATCCATTTTGCTGGAAGATGCTGTATAGATGATCTGTTTCCTGTTTCTGGTGTTCTGGGATGCTGCAGTGCATAAGCGCTTGTCTGAATAATGTTCTTACACAGCTCCTCTTGTGGGAGGTTGGGTTGTAATGGAGCACTTGGCTAATGTGGGTAGCTTTCTGGTAGACTTGTGTTTCTAGAATGCCATCATTTCCTCTGCTGATGAGGATGTCTAAGAAGGGCAGTGTGTTGTTGTTTTCTTCTTCCCTTGTGAATTTTATTCCATTGAAGATGTTGTTGATGGTTTCATGTGTTTCCTCCAGTTGTTCCTTTGTTATTATGATGAAGCTGTCATCCACATACCGGATCCATACTTTGGGTTGTATACGTGGGAGTGCTATCCTTTCTGGACACTGCATTACAGTATCTGCTATGAGTCCTGAGAGTGGAGATCCCATGGATCCCACTCCTTTGATTTGTTGGTATATTTGTCCATCATACTGAAAGTAAGTAGTGAGGCAGAGGTCAATGAGGTCCATGATTCTGGGTATTTCTATCTTAGTGTATTTGACTAGGTCAGGTGTGTTGTGTAGAACTGCTGCCATGGATTCTTTCGCTAGTGCTGGGTCTATGGATGTAAAGAGTGCAGTGACATTGAATGACACCATAATGTCATCTTCTTCTATTCTTAGGTCTTTGATTTTCTGGAGGCACTGTAGTGGTGAGTTAACAGAATATTTGCTCTTCTCTGTAAGATGCCTAAGTTTTTTGTGAGCTCTTTAGCTAAGTTGTAAGTGGGAGTCCCTGGTAATGATACAAGTGGTATGCCAAGTTTGTGTATTTTGGGATGTCCCAAGATACTTTTTTGCTTTTTATTTTATTTTATTTTTTGCTTTTTATATATTGCTTTTTAATTAGATTAAATATCAAGTTTAGGGGCGATCTAGATACTGCCTTGGTAGGGAAGAAGGTTACAGGTTTTAATCCTTTACTTTCCTCTACTCTGATTCCAATCCAGATCGTTCCACCATAAGGTTTATTTAGTGGTTAAGGCATCGGGCTAGAAACCAGGAGACCGTGAGTTCTAATCCCACCTTAGCATGAAGCCATCTGGGTGACCTTGGGCCAGTCACTCTTTCTCAGCCCTAAGAAGGAGGCAATGGCAAACCACTTCTGAAAAACCTCACCAAGAAAACTGCAGGGACTTGTCCGTGCAGTCTCAGAGAATTGGACGTGATTGAATGGATAAAAAAAATGTTTATTTGCATTCAGGGAAAAAAATCTATAGGTATCAATATATAAAAACAGCACACACATACACATTCTGCATTCTGCATTCTGCAAATGGCTAAACTTGTTAATATATTGTTTTCTACTACAGATTAAGGTTACTATGGTAACTAATCATTTTGGCGAAGAGGTTGAATTTAATTGTCCCCTTTTTGAATGTTAATTTTTGCACCTGGGGGAAAGAACTTGCCTGGACTTGTTTTAGTTTCAGTTTCCCTTCTGT
Organism: Candoia aspera; assembly: GCF_035149785.1. NCBI lineage: Eukaryota > Metazoa > Chordata > Lepidosauria > Squamata > Candoiidae > Candoia > Candoia aspera. Next base: position 188,266,836 of record NC_086155.1, read on the forward strand.
TTAGGCATGTAGAGAGTTAAGCAGCTCTCACTGAGAGCCTGTAAGAATGCAGAAGCTTTTAAATATGTTTTGCTTTCTGTAAATAAAATTACTTTTATAGAAATGCCTGGTGTGTGACTTTTCTGATCTCTCCTGGGCCAAAGGCTTTCCTAGCAATCTGCCAACAAAACTGACAGCACTGATAAGAGAAAATACTGTAACTGGATTTGTTTCTGTTTGGAAGCTGCTTTTGGACTATTTCCTTGCAATGCAAAACAATAAAGTTTTGATTTTGGGTTTTGATGATTAAAGGGTTTGATTTTAGAGAAATAATGTTACTAAACGTTTAATTAATAGCAAGAAATTAACTTTTATGTACTTTTATATCTGTGTTGAGGGTCAGAAGCCGCCAGTCTTATATGTTTTTCTGTCTATTCTTGCACTGTTTTAGTTTCTCTTGTTTCTTTTTTAGACTTGTATTCTATCTGTTCTATATTCTGTATTTTGTGTTTTAATTATACCTTGAAAATGAATAAAGCTCTATTTAAAAAAAAAAAAAAGGAATCATTCTGCATTTGCATAACCAGACTGCAGCTATTCATTCAACAGAGCCCAACTCCAAGGCTGCCCAGCCAGGAGCTGTAATGTCTAAGGGTTCAGATCATCCTGGCTGGGGAATTCTGGGAGTTGAAGTCCATATATCTTAAAGGCTCTGAGACTGAGAAACCCTGTTATAGATGTTACAGAAAAACCAGAGTTAAAATAGTAAGCCACTTGTGCATTGGTGGTTGGTTTAAGGCAACACCGCCCCCCCCCCATGCTTCTATACTAAGTGCAGAGCTTTCTTTCATTTCCTTCCTGTAGTGGCCTGGGTTTTATATTTGAACGTTATGTATAACCACAAAGAGCAGCAATGAATGGCTTTTTTCTCACAAGTGTTTCTCACAAGGGTTAGCAATGGAGTAGTGATTTTGCTTCCAGATTTTAGAAGCAAATTATTTTTTTAAAAAGATGGGATTATACATTTATGTACGTAGAGAAAACAAGACAGAAAATTTTCATTCTTTTGTCATCTTTTTGAAAGCAAAATCCATTCTGATTAAGTTGCAAAACTACTTCAGAAAAGGAGTGGGGTGGGGGGGAGATGGATGTGGTTTTGTGACGCATCCACCCTGGCCAATCAGTGCTATGCAAAGCTGTCTTGCTGCATAAAACTACACAGCCAGTTTCAGTAGAGGAATATATAAGATCAAGCCATTCCGTTCATCTACTAGAACAGTGTTATTCAACCTTGGCAACTTTAAGAAGTCTGGACTTGAACTCCCAGAATTCCCCAGCCAGCATGCTGGCTGGGTAATTCTGGGAGTTCAAGTCCAGACATCTTAAAGTTGCCAGGGTTGAGAAACACCTTACTAGAATAATCTTCAGTATTTTATTCATACTCAGCCAGCACCTATCACTCAACACAGAAGTACACATTTAGTGAGAAGCTGGCTTCTAGATTTTATAGCCTGTGGCTGAGGTTGCTTTCTTTCTAGGTCAATCAAGTAGGAACCAAAATGTTGGGTGCCTGAGCACCATGGTTCCCTGCAAATGGCCTCAAGGCAAGTCTAATTAACAGATCTAGGTCACTCGCCTGAAGCATGAGATCTCCAGGGACTTCAAATTTGACAAACACTCTGCTAATGAAATTTGGTGTTTTTAATATACACACACACACATCCATGTCCTCATGAAATTGAGGACAAATTCCATGTTGGGTTTGTTTTTTGTATATTTAAAATAAACCATAGAGTATGTGTGAGCTTTCTTCTAATATATAATGTTAATTTTATCACCCCATATAATAAATACATTATATTAATCCTGAAATAAAAAATCCTTGCTTGAATGCAAGGAACATGATGTCCTTTTGTCTTTGATGTCTCTTAAAAATCACAAATGAGTAAAGCGCTTATACCCGGAAGATTTCAATCTTCCAATTACGGTAGGACATTGTTGTACTGTAGTACAGTCATGGCACCATTCCACTTAAGATTCATATGGACCCCTGCCATATTTAAATAAGCCCTTAAAACCTGGCTGTGTCCCCTGGCCCTGGGTTTGAGTAGATCAGGGGACAGATCCCCAGATCCCCATTCATGCTGGCTGAGGAATTCTGGGAGATGAGTTCCACACAACTTAAAGTTGCTGAGGTTGAGAAGCACTGGAATAGATGATAGTTTTTGTGATGTTGGCTTTTTGGGACTTTTGATGAGGTTTTCTTTTTTTCTTTGTATTTTTACTGTGTATTTTGTAAGCCCTCCAGAGCCATGACAGATTGGGATGGCCTATAAACTTCATAAACAAATATAAATAAATAAATTGCCCATTTCACTACAGAATGGATGTGTTTGCATGGCACCCCGAAACACAGAATTGCCTAGAAATTTTAACCTATTATATTGTGCAACTTCAGCTTGTGTAGCTAGTTGATGGTTCATTGTATTGTGTGATTAGGACATTTGGTTAACTGAATAAGCCACAGTTCAGTAACTATGTGGTTGTCTCAAGATCATACTCATGAAACTGGCATATGTATTTTTGTGGCATAATTTATATTCTGCTTCCAGCTGCCCTTTAATTTATTCACCCTGAATTAACTGACCTGAGGAAAACTGGTCATGCATCATCTATCAAATAAAGAACGGCATCTCATGAATCAGTCCTCATACTATCTAGCTGCTATCTGCATAAAAGCTCAGCTTACTGATTGTGCTACCAAAACTGGATAAACTGGATCTTGGCATTGTTGTTTTATTTCTGTTTTGCATAACAAGTCAGACTGACTACACTAAAGACAGATGAATTCATTGTCATTTAGTTATTTGTTTTATTCCTAATCAAGTGCATAAATATTATAAGGGGCAAATTCACAAGGGGCAGTAAGGAAGAGATCAAATATTTATGTAAGTTACTCGGGAGCACTTTCTGTCACATTAAACATGACTGAACTGCCTAATATTATAACATACAAAACCACACATCTTTGGTCCATCTTGCTCAACAGTGTCCAGAGGAGTAACAGATCTCCAGGGCTTCAGATAGGAAACATTTGCAGCACTACCCAGAGATACTAGGATATGAATATGAAAATTTTATATGCAAATGTATCTATGAATGAGCTACAGCCCTTGCTGCATCTTATGAGGAGGAACAGAAACTTATTCTGAAATAAGCATCAAAAGATTTACACCCCCTGCCCAAAAAATCCAATGTCCAGCCTGATAACATGGCAATAGGGACTAGCATAGGTAACTTTGATCTGTGAAATGGAATGATTTGAAGATAGAGAATGAACATGAAGTAGGCCCTGGGGGAAGGGATGCCTGAATTAACGGGCTTTGAAAATATGGAAGAGCAGGGAAGTCATAATGTTGCAGCAGAATCTAGAGACAGGCTCGAAGAGCTACCTAGCCATGCAATTTGCTCCCTAAAATTAGAGCAGAAACTGTATGTCCTTCTAGCATAACTTGCAGGCTTGTAATGAAGGTTAGATTGGACATGATCTAATATATGGACAGAAGAGGAGGGGAAGAACCATGCACATCAATTGGAGTCACCTGTGGGCTATATGTGCTCCCCACACCCCATTTTAATACTTTCCAAAAGTTCAAGGAATTATTGAAATGGGCTTGATACCCTCTGTCCATTTGTCTGTTACTCCATCAACGTATAACTCTGAAAAATGGATGGAATGGGACGTTTGGTGCTGTGGGAGAATACAGCAAAAGAAAGACTAGATTTAAAAATGGGCCAGATCAGGCTTGAAGCTGTGGAGAAACCCATTCCAGAAAAAAAATCCCCGCTTGTATCTCTGTGGTGGGCTGCGGCTCAAATTTCTTTCTTCCCTTCTTGGTGGTTCTCTGGCTTCTCTGCATTTGAGTCCCATTTTAAAAAAAGCAAATACAATAGTCCTTGCAGGAAGTTGAATATATGAATTACTATTTGCTTTTGAGGAGGAGACACCGCGTTCCTCACAGCATTTTCACTCTCTGGGCTAATTCACTAATGGGAAAGTTAGATGGGATGCAGCCTTGACAAACCATGCCCGAGCCAAGCATAGGAAGCTAAGAGGGACTCCAAGAGAAAGAAGGAGCAAGAGCAGGGAAATGGAAAGAATGGGAAAAAAATAATGGGAAAAAATCAGAGGCCTCATTGGACTGAAGACCGTGGCTGCTCTACCGGAGCCTGTCTGGTCCAGGAAATGGTCAGCCAGTTGCTCAGTAAAAGCCAAAAGCGGCAGGACAAAGGGAGAGAAGCTGAGACTTGTAAAAATATTACACAGAAGAAATGACCTTTCTTTTTCACAGTTGTTTACTTTTAAAGCTGCTACATGATGCACACTAACCTGGGAGTGAGCTGTACCGTCTATAGCAGTGTTCCTCAACCTTGGCAACTTTAAGGGGTGTGGACTTCAACTCCCAGAACTCCCCAGCCAACAAAGCTGGCTGGGGAATTCTGGGAATTGAAGTCCACACCCCTTAAAGTTGCCAAGGTTGAGAAACACTGGTCTATAGTAAAATTTATTTCTAAGGAGGTAAGTAAGGAATCCATGTCCAGGCATGGTTTGAAGCAGATGTATATGCTATAAATTCCACACCAGGAAATGTCATTGTTCTCACACTTCTAAAATAAATTTGTATCTCCACTTATTCTTCTGGGAGTGGTCATGAAAAAAAAAATCTCCAATCTTTTTGGTCTTCCTTGCTACTTTCAAGCTGCCTTCTGCCTTCCTTTGTGCATCTTCCAAATGCATTCAGCTTTCAACTCATGCCTTCGAGGACACTCAGAACTCAGCGCTCTCAAAAGTGAAAGTGCAATTTGCAAGCCCAGCTATTCTTGTGAAAAGCAGCCATTTAGAAATAAACGTTCCTTCAGGCATTGTATCTGTTCCTCTATGCGAGAGGGTTGCTTTCGGAAAAACTGAGGGCTAGAAAGTCTCTTTCCTGCCTCCCAGTGGTGTAAAGGGCTTTGCAACCCAGATCTTGCAGCTGTAGAAAAGAGCCTCAAGGGGGAGTGCTTAACCCTGAATGTTTAGATTAGATGAGGGTTTATATGGAAATCAGTATTTTCCTGCCTAATATTTGTGGCTGCATTTGCACAACCATTCGTTACTGAATTAAGCCATTTTCTATACAATGGGTTGCAATGAACCATGAACAACCAAATAGACTGGGTTCACAGAGTACCAAATTCACCTAGTGCTACGCAAGTTTAGTGTGTTGTGTAAATATATGTGCTAGGACTTGGTCTGATGGAGCATGTTGTGCAAATACATTAGTATTTACTAATAGTATTCCTATTAGTAAAAGATGGAATAAAAAGCATGCAAACACCCTGTGCAATTTAATGTTAGTGTTGTGATAAGGACCAGTTAATTGGTCAGAAGATACTTCCAGAAAAAAAATCTAAATTCTCCTTTTAATTTCAGGCTACATGTAGTTTTGAAAAGCTACCAATAGTTAATTAAATCCATCTTACACAACACCAGGTTTCTTTTAGACTCATTGCCAAAATGCTTTTAATCATTCAGTTTGGTAAAACATTGGTGAAGTCCTAATTATGAATGTAACAAAGAAACTGGCTGTTTTGACATCATCCCACAAGCACTAGCAGCATCTTCTTTCAAAGTTCAGCCTTGTCAATCGTGGTTGCCCATTCAAGCTAGAAGAACAACCTTCCAGAAGAGCTTCCATAGCCTGTTCAACAGCAAGCCCTGACTGTAGATGCTTCCCATGCACATCAAAGTCCTTCTTGTTAAGATGACAATGGCATGGTACCACTTCGAAGCTTTTAAGTGTCATCACAGCAGAGCTGTTACTGACTCTGTATACAATATGCAGGGATCAGTTCTCAAGGTCTGTTTTGCAGAAATAGCTTTTCTTAACACAAAGCATGCGCAGAATTATTTAGCATACTGATATTGTGATTTTTTTCCAAAGAGCCTTAGGCAGCACAAGTCTTCTCTTCTACTACATATCCTCACAATAGGACTTTGATGTAAACAGGTCATAGAAACCATGACTATGTTTGCATGACACTTACCTATGGTTAATATAACAATACCTTATGCAATCACAATTTTCTGGGCTTGCATGATGTGGCTAACCACATAGGCTAAATTCACACAATATGTTGGGTTATATCTAGTTGATTAGTTTGTGTCTAAGTGGGTTGCATGAATGTTAGTGACAAGTACAATATTATCTGGTAGACTAACTAGGAATCCAAACCTCAAAATTCATAGTCACTCCCAATCTAAGCATTAGAGGTGAGAAATCTGTGGTCTCTGGACTGTACCCAACCCTCCACCCTCTTCCTCCTTTTTTTTTTTTTGTGGTCCCTGGGGCTTTCTGCAACTCCATTGTCAAAATTTGGGGCAAATCATTAAAACGTAGAAGCATCCTTTTCCAGACTTCTTAAAAGAGGTAGATAACATGTGAAATAGATTTAGGACATCTGCTTTGTTTATTTAAAAGAAAAAAAATCAAGAAACAAAAATAGCGTGAAAATTTCAACCTGCTCCCTTTGCCTGAGGCCCTTGAAGGGCAATATATCACCCAGCCAGTTTCTTTCCCCTCCTCCTCCAAATTCCAAGTTAGTGTGACTACCACTCTTGCTGTGGATCTGGGTTAGTAGAATTTGCTGCTTGTGGAGTTAATCTGTGCTGAATTCATCTGTACTCATCTTGTTGATTTCTAAATAACTCAGATATGAAAGAAAAGCCATAAGTTGTCTCCAGTTCATTCTTCCAAAGGAAACCAAAATAATGCAATCACTTTGGAAAGGGTCAATGATATTGTTTCCCCACCACTGAAGCAATGCTGCCCATTCGATTTCTCAAATCCATTGACATTGGGCAGCTTCTGGAATCAACACACCTTGCAGGCATTTGGGTGATGAAGACCAGCAGAAAATTCACAATGACTAACTCCTAGCTGATATTCTCTATGGGTTTATCTGGGAATGTGCTGAATGCTATCAGGGCAAGACTTGGGGGCAGAAATTCAGGTCTTGGCTGTACAGCTCCTTTGCTCACTGGGTTATAATTGGAGAGCCATATAAACCTAGTTGATAAACGCCACATTTTGATATTAATGAAGAAGCAGTTCCAAAGAGGACAGGGGCATTCAGAGACAAAAACTGTTGAATGTATTATTGCAGAGAACGAAATCAGGGGCTTAAAGGCCTGTGTGACTTCTTCTGATAGCACATTAGATAAATAAAAAAAGGAAGCGTAGAGGTGCTTTTCTCTGCTGCCGTAGCAAGTCCACCAGAGGAAGATCCAGTTCAGTCCCATCTTATCTAATTGTCTCTCAGTCTCCCTCTTGGCTTACCTAGATTGTTTTCCACACTGAAAGTTCATTTTTATAAAAGAAACTAACCAAGCCTTTAGCCCTATTGTGCTCTTTGTTTCTGGGGAAGAAAGAATGAACAATACACGTTATGAAGATCTAAGCCATGTCTCATCATGTATGGAATCATTTCTGGTTACTTTGGCACTCACCCCATCTTTTCATTGCTCCCCTGAGATGATATTATCACCCAATTTCCCATAACTTTCAGAATCCCTTCTGAAGATTGCACCCCCAAAACCTCTTATCATTCACCAAATACGTTAAAAAGATGTGGCCTCCAGACCTCTTCAAAACCTCCCTGTTTTTCTGAAAGTTTCAGGAAAAAAAATAGTTCAAATATAGATGAACAATCATGCCAAATGTATTTAATTTATTTAATTTAATTATCAGCAGAGAAAAGCACCTCTACACTTCCTTTTTTTATTTATCTAATGTGCTATCAGAAGAATTCACAAGGCCTTTAAGCCCCTGATTTCGTTCTCTGCAATAATACATTCAATAATTTAATTAATACTGGCTTAATTATGAAATTAAGCCAGTATTAATTAACAATTAACTGAGTGATTAATTAATTAATTAAACTTCCTACTTTTTAGAGGTCTGTCCCAAGTATTCCATTCTAAGGCTGTGTGGCCCATAAGGGTCACACAGGGCACCTAACTAAATTTAAAGCAAAATAAAAAAGATTAAAAATAAAGATTACACCTTCACTTCCAAAGACTGATTTGCTGGCAGGAGAAGCAAGGGGCAATTGAAAAAATTAGCTTTCCTCTCCTCATAATTCCTTGCAGGTTATCACTCACTAAAATAGATTTTCTACAGTAAGAGCATCAGTGAATTGGAAACACTGTCAAGATCAGCCCTGTGTGCAGCTGTGAAGAAGGAATTCCATGCTGGGGATTATTAGGAAAGGGATAAAAAAATAAGACAAATAAATTATAAAGTCTTTGGGTAAATCTGTCTGTTTAGGACATAGTTGGACCTGGTCAACAGAAGCAAAGTCCAAGGGTCAAGACCGATAAGGAAACAGGCAGCTGAGTAAGCAAAGTCAACCAAACTGAAGACTGGTAAACAAGTGTGCATTGTTTCAGGAACTGGCCTTCTGAAGCCAAGTACTTTTAAAGCTGAGTTTGGAGAACCCCAGCCAACACTCAGCTGCAGATGATTGCCTAAGTTCCTTTCAATTCCTGCAGAGGACCTAATAGCTTCTTACGTATGAGACACTGCTTTTCAAAGTGATGTTCCTTCACCTGGCCATTAGTCAGCTTGTATCCTCCTTTGAGTCTTCTGCTCCTTAGTGCTCAGTTGGCAACCTGTAATCCAGAATCTGTATCTTGAGGAAGGAAGTCTGAGAGTGTTTTCCTTGAGTAACGTATTGCTTGTAATCTGTTAACTCCAAGAGTCTAGATCTTTCTCCTACGAGAAAACCACTCAAGGAGTTATAGTAATATCTATAGTACAATTACTTCTGAAATATTGCTTATGGTGATACCCAGTGTGGTCCAGATGTTGGACCAGGATGAAGAAGATCCAGGTCCAACTTCATCCTTGGCCATGAAAACTCACTAAGTGACTTTGGGCCTGCTCTGATTTCTGTTCTACCCATAGGATTTTATTATGGGGAAAATTGAAGGTTCTTAGAGAAAAGGCAGAATATAAATCTAAATAAGGAAAGAGTAATGGTTCTGTGTTTCAGAAACAACAACAGCATAGAGCAGAACCATAATAATAAAACTTATAAACACAATAATGAAAATGCATAGCAGGGAAGAGTAATGTTTGGAGCGATCTACAGCTGGGCATTCTAACCATAAGAAGGCTGCAAAGACTTCTTGGCAAAATACCTGCTACTCACTAGCTACTTTGGACTCCCGCTTTCCCAATCACATGCTATGAGCCAATGCTGGCTGGGATCAATGGGAATTACTCCAAAATAAGGGCATCAGGGTACTTCTTCCCAGGCTAGTACAGTGACTGATCCTATACTGTTCTTATACTGCCACAAATGTAAGGCCAGTAATGATACATAATGTCAGTATGGACATTTGATCATCACAGACTGAAACTGATTCATTTCACATTGCAACACAGCCCACCACTGATCCAATTTAATTTGTAGCCTTATCCAAAATTGCTCCCAGGCAGTGGAACATGGGTGTATATGTCAATCATTCTACATTTTGCACTGAAATTTGTATTATTTTAAATGCACATCTCTCCAAACATGGATTTTCTGCCTAAGCTGCTCCCCCCTCTCTTTTTCAAACCCCTTCCCCTAATTCCAGGTTGTGTATTGGTTCATAAATGCAAAAGTTCATAAGTTGACATTCATATATGAACTTTCTTCCACCTAAAACAAATGCCGCAAATCTGGAATTGTTTTTGACATCTCCTAGCATATTACAGAGTTACTTGAGGTATTATGCTACTATAAAGAAATACATCATTTTTATTTCATTTTGCTTCCACTTAATTTCAGTCTAATAGTCTAAATTCACCTAACAGTTTGCACAGCACAACAATCCAAAAACTGTCTAGAGCCAATGGCTGTGTACAACTTCATTCAGCAGAATCAGGCATATACTGTTGGAAAAAGAATCATAAACTGGGATTGATTGATGATTGATTTTGTGCTATCAAGTTGTTTTCAACTCCTAGCAATCACATAGATGCATTTTCTCCATGACAATCTATCTCTAACCTGTTATTTCAAGTCTCCCAACGGTATACTCATCACCACCATAACTGAGTCCATCCACCTTGCTGCTGGTCTCCCTCTTTTTCTCTTTTCTTCCACCTTTCCCAGCAGAGATCTGGGTCTTCATACAATGTGTCCAAAGTAGGATAATTTGGGCCTGGTCATTTGTGCCTCAAGTGAGAACTCTGGGTTGATTTGTTTGAAGATCCATCAATTTGTTTTCTTGGCTGTTACTGTATTCTCGGGAGTCTTCTCCAACACCAAAGTTCCAAGGCATCAATATTCTTCCTACCCTGATTCTTTAACGTCCAACTTTCACTTCCACAGAGTGTCACAGGGAATACCATGGCTTGCACAACTGATCTTTGTAGGTATAGACATATCACAGCATTTGAATATCTTTTCCAAGGTCTTCATGGCTGCTCTACCAAGAGCTAGTCATATAAAAATATGTCACATGCACAACTTCTTTGTGTGTGTGTGTGTGTGTGTCTGTGTGTCTTGGATTGGTTTCAGTTGGATTCGGCAACTTTAGGTTGACAAAATGAGAAGTTGAGACTCTGCAGGAGTTTTGATTGTGTTATTTTTCTATTTTTTTAAGGTCTTAGGTCAATGAACCTAGATGAATAGAAAGATATGTTCCTAGTAAGATGATAATGTACAGCTACTGTTTATTTATAACTGCTGTCATACTCAGATAAAAAGATGCTAGTCTACCAATGATGGAGATCTCTTGATATTTGGCATTCTTTTTTTCTATCTTCTGATGTGCAAGGGACAATAAAACAGTGTCTCTTCTTTTCACTCACTCTGTTTTAACATTTTGTTTCATTTAGAGTTTTGCGTATCTATGTCTTTGTCTGAATGTGTTTATACTTGTTCTTTGTCTCTGCCTCTAAGATTGCCATCCCTGGTATGCCACCAAAAAGCTACATGTGGCCCTTGGGTTGACAAAAATTGTCCACCCTATTTTAAACTTACATACAAATCATGCAACTACATCTATAACCTTTATGTTATTCTAGTGCAGTGTTCTCAACCTTGGCAACTATAAGATGTGTGGACTTCAACTCCCAGAATTCCCCAGCCAGTATGCTGGCTGGGGAATTCAGGGAGTTGAAGTCCACACATCTTAAAGTTGTCACGGTTGAGAATCATTGCTCTAGTGCATGTGGATGCCATGAAAAATGACAGAAACAATCCATCAGTATTCTACTATATAATTTCTTAGAACAGTTATACAAAGCAAATAAAGTTATTGCTTGTCAAGGAACTAATTCAGTGTGATTGGCATTCAATTAATTGCACATCTAAGGTCATTTGGCCAACACAACTACTTCCGAAATAGCTGCACAAGTATTTCCTAGAGACAAGAATCCTGTGAAACCCTTACAGCATGGCTGAGCATGTTGAATACATCTATTTCAGGACAGAGATTTAAAGGAAAAAGCAAAATGCAAAGTTTTCACCCAATGAAAGTAATAGAAATTGTATGTTGAATGAATGTAGTACTGAGTTTATATATAGACTTTTTACAGTCACACTCATCAAGAGTGGGAAGAACAATTTTATAGGGCACATAATAAACAAAGGCCATTGTCAGGACTGTTCTTTTCACATTTCTGGGTTTTCTTCATAGAAATGCCAATCCTTTTGCAGCGGAACTGTGTCAGAATGATATCATCAGTGAGAATTTATTTCAGATTTTCCAGTGCAATGCCCTCTAGAGGTGTGGGTCTATAATTCCAGGAATGAGAAACTGAGGAAAGGCAAAACTTAAAAGATTTGCAGACATAAGAACCAGCGTGCTTTGAAGAATTGTTAGGCCTATATTTAAAGCTAGAGTAAGCTCAGAATGTTAGAAAACTACCCCAGCAATATTTAGCAATTAAGGGCAGTAGGGCTTCAGGGCTCCCATATAACCCTTGGGTTGCAGGTTATCCATCCTTGCATTTTAAAATGTGGACACATGCAGGGCCGCAACTAGGGGGGGCAAGCGGGGCATGTGCCTTGGGCACCGCGCTGGGAGGCACCAAAATGAGCGCTGGGGGGGCGCCAAAATGGGTGCGGAATCCATGTCTGCCCTGGGTGACACAGACCCTAGTTGCAGGCCTGGACACATGCTATGGATATTAAATGATTCCATTATGAATTTCCCCCAGAGTGATTGGGGGAGCTTCTGCTATGATAACAATCCCTGTGGAACAGCATCTGCTACGTAACAAACAGGCACCCGTAAGCTAATTGGAGCATGAGCAGCTTATATTCATACAGCTTGTCTGACATAATTACTAGAGACCTTCTGGTTCAAGCAACGAACCACAGTGCAAAACGTAGAAGAGTCTAGTCTGTTTTTTATACTTCCAAAGAAATAGACCAGATGTACTGTATTTTATGTTACTGGGAAAATACCACCAACAAAATTCTTTTCAGCTACAAAATCAACAGATTCTATTTCCAGAAAGAATGTCAGAGACTGTTTCAAATCTACAGCTCAGAGAAAAATAATTCATCCATTTCTCAAGCTGGTCTTCCAGCCCAAGCAGAATCAATTGGCCAGAGCGCAGAAAGTCATTTAAGAACTGAAGCTGTAGAAAAGAAAAATGTATCCTGCCTTGAAACCAGGCAGATATAGATTTCATGCTTTGCAAGAAACCAATAATATTTGCACTGCAAAAACACAGTAATTCAGTAGAGATAATATATTGTTCAAGATTAGGTTTTATAAAGAGACCTGTCAAGTCTTGAATACTGACTATGTAGAGCTTTCTTTGGCTCTATATATGCACCATATGCACAATTGGATTTGTAAAATCTTGAGTAGCAACTGGCCATAATGGAAGCTCCTAGAGATAAGAAAATTTAAAAGCAGGGACTTGGCAGATTGAAAAACAGTGAAGAAGATACCACAATTGTCCTCCAACAATACATCACACCACATGGAATACATTCCCCGGCATTTCAACAATTAGCTATCACAGGAAAAAGAAAGGCAAAGAATCAGCTGAACCCTACTTAACCCAAGATTGTATTCATCAAGAGTTCATCAGTTAGATTTTATAGATGACTAAAGAGCAGAGTCCAAAATGCAACAGAATTAAATGTTATATCACATTCAACTCTCTAAAGGTAAAGGTTTCCCTCGACGTAAAGTCCAGTCGTGTCCGACTCTAGGGGGCGGTGCTCATCTCCGTTTCTAAGCCTTGGAGCCGGCGTTGTCATAGACACTTCCGGGTCATGTGGCCAGCATGACGACATGGAACGCCGTTACCTTCCCGCTGAAGCGGTACCTATTGATCTACTCACATTTGCATGTTTTCGAACTGCTAGGTGAGCAGGAGCTGGGACTAGCAACGGGAGCTCACCCCGCCGCGCGGTTTCAAACCGCCGACCTTCCGATCGACAGCTCAGCGGTTTAACTCTCTAGTTGGGGAAAAAAACCCAAAACCTATTTATTTATGAAATTTATACTCTGCCTCAATTCGACTGTAGGCAGTTTACAATATACACAATAAAATACCACAACTATAGAAATATAGTAAAATTAAATCTTGCATCAATAGCTCCAGAAGCAATTCCCAAGAGAACGTCTGGAAAAGGCAGGCTCTTACAACTTTCATCACCTCAGTGGAAGTGTGGCAGGACTTCCAAAGCGGCTGCATAGATAGATCTGAGCTGACACACAGAGGAATAAACAATATTGAAAAGACTACATAAATATTAAGTAACTTATTAAAGGTTTGGGATGAATATAGGAAAAGAGTAAGTTGATTTTTTTCCCCTCTCACTTCTTTTACTGAATGTCTATTTTTATGATGAGGAAAGTATCAATAAATGTGTTCAGTGGAGGGATAAAAATTTGTTTAGATTACAAGATTTTATTGTTAACAGGACAAAATTAAGACCTTTTGAGTCTTCTTCTACCCAGTGTTCTTCTACTCTTAACTGGTTTCAATACTCTCAAATAAGCAGCATAGAAACAAAAGAATTAGGGAAACAAGGGGGAATATTGAGAAATGTGAATGAATCTTAAACTCATAATACTGAACATTTGCTGGACCCAATTTATAATTTATTAGTAAATACAACTCAGAAGCTGAACAATCAAAGACTGTATGATAAAATTGATGTGGCCTTGAGCCAGTCACTTTCTCTCAGCCCTAGGAAGGAGGCAATGGCAAACTACTTCTGAAAAACATTGCCAAGAAAACTGCAAGGACTTAGCCAGGCACTCTCTGAGAATAAGACACGATTGAACGGATTAAAAAAAAGACCAAATAAAGAAACTATGTTATGGCTTAATGTGACAACCTGGTTCACACAATATATGAAGACAGTGAATTGCACAAGCTGAGCATAAATGGCCCAACCCTTGCCACCATTCATTCAAGATACAGCAGATTTAAGTCTTACAGCTCTCAGTGGAAGAGATGAACACGTGCTTGAGTTTTTCATACTCAAGTGAATGGGACCCGGAGTTGACTTTGGCTAAAATATTGGCTGAAATACATTTAAAATATAATTAGACAACACTTGGCAAAAACATATAAATCAATAATAACTCTTCGTGCAAGTGAAAACTGAAAATCACTTTCATTGTCTGAAGATGCATACTCATTGCAAGCAAGGGGGAAAAAATCACTTCTTTGTAATTATCTTGTCTTAACACTCTCAATCACTGAAGTTTATGCAGCTCCAGTTTCAACTGCACTATAAAGCTCAACATAGCATACAGCATATCTTTTTTTCCTTACTGACACCACCCCATTTCCATAGACTACTCTTTATGTTAAATCCTTTCAATTACATTGAAAAGCTTAACTACTTTGACTTTGCAGGAAGACAGATGAAAGAAACAGCCCTTTGGGATACATAGGGAGCAGAGAGACATCCAAACCAGCTTTTATGTCATCTAATAGGTGAAGTAGGATATCTGATTTCTATCAAAAATGTGGTTGTGGTTTCTGCCCCTTCTATTCTGTTTCAGAAATGACTCCAGGCTTGAGGGCACCCTGGCAAAAGCAATCTTTTTGGGGGTGGGGGGGGCTTCCCTGATCAAGAGCACCAACAGCAGGAGTTGGAGGACTACCTTTAAAAATCCCCAGGATGCCTCAGAGTGATGCTCCATTGTGAAAAAATCTAAACATCAGTCAGCTAGATTCAGCTGCCCACTGCTGTCTGGAGTCCTGAGTCCTGAGCAAAACCAATAATGATTATTTGAAGGGTGGATGTGAACAGTGAGCTCTACTCGCTCTCTGCTAGGGCTCAAAGAAGATGATGTCCTCTTTGCTTTTCTTCTTCACAGTAAATAAATGCAAACTGACTCTAGTAGCCTTTCCTCCAAATGATGAAAAAAGGGTAAATGCCATCTTTTGGGATTCCTGAAGCAAAGGAGGGTGGGGTAAAGTGCATTGCATAATACCAATGGTAACTGAGCATCTTAAAGACCTGGTAGCTTCTGGCTTTGCTGTTTTAACACTGCATTGCTTTGCAACATTGCAGCCCTGAAATCTATCTACTGTTTATTCTACTTTGCTGTAGGGTTTTTGCTTTATTTGTGATTTGGGGGGTTACGTTTACAGTCTGACTATTTTTTATTTAACAATTTAATGCACCATTCATTAAACAGTGGCTATCAGAACGGTATATACAGTCCAGAGAGATAACAGATGTTACATTATGTCAATATTATTTTGCCTTTGCTCAGTTTCTCATTCGGGAAATTGTAGACCCATACCTCTAGAGGCCACCATACTGAAAAATTACCAATTTCATCCTGACTGGAAATCATCCAACCCGGGCAGCCAGATGATATTCTATGGGGTACAAATCCTCTACTGGAAATTTTACTCACAGACTTTGCCCTTGGATGACTGCATACACTGCATTAGCTTTAGGACCTATCTGGATCCTGGTGCTCAGTACTGTTGTGGAAGGGATATAAAGAGGCTATCAGAATGTCCCCCTTCCTTTAAGCTCTTACAGCAGAAAGATAATAGATGTTACATTATGTCATGCCCCCATGCATGGGCTTTTCATGTTGTTGTTGTTGTTGTTATTACTATTATTACTATTAAACTTGTATGCTGCCCAACAACTCTGAGAGGCATATGAGTTTAATAAATTCTCATTTATTTCTTTATTTATAATACCACTCCTTTTGGAGGTGAGGTTGCCTCTGGTGATCAAGGTAACTATTTATAAAATAGTGCATTGGTCCTAGATAGTATCAAAGAAAGAAAGTCATTCTTGTATTGCCCAATATGATAGCGTGGAGGACTGACTGATTTAAAGAAATGAAAAGCATCTTCATGGTATTTTTTTCTCTTGGGCAGGAGCAAATAATAAAAAACAAGGGAGCAAGAAAAAACGTTAGGGTTACAAACATAAATATTTATACCCATAAATTATTTGGAACTCATATTTACACATTTTCTACCTTAAATGGTTTCTGGCAGTATATATCCATGTGCGATTGTTCAGGACTACAATTCCCATTGATATTCCAGCAGAGAACTATGGAAATTGTAATCCAGCAAACTGGGACAGCGTCAAGTTGGGAGGCATGGGCATGTACATTAGAGCATTTCCATTTATTTTTTGTATTACCCAGAATAACAACACTGGAATTTTTATCATTTTTCTCTTTAAAAATAAAATGAGACATTTTCTTGAAGGTCATGTTGATAATTATTGCCAAGATGCCAAAACAGCATGTAATTATTGCAAAATGCCACCTGGAAGAAAAATTGCTTCTGCTCAAACATTTCAAGTAGAGATAAGAAGCCGTAATTCTCATTTCTGAATGAAAAGTTAGGAGCAAGGCAGTGGCATCCACAAGAGTTTTTCCTGTAAGAGTTTTGTTTTCTTCCGAAACAGTATAATTTAATTCTGAAAATGAATTACTCCATCCTTAGATATTCTAGTTAAACAGCATTACATTGCTGTTGCTTGCTATAAAGGTAAGTTCTGCCTTTTTCAATTAGATTTCACACTGAGACAATTACTGCATCTCTTTTCAAAAAGTACTTTAGCGTTTGTCAAAAAGGTTAACAACATTGGATCAACTTACGCCCTTTAGATATGCAGAGACCTAGCAACTTGGTAAGAAGCTACACGAATCTGGCACATATGGATTATAATAGAGAGCCAGTTTGGTCTAGTGCAAGGTTTCTCATCCAGGGTTCCATGAGAGGTCACTAGGGGTTCCCTGGGAGATCACGATTTATTTTAAAAAATTATTTCAAATTTGGGCAACTTCATATTAAAGAGGTAACTTTCATTCTTTATTTTTAGTTTAAGAACACTGTTAATGCATATATACAAGCCTACCCATGAAGGGACGTGGTGGTACTGCGGGTTAAACCGCTGAGCTGTCGATCGGAAGGTCGGCGGTTCGAAACCGCGCGGCGGGGTGAGCTCCCGTTGCTCGTCCCAGCTCCTGCTCACCTAGCAGTTCGAAAACATGCAAATGTGAGTAGATCAATAGGTACCGCTTCGGTGGGAAGGTAACGGCGTTCCGAGTCATCATGCTGGCCACATGATCCGGAAGTGTCTATGACAACGCCGGCTCCAAGGCTTAGAAACGGAGATGAGCACCGCCCCCTAGAGTCGGACTCGACTGGACTTTACGTCAAGGGAAACCTTTACCTTTACTACCCATGAAGCAAATATAATAATTTTGTAATTTCTGGCCTATATTTGAGCCTGAATGTGCAGGGGTTCCCTGAGGCCTGAAAAATATTTCAAGGGTCCCTCCAGGGTCAAAAGGTTGAGAAAGGCTGATCTAGTAGTTAAGGCAATGGGCTAGAAACCAGGAGGCTGTGAATTCTAGTCCCGCCTTAGGCATGAAAGCCAGCTGGGTGGCTTTGGGCCAGTCCCTTTCTTTCAGCCCAACCCATCTTACAGGGTTGTTGCTGTAGGGAAAAGAGGAGGAGAAAGGAGTATTATGTATGTTCGCTGCCTTGAGTTACTTATAAAGTAATAAAGGCAGGATAAAAAAATTTAAAAAGCTAAAGCTAAAATAATCCTCATTCAGTCTTCCTAGAATGGCCAGACATCTCCAATTACACCAGACAGTCCACATTTTTAAAAATTTGCCTTTGCCCCACCTGCACCTGGTGGGCTCATTTTTCACCCACTTGCTTGTCTGCTCTGCTTTGATTTCCTTTCCCATAGTTGTTATTATTTATTTATTTATTTATTTTTCAAATTTTGTTACTGCCCATCTCCCCCAAGAGAGGGACTCTGGGGTTGTCCAGGTTATAATACCTGGACAACCACTAGATGATAGGAAAGAGTTACATTTTTTCTGTATTTCTAAACTACCATCTGGTGGTCTTCCACATTTTTGCAGCCCAAATATGATAGCTTATTTGTTAAAACAAACCTGGGTTAACATGAGGGGTGAATCCAGCTACTAATTCTATCATGCTAACTTTCAGCTGGCTTCCACTGGCTACCTTGTAGACGCTCATTCTGGGATCAGGCTACAGAATGGTATCATTCAAGCCTGTCTTATTTCAGTGGTAATGAATACGAGGACCTTTGGAGAAGGGTTACAAAGATCTACAAGGTTACAGAGAGTATTTGCACATCTTTTACAACTACATTGTTTAAAAAAGCAATGCTTCACCCTTAGATATGTTGCAGTCTTAAATTACAGCATGCTGCCATTACAACCTCGTCTGCTTTTTCCCTCTTTTCCTCCTGTGTAATCTTCTGTTTCTGATTTCCATTCTGAAACTGTTCTGGAAGCATGACAACTTGAGATTCAGACAGGAAAAGAAAATGCATTTTCAACAACAGGCTCTCACAGCTCTGTAGGACAGAAGTAAATATGAGTGCACCAACTATAATTTCCTGGTGGAATCATGCTGTTTGCAAATAGCCATAGTAAAAGCCTACCAATGCTTTTTTGAGGAGAGGGGGGGTTTACAAGTGACTTGTCAGTAGCAACAGGAATATTAAAGAATGGCACCCTATGAATGTCTTAGATCAGGGGTCCCCAAACCCCAGGCCACGGACTGGTACTGGTCCGTGGCCTGTTAGGAACTGGGCTGCACAGCAGGAGGTGAGCGGTGGACGAGTGAGTGAATTTACAGCCTGAGTGTTTACAGCCGCTCCCCATCGCTCGCGTTACCGCCTGAGCTCCACCTCCTGTCAGAGAAAGCAAGGCCATTGGCTGCTCTCTCCAAACAGCGCAAAGAAAAAAGAATAAATGGTCGGGAAAAAGAGAAAGCGCTTGAATCATCCCGAAACCATCTCCCCACCCCCCACCCCCCAGTCTGTGGAAACATTGTCTTCCACGAAACCGGTTCCTGGTGCCAAAAAGGTTGGGAATCGCTGTCTTAGATGACCAGAGAACTGCAGTGTGCAATATGGAGGGAGAAAGAAAAGGCAGGGACAGAAGTACATTATGTACATAAAAAGCTGCCATCCCTTCTGATCCACTGCTGTGAAACTACAGAAGAGATAATTACACTCATTTGTTCTTCTTTGGGCAATCAGCCATCCTTGCATAACAGCTCCAACAAGTCATCTCCAGAGTCTGTTATGGCAACAAACAGGAATGACTAAGGAAGACCTAACATTTCCTATGTCCAAAGAGATAACTAAACAGAAGTAAGTTCCTAAACAGAAATAGGCAATGTATTGTTCTCATTATAGGGTAAACAAGGGCAGATTTCTGCATGCTTGGATGGGATGAGAGATCTACCATTCACCAGGAGCTAAAACATTGGTGATAAACAGAGTCCAGGGAGTAAAATGTAGGCTTTGCATACAAGAAGGTTGGAGCAGCCAGAGAATAATAGGTACACTTCTAAAATATACTGAGTTTTGGGGTTTTCTTTTGTTTTTGAACATACTTAGAAAAGATATCCTGGGTTAGATTCTACTAACAGAGTTATGGTGAAAATACCAAAAAATGAAAACAGCCCAAAGCTTGTGAGATTTCAGGATATGCAGATGATCTTACATGAAAGTATATGTATGTACTGTATGTATGTACTGTATGTATGTATGTATGTATTTGGGGTTTCAGTATACTTGTTGAAGTCTCATAAGAGTTCTGGTGAGAATATAGAACTCTCATAAGATTTTGCCCATTTTTATTTCCATTTTTGTGGAGGTTTTTTAAATGTTGAGGATTAATGTAGTGTTTAACCCACAGAATCATGTGGTTGGTCTGGCTGTATAACTGAAAGTGCCCTTTTCTGCCATAAGTATTTCTGTGAATGAAAGGGGCTCTGATTCAGCGATACCCAATAACAGGACAGAAAAATGCCTCCTTTCCCTGCCCCTTAATGTGCGATTTGGCAGGTCAGGGGTCCAAAGCACTCATCCTCTGAAGAAAGGGACTATTTGCAACTGACTCATGATTACATTTCAGGATTGGTAGGAATCGTGAGCCAATCAATGTGCACCCTCTCTTCACTCAGCCAACCGGTAAGAGAATACAAAGAACATCAACCAATCAAAGTCCCATCCTCTGAACTACCACAATAACAAGGTTCCCCTCACAAAAAATACTGAACAAAAAGGAAATAAATAGCTAGTGCCCTTCTCAATCCATAATTTTTTTGGAGATTGCTACAATGAGAAGCTTAATAAGAGAAGGATGATTTTAAAAAATCCAGAATGTAAACAGAAGTATTGATATTCTCTAAGGGTATTGTGAATATAAATGATACCATGTTAGCAAATTTGAAACCAGTCACTTTTTCTAATATCTTTGACAGTGGTTGCTTTTTGCTATAGCAACTGGCCTGGGGGAGTGAATCCAGGACACTGAACTTTTAAATGGGATGGAGATGGTTGACTTGAGCCCAAGAATCAGATGAAGCAAGGGTTTCTGCCAATGGGAAAACAGACTGCCCACCAAGTCTGCAGAGCCACTGAGATTAAAAACAAAAACAATCTAACTGATATTTTCTGATTAACTGAAGTCAGAAATGACCCCTCAACAGCATGAAATTAAACAAATCTAGATCACAAATTGGTGCAAAATATTAATATGGATTTGGGTCAAATAGGAAAACCACCCGATTGCTATCATTGCAGCTCTACTGTTGGTTAAAGTGATGGCCACATCTGATACCATATCTAACTGCAAATCTATATCTTTTCTGTCCTCTTTCATTTGATTGTGGTGTCGCTGTATGCCAAATTTAAGTGAGAAAAACCATTTAGTTAGAGTGATTGTTTTTTATGAGCCAGAGATTGTTTCCAGTCTTCTGAAAATCACTGAAGATATATATTGAATTTGGTCAACTCCTGAATCAGTCACTGAACAGGATAGAATTTGAGTCAGTCAGTTCTAGAACCTGCTAGGCTTTATCCTTGCAATAGGAAGAGGATGTATCCATATCAGATAAGGACTGCATTAGATTGGTATCAGGGACTGCATGACAGAATGGAGAAGATAAACATCATTTGCCATCCTGTCCTGTGACATCCCAGACATCCAAACTATACATGTGAATGATAGCCTAAGTATGGGATAAGAAACAGATAAGGGGGATTTATAGACAGAGAAACTTTCACAGGGAGAGTAGTAGAAATGGACTAAGAAGCTGGCAGGAAATTGGCTGAGGGGAAGTTGGAGAAGGACAGGAAGAAAGAATATGGCTAGCAAGCAAAGGGGGAATTACAGAGTTTCAGGCTGCTTAAGAAACGCAAGTTCCAAGGTGACTCAAGACCACCAAAGAGGAATCGGCATAAGGACTGCTAGGCAAGGAGGACAATGCAGTGTGGGATCTATCTCCCCTGCACAGATATCTAGAGAGAGACAAAGATCTGAAGACACAAGGAAAAAGATCCAGATTTTGCTAGCCATGAGATAGTTTAACTGGAGCCCTTGATTAACGCTTTGGGGGATCTAGTAGCAGCTACGTTTTGGGATGGGTACATTGTCATTTTCTCAGAGGCATTACTACTGCCAGCAGGGAGATAGTTAATCTCAGAATGGTAGAGCAATCAGGCTCTCAAGAAAATGGCTACATTCCAACCCCCTTTGAAGGGAGACTCTTGAGGGAAGCAAAGAGGAAGAACTATAGGTCTGTTTGAATGCTTTGGTTGAATTTTACTTGCTTAAGTATCTGGCTGGATAAGTCAATATTGTAAAGAAACTGATGTCTTTCTACCCATGTTGTGCTAAGAATAAAGGAAAAGGTGATATGGTACCCAAGAAGGCTGTTGTGTTCTGCATTTTGTTTGATCAGTCTTGAGAACTCACAACCAGCATGTCTAACTGAGACTCAAAGTTGATGAGATGTTAAATGTGGACATGGAGGTTTACCACAACAGCTAGAGAAAGGAGCCAAGAAATGTGTGTACAGTAAGCGTTCCCATCATTGGGAAATCAGAGGTGGAGGCAGGTAGGAAATCCTGCCAGTGAGGAAAGGGACTGTCCTGAACTTCTGCAGAGCAGTAGGACTTCAAGAAAAAAGGAGGAGCTATGCTGCAGCTTCTCACTTCACAGCAATGCTGGTCATTAAATGACTCTTCACCATCATGAGAATGAGCAAGTTCAGAGCTGACTCCAAACTGTCACTAAGATTATCTGAAAGCACCCTGGTTCAGTCTTTGGTCACATATTCTTTTAAATGCTATTAGCATCACTGGAGGGTGGCAGATAATTAATGGGTTACAACCAGGACGGAAGGGGAATTTAGTGCTTTCATCGAAGAAATCCTGTCTTTTGAAGTTCTGTTTGCTTTGGGCTATAATAATAAAATTTCATATGCATTTCACATCATTGAGATGAAAAAAAAAGAATTTTGCATCTCTATGGCAACAAACTGTGAACCATATCTAAACTATCTCCATTGATAGAAAACTGTGTCCTTCTAGCATAATTTTAATTTTTTTACAATCAGCTTATACATACATACATTTTGAATATTTCTTGGTAAGGGAAAAGGAAGAATGTTAAATTTTATGACAGTCGAGTTCTGCACATTCCCACTGGTGGACATAATGTTCAAATCCTTTTCAAAAGCTATTATTTTGTTTAAATGAAGAATCCTAATTTTGTCCTCACACCCATCGTTTTCAGTGCTCTTACGTGCTTTGTAGTTTGCAGTCACGAACAGCTGCACAGCATTCAATGCTCCTTTTTGTGAATTTGGAATAACAAATAAATGTTTTTATGGCCAAATCAACCATATCACACAATGTGCATATGCTTTCCCCATAGAGCAGATAGTAATTTTGGACAATGGAGCAACTCAAGGTCAGCCTCAGTCCAGAAAACAAGAGCTGTCCCCATAGTCCACCAGTGAAGCTGATGAAAGAACAGCTGATGATAGAGAAAACATCAAATGTGACCAACATCACCAGCTGAACCAATGACCACCAAAGGCTGTTAAGGCTAGTGCTAATTGGTCAACATTCTTTTTTTTATTTTAAAAAACATTTTACATTTTACATGGCTGGTTTTAGATACCATTTGGATATTCATTTATTTTTTTCTTCAGAAAGATACCCTTTTCTACAAAAAACTAGCAATTTTAGCTATGGAAAATCATTCAGAATTTGTAGGTGGTGATACCTTTCGTTAGAATTAACCAAAATCACACAAGGATGTGCAAAATTCCCATTTCTTCAGAACTCTTCAGCAGATGGTGGAAAGGGAAGAAAAGCCATTAAATGAAGCTAGATGTTGTTAAGACTTGAGGTTTGGAGATCCAAGTCAATCCCTAGACAAAGTTTATGGAATGAATTGGATCTTTTAAAAAACAAAATAATGCTTAATTCCAAATTATCTGTGTGATTTACAAATGAGGTAATACCATCTAAAGGAAGCTCCTATTAAATGGAAAGCCTAAAATTATCTACACTATGGAAGTTTGGGGAAATTTAAATTGGCAAAAAGAAAAAAGGGGCAAACAGAATTAGCGTCCTCTCTCCACCACTGTGATTGCCATCTATTCAACTTCCTTGTTTGACTTCCCCCAAAATATGTTGACTGGGCATATGGGAGAACTGGGAACCAATCTGGGGAAAAAAATGTTTTTTGTTTGGGTTTTTTTGCACAAAAATTGCAAGCAGAGATGAATACAGAAGCACAAAACCCTTGATTACAAAAGTTGCCAATGCAGGTCTGGTGGAAAAAGCTAATAATAATATTAATAATTTGAGGATGGACACATTTCAGCCACGTGAAGACCTACTTGCAGCTAAAATCCTACAGGTTCAAAACTGGGGTTCAGACCAGTGGATATATGTCAATACTTAAGGAAGAAATTATCTCTGAATACATGTTTAGCACAACAATTTGTGTTTGGTAGCAGAACCAAAATCATAGGCCCATTCATTCACTCATTCAGTCCATCCATCCATCAATCCATCCATCCATTACATTATTGTATAGTATTTATATTATACTATGGTTAAGTGATTTTACTGTAAACCGCCCAGAGTCCCTCCTTGCGGGGGAGATGGGTGGTGATAAATTTGACAAATAAATAAATAAATAAATAAATAACTCCCCTGTCCCCAAGTGATTGTTTTTAGCAACCTGATTAAGTTGGGGTTCTCTTACCTGGTTCTGCAACATTCCATGTGGCCACAAGATGACAGAATAAAGTTAACATTGTCTGTCTCTTTTGTTGTCAGCATGGCTTGTGGAAGGAACTTGGGGGTCCAGTGCAAGACCAGGTTTGAAGGTCCTCACTCTACACAAACCCCTAGATTAAGACTGCACTGAATTCCTGTAAACCGAGGAGGAAGAAAAGAAGGCAATGTGTGTTTTAAAGCAAATAGCCCTTTGCACTGCCAAAATGACCTGACAAGAATAGTATCATTCCCACTTTGCATAATCCTCCTTAGGAGATGGATTCCATTATCCTGATCGTCCTGTGACCCCCCTCCTTTGCTGCCACATTGTCTTCCCCAACATTGTTCCAAGCATGCTGTATTCCTCAAACACTGTTTCCTGCCATTGCTTCTCCTCCTTGAGCAAGGTTAATGGATTCAATGCAAAAGGGGATGCAAGAGATTAAAATGTGACAGGAAACCCCAACAATTAGACAAAAGATTCCCTTCAGATTTAATCAGAGACCTTGTAAACCAAAAGGTCCCTCTTTCACACAATTTAGCCAGCCCATTCAGGTAAACACTTTTCCCCAGCCAAACAGATCTCCATAATCAAATAACAAAAGATACCTTCCAAGGTGAACATTCCAAGTTAGTAGATAAAGCCACAGCCCATCAAGGAACCTACACTATCAGAACAGGAAACCACAAACAGCAGGGAGCCTGACCACAGAGGACCTCCTGTGAGCATCGGTAAACTGCACTTTCCTAGAATTCCTAGAGAGCACCCCCTGCCAAGAAACTGGCTACCTTCTCAGAAGTTCTTAGAGGGCAGGAACACTTTTACATAACAATAGCCAATCTCCCCTATATAAAGAGCTTGTGGGGAGAATACAAACGTGGCCACCTCCAACCAGCAGACTCTGTACCATGCTCTTGGAAAATAAAATTATCTCTGTTCAAGCAATTGCCTAAGAACTTTCATTCCCAGCTTGGAATGGACCTGGTAAGATTTCCTTCCAACAGTCCTGTTTGCTAACACCAGCCAGAGGCAAACACAAGGTGCTCTTTCAACAGTGAAGTGATAAAGCCATAGTCTCTTCATTTTCACATTTCCAGATTGCTTTCTTACAGCTTAGTTCTACCTGCCAATTTGGGTGGGGCCTACTTTTCAGGGGCCCAATGGAGCTGCTTATGTTGCAGGCCCATTAAAACCAGTTGTCCTAACAGTCAGAAATCACACTGAGACGAGGAGTAGGTCTCTAGTGTTTATTACTGCTACATAAAACAGAATCCTAACAAACTGAAGAAGCGTGGGAAAAACCCAGACAGATAAACCCCAAAAGTTAAGGTGGGTCTGATCTGTGTCTCTTTGAATGGCTGCTTAATTCCTCAGTACTATGCATGCGTTTTCCCCCCTGGATAGGGGCCCCTTCCAGCTTGCCATCAGTACTCATGACACCAGTCCTGGTTCCTGTCAAGCAAACTCAAGAACAAGAACCACTTGGATTTCTGAAAGATCTTTATTGCTCATAGGGAAATGGAACAGAATCTTGAAAGCCTGTCAAAACAATTCGCCAGATCAATTTATATTCAGCATGATTTAGATGCAGTTACTCTGAGTCTCTTTCTCATGTTTCCCTCCTCTCCTGGAGTAAGGAATCTCTTCTGTAATGGTCCAACTCTCTCATCTAACAGCTTTCTTCCCTCCTCCATGTTTCCAGGGTCTGTTCCATCATGGTTGCCATGTATTGATCATCCAGATTTTTGTAGTCCAGATATGGTAGCCCAAATTAAAGACATTTCCATATCACCATTGTTTTTATTCCCTAGCCCCTCCAAAGCCATTTGAAACTAATGTGCAATTGTCTTCACTGCTTGTTGTCTTCAAAATGCAGGGAACAGGTTGTAAGCCCATCACTACTCCCGCCAGCTGACCAAAAGGAAAGTGCATAAAACATCAGTCAGTGCCCCGCCCGTGAGCTTTCTCAAGAAACAAAAATCCTTTCTCCTCCATCCATCAACGTTAATGCCCAAGAGACCTGCCTTTAATGTATTCATGCTATAAGATAGGGGTGAGGAACCTTTTCAGCCATAGGTGTGAAGAACCTTTTTTGGCCAACAGCCACATTAGAGAAACAAAGTCTCTTTAAGAGTTTCCAGAGGACAGCTTCCAGTGGGAATGGCAGACTGAACAGCTGTGCCCACTGGTTCAGTGGGCGGAGCTGACAAGGTGGTAACTTCTTCCGGGCTCAGACAGGTTTTCTTAAAGCCCAGAAATGTTCTCTGGATCAAGGAGAATACCTGGAATCACCCCAACTGTCCTCTGGACGGCTGCTTGCAGCCAGAAGATCACGAACAGCGTTTCACACTCGACTGGTAAGAGTAGCCAGGAGGCTCGGATGTCATCACTTTCCAAGCCACGCTGTAGCCTCAAAGGGACACTAAGACCAGACAACCCATTTCTAAATCACCAATTTGTATTTTTTTTAAGTCGATGTACCCCAAGCGAGGCTTTCTACAGTGAGGAGAAGCTGGTTCTCTTGGTGCTTAACATTATTTTGGGGATTACTTTTTTAAAAATTCTTTTAAGTTTTGGATTTCATTTTCCTTCCAAAGGAAATTCCAAAGATTGAGAGTAAACAATTGTCTTCCTATTATTATTTTTGTATTAAATTTGAAGATATTAGCATTTTCCTACACATTGAATCAGCTGATTTGAACCTTCAGCTTTCTGTTTTCACTTTCCCTGGGAAACTGTCTGCTTATCTCACTCTCACTTTATGTAAACACGCTTTGGAACTCTTCCATATCTTCGACTTTCCCTGGTTAAGCTCCTAGGGGGCGCCATAATCTACTGTGTGAGACATGTAGGATTTCAAACAGATTTTTTTCTGACCTTCACCAGGATCTTAAACAGATTTCTTCTGACTTTTATCAAACTTTTATGCAAGATATCCAGGACATTGTGGAAAATATGAGATCTAAAATGTGCCATCAGGTTGGGGATGTGGTGGTAACTGCTCTGGTTTATTTTGAAGTGGGATAAGGGTAGGCTGACCACATATCCTTTTTGAAACGGACAGTCCCATTTTTTTAACATTTCCTGACCGTCCTGTCGTTTTAATATAAATGTCAATTTTGTCCTGTTTTTTTAAAAATGTTGGAGCCGTTATTGTTAGAATGCAGTCTGAGCTTTGCAGCAATGGCAGGAAAAGTGCTGAGCAGTGCAGCAATGGCAGAACAGTTGCAACAAAGCTCAGCTTGACAGCTGGGAAGAGTGCCAAAAAGAAAGAAAGCCCATTGGCTGGTATCTCCAAACAGCGCGAAGAAAAAAGAATAAAAGGATGGAAAAAAGAGGAGCGGGTTGTAGGGGACAACCATTCTTCAGGCTCAACTTCCAGACCTCACCTCATGACTCCAGTCAAATCCAGAACCAGGAAGACTTTTTTTATCGTCTTACTTTTTCATGTATACGGAATATTACATAAGTTTAACCCCGTTTCGCCATCCCAATATCCCATTTTTGTCTCAAGGAAATATGGTCAGTCTAGATAAGGGTTGAAGAATGTTCATCTGGTTTGCTTTAAGAATTTGATTGATGCTATTTGCCTTTAAAGATCTGGATTTACTGTTTTGAATTGGCTTTGTTTTTTGGGTTTATTAAGGTTAAAATTATTAAAACTGTTATATTAGCGTTAAAGAATGTTTATTTCGTTTGGTTTAAGGATTTGATTGATGTTATTCCTTTTTAAAGATATGGAATTACTGTTTTGAATTGTCTTTGTTTTTTGGGTTTATTAAGTTTGGGATTATTAAAATTTTATTTATTTACTTATTATTCAAATTTAATTACTGCCCATCTCCCCCAAAAGAGGGACTCTGGGCAGTTGTACTTTTGTTGTAAAATTGTTGTACTATTAAGTATATTAGCAGACAACTTATGTGTTTTTTAATTTGATTCTTATTATAGTAGACAGAAATGTATAGAATAGTGGTGGGAAGGGAATAATTAAATATGTTTTTTCTTTTGGAGAGGAGAAATGTTTCAGAGGTTTATATGATTTTTTTTTCTTTATTTTAATATAAGGGAGAGGAGTAACTGTTCTTAGTGATTTTTATTATGTGTTAAAGTGGAATGACTTATAGAAATAATATGGTGTTTTGGTTTAATATAGAGTAAGAGATTGATTATGGAAATTTTGTATATCTTTGCTGTTAAAAGTCGGAAGCCACATCTTTTTGTAAATTTTTAAAAAAGTTTCTCTTGTGTTTCTGCACTTTTTTAGTTTTTTTTCTTTCTAGTAGTTTTTTGTGGGGGGGGGGTGTTGTAGTTTTTATTCTTTTCTTGAAACCTAACAAACTTTACTATTAAAAAAAGAGTCTCCAGAGGACATGCTAATGGCTTAGTGATGTAACCAATGTGGTAAGGACAAAAGGTTTTGATCCATTTTTTTTTCTTTCTCAGAGGTTTGTGGAGGCTTAAACTACCAATATTAATTGGGCTTTATGTGAAAAATTATTTTAGAAGTATTCTGCTGAAATTCCATGTTTTCTGCTAAAGTTTTACAGTGAGCTGAGAAGCTCCAGGACTCACACAAACCTTCTATGGGTACCACAGTCTGTGTATTGCCTATCCCTGCAACAGCAGCAAACAAAGCAATCTTGTCTTGCAACATCTGGGCCAATCACTGTAGCTATCAGTCCTCATTGGCATCTGGGTAACATATTATGTGGAAAAAAACTGGCCAAACTTTATATGCCCAATCAGTTTTAAAATTTTGCAATCATTATTTCAACTAGAAAAATAATAACCACTCTGCTGTAACCAAAGAATGTCTCCAGTAAGATAAGAGTATTAATACATCTTGTAGTCATTCACCAAGCATTTGGTCCATGATGCCTACGACACAGGAAGAGAAAGGAACAAAAACTTGCTATTAAACTTCTGTTTAAAGTAAACTCAAGGAAATATTTTTGGAATTACAGTTCAAAACATTATTTAGTGAATGATGCATAATTAATTTGTCCGTGAAGCTAATCACACACCCTACACATTTCCAGGCTACTAACCTTTCCATCATCCAGCTTCCCTCATTCGACAATTAAATAGCAGCCAGAACTGACAGAGCTGTTGACTGTTTCTATATACCAGGACATAGTGGAATTGGGCATGTGTATTAGTTGGAAAATATATTTTGTTCACAGAGAAACAATAGCTAATCAGAACTTGATGCTCCTGAACAATAGATGAGCATAAAGATAACTCTTCTGTTGGCCAATAACTGGGCCTCATTCTGCTCTCTCAGCTTTGTGAAAAAATACCTTCATTCTCTGTAAGAAAAGTAAGAAAAGTGTTTGATCTGCTCAAAACTGGGTGCACACCACTAAGCTATGTACTTTGTTGTATCTGGGCCCTTTACGCTGTTCTGATATCCTACCACTATGTTAAAACAACAGGAGCTACAAGATGATGCAAGGCTGGCACCCCCCTACGGGACACAGACCATGTGAAAGCATCTACATCATAACATCAACACTGCATATGGGAGAGCAATCGTAATAGTTTGAGAAGTCCTGCTATAGAAGTTGTGCGACACCCTCCAAATAAGATAAATACCCTCCCATTGGACAAACACTCTTGTACAAGATCACATCCTTGTCTGAACTGCTTCAACAGACCCAGTCCATCACCCCATCCATTGCATGTTCTGCTAGCACTGATGTAGATAAGATGATATCATACCAGACCATAGGATTCTTTAACTTACTTAATTTGTTCATAGGATTAGGCAGTAAATAAAAAATATTATTATTCAGAAGATCCTTGAAGACAAAAGGGAGAACCAGGGAAAGATGCAATGTTTCAGAACAGGTTCAATGAATAAAGCATCTTCTAGGCTTGGGGTTACGGGACGCGGTGGCGCTGCGGGTTAAACTGCTGAGCTGCCAATCGGAAGGTCAGCGGTTCAAAACCACGCGGCGGGGTGAGCTCCCGTTGCTCGTCCCAGCTCCTGCTCACCTAGCAGTTCGAAAACATGCAAATGTGAGTAGATCAATAGGTACCGCTTCGGCGGGAAGGTAACGGCGTTCCGTGTCGTCATGCTGGCCATATGACCCGGAAGTGTCTATGACAACGCCGGCTCCAAGGCTTAGAAACGGAGATGAGCACCGCCCCCTAGAGTTGGACACGACTGGACTTTACGTCAAGGGAAACCTTTACCTTTACTAGGCTTGGGGTTTTGTTTAAAAGGACTAATGTGGCTGTTTATTGTTATCATCCTTCCATTATCTCATGTCAGCTGCTTTGAGCTCTACATAAAAGATGAGTGGGAATTAGATTCAACTTTAAAAGCATATAACAGAGTATCCTGTGAGTCTGCTTTAAAGCAACCGGATAGCCCAGTGTTGGCATGCACAGTCTAATAAGTCAGGGCAAACTTGGCTGAAAGCAGCTCTACCCAACTAATGAGCCATTAAGCTGAACACAGTTCTTCAATCATATTGGCTCACCTAGGAAGAGAAAGCAGAGGTCAGGGAAAGTGCTGAACCCCTGAATGAGAATTAGATATGGGTGATAGCCTATATTCAGTATGGTGGCAAGACATTGCGTTGATCCACATAGGCTTTTCATAAGTTCATTCTGCCTTCTTCTCAGTGAGAGAGCCCTATAAAAAGCTGAAAGAAAAAAGTTTCTCAAAAAAAGTTTTTTGTATGCCTATCTATCATAGAAGAACCATAATTCAGTGTGTACAACACTAGCAGTCTCTGCTGTATTAACTGAATTAACAACAGAAAAAGTTTTAAAAATTCAGGAGTCCAGCAAGCTTTTAAAGGGCCACCTTCTCTTTGAGATTTGTAACAGCTCATTAATTGCCAAGTCCCGATACCTGGAGGCATATCACATAGCACATGGCCTCATTGATTTGTTTTTCTCCAAACAGGTCCCACCAAAATCCAATAATACTCCCATCGTATTGCTCTTTCATCTCCACAAATGTGATTTAGAAGAGATTTAAAGGAGGGACAAAGAGAAGCAGACACAACATAAAAGGTATCCTGTACCTTTTATGTATTAATGAGAACATTAATTAGTTCCTTCAACTGTTAATTGTTTTAGCTACACTAGATTGACTAGGTAATATATAGTTCTACCAATTTCCTTCTTCAACAGAGCACAAAATTAGAGAAGTTGAAGCAAGAGACTAATCAATGTGGAAAATTATTATTTTCAGAAAGAAGCCTGGCACCAGGAGAATTAAATCTGTGTAACATCAAGAGGGAATATTAAACTCATCATCTCAACTAAATCCATTTGTATGCCTGACAGCAGCAATCACAAGGTGATTCATTGTGTCCCTCATGATTTTTCAGGTGGCAGCAAAACAGATAAAGGCAGGCCTCACACTGTGGGCTTTGTATGTGCTCGCTCGCGCACTCTGTGTGTGTGTGTGTGTTCAGAGGCATCCATAAAGGGCAGTAGAGAACAAATATAATAATGCTTCAGCTCCCCAAAGAGAATGACTGTGTGAAGCAGGCTGAGTCAATTAGGTATGTTCTTTTATGATTTAAGTTTTACTCATATGTTCAAACAAAACTAACTCAGCACTTTTTTAAAAAAAATGACGACACATTGTTGAATTTACATAAATTATGTACTTGTGACAGAGTCACCAAAGTGACATAAACAGAATTCTGCTATTCAGCAATGAGGATCCATCAAGAACAGTGCATCTTCATTCAACTCAGGATGATTTATACAAGGGGTTTAAGGTTTGGTTGTGATAGATAACAAACAATGAAAGCAATCAAAACTAAGTAGTTTATTTACTTCATTTTCAATCTCTTAGTACATCCCAGACTAAATTCTGGCATACTGTTGTTCGTCCCACTGAGCCTGTCTTCTTAAAAATAAATATTGATGCAATTTATTGTGGGAGCTGCTACATTTCAGAGGATTTTTGAGTGAAAAGAAAGAGAGGAACACTCTGTCAAAATGATAGAAATAAACCTCAATGCCACATCTGTTCTACTTGTAATATTCTACAAGAGGTCATCATTTCTTGTAATTCAGCTGCTCTCAAGGAAATACAGATTACCATACCTGCACTGTTAGAACAGTGTCATGTTCACCATTTCAATGTGCATTGTACATCGTAACGTTTCACATGCCAAGGCGCTGATGCGCGTTTCTGGTTGGGAGGGAGCTGCTGTGGGACCTTGTACTAAGCTCTCTATCTGTGTTCATTTCGATGGAATGTGTTTGGATTATCTTCTCTGTTCAAGGTCTTTTCCCGCTGATCAGCAGAACTCGTTAGGAGCACCTGGGATTGTGAATTTGAGACGATTGTATGGGGGGGGACTTCATTTGTATTGGGGGTTTTTAGTTTGATTTTGGCACGCTTTCATCATTCTCAGCTTTCTTTGTACTTGCATACTATTCTTAAATAAACCAGATATTATTAAGCTCCTGCTTGTTAGTCTGAGAGTGTTTTAGAATAGGCAACCATCACAAACAGCCACTCTGGCAAATTGTTGTCAGTTGAACAATTTGTCTCTGGGTTGTCTGCAGAGATGTACCAGCAATGGTTGTCACAATTTTCAAATTATCAGAAAAACTGACAACAAAAAGGGTTCATATAGCAATAAATGAATCAGCATTTTACAATGTAGAACCTCCAGATGTGCAATCCCACAATCCTCAGGCAGTAATTCTAGATATTCATCAGAATCTTGAGAATAATGTCTTTCCAATATTTGATTTATCCAGCCAAATAAAATCTTCTAGCCATGTATGATAGCTCAACAAACATTTGATAAATTCATCTGATTTTTCTGCTTATTTGAGACTAAAACATTATATAATATTGAGTGGTAGATTACACTCATCTTGGTAATTCAAAAATTGTGCAGATCTGTTTTAAGACAAGAGATCTCAAAGGACCAGTTAACATACTATCAAACAGATAAGTCAGCTACACAATGAATAGAATGACTAGGGTGACTAGAAAATAACTAAGAACATATATCAAGCTAAGCCAGAATTCCCCAACTTTGGGCAGACTGGTGGTCTCATTTTGCATTTTGAGAACATGTTGTGAGCACTCTCACAAAACGACTGTTAGGGTATACAAACAGTTATAAAACATCAATGTACCAGTATGCTACTTTCCACCCCTTCTAGACCTCCTTCCTGCATGGTGTTTCCTCCTACTCCCACTAACCATTGCTACATGAACACAATTCTAAGCTAAACATTGGGCAACAGCTGTTCATCATTTTTATTGTCTGAAATAGCTTCCATGTGGGTTCCAGAGGCATTCTTGAAAAGAAGGTTATGTTGGAGGTTGGCACCTTGCTTTGCAGGATGTCTTTTCCCATTTTTATTCTTTCCAATTCAAGAGAAGATTCGAAAGATTATGACAAGGGCTTCAGCACTTTGCCCATCTGCGTGATAATCAGTTTATCCTACAAACTAATGTCCAACAGTCAGTGAAGAAACTGAAGCTGAAAAGAGGTTGAATATTTCCGCAAGACTAAAATTCAGAGTATACCTCCATATCAACAGCGAAGCAGTTACAGGAACAAAAAATAAATGTTATAGAATTTAGAAACCTTCCAGATTCACTGTTTTCTTATTTATATTTTTCAAACAAGTGCACTTAAATAGTAAGTGTGCATTCAAATTTGCAGAAAGATGTCATGTTTAACTTCGTACCACACAGAAGATATATCATCTTCTGTTCAATCAAAGATCCGTTGAGATTTACAGTTTGACCAGGGATGCTTAAACATTTTTCATGCAACTTTATGAAGAAGCCAGCTAGTGGCATTTTTCACAGCATAGAATTAAACATGTCAATTCATCTGCTGATTAATGCAGCTCAAAACACTCTTAAAAGGTCTGGGTCAAAAGTTAGAAACCATATTTGAAAAAAACAATAAAATACAGTATATTATGTCTATTGAAATCAGATTCATGTTTTAATGTAGATGGGAGAGATTGTTCAAAGGTACAAGAGTGCAGTTTCCTCTAAACACTCCGCTATAAATCTATACTATTCTTCATTTCTGAAGGGCTGCAAATACATATTGTGTAATGCCAAAATGGTTCTCATTCAACCCATTGATGGAATGCTGCCTGACCATTAAAACAGCACCATGCTGTGTTAGACAGGCTCTTAAGGAAAGTAATATTGCTCTGCTCAAAAGCAGCATGCAGAGAAAGGAAGGAATAACGAGTGTTTGATGAAAAGAGGAAGGGGGAAGAAATGTTCTGGTTCATAAAGCAAAAATTAATTAAGAGAAAAAGATAAATATTTTACTTAATGATGAAGAAATGATGATTTTACTAATCAGTCCAGTAATTGGTAGGTTATTCTGGGCCAAACTGAACAGTTTTGGAATTCCCCAGTGGGTGTAAATTTTGGCATAGCTGCCTGTGATTGGCTGTCCAGTTAGATCGCTCCCTGCATATGGACCATAAAATTCAGTGACCAGATTCTCTGAATGCAAAACCCCATCCCATTATCTTCAATGCATTCAGTCAGCTTGATATTCCAATCAAGACAACTAGGTTATCACATCCTCCTGTTATGGAGCCAGCTCATGGATGTAACTCATCAGTATGTAAGTGATATACGTACTGGTCATTCACATACAGTATCATTTTAAATTACTGTAATTCCTGATGTCTTCTGTCTCATCATGCTTAGGAGAGTCTTGAAATACAACACACACCTCCCTTAAACCAACCCTCACCTAGTTGAACAGCAGAAGTGTTCAGTTGTCTCCAGAAGCCATAGAATGTAGAATGTTACAAGCCATAACTTGTAGAGGGTTAGAAAGGAAAAAAGGAAGCATGATTTAGCTTATAATTAAAGTATTAATTTGGGGCAAATTGGATAGATAGGTAGCAGTGGATGAAAAATGTCATATTCCTATTTGAAAGTCCCTTTTATTTATTAAAGTGACTGGTTCCACTGTGTGCATTAAGTTAGAAGTAGCTGCAACTGAAAAAACCTGAACAGAAAAATGAAAAAAAGGGTCTGTGTTGCCAGAGAAAGAGCATACATTTATAAACCTTATACATTTCCTATGGAAATGTATAAGGTTTATAAATTAGAAAGAAGTTACAATACAAAAATATCTTTGCAGTGATTTTGTAACATATCAAATCATCCTGGATAAATGTTCAGTCTTTTAAAAAGTTTTTAAAACAAACCTATGTTTTGCTTTTATATAGGTGCTTATATATATTCACCAATATAGGTGAATGGCTCAAAATTTATAGTGACTGGATTGCTATATCTCTCCATGAAATGACAGGAATCTCTATCTCATCCATAAATCATAACTGTGTACATCAAGTTTTACTAAAACGAGCCAATGGAAGTTAAATTCTACATTAGGTGCTAATGCCCCAATATTTTCAATACAAGTAGAACAGCTAACCCCAAAACTCATATTCTTCTGACTCTCCCTAGAGAAGCTGGCTCTCCAGAAAGACCAGAGCATGATCCTGTCAGGTCTGTGACTTCATCCATGCTCTGCCAGATGCATTCTGGGCTTACCTTCTTGCTTTGCCTGGACAAGGAGGACAATGGTGAGGTTTTGGCTTAATGGCTTTAATGTGTGCAAACACAAGTTCACCACCTAGACCAAGCCAGTTAATAACAATCCTGTACATGGAAGTGTTTAAAGCTGTTCCACTATTGCCACATCATGATAACAGGGAATATTTAACCCAAAGAAAAGTACCTTATAGGAATTGTTAAAAGGGAGATGAGTTAACCAGGGTCAAACCACCAGGGAATTCCAAGGCAGGAGACCAGACTAGGAAATTGAGAAAATGTCTATGGAGGCACCAGAGCTTTAGCTCAATTTGAGAAGGTCGGCGGTTCGAATCCGCGTGACGGGGTGAGCTCCCGTTGCTAGTCTCAGCTCCTGCCAGCCTAGCAGTTCGAAAACATGCCAATGTGAGTAGATTAATAGGTACCGCTTCGGCGGGCAGGTAACGGCGTTCCATGTAGTTATGCCGGCCACGTGACCACGGAAGTGTCTACGGACAAACGCCGGCTCTTCGGCTTTGAAACAGGGATGAGCACCGCTCCCTAGAGTTGGACACGACTGGACTTAATGTCAAGGGAAACCTTGTATTTTTAGTCCCAATACATCCAGAAGACAACAGACTGAGGAAGGCTGAGCTAAGAGACAGACAGTTTAAAATTTCTTGTGTGTGGTTGAAGTTGTTCATCTGTCATCAGTCCAGCTCAGTTGATGTTCTTCCAGAAATGTTCTCTGTTAGAGTCAACAAACCACTGAAAACTACTTTACAGATGATATATTAAAATTTTATGTTATCCACTGATTTTATGAATATGTTATTTATTTATTTATCAATCAAATTTTTATCACCACCCGTCTTCCCCCACAAGGAGGGACTCTAGGTGGTTTACAACAAAACAAAATTTAAAATTCAATGTCCATATAAATACATATATAAAAAATGTTATGTTGTATGTACTCCTAATACTTCGATAGTTTTATTCTACAGGATTTAAGGTCATGGTGATTCTGTCATGTCAGCAAATCTTCTTTGGCTAATAATCCCTTGCTTTTTAAAAGATAATTCTATATCCTAATTCTTACAGAGATTCCAAAATATGACATTTATTTTATCTTCCACTGCCACTTGAAGGTGAAACAGCTATAATAGCTTTTCTCAACTTGTCAACCTCCAGAGGGACCAGAACTAGCATCCTGAGAATTCCTAGCCAATACTGCCAATGGGAATTTTTGTAGCTCCAACTAAGTGGTAACTGTTGGCAGATGCTGGGAAAGCCTTTAGCCCATGAGAGGTCAAAAAAGTCACACACCAAGCATTTCTATAAAAAGAATTTATTTACAGAAAGCAAAACAAAAAACAAAACATATTTAAAGGACTTAGCTCCCTTTGGAGCAAGCCTTGCTTGCCTACATTGCCGGCAGAGAAAAAAGAGGAAGTGAGAACAAGTCCGGGCAGGTTTCCTCCCCCCCCCCCAGGTGATTTGCATGAAGCACGTGAGAGGAGACAATCTAATACAACCTTTTAACCCAGCCAAAATGATTAGGCACATATAGCAGTCTTAATCTGTTAGTAGGAAAACCTCAACAGTAACCCCTAGCTGATCTTGGCTGATCTCAAAATGCTAAGTGGGATTTTGCCTAATTAGTACCTGGATGGGACAGCATCAAGAAATATCAGGACTGTAGGCTGGATTGGGAAATTGAAAAAACATTCTGAAAGCAGGGAATGACCTATTTCTTTTGTAATGCTTTATTCTCAGATCATCTACCATACAGCCTATGCTGCTGTACTGATTTTATTCCTTGGTCTTTCTTAATTGTTCTCCTAAGGCTATTCTAGTAGAAGACATTCTTTCTGATAGACTTAAAAAAGAGCTTTTTCAGTAACTTTTGTGAGCTTTCAGGTGTAATCAGTAACTAGACTATAATATACAGTTTACACTTCAGCTTCTTCTAAAACTTCTGCACTGCCGCTGGACATTCTTGCACAATCTAGCTTAATGTACAAGTCTGAACCTGCCTTTTATTTATTCTAAATTAAAAGTAAGTAGTAGTGACAGAATCACTTCTGAGCCCATAAAAATTTAACATGTAAAGTTAGCTACTTAGTTCATTTACTTCTGTTGGATTATTTAAACCTACACTCACATATTCAAATATAGGCCAATCTCACAAATTCACATATAACTCATTAACTCAATTCATGTACCACAAGGAACCATGGTTTGCTTTAACTTTGGTTTATTAAACAAGCTACATTGGCTTGATTCATATACCGTGTTCACCCTTAAAGCTGGCCAGTCTATACTTGTCCCTCATCTGCAGTATAGATACCCCATCTATACATATAGAGATGGCACTGCCCCCTCCCCAAAAATCATCTTTCACATGCCTGCCATAGTGTGCCCTAAAAACATCTCACCCCTGTTGCTAAATATACCCACAACTATCATAACATATGATAGCACATCATGTGGGGTTAGATTGTTGAGTACGGCTGGGAAAGTGTTTGGCAGAATGCTGATTGAAAGGGTACAAGAGGTGACAATGAGCAAACTTTGGGAAGTGCAGTGTGATTAGTTGCCAGGAAGGGTTTGGGAGTTGTTGTTGTTCTTTGCTTTTCAAGAGGTTGTAGAGAAATATATGAATGTGAGGAAATTTATGAACATTTGTTGATTTAGATAAAGTGAATGATAACACTGAATAGACCTCGATTAGGAAACACTTTGCACAAACATTGGTTGCTAAATGCACTAAGTTGGGTCAACACATTGTCAACACTTGTGAGATTTGTATGAGTATAAATGGAATGCTTGGCAAATTATTCAGCACTGAGCAGGGAGGAAGACAAAGATGTGTGATCTTTCCTTAGTTATGTAATCTGTTTATAAATAAATGTATATGGAATGTTTGTGGGGACACCAGAGGAGTGCTGGTTAGGGAGTAGAATATATTTTTACATGAAGATGATTCCATGTTGTTGGTTGACAACTCAACTATTTCCAGTGAATGTTAGACAGATTGTATGATGCAACAAGGAATATGGATCTGAGAAAGACCCATGTTGTTGTTCTTGAAAAAGACATGAAGTGAATGATTGAAAATTTTACATAAATGGTGAAAAATTAGAGCAAGGAGATGAGATGACGACGATGATGATGATTTAGAGGCTGCCTGATTCCAGAAAGACTCTGGGAGGCTTACACTTAAAACAGAAAAACTACTTCAAAAGAACTGAAAAGAACAAACAAAATAATCTAAATGTCCAGACAAACAGTGCATCAAACTTTGGTACCTTAGCAAAATAAAAAGGTGGTGTATTGGATGGAGAAATTTTAAGATGTGCAAATGCTGGCAGATGGGTAGCAGCCTATTGCAAGAAATGTTTGCTGAAAGAAGCTACGATGACAGTGCATAAGAGTGTGCTTTTGCCCACTTCGTTATATAGAAATGTGAGCTGGGCATGCAGGAAAAACACTGCATTAAGATGACTACAGTATGGCTACACTGCTTTTATGGTAAAAGAAGATACGGTCAGGAATGGATGGTTGCTGAATGAACGTCGATTCAATGCAAAATGAAGAAACCAGTATGAAATGAATTCTAGTTTTGATAATACAGAGAGAATGAATGAGAAATGAATCGCAAAACAAATATATGAGGGAAGACTGAATGGGCTGGGCGGAAGGGAATGAGTGAGGCTGAATGGAATTGATGAGATCCTCAGAGAGAGAGAAACAAGAAGTTGAAAGGACAAATTGGAAATACATGAAGGAGTGTGTAGAAGTGGTTAGACTTAGGATGGTTTGCAAGGATAGAAAGGTGTGGAGAAGTATAGTGAAAGATATAGTGAAAAGCCCACCCTAGGAAAATGCCACAGATTTGGAAAAATTGTGTGTTAACTCATTTCTGACTTTATGAGAGCGATTTTTAAAAGATCAAGATCAGCATACGGCTATTTAAAACACAGCCGGGGAATTAGTGTCATGTAATCAAAGAGGAACATCAGGACTGCACATCAGGAAGAAGCAAGGCACTCACAAGAAAACAGCCTTTGCACTGACAAAATGATCTAGAAAAAGAATATCACCTTCTACCACACAGTAATATCCTCCTTTGGCCCAGTCTATCCATTGGCTAACATGGAGCCGTGTTAACTTAGGGGTAGACCTAGGTGGCTGAAAACCCCCTTCAGTCCCGCTTCTCCACTGGCAAACACAGAGCTGCGTTTGGTAGACTGGCCCACTACAAAACCCGGTGGATGTGATCTACCCATTCTCAAAGACTGACCTATCCACTTGAGAACCCTGTTAGCTCCAGATGAATTTGAGCCAGTCAGGGATGGATGCTGGCAGTGTTTCTCAACCTTGGCCATTTTAAGATGTGTGGACTTCCCCCCAGAATAAGCCATGCTGGCTGGGGAATTCTGGGAGTCGAAGTCCACATATCTTAAAATGGCCAAGGTTGAGAAATACTAGATGCAGGCAGCCACAGCTGCTCTATTTTACACCCTCAGATCACTCACTATTGTCTTATTCGCCTTCTGTTTGGGAGGAGAAGTCATTTTCTGTGGCCCCAATGCAGCTACATGTGCTGGGAACCTTTTAATCTGGACTGTATATATTCTGCAGAAGAACTGATGCCATTCATCGCTCGAAAGAGCCACATTAGTCCTTTTCTAATGGATTCCGTCTCTACATAAGCAGTTGCTACGTTGCAGTTGCCATAGAGACATTGGGTGTTTGCTAAATGTTGAAGGAAGCCATCTACAGCATGGGGGGAAAAGGCATGGGAGATGTTGTCAAGAAAACCTCTAGAAAGGCACATCTTTGAAACCACTCAGCAAATCTGACTTGTTTGTAGCTAAGTGAAGTCTATAGTAAATTGCCTCTCTGTTTTCCACAGATAATGGTAGAAAGCTATAGTCCAACAAAGTCCTTGAGGGAAGACGGCAAAGAATTAAAAAAAGATGCAAATTTTGACCAGACTAATAGAAAGCCTTAAAACAAAGATTTTGGTTCAGAGAATGGGCATATATGGATCATGTCCATATATGTGGAATGCCTACCAACTACGTCTAGTGGTATAATGGTGGTGGCTTCCAAATCTCTGATTTCTTCACCACTGCTTAACAAGTTCCAAGGACAACTGTTTTCTAAAAGTAATTGAAGCTGGCTTCTGCTTCATCGTGGAAGTTTACAAGAAACCCTACGACTAAACATGCATGCAGACCATAATCCATCTAAGGATTTGCATTTCTTTCTTGCCACATTAGCTTGTCAATCATTGTTTTATTCATCAACTTTAACCTTCCATCACCAACTGGA
Source organism: Candoia aspera (assembly GCF_035149785.1). Lineage (NCBI taxonomy): Eukaryota > Metazoa > Chordata > Lepidosauria > Squamata > Candoiidae > Candoia > Candoia aspera. The sequence goes on from NC_086155.1 coordinate 188,308,349, forward strand.
AACTGAAATTCTACCAGACCCATATTAACCCAAATTGCCAAACAAGGATAATTTTTTTAGAAGAAGGGAATGGATAGTGGTACAATATTGTTTCACCTGCAGGGTGAATGCAAGTATACAAGTATAGAAAGAATATGCAAGAATACAAGTATAGAAAGCAACCTATATGAACAAGCTTGTTTCCCACAAGACATGCATTTTATAGTTCTGTAAAGAAAATTCCCCAACCTACTATCTCAATCATGCCAAACTGGGGATGTTTGCCATATACAGTCAAACATACATTTGTAATCTCTGTCTGTGTAGTGGAGTGTTCTCCTGAAAGGAGGAATAGCATTTGAGAATAAGTAAAAGGAGGGGCTGATCTTGAAAAGCTAAGTAGAGTGATTAGTACTTGGATAGGAGACCACTAGGAAATCACAGGGGCACAGATTAAGAAGTCAAAAGAATTTCCTAGAACAAGGCACAACCAACCACGTCCTACTGTTGCCCAGAAAATAATGTAAACATGGCCCTGAAGTAAATAGATATTGACCTCAATTTGAAGGAAACTTTATCTTTAAGAGAGGGGAAGGAACATACATACCCTTATATAGTGTATTAGAAACCAGCTGGGACCATTAACTGTCTCCTGCAAGTCTTGCTTGAAAATATGTTAGATTTGCAATGGGAGTTTTAAAAATGGTTTCCAACCTGTACCACCTTGTAGGGCAGGAGGGTGTAGCAGTTTAGCTAAAACATCATTTGCATCTCAAGAAGAAATGAGTACATAAATTGTGGCTAGTGAAAAATAAACGCTGTTCATTGGTGTATAAATCCCTCCTGAACTCAAACAGTTCAGACATTCCAATCAGCAAGCTCCAAGTCCTGCTGCTGGATATTATTCCTTTCACTCAAGTTTTTTTTTTGTTTTTCTTGTGGTACTGGATTTCGCCTTGGGAATAGCAAAACACCATTCTGGTGTATGCGTGGGTGTGCAGAGGGGAGAGAGAGAGAGAGTTTATATTAAAATGCACCATATTTTCAAGTTGCCTCACCAAAGTCAAAATATCTTTGATCTGCTTTTAATGAATAGACATTTCCTCTCTTCTCTGACCACGTTAGTTCTTGCAACACCACATCCCATTTCAGAGCCTCCAAATAAATTTCAGTCTAATCCCCCCGCTCAAGTGTTACCAACATAAAGCATTGTTAATGCCCAATGCCACCTTAATTATTTCATCACACAGCAAACTCATCAGCTTTAAGCCTCTTCCCATTTCAGCTGCATCTGCATTTCTATCCCAAGTGGGCAGCTACGAGCTTGAAACTAAAAGCAAACCAAAATATACCGCAGGAGCTCTCAGGAATTCATCCACTGTAAAATTAGCCCCTGGCCAAAAGAGTCACTTCCCCATGGTGGAATGTGTGTAGCTGCTTAGCAACAGCCAAGAGCATCCAGCGCTCAACTAGCGTTGAGTATAAAGAGTCTGTCAAATACAGTAATCCCTTGTCAGAGAAGTGGAGGTGGGTTCAATTAACAAACAATTCCAGGCTTGTTGAAAACACAGCATATCCAAAAATAGCATTCCCAGAGAAGATCAGAAGTACTATAAAACAATTACCTCCAGTGTTCTTTGCAGTACAGCTCCTTTTTCAACAGTTTATAACAGTGTTTTGCAACCGTGGCAACCTTAAGACGTGTGGACTTCAACTCCCAGAATTCCCCAGCCAGCATGGCTGGCTGGGGAATTCTGGGAGTTGAAGTCCACACGTCTTAAGGTTGCAAAACACTAGTTTATAATCTAACTGTAAATAGCTCCTGAATCCATCTGGAATAGCTCCTGAATCCATCCTTAAGGCAATTCTAACCTTAGTCTCTCTTCTTTTCCTCTGCAGCAATGCAAACACATTTGGTCTGGATTCGTCCCTGGGAATTGTTGTGGCACCAACTGCATTGAAGGAAAGGGCAGAAGGCAGGTTGGGATATGATCGCACAGTTTTCTTCAGCTAGTACAACACCCAGAATTCTCAGCCACTGATCAGTTGCAACCCCAACCCTTTTGGAAAGCATCAGGTTAGGGGCAGCTGTACTTGTAGATCAATGAGAATTTATTTCCTTGTTAATAGCTTGACTAGAAAGCTCAAAAAATCCTTCCCCCCTCTTTAATTATAAGCAGCTGGAGTTGCAGAATTGCAGATGTAGTTCCAGCATATGATTTTGTGGCTGTGCTCACAGGAGGTATCTGAGTCCAAGGTGGAGCAAACGTTATAACCCAGGTTGGTAGATTAGTGGATGTTCAGTCTAAACCAGTGTTTTTCAAACTTGGCAACTTTAAGATGTGTGGACTTCAACTCCCAGAATTCCCCAGCCAGCATGGGTTTCAGACTTGCAAGATTGATGTTAGCCTTGTGAGGTAGTCCAGACAAGAAGCATACCCAGGAGCCTTAACTTTACAAGGTTACATTAACAGAATCTTGCAAGTCTGAAAGTACCCCTCCTGTCCCTCACTTTTACTCTCCTGAAAACTAGGGAGGGTCCCTTCTGAGATGATTTCACCACCGCTCCTCCTTTGGACTCAAATTTTATCAGACCATTGTCTAGGCTGCAGCTCTTCCTCTTCTCCCAAGGTCATTCCCACAATCCATTACACGTTGTAAGAATAAAAATGTTGCCTGTTATTATGAGTGTTATGGCATGTACTTGCACAAGTATCATTAATATGTATTAGGCCAGCCCACAATATCACTAATCATGCAACCTCAAAATGCACTGTATATTTTCCCATTGTTCAAATCTTTCTACAACCTTTCAATTTTTTTTTCATTCAACAAAAAAATTAGATTTTAAAAAGATCTCTTTCAGCCAGTTGTTGACAGCCCTAATGACATTTGCTTAATTGTCTTTTATCATTCCAAAATACTTGGCAGCTGAAAGAGCATGTTGTTTTGCAAATGCAGGTACTGTGGGGGAAAAAATAAGAACAATAAATCCAAGCTGCAAAACTGATCACAAACTGTCAAACTTGTTTGCTTTAGAGGATTTAGGCAACTCTAGAAAATATGAATCTTGTTTGAAGGGCTGCAACACCAGGCTGAACTGTATTCTCAGATATTGCTGTACTGTATTGTACGTGTCTTCTTCCTACTGTATTAGAATGTCTGTCATATGGGAAGGACCATGATCAGCTTCACCCATTTCAGTAAAACAATCATACATATTATCCAGCAGGGTGAGAGTGGTTACCTTGGTCCTCATGCCCCTGGGATTAGTATAATGAAGACCTCTTGGAAATATAAGTCCAGGCAATTTCGCAGAACTGGGAAATTGACTAAACTGCAGTTGGCTATGCTTATAGAGCAAACTAAGCCTTTAATGATGGTTAATGTTAAAAAGCTTTGATTGACTACGCACTGCATGTACATCTATTTTCTTTTTTCTTTTGCTTTTTTTATTTTTTTTGAATTTGAATATTAGCCAGACTGCATTACAAGCAAGTACCAAGCTGCAATTTAAAGTCCACACGTGACTCCATGCGTAGATGGGCAAATGTTCTGCTCTAACCCAACAGTTTTTTTGGCAACACTTTCCAATGATGCACATCGGGGAATCAAACTAAACCATAGTTAATTTTCACTATGGTCTGTTGAATAAGCCATTATGTCTGAGTTCACCCAAAGCACTAAAACATAAATACCAATTGGCTGGATTTACAAAACATGTGAACATGAAAATAAATCAACCATGTAGTATCTTAGCATGACATGTGAATCTGATGTATTTTTAAGCAAGATCTCTCAAATTACCTGTAAGCTGTACATGAAATGCTATAAAAAATACCTATCCTGATGGTTAACCATAAAGCTAACAAATTCTACCCAATAAACCACTGTTCTATAAGTTACATATCTTCTACATTTTAGATTCATACTATCTAGGAGTGGTATGTGAAGACATATCTTTTCAAGCAGACATACAGTATACAATTAGTAAAGGTACCAAGCCTTTTCGGAAAGAAAGGCAGAAATCATTTTGCCACACTTCATATCTTCGGAAGAAGTTAGTTTGGTAGGTTTCTTCTTAATTGGCAGATAATACATAAGAAAGAAGTTTAGATTTGAAGGGATCATCTAACTATACTTTGGGGACTGCAAAACCTGCAGCAGGCTTGGGGGTGATGTGTTGGAAGGCATACTTCCAAACAGGTGGGAGGTGAGATAAAAATATATATTTCAACATGTGTTTAATTTAATTGCATGAATTAACTGCCTACATTAATATGGTTTCTTTCCATATATTAAATAATTACCCCATCACTCTGAAAATTGCAGTTTGGTGGTAACCCCTGGATGGGCTCTAAAGGCCCCATTCAAATAGCTTAGGGTTAGGTTCTAGTAGTGGTCAGTGCTAATGTTCAACCAACAATTTCCAGAGTAAAACAACCTTCCAAACTGAGCTTCAAGAATTCCTCACCTTAATGGAAAAGGTTGTTACGATGGGTCTGCCATGCAAAACTGCTCACTAATATTGCTTAATATGTGAGATGAAAAACACACAAAAAAGTGTGTAAGGCAAGACAGTTCCTCCTGATGATTCTGGAATCCAGTTCTTCTCAGCTACAGCCAGGTTGGCCAATGGTCATGGAATGGTGGAAGCTCAAGTCTATCAATACCAGGGGCACTCTAGGGCACGCCAGGAAAAGCTTTAATAAGGACAGGAAACTAATGTGGATAACATATGCTAAGAAAGATGTTAAAAAGTGTGACTGACTCCCTCTCCCCCGCAAGTCAGGTAGCAAGTGCAATCAGCATTAATTTCCTAATTCAATTAAAAGAAAGTTGTCATGGGATTTATGCTAGCTTAGGCTGACAATATCTCAGCGAGTGACAGTACCTGGCCAACCATGTCTGGGCTTGGAAGCCAGCCAGGGTCAGGCCTGGTTAATCCTTGGTTTGGGAGACTGGGAGAAAGTTGTGGCAAACCATTTCCGTACAGCAGCCAGAAAAACGGCATAGGAGTGTCTGCATAGCCCCAGTCAAGCTATTTTTTTAAACTGACAACATCATCAAGGCCTCACCTTGTCAGGCAATTAATTAGCCCTACAAGATGTCCTGCCTCACTGATTCCAAAATTTTAGTTGGTACAATCATACTGGTCTGTGCATCATGCTTAAACATGTTTGTAATTGTGGTTTGTTTAAAAAGCTGTAGGTGCTTGGTTTCCATTTAATGCCAAACCATGAATTCTGGTTTATAAAACACAAGAGCTGATGCCACACACAGTATGGCTTCCTTGAATTTTCTTAGTGAATCAACAAAGCATGGTTAAAAATCATGACACTGTGTGATCCAGGATAAGTGTCAATGCAATCAACAAGCTGAACAGGTACTCTTGTGCACAAGTTTACATTAGTGCATAATTCAAAAAGCACTCTTTTCATTTGTGAATGTTACTGTTTTCTACATTTATTCTGCCCTTCCTTCAAAGAGATCAAAAAAAGAGTCTAAAGAAGACAAAGTTTGCCCTGGGCTGAGATGGAGTTACACTTTATGCTGTCAAGCAAGTCTCTGATTATGCCACATTTCTAAGAAAAAACTGCCAGGCCCCCCAGATTTTGAAACTAATACATAAAATTATTTCCAAACAAGCATCTGGAAATGACTTTTCCAGCTGCACTTTCTCTGCTAGCTAATGAGTCCTGTCCCCTTGAGTGTGAATTCTAAATGAATGCTGTCTACATCCCCAATGAATTTGTCTTATAGCAACTCCACTATCATTGTCCTTAAGGTTATAAGGCTTCTGTTATTCATATTAATATAAATTAATAAAAGGGATGTATTTATTTACTATTAACCACAGTAACTTAAAATGTAACTTCTTTCTCCCTCCTTCCAAGGTTCAGCCCTTTCCCCACTTCAGGGACTGATCAGTTATTTCAAATCAAACTAACTATATTGGCAATGAAATGCAAGATTTTTTTAAAGCCATCTCACAAAAAAAACCACCCTCAACCAGAGTTGACATTTAATAAATCTTTCTGTACTACTTGACTGACCTAGAAATGTTGATGCTTCATATTTTCCTTATGGCCTGACACACAACTACCCCAAGGAACAATTTTAACTAGTATAACTTTCATTCTGCTCAGAACAGTCATCTTTCCTGAAGGGTTTATATTGCAAATGCCATCCACCTTAGCTAACATCTAAGAACTGTGGAAGAATGTTGTTCCCTAATGATGGAGCTGAAGAAGCTGACTGTAAGATTTTTCCAACTTGACGTACCTCACTAAGCCATTGTGGGCAATAGATGCTCCTAGCCTCCCGTAATGCAGCTGCCAGAACTCCTCAGAGCAGCTGATTCCATTTTTTTCTCCCAAAAGCCAGTGGCTTTTTCCTAGTTTGGGGTTTTTTAGGAGCCGACTGTAAAGTTTAATGCACCAACTTGACCCTGAATGGTTCCCAAATCGAGAAACAAAAACTAAAAAAGGGCCTGAAGATTCTAGCCTCATTCTCTAATGACATCACAATGTCACTGGTCACAGCCTCTGCAGCCCCCCTCCCACAAAGACAGGAAGTCAAAGTTGAGGCTCCAAGCAGAAAAAGCTCACCTACTGCATGGTTTGACCTAGCCAGGATATAATATGATTTGGTTTTGCCTTGGTTGCTAAGTGAATCCTTGCTATAAGTGAACAGACTAAAATTCATTAATCTTTAAAACAGCCTTCCCCTAACCCATTGCCCTCCAAATGAGTAGAAAACGAAGATCATGTAGCTGAAAAATCTCAGTTGATGGAAACCATGCACAAGCAATGTATTTACCACCATCCTGATGCCATTGGAAGAGATTCCTGAAGATCTCTTAGTCATGATCAGCTGAATTCCTTTGAAAGACCAGTCATGCTGTGCTAAGCCACAGAGTTTGGTTAATGGGAATGCACATGCTGCCTCTTTAATCCCATTCTGCACAGTTCCCTAGCCATTATTGGTAGTGTCTCTGAAGTTTAGTGTGCCAGCCAAATCCCTAACAGCTGTCAGTAAGCACTAACTGGAAATGCTGGCCACTCCAAGCTGGGGTGATATACTAAACCTCAGGTAAACCTTCCATGAAGATTAAGGATCCATGGAGGATGGATCTAAAAAGGCAATGCACATGTTCATGTTAGCCATCTGCTGAGATTTGTGTATTGAATGAATATGCTCTGAGTGCAGCTAGTATAAAACTGATACAAACCCTGCTTGGCAATCATCTAGAAATAAAACAAAGCAATTTCTTAAGCAGTTTCACCCTCACCTTACCTCTTCCCCTTGATGAGTGGATTCATAAAAGCTGCCAAGCCGTATGCTTTTGGTTTATCATTGTGTATGAACCTAATCATTGAGGATATTCACCTAACCATATACCACAACTCTTGTGATAACCAAATTCTCAACGAGCATTTAGAGGTTTCCTACCTTGCTCTTTATGGCCAGAACTAAGGAACTTATGGCCCTATGAATTTTGCTAGACTGTGATTCCATCACTCTCTCATCATGTTAACTAAGTTGATTGGAGTTGAGTTCCCAAAATATCTGGAGGACCACATTCCTGTCCAAATCAGCACTGAAATGCCATGGCCACCCAATGCACTATTATGGTCAATTAGGATTCAGCCATGAAGATCAACAGGTAAACATAAGCCAGGCATCATCTCTCACCTTAATCTATCCCACTGGGTTTTTTGGACGTTAAAATAATGGCAGATTAAAATGTATATTGTCCCATGACCAATGGAAAAATTAAAATTTAAGAATAGCAGTCAGCTGAAGAAATTTCAACATTTGAAGATGGACTGTAGGAACCTAACAGCTGAATGATTAGATTCAGGGACAAAACATTCCCCAGGGAAGGTTCAGGAATCTGAAAATATGCAGCTATTCGGAGACACTTCATCCTAAATGACAGATGTTTAAAAGAACAAAAAGTTGTGATGCTATCTTTATCACAGAGGATCTTTAAACCACTTACTTGCCTAAAGTTAATTGAGTTTTTTGTCTTGCTTTGAAAAGGCAGAGGAGACTCTTAATGAATCAGATCCTTCATTAAGCTTCCAGTCCAGCTATACTGTTTGTTATCTCACTCCTGCCACTTAAATTAATTGTTTTTCCCTTTTCTTACCAAAACATTCCATGGCATTTTAATTAGAACTATCATACACATCAAATTAATATTTTGTCCCCTGCACCCCCCCACCGCTGCCAGAAAAAGTGCAGGTTTCAATATTTCATAGTGTATTAGTGTATTTCTTATATTTACAAATTACTTCTTAGCCTTTGTTCCAAAAATGAGTATTTTCTAACTGGTAAATAGTTTAAATACCATTGGTTAGCAATATGACATACAGTAGTAATTTGAACTGATCTCAAAATATGAGATCCCTTCATTATTCCTGGGTTTCCAAACACCCAACATCCATGCCAAAACATTAGTCATTCCATCTTCTTGCATTCAATGTCATTGGATCAGTCAGTGTATCAATGGACCTCATTCCGTATCAGCAGTGCAGACAGATCACAGCAACTGGAACTCAGTTGGATGAATACACTGAGTATTCTGTAGATCTGTACCAACTACATACAGACATATTAAGTTCATACATTGTGCTAAACTCACATTATATCATGCTTTATAAATGCCTTACATCATTCTATTTACAGATGATGGCAAATTTCTTACATGATGCTTAGAACAGATTTAGTTTTCTTGTCTGAGCAGTGGCAATGTGATCTGAGGGGAGAGTTACATCTATCCCCTTTGTCATGGTCGGATCACACCCTGATGACCTTGAGATTCTCTTATGCTGTCCCCCTCCACAGGGAGGCTGGACCCATTCAATTGGTCAGCCCCCGGCGACTGATGGGCCTGGTAGGGTTTCAGAGGGAGCTGGGGGTTATACCCAAGGATCTGTTGCATGGTCCAGCGGAGGTCCTGGCAGCTGCCTGGAATAGGGAGGCTGCCGGGGCCTTGGACAGGATCGCGCCTGTGCGGCCTCTCTTCCCCCATCGAACCCGACACTCCCCATGGTTCATGGAGGAGCTGAGGGTTCTGAAGAGGGTTAAGAGACATCTAGAGCACCACTGGAGGAAGGCAAAGACCAAATCCGACCAAACACAAGCTAGAGCCGCTGTTAAGGCCTACCTTGTGGTAGTAGAAGCACTGAAACATCAGTATTTTTCCGCTCTTATTGCATCCGCAGAATGCTGCCTGGCAGCCCTTTTAAGATCACCCAATCTCTTTTGGGGAAAGGGGATTCAGAAATCCATCTACAGGGCTGTGCTGAGGAGTTTTCTGGGCTTCTGCAGGATAAAACCACTCGGATCTGCTCCATGTTGGACTCTGAGCGTGGGACAGGGTCTGTGAAGATGCCCGGGAAACATACCCAGTTATCTGTGAACAGTTCAATCCTGTTGGGCCCAAGGAAGTGGACAGGATCCTCCAGACTGTAAATGCCACCACTTGCCAATTAGATCCATGTCCCTCCTTGCTGGTGAAGGCAGCCCAGGAGGTGACGTGTGGTTGGGTCCAGACGATGGTAAACACATCCTTGAGAGAGGGGGCATTTCCGGCAGCCTTTAAGGAGGTGCTGGTGTGCCCCCTCCTCAAAAAGCCATTGCTGGACCCTACTGTACTGGACAATTTTCATCCAGTTTCCCATCTCCCCTTTTTGGGGAAGGTGGTTGAGAAGGTGGTGGTGTTGCAGCTCCAGAGGGTTCTGGATGAAACGGATTATCTAGACCCCTTTCAGTCAGGTTTCAGGGACAGAAATGGCATTGGACGCACTTATGGATGATCTTTGGTGGGAGCAGGATGGGGGCAGTGCATCCATCCTGGCTCTTCTTGACCTCTCAGTGGCTTTTGATACCATCGATCATGGTATCCTTTTGGGTCGGCTCAAGGAGTTGGGGGTGGGCGGCGTAGTTTTGCGCTGGTTCACCTCCTTCCTCCAGGGCCGGTCCCAATCAGTGTTGATAGGGAGCGAGAGATCCAGCACATGGCCCCTTCTTTGTGGGGTGCCGCAGGGCTCAGTGCTCTCTCCGCTCCTTTTGAACATCTACGTGAAACTGCTGGGTGAGATTATCCTTCACCACGGGATAAGGTACCATCAGTATGCTGATGATACCCAATTATACATCTCCATCCCAGGTGATGCCGTGACTACCCTCTCCAGATGCCTGGGGGCTGTGGGGGCCTGGATGGGGAACAACAGGCTGCGGCTGAACCCTGGTATGACGGAGTGGCTGTGGGTCAATGGCTCCTTGGTATCTAGGAAATTGTCATCTTTAGTTCTGGATGGGGTGGCACTGCCCCAGACAGAGCCGGTGTGTAATTTGGGGGTCCTCCTGGACTCATGACTCCTGCTCAAAGAGCAGGTGGCAGTCATGGCCAGGAGGGCCTTTGCTCAATTTCGTGTTGTATGCCAGTTACACCCTTTTCTGGATTGAGAGGCCCTTCGAACAGTCACTCATGCTCTGGTCATCTCCCATATAGACTACTGTAATGCACTCTACATGGGGCTACCCTTGAAGAATATCCGGAAGCTACAGCCGCATGGGCAATTTTAGGTGCCCCAAGGTCAGCACATGTAACACCTTTGCTATGCAAGCTGCACTGGCTCCCAGTTTGCTTCCAGGTCCAATTCAAGGTGTTGGTTATCACCCTTAAAGCCCTTCATGGCATGGGACCAGGTTACCCAAGGGACCGTCTCTTCCCCATCACATTGACCCGTCCCACCTGGTCATGCAGAGAGGGCATGTTATGGACCCTGTCTGTAAGAGAATTCTATCTGGTGGGGTCCAGGAAGCGGTCCTTCTCTGCAGCAGCTCCCACCCTCTGGAACATTCTTCACCCAGAGGTGAGACAGGCCCCCTTGCTCCTGGACTTCCGCAAAAAACTAAAAACCTGGTTGTATCAGCATGCCTGGGGCAGGAAGGGGAACAGTCTTCCTTGGGGATAGCTAGCACCGTAGAAGGGCCCTTTGTACTCATGGGTTGAGATGCAATCTTAGCCATCTGGATTTTATTACGTTTTATATTTTTACTGTTTATTACATGTATATTTGTTGTATTTAATGGCACTGAATTTTAAACTGTTTGTTGTAAACTGCCCAGAGTCCCCCTTTTGGTGGGAGATGGGCAGTGATAAAATTTGATAAATAAAATAAACAAACAGATTGGTATGTATGGTATTCAATTTCACAGATCACACTTAGCCAAATTGCAGTTTCTTTGGGTTTTGACTTAACATGCTTTCTGGGCCTAATGGCGTATAAGCTATGATTTGAAGCTTCACACAATGTGTGAACTCCACCTCTGTGGTTTATATAATCAGCCACATAATAAATCATGGATTGAAGCAATTTATAAGCCCAGCCATACCAGGTCCTACAAAATGAGAACAATAGTTTTCTTCCACTGAATATTCAGCTTGATGCTTCTGTGATGACCCCTGGCAGAGCATGAAGAAAGTGTCCCCCTCATGTCCTTGCTGTTCCCTCTGCTTTCAGAAATTGCATTTGGCCATCAGAGGACACGGCCATTAATAACCTTTTTCATGAATTCCTCAGCTCTCTCATCTCAGGCCCAATTCATACAATAGCTGAATCCCCATGTCACTCACAGCTAGAATGCGGTTTAGTGTGTTCTACGAATCTAGCCATTGTGATTTGTGAGCAATCCTTTATGGCTTTGTATATTGTACAGACCATGCAAAATGCAGCTTACTTAATAATGGCTAAAGTCGGCATAGCACAGCGTTTAATATGTTGTGAAAACACAGTCTGCAGGTTAAATACCTAGTACAATGCTGCCCTTCTTTTTCTTTGCTGCAAAGCAGTGTTTCTCAACCTTGGCAGCTTGAAGATGTGTAGACTTCAGCTCCCAGAATTCCCCAGCCAGCATGCTGGTTGGGGAATTCTGAGAATTGAAGGCCACACATCTTCAAGCTGCCAAGGTTGGGAAACACTGCTCTAAAGCATGGTTAGGGAAACTGGGGTTGATGGGATCATTTGGAATAGTGAGCTTGCTCCTGACACCCAGGAACCTACTAAGATGCCCCCATCCAGCTCAGATTTCCTTTCTCCTTTTCTGGGCAAGGGGGCTGATTTTCAAACAGGGGTTGCAGCTGTGGGACTTACATTGAAAGCTACAGTTTCCCAGAGCAAGGATGCTGGTTAGGTCAGCTGCCAGCTGCCTCCTAGCACCAACTCTGAGAAGCGGGACCTGAGATGTCCATTATGCCATGGAAAAACAGAAAAAAAGAAGCTCCAGATTTAAACTGCAGAGAGCAGTCAACTGCTTAAGGTGGCTTCATCCTAGTATGTAATAAATATTCTTTTCCAGCCATGCTGTGTTGAGTGTCTGGGTAGCTTCTGCTGAAATTTGAGCCCGAGAACCTGAAAACAGCCACTTGCTGGTTTTCTCAGTGGGCCCCGGAGGCATTCTGCTACATAAGGTGAGTATTAGAGATTGTGGATTGAATTGGCTTTGCAACATGCCAAATTCCTATTTTTCTAGTATTGAAACAAATAAAAGCAATAAATGTACAAGGCGCAAAGAGACTGGGGAGCAGCAGGAGAAATGCACATAGGCGCCAGGATGCAAAGCAACGCATGAGACCTTTGTCTCTACAGTTCCAAGTTGCCTGACAATTGTTTTTTCCAGCCAGAAAAGTAGAGCCAGCTCTTTCCAGTTCTTTTTCTGGCCAATGGAAAGATCCATGGAGCTCCCTCTTGGAATGCAGGACTTCCGATACCATAGAAATTAAACACGGGGCTGTAGTTGCATTAACATGTAACACTTACACTAGTAGAAACAGAAAGTTTAAGATATTGTTTGTTTGGGGGAAGGTTGGAATTAACCAACTCAAGCAATTGTTTTAGCAGGGAAGAGTTCTGCTTGATGCCTAGACTTATGTAGGCATGCTTGCCAAGCTGGTGGGCTGATAGCAATGAATTACATACAGTATAATCCCATCTCCAGTGTCAAAAGTGTAAATCTGAATAGTGTGTAGGTTGAAGTGCTGTAGAAAGTTCTGTATCGATTTGGACTGAAGAAATCTCACAGCTGTGGGGGTGTAAATCTATGCAAGCAACAAAATGCTGTATGCATTTCTATGATTACTGTAGAAATGTAATTTCTGTAACTTCTTGCAGTGCATTAATGAAGAGAGCTTGAAAATGGTGCTTTCCCCTTTAATAACTTTAGTGCTTATTAACAACAGCTGTCCTCATTTAGTTGCAAACGTCCCCTGAGAGCGAAGGGAAAGCAACCTGTCACACCATTGTCCTCAATATAACAAGTGACAACATTAAATAAGAGTGAAAGATTTTGTAAAAATCAGTATAAAATGAAATATATAGAATGGCATTTATAATTAATCTAAGGTAGTTGCCCCATTCTCAAAATCAACGTGTTTCCTTCTACATCAAATTCTCACTTTATTTTTCTTGCTCTGAGAAATTGCAAAGATTTTCTCCTTTTGAAACCATCTTTGCATGATTAACATTGACAAATGCTGAGCTTCTCATCTTAGACAAAAAAGCTATCTTCACTTGTGTTTCTTGGTTTATCTATATAGTTTTCATGCATATGGTAATCTAAAACTGTTTTGTCCGCTGTTCTTCAAGCTAACCTTCTGCAACCTGTTCCTCACTGCATACTGTATGTCCAGACTTCAGTTCCCAGAATTCTGAGCCAGAATACTTGTTGGGAATTTTTAGAACTTGTTGACTAAAAGCCCGTTCAGAGTCACACATCATACTCAGCCTTAAACCATGGCTAGTTTCATATAACAGACTGAGTGGTAATTATCAAACATACTGAATTCATTCAACATGCTAACCCAAAACTAAACATAATGACTTTTTTAGTCAAAACACATCTTAAAAATCCAAACATACCGCATGTGCCAACTTATCCAGAATGCTCAGTGTCAGCCCTTAATGTAGATCTACTAAATCTTCCAAGCCTAAGCTATGAATTGCATGCCTTTCTGATTACTCAAAATAAAGGTCACCCTTCTTTCAGCTTGAGCTCAACTCCTTGTGAATTCATGGATTTGCCCAGAAAATTTCTTGAAAATATTGTGGAAATGATTTGTCCTGGCTTTCTTTCAGGATGCTTTTCAATTTCCCAATGCAGCCTACAGACCTATTTTCTCTTGGCAGTTTCTCCAAGTACCAACCAGGCCTGACCTTGCTCAGCTTCCAAGCTGAGGTTGGCCACCTGTTGCCACTTGCTATGTATTGCTGAAGACCAGCAAGGAGATAATTGTATGGATCCTTTTTTCACTGTGAACAAAAAAGACGTACCTGGGTAGAAAGGATTACTGGCAGCAATAAGTGGGTAAAAAGTTAGCAAGTTTTGCAGACTGTCCCACCTGTGAGCCTTTTAGCTGCATCCCTATTTGTAACAATTAAGATAACAACAACACAATCTCCCTAATGTACCATCTGCTAAGGGGACAGGGCAATGTTTCCCATAAAAATATTCTTAGTAAAGGGTCACTTATCTAAGTTCCTAAGTTATTGCCCAGATATGACATCTGACCTTCTCCAGATGTTGTCTGCTAGAAACAATGTATTATCTTTGGCAGAAGGTCAATGGTCTAAGTTCCTAGGTTAGTGACCACAGGTGTCATCAGACCATCCCCAGGTAGTATCTACTAGGGATCCTGTCTTACCTAAAAATATCCCTAGTCCGCTGTCTCAAGTTATAACCAAGTTATAACCAAGTCATTGATAAGATGTGCTACCAAACCATCTTCAGGAGTAGGTGTTTATATTTGCCATCTCTTAAGAAAAGTACTAAAAGGTGGCAAAAGCCTGTAGACATTTCAAATTTCAAGGTAGACCTAAAGTCTAGGAAAGAAGAGGTACTGCACAACCATTGGCTGGTTCCAGGGGTTCATCAGCTATCAAATTGGAGGTTTCTGGGGAAAGCTGAAGAAATGGGAATGAGTATATTTTCCCTTATGACTCTCTTAATATTTATTTAATAAACTCCTTCTTGGCATTTTACCCTGGTCTGAACCTATTGTCTTGGAATCTTAAAGAATCTATTGTCTCCTGGGTAACAACACAATCTGTCCCACACAAGTATTTTAATTTGGTTACTGAAGTTACGATGTTCTGGGTTTGCATAATACATTGATAATAAATTAACAAATAGGCTGGATTTGCTGAATACATTAATTCATTTTATTTGTTAATGAAATAATTGAAGTGATTGCAACCAAACATTGTGAAAGAGCAGCCACAGTGGGCATCATTGTCCTGTATCTCCAACAATGGTGGCGTGCATGTAGTTTCTGCGAAGCATTCACATTTGAGAGATGTGGCCTCTCACAGTCTTCTGACTTGACCCAAGTAGGTTCAACGTAAGAAACATAGCAATTGTATCCCAGGTAATAGAACTCAGTTTTGTGGCTACTGAGAGGTTTTTTCTTTTTTCAAAGAAAAAGGAAATAAGCATATTTATTAAATAAAAATATTCCAAGGAATAATTAACAGAACAAATTTGAGTTGATTCTACGCCTATCTTTAGGTTGTTTGCTCCAAAGATTCCTCTTTCCCATGCAAGCCTTTATTTTTTAAAATGTGCCTACAAAATTTTGGTGGTTATTTACAATCTGTTTATACCAATTTCAAAGCTAAGCCTCTCCTCCACCCTCTTGTGCCTGTATTTCATCTCTTTTTCAACTTCTCTATCTGACATGCAGACCAGGTTCCCAATAGTTCTTCCAGAAAGAAAATCATTTTGTGGAACTCTTCATCCCGTCTGGAGTATCTTCCCCAAATGCAGTTTGCACAGGAGAAACTGGCTCAGTCAGGAACCATCTGACATGATCTCTAATGCTAAACTGAGGGGGCTCTTAAAGCCACACCTGGTCCTTTTCCTACAGAACTGAATATGATCAAAGTAGACCAGATACACCTGAACGCCTTGAAGGTCACTGAGATCACTGGGGAAGGGAAATAGAGGGCACGGGGCAGAGCCTATTTCAGGATCCCTGAAGACTAGTTGGGCCAGACTGGTAAGCTGGATTATGTCTGTCGATTGGACATTCCTGCTCTAAAAGGAATTCAGCCATATAAAATACTAAATACAGTACTTATTGAACTGAAGATTCATAAGAAATGCTATAGAGTTGGTTTACAACTTTATGTGATGGGGGAATCTACTTGTACTTCAATCTGTGCAATTGCTTTCAACCAGAAAATGAAGGCATTGCTCCTCCTCTTCAGGTTAAAGCTAACATTAGTTGCTTATACTGCCTTCAAAATTTACTGTCTGTTTATACAGATTATCCAATAAGCAGGTTACAATTAAGATCCCATAATAACCAAACGCACCAAATTACGGTGACAAAAAAGCAAGAACTGAGCCTGGGAAAAGGATTTATTGTTGGCTGATCAATTCAAATAGATACAATTGTACAGAGCACTCGTTTCAAAGTGATGCATTTCACTGCACTTAATTTACTTACATTTGTTTTCACTTGGCAAAGAAGCCGCTGGCAGACAAGCCACAGCAGTTACTAACAATGATGTAACTTATGAGCATCTTCCAGCACATAAAAATTTGATCAGTGTCTGAGTTGAACTGATCCAATTCTTCTTATAACAGAGTCAAGAAAATAAATCAGGAATGCGATAGTCTATTTATGACAGGTATTCAAGCACAACATATGCAAAGAACCAGCTACTGAACTGCAATTTAACAGACCATTTCATCATATCCTGAAGCCAATGAAATATTCACATAAAAGAGCACAAATCAGGGACTATAGCATGGATAGATCCATATAGTTCAACTGCTTTTTCATTTGCTTCATTCTTTCTTTGGAATTGCACTAATTTGGCCCCAATTCTGTTGGGATGGAGGCAAGTACTCAAAACCTGGTGGTTTCAGCTGGCTTCCAGGATGTATATGGTATGAAACTGGTCTTTTTTGTGGTGAATGGAATTCTAATTGTTCTTTGGTGCAATGTGGGTGCTTGTAATTTGTTATGATCTGGTTATTTTTTTAATCACATTTATGGATGTTGGGTATATAAGCTGCTTAGAGTCAGTAACAACTGTAAAGCATATAAGGCAAGGAAATATATAAATAAATATCTCTAAAAGTCTCTTCTCCCTCTCCCCCACCAAAAAACCCCACAGCCTCTTATCTCCCTGGGCCAGGCAACACTGTGATGTTTATTAGATATTCCTGTGGCTGATCAACCTGCTTCTTCTCAAAACAGTATGATTTATTAGAACAGACTCCAGATTGCAAGATCAAATGACTGAGCAACTAAACCAACTAGGTAATACCCTTGGCCTGTTCTCCTGTGTTTATGTCAGCTAATCTTCAATGTGTAATTACATGCCTTTGCCAATGGTCTTATTGACATAAGGGTGAAACAGTTCATGAAATAATCAGTTGGTTAAAGAGCCATCCTATAAGAAATTGGCAGAGCTGGCCCATGAGACAAAGAACAAAAGACTGTCCACCCCTCTCCATTGCAGACACAGAAGTCAAAGGGTTTGGCTGCTGGAACTTCCTTCAACACTGAGAGTGGAATGGATGTTTCTGTCTGAATGTAGATGCTCTACAGTGCAAGAAAAATATATTAGGAAATCTACATGCAAAATAGGAATGTTAGTAAAAAATGCACATAGGAGAATTATGCATAAAAATACTTCCCATTTTTAAGCAGACTTTTACAAAAATCCAGAAACAGGAGTTTAAGACTGGAAAAATTACAACTTAGTAAAACTGAAGTTGTCCAATTCATCCATTTTTAAGCTTATATAGTATTCCAGTCTTAATAATGAAGCCTGTCAATTTTATGATAACCTCAGTTGGACTTCCGGGGAGGAAATGGCAGACAGAGGATGGCTCTGAGAAAAGTGTGGCTGATGACTGCAGCAGAACGAAGAACTGACTAGTAGACCAGCTCTTTGATAATTCCTCTCAGGTCAAGGAGAGGACTTCAGATTGTCCACAGGTGCTCCAGACAGATGCTCCTTGTGAGAAGACCAGAAGATAGTGGTCTCTGGCAGGTTTAGAATTCTGGGAGACAAAGGAATAGCCAACTTGCTCAAACCACAGTTGGCGCCTTTCAAAGGACACTAAGTTTGCATACTTCCTTTTCCAATCGCTTTCGGAAATTGCTTGTTAACTGCTTTTCAGCTATTAGAAACCTTTGGATAGACAAGTTTTACAGCACCAGGTAAGTTTCCTTCAATCCTGTTGGAAGTATTAGTAAATCCAGCATGCCTCATTTGCATGTGCATTAGCATGTAAATTGAGTTCATCCCAAGATGCAACTCTGAGGAAGCTGTTTGTTGCTACTCCCACTTCCTCTCAGGGAGAAGCAAGCATGCTGCTCTGCTCTCTGTTCATTAGGGCCATGTGCTTAGGCCATGATGAAGAATTTCTGCCCCTTTCTTCCACTCAGCTCTTAACAGCTGTTGGGCTAAGGATGAATTATGTATAGGGACAAAAGAAGAAAAAAGATTTCATCTTTTTCACCAAACATGGATGTAACTGGACCAAGAATAAAAATGAGTAAAATATTCTTTCACTTACTTTTAAACCTACTGTGCCTAAGTGTGTGATTCTTTATGCTTGGGAGGGCTGAGTGTGTAAGATCAATAACCTGTATTTCTCTTACATGCTCATTAAAGCTATTTTAAAGATAATATTCTTTTTCTGTGCACAGCTTCTTCCCCTGTGTTAAAACTCTGCTCCATTTCTGTGGTCCTTACAGGCCACTAATTGGCTTCAAATCCTTAGTGAAAGAAGTTTTAACCAAAAGTTGAAGAACTTTTAAACAGTTTTTTTTAATAAATAGCAAAAGGGTGATTAAAACTTTGATTTTAGAAAGTTACAAATGGACTAAGGTCCAGATAAATTTGAAATAAGATTTTGGAATTAATTATAAAGAATCCTTCCCATGGGAAAATGCTTTTGTTTTGATTTTTTTTTTTAAAATAAGATTTTAAAAATTGCACAGTAGAGGGAACTAATGATTACAACTAAAGAAGAAGAACACTCAACTCGACTTACAATTACAGAATAAAGCAAAATATTTTAACATTGGACATATTGAAGGATATTTTTAAACAATGGACCCAGAAGTTAATTTTAATAGTGTCTGCCTCTATAGGTATACTGTGTGTAAAAGATATTATGGAAGAGGAACAAGTTCTACCTGACAAGCTCAAGATTGAGTTGAAAGTGGATTTCAAACTTTATGATAATCTCAGTTATGTTCCTAGTTAATCAGCCTTTTAGCGTATGCTATATAAACTTGATCTAATAATCTTCAGAAGAGCAATTTCATGAAAGACTTGCTTTTCAAAGCAATCTTAGGCATGCTTACTTGGGAATAAGTCCTGAAGAGCAGAAAGGGATTTTCTTCTGCATAAATGAGCATAATCTGTAAATGACATCATTATTAGCATGCAGAAACTGAGTATTTGCTCTGTTGCATTCTTTAAATATGCTGATGTAGTGAGACACACCTTTCTCTATTCATAAGTTACATTTACAACATGCATTTCATCCAGGACCTCAAGGCACCATATATGCCATTCCCTTTCTTCTCCAACTTTTGTCCACAAAAGCAAACTTGGGAGGCTGGTTGTGCTGAGAGATAGCAATCGGCCCAAAATTAAACAGAATTTCTATGGCTTAAGAAACATGTGAACCTGGATTTCACCAATACTAGCCCAACACACAGTATTAATTGGGGCAGGTATTCATAAGCAAATTCATATGAAATTAGTGGAAAAGGCAATTACTCTTATTGTTTGAGTATGTTCATGCAAAGTAGGAATAAAGGGGTCATAAGAAATCTACTGGAGGCCAGGAAACAAATCCCCAAAGCACTCAGTTTAGGCAAAGGGAAAGTAATCAAAATCAAAACAATTACTGACTAGCTGTAACATCTCATTAAGCCAGAGCTTGATTTGTTTAAGAAAACCATGACCCAGCACAATGTATGAACCAGCCACTCTGTTTATTTGGTTCATCTCCCTTCTCCTTGTACTCCATCATAGTAGGATATTGGCATGTTTGGGAAAGGAACCTAAATACAAAAATGTTAATATGCCAGCATGAAGACTCCAGAAGGCAGTGGAACTTTGGGGGCTCAGAAGCAGAGGGGAGCAGTAACAATTTATTCTCATTTATTTTTGTAAAGGAAAAAAATTGTGCTTAGCCGTGGACCAAGCACCTTGGCTATTGGCCAAAAATATCAGTAAGTACTGATTGGATGATAGTTCTCTGCGTGTTCCTTACTAGTGAATATCCAACCATGCTCATAGCATCCCAATGTCTGAATAGATCAGAAAATAGTCAAGTAACCCACATTGATCTGAGGGGTGTTTTACAGTGGATTCAGAAGGCTTGGGAGATGGACAGCCTGTAAAAAGGAGAGCATGGGTGGCTCCAGCCATTCTTGATTTTGATCTGTGCAGCCCATCCTCCAGTTGTCATGCAGCCCCAAGAAATGACTCCCAGGAGAATGAGGCTTGCAAAAAAAGAAAAGAAAAAGGTTTCCCATGCCTGTAACATGGGGGAGATAGAGAAATTAGGCATTTGGAAGATGAGCAGAATACTTTAGTTAGTAATCATTTCTATGCTTATACAAAAAGATTTTACTGCACCTTTTCATATATATAGGGAGACAGATCCAACATGATTAAAAAAACTAGAGACATTCTAATTTGCATATGGACTCCAAAAAGAAACATCGTAAGACATACCATTTGCAGAAACACCTACTTTGCAGTTAGATGTGTTTTTCCTTTAGTGCAGTATGGTGTACAAACATTTCTTTACGATTCATTAAAGATGCACAAATCACTTCCAGAAGAAAGGGGCAGTAATATCTGGAATATCTCAGAAGCGTTTTAAATACCTCAGTATCATTTTCTCCCTGGGAAAAGGCTACAGCCGAGTGGCAGAAAACAATCTTGGCTCATAAAACAATGTATTTTCCCAGGAACACAAGGTTGCCCTGCTATACAGTCTTGGAAAAAGGTAAGATGCTGCAGACTGGTCTCTCATCCAAATGATGACCAGGCCCAATCCTACTTAGCTTCTGAATCAGGACAGGACTGGGCAGATGCAACATGCTGAGTACCTTTTCAAATAAGTTTATGGAATTCTTGAATAAATCAAGTTCTCTTTTCTAGTGGACTAACATTTGTATACTAAGAAATGGGGAATGGAAAGGGAAATAATAGTGTGTTGCTATCAGGTAGGCTATCCTTTAGAAGTGAGAGACTGCATTTAAAAAACTGACAATTCACAACTTTGAAGACAACAATCCTTTCAGGATTCTTTGTGACCCTATCTCTGCTCCATCCATGTGGATTCCTGTGGATGAAATTATTTCCGATAACTTAGTCAACATGACAAACTTACTTATGGTTAACTGAACTCAACCCAATCTTCTAGTTTTGAATGACACACACAGAACATCACTGAGCCACAATTTAGTCACTAAGTTTTAGCTGAACAGCTGTGCAAATTCAGTGTACATGATCAGCTGAAAACATGGTCAAGAAGCAAGCCAGGAATGCTCATAAAAGTGATAACAAAAAGAGAAAAAACAAACGCAGGTCCAGGAGTCTAACAGCCGTTATCTAAAACAAAAACAAACTCAAACATTAATCCATCACTGACTACTAAAAACTGAATGGAACAGAGAGACTCCTGAAGCACACCCAGCTGCATGCAGTCAAGACGATTTCTCCGCTCAAGAAAGCCCTATCTCACAGTAGGTCCTTATTCATCAGAAGGTCTTAGTCTCAACCAAGTACTTCTCCAGTGGGTCACCTTCCCTGTATTTTCTGTGGCTAATTGGTGCTCTTTAGTTTTATCCTCTGAATCAAGCATGGGCTCCTTGGTCACCTGAAGATCTGAGCTCAGAATAATGGCTTTTCGAGTCCTGAATCTCCAGGAGGTAGTTCAGAATTTGCTCTCCCAGGGAAGAGACTTAGACTTCTCTAGCAGAGCCATAACACACGATGTTATGTACAGTACAATAGCTCCATAAAACAACAGCAACCTGAAGCTTGAAACCTTTCCAAGACTTTTGGGAAACATTTGGAAGGGATACAATTCAAACATTGTCTAACTAGGGGAAAAAAATCGAAGAATTAGGAGCCAAAATGTAAGAAAAGGAAATGGTAGCTGCTTCTGTGCAGAACATAAAAAGGAACAGCTGCAGGAAAGGTATCAAGTTCCACGGCCACTTTGAATTTCCAAAAGAAAGAAAAACTATTCTGAAGCATTCATGGAAGTGTGCTATTTCTTTTAAAAGAATAGTACCTGTTGGAAACAGGTTGCTATTTTAACTCAGTTCCAGTTTTCAAAGGGAAATCAGCCAGTTATTCTAAACCTTGCTTCAATCTCTAGCGGAGAAACTGAAATGTAATGACATTTTTCCCTGCACCAGCTGCGCATTTAGACAGAATGAGGCTGATTGCCAGGACCTTCTAACTGGAGGAGGCAGAAGTGTTCAGTTTTGATTTATTAAATCTCTGGATAAAAGGCAAGATAATAGGAAATGATCTGGAGCTAAAAGCCGCCCAAAATAAGAAACACAAAATCACCACAAAAGTGTGAGATTTTATTGGTTGCCATAGTCCCCTTATGCGTGTAAAAATCAGATATATGGTAGGTTTTACTGCCACCTACTGGGTAGTACTGAAACATCTATTAATACCAAGTTTGTTCATTTAACCTTCTGGACATTATGGTTTGTTTTGTTATAGCCATATTCAGGATCAAGGTTTGGAGAGTGTTATCTGTGTGCTGTTGCAGATTGTGTAGTAATTGTGCATTCCTTTGGTTGTCCAAAGCAGTGTTTCTCATCTGCAGCAACTCTCAAGCATGCTGGCTGAGGAGTTCTGGGAGCTGAAGTTCACACAATCTACAACAGCACACTGGTTTATGGACTAACAAAACCAGGAATGATCTAGTGTCAAAACCTGAAGACCCTATTTACCCTGTTTCACTTGCATGGCTTCTCCCTTTACTTCTGGCCTGGCACTACTGCCCTAATCTGGTCCAGGAGGCATGACTTTTACACATCCTTGTCGTTTCCAGGAGACTTAGATGTCTGTGACAAATTCTCTTCACTGTAACGTATCTAGTCAATCATTAAAAGGAGTCCTTTGGTGCATGCCAGAAAATAATGTCAGCTTCCAGCCACCCTACAAATAAATCTTTTCTGTAGTGTGCCAGAAATCTGGAAGGGTCTTTATCCTGACCTTGTTGTTGTTGTTAGTTGCCGTCGGGATAACAATGAAGTGCTGTTTGGTCTTGCGCCATATGCCTGACTGTTCCAATGTTTGCATCCATTGTTGCTTTAATTGTATCAATCCATCACATTGGAGGTCTTCCTCTTTTCTGCTGGCCCTCGACTCTACCAAACACGATGTCCTTTTCAAGTGATCGGTCTTTCCTGACGATGTGCCCAAAGTATGAGAGTCTAAGCTTAGTTATCTTCGCCTCTATGGAACATTCTGGTTCTATTTCTTCTAAAACTGATTTGCTTGTTCTTCTGGAAGTCCATGGTATTTTCAATAATCTTCACCAACACTTAGGGATCCTGACCTTAGAAAGTACCTAATAACCTTTAGGCATCTGTTGAAGACCACCCAGCCTTCCTAGTGAGAATGCCATTTAGCTTTTTCTTGTCCCTCGCCCCCTCCGTATTAACATGTTTCTAAACTTTTCTAATTGTGTATTAATAATAGTTTTGAGATCAGGATTGTATGGGAAGAAATGGAGAAGTGTAGCTGTACTTCATGAGCTGCATTGGTTACCGGTCAGTTTCCAGGTGTCCCTTTGTGGCTCAGGACCTGACTGGGGCATCTTTCTCCCACCATTTTTGCCCACCCGGTAAGATCTGGTAGGACATGTTGCTCTGGGTCCTATCAGCAAAACACCATCTTGTGGGATTCTGGGAGTGGGCCTTCACTACTGCTGCTCTCACTTTCTGGAATAACATTCCCTGCAAGCCCTTTGGTCCAACCTTTTGGCTTCTAGAAACCATTAAAACTTGGCTTTTCTGTCAGGGTCTGGGTCAGACAATTTGTGAACTTACTTGAAGGGTTGTGAGCTGAATTTTGAGTGAATTCACCAATATGCTATCATTGTATTTGATCCTGTACTATTTAACTATGTTTTTAACATGTATGCTGCAGAAACTAGCCAACAATTATTTTAGGCTTGAGTGTAGTTAAACCCAAGCATTGTAGGCAGGCTGTGCTCACAGCACTGTGTGAACTTAAGCAACCAGGTTAATTCAGTAAGCATGCCAGACTAAAAAACATTTGACAAATTTCTGCCTCAGTGTTAATAGGGTGTGCAAATAATTTCAAATGCATGTTCAAAATGCCCCATTTTGAGTGCAAAACAGCTGTTCTAGGCAGCATCTAGAGCCAAGTGACTCTATCACTTTGGAAGTGTTTTGTACTTCAACAGCTGTTTCATATTCAAAATGCTGTTTTGATCCTGGAACACTTCCAAAATTATTTAACCAGCCCATCTGACACTCAAAACAGCTGCTTCACTCTTGCAAACTTGAAACAGGACATTCCAAGGTCAACATGCATTGAATCTGAAACATTTTGGATACCCCTAACTGTTCTACTGTCCCTGGGATCTTGGGGGTTGAATCTGGGCTTGGATCTTATGTTTCCACACTTAGGTTTAGAGTGTGGTTAAGAGCTTTGTGCAAATTGTGGCATGCTATCCTCAATGAGTACAAAGAGAAAACTCACAAAATGAAAACCATAGTTTGTTCTCATAATTTTTATTTAAAACATTTTGTATTTTTCTAGAAACTACGAGTGACAAACCAAGAAGCATTCTTTACATTGTCCATTCTAGTTCATATTTATAACATTTTACTAGTGAAAAAATAAATTACAAACTTGACAATAAGATTTTACAAGGCTTCATGTAAGTTTTATAAGGCAACTGGGCAAATAAACAACTAAATCTGAGTCCTATACATGAAACAGGAGTCTTTGAAAAAGCTTTAAAATATACCCAGCAAAATATCTCGTGTACTTCCCTGAAATGGTTCAGAAGGCATGTTTCCTTCACTTCAATGTACAAGGAATCACACTGACAGTACAATCGTAGGCATATTTTCTCTAACGTAAAACTTGCTGGGTTCAGTACCAACTGACTTTCTAACATTTTTTTTTCACATTCCAGTTCCTAGAAAGGGAATATGGCAGCTACTTCAGGTTCAAAGCTACGGTGGGCTCAAATAATATACTAAAGTTTAATCAGTAACCCACAGAAAACTGTGATCACACATCACAAACAAACCTTATAATGGCTTAGCACAATGTGTCAAACTCCATCAACTCCTGACAATATTAGGGTGCGATTTATTTCATCCTTGTATGTTTCACCCTCTAATTGTGATTCCATTTGGACTGGAACAGTTATGAATAACAATCTCCCAAGCAAAAGTTAGCTGTGGCATTTGGCAAAGGAAGCTTCAGTTTTTGTCAATTACCTCTATATTGTTTCTCTATTTTTTAAAAATACACTTCTGTAGCCAATTCATCTGTTTTTCATCGTCCACATGCTAAATAAGGAAAAGAAGCTTAAACATTATCCTACTATATACACTGAAGCTAAGTTCAGATGACATCACTATGCATGAATTATTAAATTACCCCAATTTTCTAGGTTCGCATGACACGCTAAACCAAAAATTAATTGTAAGGTCTGGGTTCGCTCGCTACTCTAACTTAAAATGCCCTGGATAGTTTTTGGATCAGTGTGTCATATAAACACAGATATTGTTCACACATTACATTAAGGAGAGATTTGTTGACTAAACCAAACAGCCATGTTTGCATAACAAAAACAAGCTATGTTGGTTCATTTTGCTGAATAAGCCAAACCTTGTAAGGTGATCACTTCTATGCTGTGTGAGTTGCTGCAGTCAAGTTTACAGCCAAAAGCATTTAGGCCAAATGAAAAATTCCTCTCAAACACTTTATGTCAGACATTGTGCTGATTTGACTAACCAAAATGACAGTTTTAAAAGATTATAAAGCGCTAGTGTCATCTTATTCATTTTCCCAAGCACAGGTTCCTCTTACGTACAAAATAAAGTCTCTCTTGAGTCAACTTCGATACTTGCAGCTTACATGGTCCTGTCTACATCGCTGTCTTTGATACAATACAAAAGTGGTTTGCCACTGCCTAGGATGTTTTTCAAATCTAGTTTACAGTCTTAAGCTTCTCTGGGGGTCTCCCATCCAAACTTTAACCAAGTCTTATGTTGGAACATCCCTTTAGGTACAAAACAGTACGTCCTTCATCTCAGTTCAGTTCAAGAACTGAGGTAGGAAGAAATGTTATCGTGCAATCATTCTCACCATCATAAAAGCTTTCCACTCGACTGATGGGATTAGATTTTAACAAAATGATCAGCAGCTAAACTTTGTCCTAAATGTTGCAATATAGTTTTATAAAAGTTGCATGATTTTACAGAACGAATTGTTGTTAAAGAGTGTATATATGCACAGAACTTGTAATATATTTGTATGAACTTTTCTATCAACCATCAGTAGTTAACAAAATATTCCCAGAATACCCTACTTGGATTACAAGAAGCAGAAGTCTCCTGACGCAATTAATGGTGAGTGTGTAGTTCGGCTTTGTCAGTCTTCCAAGAAGGCAGCATCAGAAGTCAGCATCTAAAGTAAATACTTTATTATTTGCTTTGGCCATAACTGCGAAACGTTGATATTCTGAAACCCTTCTCTCAAAGAAATTGGTTTTTCCTTCCAGTGAAATATTCTCCATGAAGTCAAAAGGGTTTTCTGCTTGAAAGACCTGAGAAAACCAAACTTATTATTAAAACATAGCTGCTGATTTGAGGCACTGCAAGGAAATCCATCTGTGGTGACTGCTAGAGAGCATTTCCATTTAACGCCCCCCCTCCCCAAAAGTTTGGTTTCTTCCTCTTTGACTCATAAGGATGACCAGGATTAAGTCAAGATTTTTCAAGTTTTCTACAAGCCTTCAATTTTGTAAGGATTGACAGATCTTCTCCTTTCCCTTCTATATTCACACTTTTTCAAGCACTTGTTCTATCACATTTCCGTAACAGTTTGCATTTTTTTAAAAAACACATGGACATTCATAATATTTTCAAATGCACAAACGTTTGTATACTTTTGTGAACATTTATCTCTACTAAGCATTGGTATATTATTTTTGTCTTCAATTTTCTTTCAATCCTTGTATTGTATTGTACTGAATTTCGAACAAAGAATATTGTGAAATTCAGAAAATTGCAAATTAAGTTGGTTGGTATTAAACTGCAAACAAAACAAATTTTGCCCCACCCCTACTTAGCTGTCTCTGTGGCTGTTCCTTAATATTATTTCCCCTGCAGAGTTACTGCCTATTCATTTTCAAAACTTTTATAAGACATATGATAAACCTGGAATCAAAATCCCAATACAGTACTGGATTTTATGTAATTTTATATAATATTGGATTTTATATAAAATACTTATACTATACTATACTATACTATACTATACTATACTATACTATACTATACTATACTATACTATACTATACTATACTATACTATACTATACTATACTATACTATACTATACTATACTATACTATACTATACTATACTATACTATACTATACTATACTATACTATACTATACTATACTATACTATACTATACTATACTATACTATACTATACTATACTATACTATACTATACTATACTATACTATACTGGATTTTATATAATACTGAGAGCCAGTTTGGTCTCATGGTTAAGGCAACAGGCTAGAAACCAGGAGACTGTGAGTTCTAGTCCTGCCTTAGGCATGAAAGCCGGCTGGGTGACCTTGGGCCAGTCACTCTCTCTCAGCCCAACGCACCTCACAGGGTGGTGGTTGTGGGGAAAATAGGAGGAGGAAGTAGTAACAGGTATGTTCCCCGCCTTGAGATATTTATAAAAATAATAAAGGTGGGATAAAAATTAAATAAATAAATGATACTGTATTCATAATCTAGACATAATACCAAACCACCTATTAGCTGCCAATCTCTCCTTCTCCTGCATTGCAATTTTCCTTTTATTTCTGGCTGCTTCCCAAAAAACACTCATTTGCATTAGGCAATCCAGATGTGAACAAACCGATGACAACAAGAATTGTCAATCACTTCAAGTCTGGTTTGGATGAAGCAGTAAATAATTGCTTGCCATGTAAAGTAGGATATGGAAGGAGTTAATATGTGAACCCAAGGTTTCTAAAGGCTTGCTGACATACTGCCAATGTTTGAGTGACATTTTTCTATAGTTGTTTCAAACAGACTCATATTGCATCACTTTGCATGTTCTGAAGGATGAGCATGGATGTGTCATAGCCACTAATATTTACCCAGTTCAACATATTAAAATTATTATTAATAATAATATACCGCCCGACTCCAACAACTCTAGGCAGTTACAAATAAACACCTTAAAAACAAGAGAAAGGTACAATTTTTACATCTCTATATAAAGTACAATTAACATCTCTATGGCATTTTTCTGTGCTCACACCCAAACTGTGGGATATCTTTCTTCTGACAGTCTCTTTGGTACCCTCTCTAACTTTTATTCTATAGCTTAGCTTTGTTTTATTCAGACAAGATATTAATTTATATGATAAGCTTTAATGATCAATATTTCCTTTAGTTTTTATTCATTTCTGTTATCTTTCAAAATTTATTTTTGCCCATTTTGTTCTTTCCAATCCAACAGAAAGATGCAAAAGACATTATGTAAAGGGGGCTGGGGCTTGTTCATCTGCCCTTCAGCAGGATAATTCTCCAAAAATTGAACAAAATAGGATGAAATTTGCTGTGGAAGGGAACAACCAGTCTAAATACTGGCTGTACCTGGACAGGGGCAGCACAGAACACCCCCCCCCCCGCCAAATTGTTCTAAGCCTCCTTCTCTCCTCCCTCCTGGTCATGTGGAACAGAATAGATCCTATGCCCATCCTGTGCTTCCTAGTGCACACGTACACACTGCCACCGGATGAGGGGAGAATAGATATACATACACAGATGCAAGATGTTCCTTCACTACAGTACACAGAAAATACAGATGCCTGTTATGGCTATAAACGGAAAGGGACTGGAGAGGACTCCAGATGCTCTGCTTTGCACCCTTTCCCTATCTTGACAACGCTTTTTAAATTACTTAGGCCAGCCAAAAAACGATGCCTTTTGGATGCCCTTCAACTCTGAGAATTCCCATAAAAAGTCATGGTGGCTGGGAATTCCAAGATGATGTCTAAGATATCTCAAGACACCAAGCTTGATATAGGCTATTGTGAAGTTTGGCTTTTCCACCTTTGAAAATCAGGGTGTAAATGTTGTAAAATAAAATGGTGTTAAACTTATAAGTATGTGGTAAATTGCAAGAAAATATGATCGATGAAAGAATAGCCATTGGCTTCACATACAGATACACATGCTACTCATACACAAATACAGAACAAACATTATTTTCTTTCCAAGATAGAGTTCAGACACTACCTTGAAACAAATTTAGGTAAAGTTCTTTTCACAGACCAAAGTTCAATGCAAATACTTTCCTGAATTACTTTACCTTAGGGAAACCCAGTTCCAGAAGTAACCTATCAGCCACAAACTCAATGTATTGTTTCATCAGAGTGCAATTCATTCCAATCAATCCCACAGGTAAGGCCTCTGTCAAGAATTCCTGCAATATAGAAAAAGAAGTGAAATTATTTCAGAGGGATACAGGAGTAATTTCCCAGTTTGATTCACATATGTAACATAAAATAGAAGCTATTATATCATAATTCTGGAAGTGTGATTCATTGTGATGTTGTGGTTAATGTTGAACAAGGATCAATGATATCTGGGTTCCAATTCCACAAAGCTACCATATTTTATTTGGCCATTATGAATGGTTTTTCACCAGGGGGTACCCCCTGAAACCTAGATATATCCCACCAAAGCCTTAGGAGCAGCCCTAGAGCCCTCTGAAAACTGCCACAAATTGTAATTTTTAATGAGACAGAAAGAAAAAAATTAGGAAATCCAAAGGAAGTAATTATTTACCTTAAAAATTAATCAATTTAATTGTGGTTTGTAAACCATGGCTTATGGTTTAGGATATTGCGTGAATCAGCCAATTGTGCCTTGAATAAACCAGTGGCCTAACTTTCATACAGTGCACTCTGGAGTAATCACAGCAGCAAACCACAAAGGATATAAAACTTGAGTAGGGCTGTTGTTTGCATAAGACACTAAATCACAACTCGTCCACCACATTTTAACCTACAGGATTTGTTAACCCAATCCACATAGTCACATTATGGTGTGTATTGTGCAAACTCAGAAAATAACAACTGAGTACACCACATTTTAGTTCATCATGGGGCAAATGATCATGCAAACACAGCCTACATTATTTTGAGGTTGACCACAACTCTGTCTAGGCAAAGATGGCTGATCTCCTTACCTTTTCAATTTCAACTGCATTGACAATGATCTCTTTCACCCTTCCCTCCAAAGGTTTATTCACTAAATGCTGAAAAATCAGGCAAGCAAAGTCACAGTGGAGCCCCTTAAGAAATAAACAGGACAGAAATATAAGAAATTGAGTATCCTCTTTTTTGAAAAAGCAGAGCTACAATTTTCATGCGAGAACTACTTTAAGCATTTGCGGCTTACTTTTAAAAGTTAAAATAATCCATTGACAATGCACATTAACAACAGTGATTTAAAACAGTTTTTTACATAAAATAAAATATATATTAATTATTCTTGACTACATCTAAGATGTCTCAAGATTGACATCCCTTGCCTAATTGACAAATAAACGTTTCACTCCCATGGAAATGAAAGCATGCTGGCGGGGTGTCATGAGTGCCGTTGAGCTGAAGTCATCAGCGCAATGGCACACATGACAATAACAAGGAAATAGGTGAAGGGGTGCAAGATAAGTAGCCATCAACCCACAACGACTAACGGCCAACAAACAATAACTAAACGGATCACGGAGCACACCCAAGCCATCAGCGCCA
This sequence comes from Candoia aspera, assembly GCF_035149785.1. Taxonomy (NCBI): domain Eukaryota; kingdom Metazoa; phylum Chordata; class Lepidosauria; order Squamata; family Candoiidae; genus Candoia; species Candoia aspera. The sequence continues at coordinate 188,339,497 of NC_086155.1, forward strand.
ATACAACGGAGATCGCCCAGCTGACAGCAATCAGCAGAGGAATAGAAAACCTGATGATGGGCGATCCCGGAACCCCTCACCCACCGGCAGGGCAACGTATTGGACAAAGGGGGGTGACGTGACCGCGAGTGAGGGGGCGCTGACCGGCGCGGGGTATTTAAACCCCGCACCGGCGCGCTCCTGTCACTCTCAGCTTTTTTCTTCCAACGCTGTAACTGCGCTGTGAATAAATCAGAGCCTGATCCACGAACCAGTGTCTGAGTATTATTCAGAGGTAGGCAGCGCATGACATAAAGCTGAGAGTCATAAACTCAGCCTCGCCGAGCCCCACCGGACGACAACGAGCCGCGGGAGGAGTAGACGGCGAGAAGACCAGCAAGATGAGGCCGGAGCGGCGCGGGCAAGGAGGGCGAGCCGCGCGGCAAGAGACAGAGGAGGACCGACCAAGGCCAGGGGCACCGCGGACTCCCGGAGCCATGGACGCCCACCCCACCCGACCCGAGCCTCAGCTCCAACCCCAAGGGGAGATGGCGACGGAGGCAACCCGACCGCGGGAGGGAGCAGCACGACTTCCGAAACCAGCGGAGGACCCCGCGCCCCACATCGCACCCCAGCAACGGGCGTGGAGCGACAGCCCAACGGCGGTCAACACGGAGGAGGACGACGGAGACACCCAGCAGACGGCGGAGGAAGCGGACCCGCGGCAGAGGGACGATGAACCCCGCCGGCAACCCACCCCCGAGGACGCGCCAACGGAACCGGCCCCAGCGGCGGCGCGGGCTGTGGACGAGGAGGCACGAGCTGAACTCGCGGCCATGCGGGCTCAACTGACGGAACTCCGGACCATGCTCCAGGCGCTTATGCCCCCCGCGCCACCCAACGACGTCCCCGCACAGGCCCACACCCCGAGCGAAGCACCGAACCCCCACGGGCCAGCGGAGGGTCAGCAGACGGCACAGGCGGACGACACCACACACCGGGAAGCGAGAGGCGGGGCCGCGCAAAACGCCCGGGCCCCAAAGGACTTCCCCATCTTCTTCGATGGGACCCCCACGAAACTCTCGTTTTTCGTCACGAACGCTAGGGAGTTCATGGGGAGGCACGGACACTCCTACGACTCCGAGGCCGACAAGATCGCCGCCGTGGCGATCAAACTCCAAGACAGGGCGGCGGACTGGTACGTCCAACTGTACGAGTCCAGCTCCCCCGCCCTCGCCACCTTCCCTGCTTTCATCAATGAGATGAAAAACTACTTCGAAGACCCCCTAGCCAAAGTAAGGGCGAAAAGCGCACTCCAAAGACTTAAACAGGGCACACGCACGGTCCCTGACTACGCCCTGGAGTTCAAAGCCCTCGCGGGGAAGGTCAGCGACTGGTCCGAGACCACCCTGCTGGAAATGTTCAAAAGGGGGCTCAACCGCGACGTTCTCCAATGGGCCCTCTACCGCAACGACCCAGAAACGCTACACGGGTGGATCCACCTCGCGGGGAAAGCCGAACACGCGCACCGCACCTTCCTCATGACAACCACGGAAGACACAAACTATGCCGGAAAAAAGGTACCCGCACCACACGTGGGGATGGCCGGCCCCATATACCCAAAAAAGAAATTCAACCGGGAGCCCTGCGGGAGGTGTGGCAAATTAGGGCACAAGACGGTGGATTGCTTCGCCAACCGACCGCCGACCAGTGCGCCCAAACCCACCCCGAAAATTAGCCCCAAACCACCCAACCTGGGGCCGCCCCCTCACCGCCGAATGACCGTGGCCACAGCGACACCAGAGGAAGGCTGGGACGCTTACTGGGGGGAAGAGGATAACGCAGACCCCGACCAGCCGGCGGGAAAAGCTCCCCGCCTGCCCTGAAACGCGTGGCGAGGCAGGCGGTGGGACAGCAGCGCGGACCACCTCGACGGAACGACGAAAGCCCCGTAATAATGGCAGCAATCAAACTCTCTGCCGGCAACGGAGCCACCACGGCCGCGGCACTAGTGGACTCGGGGTGCTCAAAAAACCTCATCCCCCCCGACCTAGTCGCCAAACTCGACCTCCGCTGCTTCCCCCTCCCCACGCCGCTGGCATTCCACCAGCTGGACGGCTCCACAGCGGGAGGGAAACCAGCCACGCTACAAACCGAGACGGTCACCCTGCAAATGGGCACTCACACCGAGCGCACATCGTTCGTCGTCACACACATCGGACGGCCCATTGCAGTCCTGGGGATGCCATGGCTCGCGACAAACAACCCGCGGATCAACTGGGAGACCCGCACCTTCACATTCGGCGACGGCGAGTATCGAGCACCAGTTCCAGCGGGCAGAACCAACCCCACGGTAGGACGAGCGGAGGCGACCACACAAGACAACGCCGCTACCACAGCAGACCTACCAGAACAATACGCCGACTTCTCCGAGGTCTTCGGAGAGGCAGAAGCTGACCAACTACCCCCCCACCGCAAGACGGATTGCCGGATCGACCTACTGCCCGACGTCCCCTTACCTAGACCAAAGATCTATTCGATGACCCCGAAGGAGATGGCAACCCTCCGGGAGTTCATCGATAAAAACCTAGACAGGGGATTCATAGAGCCAGCATGCTCACCGGTCGGAGCCCCCGTCTTATTCCGGGAGAAGAAAGACGGGACCCTACGGCTCTGCACCGACTACCGGGGCCTAAACGCGGCTTCCCTGTCCAACAAATACCCCTTACCCCTGGTGAAGGACATGCTCGCCCACCTGTCCACGGGCAAAGTCTTTTCCAAACTGGACCTTCGCGAGGCGTACTATCGCATCCGAATCAGGGAGGGGGACGAATGGAAGACGGCGTTCAACTGCCCCCTAGGCGCCTTCCAGTACAAAGTACTGCCCTTCGGACTCGCGGGGGCCCCTGGGGTGTTCATGCAGCTCATCAATGAGGTACTGCATGAACATCTGTTCAAAGGGGTCCTGGTCTACATCGACGACGTCCTTATTTACACAAAAACACACGAGGAACATGTGACCCTAGTCAGGCAAGTCCTCGACAAGCTCAGAAGGGCGCAGCTCTACGCCAAGCCTACAAAGTGCGAGTTTCACAAAGAGCGCCTAGACTATCTGGGGTACCGAATCTCCGGGGACGGCATCGAAATGGACCCCGCAAAAGTCGAAGCGGTGCTAAACT